>NC_139551.1:5812276-6434387 GCF_965153285.1 Podarcis tiliguerta | reverse complement strand
TAGGGGAAAAAAAGAATCAGTTTTAGGCAGCGAGACTGGAAAAACTTGAGGGGCCCTGCCTGTGGTCCATCTGTTCTCAAGATGGCCAACCAGATACAGTGGTGCCCCGCAAGACGAATGCCTCGCAAGACGGAAAACCCGCTAGAAGAAAGGGTTTTCCGTTTTTTGATGTGCTTCGCAGGACGAATTTGCTATGGGCTTGCTTCGCAAGACGAAAATGTCTTGCGATTCCTGGGGGTTTTTTTCCGCTCCCCACCCCCTTTTTCTAAGCCGCTAAACCGCTAATAGCCTTTTAGCAGCTAATCCGCTAATCCCTTAAGACTTTAATAGCCGCTAATAGCCGCTAAGCCGCTAATAGCGCTAATCCGCTAATAGGGTTGCTTCGCAAGACGAAAAAACCGCTAGATGAAGAGACTCGCGGAACGAATTAATTTCGTCTTGCGAGGCACCACTGTACATTAAGCCAGAGTTCACCATACTTGGGTCTCCAGCTGTTTTTGGACCACAATTCCCATCTTCCCTGACACCTGGTCCTGTTAGCTGGGGATGATGGGAGTTGCAGTCCAAAAGCAGCCGGAGACCCAACTTTGGGAACCCCCCAACGGAACAGTACACAATAGCCCTCTCTCCTTCTTCCAGCAGCAGGCAATCAAATGGCAACAACAACTTTAAAAAGCTTCTCTGTACATGGCTGCCCTTCAGACTGCTTCTGACAGTTCCAAAGCAGACCCTCTTGTCTTTGGGGCAAACAGCTGCTGTGAACTTCTTTGCCAGGGCTGGAGGTCTCTTATGGCAGCCATGTTGCAGACCGCCCCCCAACAAAAACACCCTCTGAGTTACAGCACCTATAAATGTCACGCCGCCATGTAACAAGAATGTTACAGAGCTAGAGAATATGAAGGAATCTCTCCACCTGCATCGTTCAGCCCGGACACTGAGGTCCAGCTCTGAGGGCCTTCTGGCGGTTCCCTCCCTGCAAGAAGTGTGGTTACAGGAAACCAGGCAGAGGGCCTTCTCAGTGGTGGCACCCACCCCGTGGAATGCCCTCCCATCAGATGTCAAGGAAATAAACAACTACCTGACTTTTAGAAGACATTTGAAGGCAGGCCTGTTTAGAGAAGTTTTTAATGACTAATGTTTTAATGTATTTTTAATATTTAGTTGGAAGCCACCCAGCGTGGCTGGGGAAACCCAACCAGATGGGCAGGGTATAAATTTATTATTGTTGTTGCTTTTATTATTAAGATAGAAGAATGAAAATAATCCACGGAACTGGAGCAACTCCCCTACTGCAATGTAACGAACAAATTCGCAAATGACACCAAAGTGCAAGGGGTAGAAGACAGAATTGGGATTCAAGATGACCTTAACAGATTGAGGAACTAAGCCTAAACTAACAGAATGAATTTCGATACGTGAGGTTCTACACTAAAAACAAGAAGAACCTGCTGCACAAACATGAGGGACACCTATAATGGCAATAGTACATGTGAAACAGATTTAGGGATTTTAGTGGACCACAGGCTTAACGTGAGTCAACAGTGTGGATGCAGCAGCAGAAGAAAAAAGCCAATTTTTCTATTCTCAGCTGCATCAACAGTGTCCAGCTCACGGGAAGTACAGTCGTACCTCGGAAGTTGAATGGAATCCGTTCAGGAAGTCCGTTCGACTTCCAAATGTTCGGAAACCAAGGCGCGGCTTCCTGCAGCCAATCGGAAGCCGTGCTGCACCTTCAGCTTGCAAAGAACACTTGCAAACCAGAACACTCACTTCCAGGTTTGCAATGTTCGGGAGCCAAAACGTTCGACTCGCAAGAAGTTCAGGATCCAAGGGACGAGTGTAATAGTATTCTGCCTTGGTCAAATCCCCACTTGGAGTCCTGGGAAATGGTTGCTGCCTCTTGGGCTCCCCAGAGGTATCTGTTCAGCCCAGGGGTTGTCAACCTGGTCCCTACCGCCCACTAGTGGGCGTTTCAGGACTGTAGGTGGGCGGTAGGGGGTTCTACAGGACAAGCTGAATCCTCCTTCCATCGAGCACTGGTGGGCAGTAAGGAAATTTTACCATCAAGAAAGATGCATTAGTGGGCGGTAGGTATAAAAAGGTTGACTACCCCTGGCTATCCACTGTGGGGAAGACAGGCCAGAGGTGGGGAAGCTGTGGCCCTCCAGATGTTGCCGGATTCAACTCCCATCACCCTTGACCACTGGCTATACTAGCCAAGGATTGTGGGAGTTGGGGTCCAACAACATCTGGAGTCCAACATCTGGGTCCAACAACATCTGATGTATGGAAGTGAGAGCTGGACCATAAAGAAGGCTGATCGCCGAAGAATTGACGCTTTTGAATTCTGGTGCTGGAGGAGACTCTTGAGAGTCCCATGGACTGCAAGAAGATCAAACGCATCCATTCTTAAGGAAATCAGCCCTGAGTGCTCACTGGAAGGACAGATCGTGAAGCTGAGGCTCCAATACTCTGGCCACCTCATGAGAAGAAAAGACTCCCTGGAAAAGACCCTGATGCTGGGAAAGATGGAGGGCACAAGGAGAAGGGGACGACAGAGGACAAGATGGTTAGACAGTGTTCTCGAAGCTACAAAGATGAGTCTGACCAAACTGCGGGAGGCAGTGGAAGACAGGAGTGCCTGGCGTGCTCTGGTCCATGGGGTCACGAAGAGTCGGACACGACTGAACGACTAAACAACAACAACAACATCTGGAGGAGGGCCACTGGTCTCAAGCTACCCTTGAGACAGGCCTTTTTAACAGGGCTCTCCTTATATTAAGCAGAGAAGTTTCGTTGCCCAAACTGGCCACTTTAAGACAGGGAGCCCACAGTGGGAGACCAGGGCTAGGGGTGGAAGCACTTTCACTCCCCAGCGGCTACACTCACTTTCATGGCTAACGGCTTCCGCTTCAGACCACTGTGATCGCTTCCCCTGTCCGACTCGTCGTCGCTCTGCACTTTCTCCACGGTCACTCCCGCGGCACCGACTGCGGCCATCGGGGCGGATTCCTCCTCTTCCGCGATGTCGCTTCCGGCTCCTCCGCCTCCGCCAACTATGGGGTCAATGTCAGGGACTTCGCTATCGGAGGAGCTTATTGGCTGATGGGGGATGGGAAGGAAGACAGGCAAATCGTTAAGATATTTTTCCTAAAAAAAATTGTAAATCCCCAAGCACAATTCCACAAAGAAAGAAACAGAGGGGGACGAAGCTGGGAGCAGAAGTCTATCAATGGTGTCTGGGGAGACTCAGTCTCGCTCAGCCACGAACCTTGGGCCAGTCACTGTTGCTCAGGCTAACCTTCCTCACCTCCACCTCTTAATCTCAGGTTCGAGCCCGTGTTGGGCAAGAGATTCCTGAATTGCAAGAGCTTACAACTCTACGATTCTATAACCCATGCTCTGGTACCCCATCTCGGCTAGATTACTGTAATACATTATATGTAGGCTTGCCCTTCAAGACTATTCTGAAGCTTCAGTTACTGCAGGCTGCTTGCTACCATTTTAACCAGTATAGCCAGAGTTGTTGTTATTATTTATTTCATTTCTACACGGAATTATCTTTTTAGGAAAGCTGTTCATATTATACCTATTTTGAAAGAATCACATTGCCTACCTATTTGCTCCTGAGCTCAATTTAAAGTGTGGGTAAAAAGATAAAAGGTAAAGGACCCCAGTCAAAGGCGATTATGGGGTTGCGGCACTCATCTCGCTTTCAGGTCGAAGGAGCCGGTGTTTGTCCACAGAAAGCTTTCCGGGTCATGTGGCCAGCAGGACTAAACTGCTTCTGGCGCAACAGAACACTGTGACAGAAGCCGAAGCAAATGAAAACACCGTTTACCTTCCCAGCACAGCAGTACCTATTTATCTACTTGCACTGGTGTGCTTTTGAACGGCTAGGTTGGCAGAAGCTGGGACAGAGCAATGGGAGCTCACTCCATCGAAAAGATTCGAACCACCAACCTTCTGACTGGCAAGTCCAAAAAGCTCAGTGCTTTAGACCACAGCACCTTAAAGTCCTGGTACTTACTTTTTAATGCCCTAAACAACTTGGACCCAAAATACCTGAGGGAGTTCCTCCATTTTTTAAACCACAGTGTTAATTGGCTTCTCAGTGCCAGGATGTCTGTGTTACCAATGACAGCCTTGGTGGCCGGCCATTGTCTCACCATTTATATTTTCTGCATTTCATTTCCTCCCAACATTGCTGCATACAGTCCGTCTCACCCCCCACACACCCCAAAACAACCCCAACAGGTATATCTGCATCACGAATCTGGTGGACTGTAGACCAAGAAAGCTTGGGCCACTATCAACCTGTAAGTCTTTTAACATGTTGCAAGGCTGTTGCTTTTGATGCAGACGACCGACGTGGCCCTAGTGTGTGGGTTCAGAATTATTTGTGTCAGGGGTTGGGAATGTTTGGCCCTCTAGACAGCAGGACCAACAGCTGGGAGTTGCAGCCCCACGTTTGGAGGATCAGAAGTTCCCCACCCCAATGTATGTTGCCCTGAGCGGGATGTACAAAGCCAACTATAAGGGTTATTAAGAATTATATGAACATTAAGTGTTAATGTGTTAAATTGGGAAATCGAAAGTTAAATTATGTTATGATAAATTACAGACTAAATTGAAGAAGAGGGAAAGGATTTGTTGAACCAGATAACTTGAACCAGAATACAAAAAAGGGAGGTGCGAGGAAGTCGAGGAAATAAGCTAATGAAAGATCTGGATACAAAAATTTGGATTTGTGTTTTTGTATTTTTTTTCTTATGTTGCATTGTTGTACTGTATTTTTTCTTTTTTTATTTTTTGTTGTTGATGTATTGTTTGTTGAACCTGTGTATTGTTTTTCTTTTATAAGTATAAAATATCTAATAAATTTTTATTAAAAATAAATAAATACAAAGCCAACTATTGTAGCTCCAGCAGGGCTGTCCTTGATGCCACTTACCGGAGGCGCGCTGTAACTGGCATGTGGGTTGTTCTGGATCTCCCACAATCCTTCGTTGAAGCCTTTCCGTTTGTTGGGCTTTCCATATTTGTCCTTGTATTTCTCATAAGGGAAGAGGTCTTTGGGTCCCAAGAAGGCCCTGGGGCAGAGAAGCAAAGGTTAGAGAATGGAGCAGGGCCAATTGGTGTTAAAGAAAGATAGAACCTTTTTCATGTACGCTACAACAGCAGCAAGAATACTCATCGCAAAGTATTGGAAGACACAAGAGCTACCCACCCGGGAAGAATGGCAGATGAAACTGATGGACTATATGGAAATGGCGGAAATGACTGGCAGAATCCGAGACCAGGGAGAAGAGTCGATGGAGGAAGATTGGAAAAAATTTAAAGCATTTTTACAGAAATATTGCAAAATTAATGAACGTTAGATGAATATTGGAATGAAATTATAAGGTTTTAGCAGAAGTGTTATTAAGAATTATATAAACATTAAGTGCTAATGTGTTAAATTGGGAAATTGAAAGTTAAATTATGTTATAATAAACTACAGACTAAATTGAAGAAGAGGGAAAGGATTTGTTGAATCAGATAATTTGAACCAGAATACAAAAAAGGGAGGTGCGAGGAAGTCGAGGAAATAAGCTAATGAAAGATCTGGATACAAAAATTTGGATTTGTGTTTTTTTCTTTTCTTATGTTGTATTGTTGCATTTTTTTCTTTTTTTACGTCTTTTGTTGTTGATGTATTGTTTGTTGAATGTGTGTATTGTTTTGCCTTTATTGTTTTTCTTTTATAAGTATAAAATATCTAATAAATTTCTATTAAAAAAAGAGAGAGAATGGAGCAGGGCGGCATCGAGCAAACGGAACACGGGGAAGCTGTGCCCTGCCCCAGATCCCGAGACCGGAACTTACGTCTCGTGGGTGCCGAAGAAGAAAATGGGATATTTGTTGGGCGGGGGCTTCACTGCGCCGTCAATGATATCGTCGATCTGAAAAGAAGAGGAAGTCAAATGGGATCAGCATGGCGGCTTGAGCGATTATTGCAGAGAACCACCTTGGTATCGTGGTTAAAGCCGGGCTGGCCAATGTGCAGTCCAGATGTTGTTGGACTACAACTCCCATCATCCCCTTCCATTGGCCATGTTCGCTGGGGATGATGGGAGTTTTAGTCCCACAACATCTGCTACGCTTGGGTTTAGAGCACAGAAAAAGCATTTTGGTTCCTGAAATTCATTCTGATTGTGCGTATAAAATATACCTGATAGAATTCTACAGGACAGTACAGTGGTACCTCTGGTTACGTACTTAATTCGTTCCGGGGGTCCGATCTTAACCTTAAACTGTTCTTAACCTGAAGCAACACTTTAGCTAATGGGGCCTCCTGCTGCTGCCATGCCGCCTCCGCACGATTTCTGTTCTCATCCTGAAGCAAAGTTCTTAACCCGAGGTTTAGCGGTTAGCGGAGTCTGTAACCTGAAGCGTATGTAACCCGAGGTACCACTGTAGTGTGTGAAAAGTCAAAAAAACAGGCATGCTCCTAAAATTGCCCCTTTCCACTGCAAGTTCTCAGGCTTCCTTCAACAAACCCTGTTCAAGGGAGAGTCCTTTTAAGATCAGTTGAAGCGAAAAGGAGGAAGAAGCAAGGTCTCTTGGATCCGTCACCGTGTTTAAAAATAAAAAAGGTCTCTCGTTAAATATTCATCATTATATCCACTCCCAACAGACTTACTCCACAAGAATAGTAGTTGATGACATCAATTTGTACAAATGTGAACCTGAATAAGTTCAAAGTAACGGAGCCAGTAATTAAATCATTTTAAGTTTACGGCTGAATCAGAACTGAACAGGATGAGAGAGAAGAAATACCGTTAAACCTTTGGGTTCGGTTCAGCGTTAGGGCAAGGTCTCAGCTCTGCCAGTTTCAAAATGAGATTCAATTGCACACTTCCAAGGAAAGAGTTTGCTGCTGCTGCTGCTGCGCTACTTTGCAAGTCAGCTGGTTCACAGCAGAAGATTGTGCTCTTTTGCTGAAGCACTGTGGCATGAGCCAGGTGACTTGCTTCATAGCAACAAAAAGATGCTGCTGTGTGCCTGCATGCCAGCCAGCCAGATGGTGGAGTTGCCAGGTGCCATCCTGGCACCCAGGTGTCTTCACTGGGTCGCAAGTGGCCGACAGCCACGTGCAAAATGCGCCTGGTGAGTTTCGGTCGCTGGGTGCAGGTGTGATCGGCAGCTAAGCCCTCCCTTTGCAAGATACAAAGAACATGATGCCATAACACCACAAGTGCTGAGCGTCCCTTCTCAAGTTTGGCTTGGTGAGCGAAACTTTAAATATGTGGGCTGTTTCCCCCTCCCACCCCCACATCTCTGAGAGCAATAAAGCAGGTTGAGGGTACAAACTCCATGTACTTTTCACAGCATCCTAAGTCAAAACCCCAAAGCTGCTAGAAAGGAGCTAGTCCCCAGATAATGACAGGATATACAGTGGTACCTCGGGCTAAGTACTTAATTCATTCCGGAGGTCTGTTCTTAACCTGAAACTGTTCTTAACCTGAAGCACCACTTTAGCTAATGGAGCCTCCTGCAGCCGCCGCACTGCCACCACACGATTTCTGTTCTCATCCTGAAGCGAAGTTCTTAACCCAAGGTACAATTTCTGGGTTAGCGGAGTCTGTAACCTGAAGCATATGTAACCTGAGGTACCACTGTATAGGGAAAGGTTCTTGTCTGTCACAAGGTGCCTAGAACGCTTTCAAGGTGCAGAAGTGAAGATTTGGGGTAAGGGGGGAGCCGACCACTGTACAGTGGTACCTCGGGTTACATACGCTTCAGGTTACAGACTCCGCTAACCCAGAAATAGCTGCCCTGTTGATAGGTCAAAACTGCACACTCCCAGTGTTGTTGGTTTGTCAAAGGGCCTTGTGTGGTGTAGTGGTTAAGAGCAATAGATTCGTAATCTGGTGAACCGGGTTCGATTCCCCGCTCCTCCACATGCAGCTGCTGGGTGACCTTGGGCCAGTCACACTTCTCTGAAGTCTCTCAGCCCCACTCACCTCACAGAGTGTTTGTTGTGGGGGAGGAAGGGAAAGGAGAATGTGAGCCGCTTTGAGACTCCTTAAAGGGAGTGAAAGGCGGGATATCAAATCCAAACTCTTCTTCTTCTTCTTCTTGGGATCATAGTTGCAAGGGATCCCAAGGGTCAACCCACTGCAATGCAGGAATCTCATGCCTCCTGCTACGGAATCCTTTTAACCCAAGAGGATGGAGATTGAAGCTGGCACTTTCTGAGTGCAAAACCAGGGCTCTATCCGCTCAGCTACAGCTTCTCCCAGACCTTCTTTTAAAGCAAAGGGCAAGAAGACAAAACACCCAGCCCAACAACAGTGTGATCCTAGGACATGCTCAAACGATGCCCGATCGCATTCTCTTCTCCCTCCATCTTTGTACAGGAGGACCAAAAGAAGCAGGCAGGGGGCCAGGAGTGGCTCAACTAGCCCAGCACCCTGCCCCCAGAGTTACTGACCAGATGTCACAGTAAGAAGCCAACAAGCACAACTCGATTGTAACAGCCCTCTCCCCTCCTGTGGTTTTCAGCAACTAGCATTCAGAAGCACACTGCCTCCAACAGCGAAGGTACAGCAAGAGCCATTGTGCCCCACGCTACATCAATAACAACAACAACAACAACAACAACAACAACAACAATAATAATAATACAGTGGTGCCCCGCAAGACGAATGCCTCGCAAGACGGCATGTGGACGTTAAGTTCAATGGGTAACCCTGGGCCAGTAAGTCCCTCAGCCTAAACTACCTGACAAAATGAGGGGGCGGATTGTAAGTGAAACAAATAAATAAAACAACGGGGAGCAGAAAACTGGAACCCTTCCCATTCCGTTCCAACACCCATTTTATAACTGGGAAGGGGGATCCAAAGTCCCTGGGGCAACAAGGGGCATATTCTGTGCAAAATGTTCTGCCTTGAGCCCAGCACAGGTCCCAGAGGATGATATTACAATGGTGCCCCGCAAGATGAATGCCTCGCAAGACGGAAAACCCCCTAGACGAAAGGGTTTTCCGTTTTCCAATGCGCTTCGCAGGACGAATTTCTCTATGGGCTTCCTTCGCAAGACGAAAATGTCTTGCGGTTCTTGAGATTTTTTCCCGCTCCCCACCCCCTTTTCCTATGGCGCTAAGCTGCTAATAACCTTTTAGCAGCTAATCCACTAATCCCTTAAGCCTTTAATAGCCGCTAAACCGCTAATAGCGCTAATCCGCTAAACCGCTAATAGGGTTGCTTCGCAAGACGAAAAAACCGCTAGACGAAGAGAGTCACGGAACGGATTCTTTTCGTCTTGTGAGGCACCACTGTATCACAAACAAGAGGCTGCCCACACACCGCACAAACAGTTTTGGAGGGATACAAGCGGCATGTAAGGCCAACTGCATAGAAAATCCTTGATGCAAAAAATAAAATAAAATGTACCCTGTCCCAAACTACCTACTGCACAAACATTTCTGCCACCAGTTTAACAAAAGTATTTGGTTACTGACTAATGCACAGTTGGGATGGAGATTCCAGGCAGACCCTCATGTTGTGTGTATGTGTGTGAATATGTTGTTGGGGGGCAATGCAAAGACTGTACTTATTGTATCTCACAAGACCAGGGGTCAGCAAACTTTTTCAGCAGGGGGCTGGTCCACTGTCCCTCAGACCTTGTGGGGGGCTGGAAGGAAAAAAATGAACGAATTCCTATGCCCCACAAATAACTCAGAGATGCATTTTAAATAAAAGCAGACATTCTACTCATGTAAAAGCACGCTGATTCCTGGACCGTCCGTGGGCCAGATTTAGAAGGCGATTGGGCCAGATCAAGCCCCTGGGCTTTGTTTGCCTACCCATGGCATAGACGGAGAAAAGGGCACACATAAGTTCTGAGTGAGTGAATGTGTGTGTGTGTGTGTGTGTGTGTGTGTATGGATTGCATGAAGTCTTTCTCATCAACAGTGGGAGGTTCCCCCCAATTCCACAGCCAGCGTTATTTCTGAGGGAGTAGACAGGGCCCCCATTGGAGACCCTATATATAGAGCCTCCACAGGGGTCCCATTTCACCTCATTCCCCACCCCTCCCAAATTAGCGAGTGGGAGCGATTCCATTAACTATTAACATCCCGGTAGACATTGGAGCCACCTTGGCAAAGCTAAGCAGATCCAGATCTGGTCAGCACCCAGGCAGACAACCGCCTAAGGAAGACACCTATGGTTCCACGATGGAATAGGATATAAATACAGTGGTGCCCCACAAGACGAATGCCTCGCAAGACGGAAAACCCGCTAGACGAAAGGGTTTTCCGTTTTGGAGGTGCTTCGCAGGACAAATTTCTCTATGGGCTTGCTTCGCAAGACGAAAATGTCTTGCGATTCCTGGGGGTTTTTTTCCGCTCCCCACCCCCTTTTTCTAAGGCACTAAGCTGCTAATAGCCTTTTAGCAGCTAATCCGCTAATCCCTTAAGCCTTTAATAGCCACTAATAGCCGCTAAACTGCTAATCGCGCTAATCTGCTAATGGGCTTGCTTCGCAAGACGAAAAAACCGCTAGACGAAGAGACTCATGGAACGGATTCTTTTCGTCTTGCGAGGCACCACTGTATATTTAAATTTAAGTATTGTGCACACATGCCCAACACAATGCCTCCAACCCCTTCCTCGGGCTTAAGACGAGCATTCAATGACAGGCTTCCTGACCCAAACCCCTTGGCGCCAAACCTTGAGGGCCAATCTCAGCATTGCAAAGGCCTCACCCGTGTGCTTTGAACTCCAGGCATACATGCATATATCACGTATGTTACCCTCATAGCTTCTGTAGGCCCAAACTGGAGGGCCCACCCCTCCCCCCCCCAAAAAAAATCTGTACAAACAAGCAAATGCATGCATAATCCATAGCTGTCAGCTTTCCCCTTTTCTTGCGAGGAATCCTATTCGGAATACGGGAAACGTTGACAGCTATGGCATAATCACATGCATTACAGTGGTACCTTGGGTTAAGTACTTAATTCGTTCCGGAGGTCCGTTCTTAACCTGAAACTGTTCTTAACCTGAAGCACCACTTTAGCTAATGGGGCCTCCTGCTGCTGCCGCTGCGCCGCCAGAGCACAATTTCTGTTCTCATCCTGAAGCAAAGTTCTTAACCCAAGGTCCTATTTCTGGGTTAGCGGAGTCTGTAACCTGAAGCATATGTAACCTGAAGCACATGTAACCTGAGGTACCACTGTGTTACTGTTATTTTAACAACTAAAGCAGACTTAATTCCAAACTGCTTTATCTAGGCGGAATCCAGATTAACCTGAAGCGTCTGTAACCCGAGGTACCACTGCATTATTATTATTAAAATTTGTATACCACCATAGCTTCTGCAAGCCCAATCTCCCCCTTGCTGCGGACCCCATCCGCTCCAAAAATAAAATATCTGTACAAGCAAGCACATGCACACATGCATGCATGCATGCAATAATCACATGCATTATTAAAAAAATTTGTATGCCGCCCTGGCTACCCGGTTGACAGGACTGGAAACCACAATGCAAACTCCCCCCCCCCCAAATCTGCACATGCATTTTAGAGACACATTTGGGGCCAGGCTCCGCTGCACCCCCCTGAATCTCATTTGGGGGGGGTTGCAATGCTAGCAGGAGCCCGGCCCCCTTCCTCTCTCCCTTGCCCCTACCCCCCCCCAGCCTTGTCCTCGTGGGTGGAGGAAGAGGCCTAAGATCACAAACACACAGCGATCACACACACACACACAAAAAAGCTGGTGCTTCCAGGCTTCTCGAGGTGCTGCTTCCGCCTCCGCCGCTAGAGGGCGCCGTAGAACAGCCCCCCTAAGGCGCAGCCTCAGAAGCAAGGAGAGGAAAACCGGGGGGGGGGGGAGAAAGAGAGACGCCACTCCCTCCCCCCCCCGTGGCGGTTGCTAAGCAACGAGGAGCCCCCCCCCTCAGTATCTATATCTTCCCCTCAGCGCCATATATAGATATGGAGATAAGAGGAATGTCCCTCACCCTGGCGGGCCAGTGCGGGTATCCCTTCATCTTGGCGAAGACGAGGTCTCCGGCCTTGAAGCCGTGCGGCATCTCGGCGGCGGCGGCTGGCGAGCAGGCCCCAGCCAGGCCTCAGGCTTCGCCAGGCAACCGGGAGCGGGGGTGGGCGTGGCCGCCGGGCCTCTTGAAGGGGAGAGAGGAGGGGGGGAAGGAAGGAGCCGATTGGTTCTCGCCGCCTGCCGCTCCGACGCCGCCCTCCTCGCTCATTGGCTGTCGCGCGAGCGCCCAATCGGAGGGGGGCCTCTCTCAGGGGGAGGCGGGGCCTTGTTGGGAGGGGGGGAAATGCGAAGGAGCCGAGCGGTTCTCGCCGCCTGCCGCTCCGCCGCCGCCCTCCTCGCTCATTGGCCGGCTGGCGTGGCTGGCGCGCGCGCCCGCGCCTCCCGCCCAATCGGAGGGCGGCCTCCCTCAGAGGGGAGGCGGGGCCTCGTTGGGGCAGGCTAAAAAAAAGGGAGCGGGAATGGGTAAAGGGGCGGGGCTTTTAAGAAAAGGCGGGGCTGAGGGAAGAAAGCCGTTGGGACTCTGGGGAAAGGGACCCCTCGGGGTCATCTAGTCTGACCCCCGACCCTTGCAAGGCGGGGAATTGGGCTTGGGGCAACGTGGGGCTCCTCGGACCCACCAGATGTGAAAGAGCCTGGTGGCTCTGCCGCCTCAAGGGTTTGGGGAAGGGGAAGGGAGCGAGCACTCTGCACATGCTCTGGAGAGCTCTTGGTCTTCCCACAGTTGAATTCTCAGCTACCTGGGGAAGAGCGGTTGCAGGATTTTCTTGTTTTTCATGGCACGTTTTGCGTTCTCTTTTTTTAAAAAAATATATTTTATTGAGTTTTACATAAAAAAATGGAACAAAAAATACACAACAACAGAAACAAAAAAAATACAAAGTTGCATGAACACAAAATGACAAAAGTATCGAAGTAAAGAGCAAAAAAAAGAATAAAAACAATTTTATCTTCATAATGTTTCTTGCATTAACTTATTTCTCCGACTTCCCCAGACCTCCCTTCCCTGTATTCCAAATCATATATTCAAACAACAAATCCCTTCCCTCTGTCTTAATTAATTTTTATCTTAATTTTAATATATTAATATAGCTTAATCTTCTTGTTTCTTAATATTAGATCTTTTAATTTTTAAACTTTTTACTAAAAACCTTAACATGCAATCTGATGTCATTCTAACATTCATTAATGCACGTTTTGCGTTCTCGCTTCGTGCTCCTACTGCTGCCAACTGCCCTGGGATATGCGAATGAAGGGCTGTGTACCAATTTTCATTAATAAACACAATGATTTCATCGAGCCTATTCTTGAGTTATTATTTTAAGTATCATCGCTGAAACAGGTGTCTTCTTGGGTTAGAAAGTCTGCACAAGTATCAACACCCTGCAAGGAAATATTGGGCAGGGAGAGGAGATGCAGAATAAACCTTCAGCTTTCTTTTAAAAAATAAATTAATAACAATAAACGAAAATTGTCGTCGTTGTTTTTCTTAAATTTATATACCGCCTAAGGACCACAATTTTGTTCGTTGTGTTGTTGTTGCTTTTGTACTGTAAACTTCAGCTTTCTTTTAAAAATAAAGTAATAATAATAATAAGAGATTGTCATCACTATTTATTAAATTTACCGTATTTTTTGCTCTATAAGACTCACTTTTCCCCTCCTAAAAAGTAAGAGGAAATGTGTGTGCATCTTATGGAGCGAATGCAGGCTGCACAGCTATCCCAGAAGCCAGAACAGCAAGAGGGGTTGCTGCTTTCACTGCGCAGCGATCCCTCTTGCTGTTCTGGCTTCTGAGATTCAGAATATTTTTTTTTCTTTATTTTCTCCTCCAAAAACTAGGTGCGTCTTGTGGTCTGGTGCGCCTTATAGAGCAAAAAATACGATATATACCGCTGTGGCCCATGGGCCAGAGGTTGCTGACCCCTAGGCTAGACTGTTAACAGAGGAAAAGGGTGTGACTGAGTCCAAGGCACCCAATCTATGTCCACTCCAACACTCTATAAATATAATATAATATATAATTCGTGCTCAAGGGTACATGAGAGTGCTATGCAAAGACTGTGTGTGTGCGAAAGAGGAAGCAGAAAAGGCATTGCATTTTATTTATTTTTAAAAGCACCAGATCTTCTTTCTCTTTTAAATATCAGCTCTCCAAAAAGCGGCTACTTTAAGGGTGCCGCCTGGAGCTACGAAGTTGGCACAGTGTTCCTAATTGGCAAGGGCAATCAGGTCCCAACCTGTGTTTTGCCCAAGGCTCCGAACTCTCAGGTGGAAAGGCGTTTTCGCTTTTTCACTGGGGAAATAAAAGCAAGAAATGTGCCTTAGGAGGACTAGTCATGAAGCGTCATGGGCAAAGCGCCTCGTTTGCATAACAAATGCCTCTCTTCCAGATTTATCTTTTTCAACCAGGTCATACGGTCTAAAAAACCCACGGGTATTTGCAAATATATATATTTTTATATATATAATATTTATTACTTTTTGAACAATTTAAACATTACAAAACCAAACGTAAACAGAAAAATAAAAACCAATACAATACAATATAAAGACACTACATAAACACATTAAACTAAACAAAACCAAACAAGACAATTTAAAACACTCAAACAATTTCAATATCTCTTTCATTCACTTCTTTCACCGACCTCCTCACACCTCCCTTTTTGTATTCCACTTCTGTCAAATCTTTCAGCAATTCCTTTCCATCTTCCTCTGTTATCTGTCGTATAATTATCTTAACACATTCTAATTTTATTTTACTTTTAAAATTCCATTAATCTGTCTTCTTGACTGCACAATTTAGCCTGTTGGGTTGCAACTCTGGGGTAGGGAGGTCAGCTGAGCATCCTTTTCTTTTCCCATTCCTCCCCCCACTCCTAAAAAACCCCAGACGCAGACATGCCAGAGATCCTAAAGAGGGAACTCGCTGTTTGCAATTGATGCCCTGATTTGGCAAAGACAGAACCCATTTTCCATCCTTGGATTGGTTGGCAACAGTATCTCCCACGGTCCCAGGCAGAGGGACCAGGCCTGCCCGCCTGCCAAGCCAGTGTGGTCCCAACTGGGAGACGGACCCTCCCAGGTAAACCCAGCCAGCCTCTTCCCCTTCGAGCAAACGCAGAAAGTGTCTGAGATTCGAACCCAGGACCAGCCAGCCGAACAGATCTGGCCCCCGGACCTTAGGTTGCCTCCCTTTGCCCTGTGGGGTGGCTGACTATTCCTGCATTGCAGCGGGTTGGGCTAAATGACCCTCAGGTTCCCTTCCAGCTTCATGACCCTAAGACTTCATGGCCTCATTTAAAGGACTTGGTCAACTTTGACCATGGAGAAGGAAGGTCACTCGCCTAGAGCGGCCTTCCTAGACTGGAGCGGGAACCATAGACGTCTAACCAATCGAAAGCTCAGGGGTTCCACTTCCGGCTCGGCTTGACGCCGATCGGCACTCTACAGGGCACGTGACCGGAAAGCGCGTCCCTCTTCCTCCCAGCAACCGACTTCCGCTTCCTGTTTACGGCGGAGCGACGAGAGGAAACGAAAGCCGAGGGGCGGGTGCTGCTATGTTTGGGGATTCGTGAGGTGGGGGGGGAGGGGAGGAAGAGGAGAAGTGGGGGGAGGGGCGCTTCCGACGCCGCCGCTATGAAGAAGTTCTTCCAGGATATCAAAGCGGAGCTGCAGTTCAAGGGAGCCGGGCCGGGCCAGAAGCTCAGCGAGTCGCCTAGGTAACCAGTCCCCCCCCCCTCCGCGAATGGTGGGCGGGGTCCCCTTGGGGGAGGGGGAGAAGAGAAGGAGGGGCAGGGAAGGGGGCTCCACAAAGGTCATCTAGTCCAGCCCCCGCTGCAAGGCAGGGATCTCAATTAGACAGAGGGCCATACAATGTTGTTGTTGTTGTTTAGTTGTGTCCCACTCTTTGTGACCCCCTGGACCAGAGCATGCCAGGCCCTCCTGTCTTCCACTGCCTCCCGCGGTTTGGTCAAACTCATGTTTGTAGCTTCGAGAACACTGTCCCACCATCTCGTTTTCTGTCGTCCCCTTCTCCTTGCGCCCTCCATCTTTCCCAACATCAGGGTCTTTTCCAGGGAGTCTTCTCTTCTCATGAGGTGGCCCAAGTCTTGGAGCCTCAGCTTCAGGATCTGTCCTTCCACTGAGCACTCAGTGCTGATTTCCTTCAGAATGGAGAGGTTGGATCTTCTTGCAGTCCATGGGACTCTCAAGAGTCTCCTCCAGCACCATAATTCAAAAGCGTCAATTCTTCAGCGATCAGCCTTCTTTATGGTCCAGCTCTCACTTCCATACATCACTACTGGGAAAACCATAGCTTTAACTATACGGACCTTTGTTGGCAAGGTGATGTCTCTGCTGGGCACCAGGAAGGATTAAGCCATTCCAGACATGCGTCTTTCGGAGCTACAGCTACTGTGTGTGCCATAACAATTGAGTAATGTGTCTTTGTTGTTGTTTAGTCATGTCCGACTCTTCATGACCCCCTGGACCAGAGCACGCCAGGCCCTCCTGTCTTCCACTGCCTCCCGCAGTTTGGTCGAACTCATGCTGGTAGCTTCGAGAACACTGTCCCACCATCTCGTCCCCCCACCTTTCATCCCAGTCGGAACAACTTTTCTGCCTAATGTTCACTCAGAATATTTGAAGCCATGGGTTCGAGTTCTGCCCTCTAGAGCAGGAGAAAACAAGCTTGTTCCCTCCTCCGTGTGACAGCCCTTCAGAGACTTGAAGATGGGTCTCCTATCTCCTCCCAGTCTCCTCTTTTCCAAGCTAAACATACCCAGCTCCTTCAAACGCTCCTCATTAAGCTTAGTTTGCAGACCCTTGCAGCTTGTCAACATCCTTCTTAAATTGTGGTGCCCAGAATTGGACGTGGGTGGCGCTGTGGGTTAAACCACAGAGCCTAGGACTTGCTAATCAGAAAGTCGGCAGTTCGAATCCCCGCAACAGGGTGAGCTCCCGTTGCTCGGTCCCTGCTCCTGCCAACCTAGCAGTTCGAAAGCACGTCAAAATGCAAGTAGATAAATAGGTACCACTCCGGCGGGAAGGTAAACGGCATTTCCGTGCGCTGCTCTGGTTCGCCAGAAGCGGCTTAGTCATGCTGGCCACATGACCCAGAAGCTGTACACCGGCTCCCTCGGCCAATAAAGCGAGATGAGCGCCACAACCCCAGAATTGGTCACGACTGGACCTAATGGTCAGGGGTCCCTTTACCTGTTACTTTCTTTGATCTGGACACTAGACTCCTGTTGGTGCAGCATAGAATAGCATTAGCCTTTTTTGCTGCTGCATCACACAGTTGACTCATGTTGACCTTGTGGTCCACCAAGACCCCTAGATCCTTTTCACATATACCGCTAGCAAGCCAGGTGTCCCCCCCATCCCATATTTGTGCATTTGGTTCTTCCTGCCTAAGTGCAGAATCTTACATTTGTCCCTATCGAAATTCGTTTTGTTAGCTCTTGCCCAGTTCTCCAATCCGTTAAGGTCTTTTTGAATCCCGATTCTGTTTCCTGCAGTATTCGCTACCCCTCCCAGTTTGGTGTCACCTGTCGATTTGGCAAGTGTCCCCTCAATTCCTTCATCCAAGACGTTCTGGGGGGGCCTCTGGCTGCAAGTGGGTGCTCCCCAGCCCCTTTGTGATGGTGCTGTGACACTGTGGGGACAGTGGTGGCTGGACAGAGTCCACACTGCCTTGGCTTCTCTGCTGAGCTTGCGTTTGCCAGGATGAGCCGAACACCCCACCGCAGAGTGGTGTATGTACCCCCTTCACTATATCAGTCTCTTTTTTCTCCTGGGAGTATTTCTCTGTTTTGCATGGAATTCCCTGCGCTATATGAATAGGTGTGTAAGTCATCTTCCTGGTCGTTTATCTGTAATTGGGCAGGTAGGTAGCCGGCCTTGCCCTGAGAGTTGTGAAAGACTGTAAGCTCCAATCCCAGCTCAGCCAGGGATGTACTCAGTAACTTTTAGGGAAGCTGGCAGAGGCTTTTAGACATCAAGAAACAGATCGGCTCCATCTTGAAAGGCATTGGAGTTTAAACTGGCTGGTCGTGTGTGTGTGTGTATATATATAAAATAAATATTGATGATTTCTAGTTTTATAGTAAAGGTAAAGGTACCCCTGACCATTAGGCCCAGTCACGGACCACTCTGGGGTTACGTGCTCATCTTGCTCTATAGGCCACGGGAGCCGGCGTTTGCCCGCAGACAGCTTCCGGGTCATGTGGCCAACATGACTAAGCCGCTTCTGGCAAACCAGAGCAGCGCACGGAAATGCCGTCTACCTTCCCGCCGCAGCGGTACCTATTTACTTGCACTTTGATGTTCTTTCGAACTGCTAGGTGGGCAGGAACAGGGACCGAACAACGGGAGCTCACCCCGTTGCGGGGATTCGAACTGCCGACCTTCTGATCGGCAATCCCTAGGCTCTGTGGTTTAGACCATAGCGCCACCCGGGTCCCTTTTAGTTTTATACATTTCAATATTTTTACAGTCATTTTAACATTTCAAAACCTAACTTCCTTCCCTCCTCTTCAGTTCCTTAAATTTATTTTTAATGCTTTCTGCATATCCAAATTAACTTAATTTGTTCATTTATTCATCTGCTTTAAATCTATACTTTTAAATAAAACTGCGGGTTATTAAAATAACCCTCCCAATGTTCTTATCTGTTTACAGTTTGCTTCGAAACATTCAATGGTCTGTGGACCTTTTAGTTCTCTTCGTTGGCGCAAAATTCCCGCTGTTTTATGTGATTCCTTCTGCAGGGGTGAGGGATCTGTGGCCCGCTAGATGTTGTTGGGACTACATTTCCCATCATCCCTGACTGGGGCTAGTGGGACTTGGCGCCCAGTAACAGCTGGAAGACCTCGAGTTTCCCAGCCCTGCCTTACTGCTTAAAAACCAATCTAGCCTTCTCTTGCACTTTCTTCTTCCTTATGGGAGCTCTTCTGCAGCTTTCTTGACCCAGCACTTTAGCCACGCTGGCACCTTCTCTCTCTTTTTAAAAACGTTTTTATTTATACTTTTCAAGTTGAACCATTTCATTAGTTTAACGACCAATTTAACATCTCAAATTTTGACTTCCTTCTCCCTCTTTCTGCGGTTCCTTAAATTTATTTTTTAATATCTCCTGCAATAATGGTTCTAGGGGTTGCTCGTGCGTAAATCGGCGCCACACCTGGGTGGGTTGCCTGAGTGAACCCTTTCTGTCTGGACAGCCACTCGCCCGTGGCTGTCTCAATCGCTGGCAGAATCCGTCAGTGGGCGTTTCTTGAACTTCTTCCAGCATAAAAGTTCTTTGACGCCTAGTCGCCGCCTACTCTCCCTGCGCGGAAGCCTTCTGCGCAGGGAGGGTGTGGGCACCGGAGGACCTGTGCTCTCCCCGCTTGTCCCCGGCGAGGAGTCTTGGAGCCACCTCGCCGATTCCCCCATCTGCCCCCCTCCTACCCTGGTGCTACGCTGATTTCCTTCCCCAGAAGATGGGCTGCTTCTCTCCCTCCCGGGACGCTCTCCGGAATCCCTCTGGGGCCCTCCCTCTCCTTCTGGCTCCGATGGCAGTTTCCTGACAGTTATCTACTTTAAATATATACTTTTACGAAAATGCAGGTTATTAGAGTAACCCTGCCAATGTTTTTATCTGTTTGCAATTTATCTGTAAATATTCAATCAACCATTTCCATTCTTTTATTAAAAAAAATAGTTATCTTGATTTCTTATTCTTCCGGTAAGTTTCACCCTTTCTGCATATTCCATAAGTTTTTGTATCCATTCTTCTTTTGCTGGGACTTCTTCTTCTTTCCACTTTTGGGCAGGTAAAGGTACCCCTGCCCGTACGGGCCAGTCTTGCCAGACTCTAGGGTTGTGCGCTCATCTCACTCTATAGGCCGGGAGCCAGCGCTGTCCGCAGACACTTCCGGGTCATGTGGCCAGCGTGACAAGCTGCATCTGGCGAGCCAGCGCAGCACACAGAACGCCGTTTACCTTCCCGCTAGTAAGCGGTCCCTATTTATCTACGTGCACCCGGAGGTGCTTTCGAACTGCTAGGTTGGCAGGCGCTGGAACCGAACGACGGGAGCGCACCCCGCCGCGGGGATTCGAACCGCCGACCATGCGATCGGCAAGTCCTAGGCGCTGAGGTTTTATCCACAGGTAGCATTCATTAAATGCATTTCTATGCAATTTAGGTAGTTCTGTCCCTACAATTCCCAAAAGAATTTTGGGCACACTGGAATCTTCTCAAACAGGTTTCTCATTTGCTCACACCTTCACCTTCATCTCGAGGTAGATACTGCTCGGTGTTCATGGCAAGGAGCAGAAGGAATAGGCCCATGGCTGCGGGCTGGGGATTGGCAGTGTTGCCCAGTGATGCCAGCCCTGCCTCCAGCTGCTGGGGGCCACCACCTGGAAGGGGTTGGCCGCTCGTGATCCTCAGGGCGACAGTTCTGTTTGACAGGCTCCCTGGCGCTTGTGTTCTCTGCCCTCAAATAATGATAATAATTTATTATTTATACCCCGCCCATCTGGCTGGGCTTCCTCAGCCACTCTGAGCGGCTTCCAACAGAATATTAAAATACAATAATCTATTATACATTAAAAACTTCCCTAAACAGGGTTGCCGTCAGATGTCTTCTATAAGTCAGGCAGTTGTTTATTTCCTTGATCTTGGATGGGAGGGCACTCCACAGGGCGGGCGCCACCACCGAGAAGGCCCTCTGCCTGGTTCCCTGTAGTTTTGCTTCTCGCAGTGAGGGAACCACCAGAAGGCCCTAGGAGCTGGACCTCAGTGTCCGGGCTGGACGATGGGGGTGGAGATGCTCCTTCAGGTATACTGGGCCGAGGCCGTTTAGGGCTTTAAAGGTCAGCACCAACACTTTGAATTGTGCTCGGAAACGTCCTGGGAGCCAATGAAGGTCTATCAAGACCGGTGTTATGTGGTCTCGGCGGCCGCTCCCAGTCACCAGTCTAGCTGCCGCGTTCTGGATTAGTTGTAATTTCCAACTTGCTTTCAAAGGTAGCCCCACGTTGAGTGCATTGCAGTAGTCCAAGCGGGAGATAACCAGAGCATGCACCACTATGGCGAGACAGTCCGCAGGCAGGTAGGATCTCAGCCTGCGTACCAGGTGGAGCTGGTAGACAGCTGCCCTGGACACAGAATTGACCTGCGCCCCCTGAAAGGGGTTGGCAGCTCGTGGTTCTCTCTTTTTTATTTTTAAAAGATACTTATTAAAAGTTTTATAGTTACAGAAAAAAGTGTAAAAGAAAAAAGAAACAATGAAAAATTTAACAAACAATACATCAAAAATAAGAAAAAAAGTAAAAAGAACAATACATCAAAACAGCATAAAAAGAAAAACCAAAACATTTAAAAACACATCCAAATTCCATATCATTATCTTTCATTTACTTGTTTCCTCGACTTCCTCACACCTCCCTTTTTTGTATTCTAGTTCAAATTTGCTAATTCAACAAATCCTTTCCCTCTTTCTCAATTTTTGTTCTATAATTTATCTTAACTCAATCTAACTTTAAATTTTCCACTTTACCCCATTAACAATCAGTTTTTACTTAAATCTTTATAACATTTCTGCTAAAACCATGTAGCTTCATTCCAGCATCCTTCTAACATTCATTAATTTTGCAATATTTCTGTAAATATACTTTAATTTTTTTCCAATCTTCTTCCATCGATTCTTCTCCCTGGTCTCGGATTCTGCCAGTCATTTCCGCCAGGCAGCTCGTGATTCTCATGGCGACAGTTCTGCTTGACAGGCTCCCTGTTGCCTGTGTTCTTTGCTGGGCCTTCAAAGCCCTGGCACTTCTCTGCCCTCAAAGTGTCTCCGTTTCTCCCCAACAGAGAAAGAGCTCCCAAGGAGAAGCCGAAAGCTGACCCTCCTCCCAAGTGTCGCCAAGGGCCGACAAATGAAGCTCAGATGGCGGCGGCGGCAGCCCTGGCCCGGCTGGAGCAGAAGCCGAAACCTCGTCCCCCCTCTTCCCAAGACGCCATCCGGAATCAGGGTAAAAGGGCGAGGGGCAGGAGTTGCTGGCCTGCGTGGCTTAATGAAAAATCTCTCACTTTTTGGTTAGTTGTTGATTTATATCACGGCTCAGCAACCTTTTTCAGCAGGTCCACTGTCCCTCAGACCATGTGGTGGGCTGGACTATATAGTGGTGCCCCGCAAGACGAATGCCTCGCAAGACGGAAAACCCGCTAGACGAAAGGGTTTTCCGTTTTGGAGGTGCTTCGCAGAACGAATTTCCTGTGGGCTTGCTTCGCAAGACGAAAATGTCTTGCGAGTTCCTGCGATTTTTTTTCGCTCCCCATCCCCTTTTTCTAAGGCACTAAGCTGCTAATAGCCTTTTAGCAGCTAATCCGCTAATCCCTTAAGCCTTTAATAGCCACTAAACCGCTAATAGCGCTAATCCGCTAATGGGGTTGCTTCGCAAGACGAAAAAAACCGCAAGATGAAGAGACTCGCGGAACGGATTCTTTTCGTCTTGCGAGGCACCACTGTATATAAAAATAAATGAATAAATAAATGAACAAATTCCTATGCCCCACAAATAACCCAGAGATGCATCTTAAATAAAAGGACGCATTCTACTCATGTAAAAACACGCTGATTACCGGACCGTCCGCGGGCCGGATTGAGAAGGTGATTGGGCTGCATCCAGCCCCCGGGCCTTAGGTTGCCTATCCCTGATTTATATGTTCTGAGGATCCAGGGGGGCACTCTTATTCCACAGAAGGAAGGGGAAAGTGCAGTGCCTGTGCTTTTGGGGCAGTGAATCCAGTTTTCTACACACCTTGTAAAAAAAGCATGTGAAGTCCTGCTCACAGTAAGGTAAAGGGTAAAGGGACCCCTGACCATTAGGTCCAGTCATGGATGACTCTGGGGTTGCGGCACTCATCTCGTGTTACTGGCCGAGGGAGCCGGCGTACAGCTTCTGGGTCATGTGGCCAGCAGGACTAAGCCGCTTCTGGTGAACCAGAGCAACGCACGGAAACGCCGTTTACCTTCCCGCCAGAGTGGTACCTATTTATCTACTTGCACTTTGACGTGCTTTCGAACTGCTAGCTTGGCAGGAGCAGGGACCGAGCAATGGGAGCTCACTCCATCGCAGGGATTCGAACCACCGACCTTCTGATCGGCAAGTCCTAGGCTCTGTGGTTTAACCCACAGCGCCACCCGCGTCCCATTAGGTTGCCTACCCCGATTTATATGTTCTGAGGATCCAGGGAGGCACTCTTATTCCACGGAAGGCAGTGCCTGTGCTTTTTGGGCAGTGAATCCAGTTTTCTACACACCTTGTAAAAAAGCCTGCGATGTCCTGCTCACAGTAGTCCCGTTGAAATCATAGAATCATAGAATCATAGAGTTGGAAGAGACCACAAGGGCCATCGAGTCCAACCCCCTGCCAAGCAGGAACCACCATCAGAGCACTCCTGACATATGGTTGTCAAGCCTCTGCTTAAAGACCTCCAAAGAAGGAGACTCCACCACACTCCTTGGCAGCAAATCCCACTGTCAAACAGCTCTTACTGTCAGGAAGTTCTTCCTAATGTTTAGGTGGAATCTTCTTTCTTGTAGTTTGGATCCATTGCTCTGTGTCCGCTTCTCTGGAGCAGCAGAAAACAACCTTTCTCCCTCCTCCATGTGACATCCTTTTATATATTTGAACATGGCTATCATATCACCTCTTAACCTTCTCTTCTCCAGGCTAAACATGCCCAGCTCCCTTAGCCGTTCCTCAGAAGGCATCGTTTCCAGACCTTTGACCATTTTGGTTGCCCTCCTCTGGACACGTTCCAGTTTGTCATGAACGGCAGCTCTTGCCACGCTGGAACACTTGGACTTCCAGCAAAGCTGAATGGTGGAAGGTTCTGGACAGGCAAAAGAAAGTCCGTAGTGCAAGGTTAAACTCTGGAACTCCCTGCCACAGGAGGCCCAGCTGGGATGGCTTTGAAAGAGGATGGAAAAATCCATGGAGGAAAGGGCTATCAGGGGCAAAGCTATTCTTTGCCTCCAGGGTCAGAGGCACTAACGCTCCTGAATATCAATTGCTGGAAACCACAGGAGGGGAGAGGCTTTGTGTGTGCTTGGGTCCTGCTAGCGCAGCCTTTCTCAACCTGTGGGTCCCCAGATGTTGTTGGACTACAACTCCCATCACCCCTAGCTAGCAAGGCCAGAGCTCAGGGATGATGGGAGTTGTAGTCCATCAACATCTGGGGACCCACAGGTTGAGAACCGCTGGGCTGGGGGGTTCCCCACTGGCCTCTGGTTGGCCACTTTGAGAACGGGGAATAGATGAGCCATTGTTTTCAAATATATCAGAGAATTTACAAGTGTACACATTTTGTTTTTGTTGTACTAAATCATGTATACAGTGGTGCCTCGCAAGACGAAAAGAATCCGTTCCGCGAGTCTCTTCGTCTTGCGGTTTTTTTGTCTTGCGAAGCAAGCCCATTAGCGGATTAGCGCTATTAGTGCTATTAGCGGTTTATCGGCTATTAGCGGCTATTAAAGGCTTAAGGGATTAGCGGATTAGCTGCTAAAAGGCTAGTAGCGGCTATTAAAGGTTTAAGGGATTAGCGGATTAGCTGCTAAAAGGCTATTAGCGGCTTAGATCAGCTGATAAGCGGCTTAGCGAACAGCTGATAAGCGGCTTAGGGGCTTGGGAAAAAGGCTTGGAGGGGGAAAAAACCCCCAGGAATCGCAAGGCATTTTCGTCTTGTGAAGCAAGCCCATAGCAAATTCGTCCTGCGAAGCACCTCCAAAACGGAAAACCCTTTCGTCTAGCCGGTTTTCCGTCTTGCGAGGCATTTGTCTTGCGGGGCACCACTGTATTATGCAATAAGAATTACAGTTCTATCTAGTATACTGGTCTTCGTGTCACTTGTGTTGTTTGTTGTGTTAAGTTTGCAACACGAGGGTTTGTTGTTCTGTATTGTTCTGATCCAGCAGGAATCTTCTTATGCTAATAGGCCCAAGTCGCATCAGTTATTCTCATTGCGTCTACTTGCATTGAAGATAATTGTGCACAATATGTGTGTGTGTGTGTGTGTGAGAGAGAGAGAGAGAGAGAGAGAGAGAGAGAGAGAAGGTGATGCAAATTTATAGCACACAACTCATGGGCCAAAGTAGTGCATCAAAAACTACTTACATGTGGCCTAAAGCACAGCATCTATTGAAAATGGGCCTCCCCAAGGCAAAACCATTATTGATCAGTGCATGAAGGATATTGAGCAGCAGAATAATCTGGCCTATATTAAGAAATTTAGTGCTTGGTACGCTTTTCTGCCCCCCTCCCACTTTGATTTTCAGGCACCTTATTTGTCTACCTTAACCATTCCAAAACTTAGGCGGGCCTTTACACTGGCCAGACTAAATATGTTACCCTCAGCTGTTCTCGAAGGTAGATATCAAAAAATTCCATT
Source organism: Podarcis tiliguerta (assembly GCF_965153285.1). Taxonomy (NCBI): domain Eukaryota; kingdom Metazoa; phylum Chordata; class Lepidosauria; order Squamata; family Lacertidae; genus Podarcis; species Podarcis tiliguerta. Next base: position 6,408,895 of record NC_139551.1, on the reverse strand, counting down.
TGAGAACCGGCTCTGCCCCTGTGGAGCTGGCTATGTAGAGACGGCGTCACACGTTCTCTTGTCTTGCTCCCTATATAAAGATCTCAGGGACGAGACCATCACGCCGCTCCTATCTGCCATCCCCGGCCGCTCTTGCGAAGCCAAATTGTGCTCACTTCTAGCCGACCAGAACAGCTCGACAACAGAGAAGGTTGCTAAATTTATCGAGAGAGCAATGAGACTGAGAGCTGTTATCTGAATGACACCAGTGTTGTCACCCGGATTCCTCACCTATTATTATCATTATGTTTTATTATTATTATTTTATTACCTCTGCCAAGTTTTAAGTACTGAGATTATTAATTTACCTAGGGTTTTAATAGGTCACAAGATTTTATGGTAACTATATTTGTAATGTATTTTTGTTGGTGTTTGTGCTTTGATGCTATGGCCTGTCGGCTACACAAATAAAGTCTACTACTTTAACCCTACTTTAACCCACAGCGCGGGTGGCGCTGTGGGTTAAAGCCTCAGTGCCTAGGGCTTGCCGATTGAAAGGTCGGCGGTTCGAATCCCCGCGGCGGGGTGCGCTCCCGCTGTTCGGTCCCAGCGCCTGCCAACCTAGCAGTTCGAAAGCACCCCCGGGTGCAAGTAGATAAATAGGGACCGCTTACCAGCGGGAAGGTAAAGGGTGTTTCCGTGTGCGGCTCTGGCTCGCCAGAGCAGCGATGTCACGCTGGCCACGTGACCCGGAAGTGTCTTCGGACAGCGCTGGCCCTTGGCCTCTTTGAGTGAGATGGGCGCACAACCCTAGAGTCTGTCAAGACTGGCCCTTACGGGCAGGGGTACCTTTACCTTTTACTACTACTAACCCATGGGCATAGACCCCGAATACCTGGTTGTTCCTCTCCTCAAATTTCATTTTGATGCATATCTGTGTTTTAATTATTCTTCTAGTGAAAAAGGAGCTTATGGCTGAAGCAGCTGCAAGCGACAAAGGAGCCTCTGTGGATCAGAAGGTAGGAACAGCTGCATTTGTCGCCTCACCATTTACTAGCAGGTTTTTGCCCTGCTCTTTCAGTATTTCTTCAAAGCGTTTGGCTTTCCTTCACTTCGTTATTGTATTAAATTTGTATGCCGCTTTTCTGTGTAAATCTGCTTCAAGCAGCTCACAAATGCAAAATCAAGGCAATAACAAGCAAGTGTACAGGTAAATCATTTCAAAACCTAACGATCCAATCAATACTTCAGATGGATCTACAGTGGTACCCCGCAAGACGAATGCCTCGGAAGACGAAAAACCCGCTAGACGAAAGGGTTTTTCATTTTCTGAGGTGCTTCGCAAGACGGATTTCCCTAAGGGCTTGCTTCGCTAGACGAAACAGCCCTGCCTCTCCTGGCATGGCGACGGTCGCACGCTCGCTTCCCCGCTCCTCCGGCTCCCTCCCACCTTCCGGCCGACCTTCCGGCTGCCTCGCGCCGCATCCCACCACCCTCGCGCACTCCCCTCAGGAGCCGTTGCCGCCAGCAGCCAGCGCTGCAGCCGGAGTCATGCTCCTGAGCCCCGCCGCCCTCCAGCAGCCGCGTCACGCGGTGTCCACAAGGCGCGGGTGAGTCCAAGGACCGGCTGCGGCAGCTGCCCTGCTTCTCCCCACCCCTCCCCGCCGTGGTGCTTCGCAAGACGAAAAAACCCGTTCTACGAAAAAACTCGCGGAACGAATTAATTTCGTCTTGCGAGGCACCACCGTAATAACAATTTTTATTTATAACCCGCCCATTTGGCTGGGCTTCCCCAGCCACTCTGGGCAGCTTTCAACAACGTATTAAAATACAGTAATGCATCATCCATTAAAAGCTTCCCTAAATAGTCGCAAAACAAACCACAATGGGCGTAGGCCTTTTCTTTTTCTTCCTCCAATGGAGTGCCTGCCTGAAAATCCCACCTCTCTTTAGAATTCTTTAGCTGCTCTTCAAGAAGAAGATCCCTCCATGCTGTCCGTCTCAGGAGTCTACTTCACTTGCCCTTTAACTGGGGCCACCGTCCGGAAGGATAAAAGAGAGGCACAGATCAAAAATGCCATCCTTGAGGTAAGGTTATTGGGGGTGGGGGGTGTCCTCTGATGTCTCAACAGAGAGTGCATCCCTCCCCGGCTTTATTGATCTGTTAACAGAAAAAAGAAATGCAAATATAAGAAGTTTTGCCTGGGAAGACAAAAGTACCAAAATGCATCACAGCTGCAAACGGATAATAAAGTATCATATCATTCAGAATATGTGCATATACCACATTTTTCGCTGTATAAGGCGCACCAGACCACAAGACGCACCTAGTTTTGGGAGGAGGAAAACAAGAAAAAAAATATTCTGAATCTCAGAAGCCAGAACAGCAAGAGGGATCGCTGCGCAGTGAAAGCAGCAATCCCTCTTGCTGTTCTGGCTTCTGGGATAGCTGCGCAGCCTGCATTCGCTCCATAAGACGCACACACACATTTCCCCTCACTTTTTAGGAGGGGAAAAGTGAGTCTTATAGAGCCAAAAATATGGTAACTTTGAATTGAATTCTTAGATTGTTTCGTGTACTGACTTCCCTGCACAGTGTTCAAACCCTTTCCAGCCACATAATATATCAGACTCTTATCTATGACAGAAATCTGTTTAATCTGGTGTGTCTTATAGAGCGGAAAATACACTATACTGAATGACCACCTGCCTCTGTACGAGAAATAAAATCACGCTACAGAGCTCTGCCTTTTGGCTCCTTCTAGTTTGTAAGATGCCTTTTCCAGAAGGGAGTCTGCCAAACCCTTGAATACCTGCAACTCAAATGATTAAGATGAGAGGCATTTCAGGATTTGGCAGTACAGCCCCGGGCATTTCTGTTTCTTCATCTTCCCAGCATGCTGCCCAAGACCCCGTGGCTGCTGCCATCATGGAAATCCACACTTGCAACAGGGACCGGGAAAAGGTCAAACTCGGAGTGGAGACCATTGCAAAGTAAGTGGAGCCTGCTGGCTGTTGGTGTCTGCTGCCCCCCTCTTTTTTGTAATAATTTTTTAATTAAGTTTTACAATTTGTATTCAATACAATTACAGTGGTGCCTCGCAAGACGAAAAGAATCCGTTCCGCGAGTCTCTTCGTCTAGCGGTTTTTTCGTCTTGCGAAGCAACCCCATTAGCGCTATTAGCAGTTTAGCGGCTATTAAAGGCTTAAGGGATTAGCGGATTAGCTGCTAAAAGGCTATTAGCAGCTTAGTGCCTTAGAAAAAGGGGGTGGGGAGAAAAAAAATCTCAAGAATCGCAAGACATTTTCGTCTTGCGAAGCAAGCCCATAGGAAATTCGTTTTGCGAAGCACCTCCAAAACGGAAAACCCTTTCGTCTAGAGGGTTTTCCGTCTTGCGAGGCATTCGTCTTGCGGGGCACCACTGTATCATATATAAAAAAATAGAATAAAACAAAACTGCCCACCCCATTCCTTCCCTCCCCTTCCCCTTCTGCTTCTTTAACAATTTGCCACTCTCCTTAAATTTTCTCTAATTTTTCATCTTTTAGCTGAATGCTCTTACATTCTTATCATGTTTGTACCGAATTTTCTTCCGGTTGCTTCTTACATTTAATTAATATCCATATTGCCCTTTCGTCACCTTTCCTCTGGTTTTCTTAACCGTTAAGTGTTTTGCTCAAACCCTGCTAGTGAGTCCATTTCTTTACAATATTTACAATACAACATGAACGCTCCCCAGTCTTTTTTAAAGTCTCTGTTGTCTTTGTCTCTGAGTCTTCCCGTGAGTTTCACCATTTCTGCATATTCCATATGTTTACCTTGCCATTCTTCTTCCGTTGGTGTCTTGTCCTCTTTCCTTTTTTGGGGCTAGTAAAATCCTAGAGCCCTCCAGATGCTTGGGACTACAACTCCCATCATCCCTAGCTAACAGGACAAGTGGTCAGGGATGATGGGAATTGTAGTCCCAAACCTCTGGAGGGCCGGAGTTTGCCTATGCTTGTCCTAGCCGCTGTTGTAGCCTACATGAATAGCTGCTTCTGCTCTTCTGGCAATTCCTGCCCTATAACACCTAAAAAGAAAGCTTCTTCTTTTAAACTTTAATTTGATTTCAGCCTGATCTTTTATTTCCCTTCTCTTCCCTCCCCCTTCCCTTTTTATGAAGATCACCCGCTCTGAGACCCCAAAGCTAATTCTCTCCTAGTCTCCTCGCTGGCCCAAATAGGACCAATTCAGCCAGCTAGCCCTGGAGATTAACTAATGCTTATCTCCCCTAAATTGATTTCTGAATTTTGAATTTTATTGTTATTCATGTTTTTATACTGTATTTATGCTGCTTTTACAATTAAGCGTTTTAAATTTGTTGTTAGCCGCCCTGAGCCCGGTTTTTGAACCGGGAAGGGTGGGGTATAAATAAAAATGTTATTCTTATTATTGGAGGAGGAAACTCTTCTGACAAGCCTCCTATTTAAAAAACCTATGAAAATGGTATAAAAAGTCCCTATTGAACTTGGTGGTACAGTGGTGCCCCGCAAGACGAATGCCTCGCAAGACGGAAAACCCGCTAGACGAAAGGGTTTTCCGTTTTGGAGGTGCTTCGCAGGACGAATTTGCTATGGGCTTGCTTCGAAAGACGAAAATGTCTTGCGATTCCTGGGGGTTTTTTTCCGCTCCCCACCCCCTTTTTCTAAGGCACTAAGCTGCTAATAGCCTTTTAGCAGCTAATCCGCTAATCCCTTAAGCCTTTAATAGCGGCTAATAGCCGCTAAACCGCTAATAGCGCTAATCCGCTAATGGGCTTGCTTCGCAAGACGAAAAAAACGCTAGACAAAGAGACTCACGCAACAGATTCTTTTCGTCTTGCGAGGCACCACTGTACTTCCTTTTGAGAGGAAGCTTGAGCGAACTGGTGCCCAGAATGACAACTTGTCTTCCTTCCCAAGGTACCTTGACAACATCCACCTCCACCCGGAGGAAGAGAAGTACCGGAAAATCAAACTGCAGAACAAAGTGTTCCAGGTGGGTGCGTTTCAGAGGTGGGTCTCCCTGAGTGCTGCTGGAGTGCAACTCCTCTCGTCCCAGACAACTGTCCCTGCCTGCAGCTGGGCCTTGTGGGAGTTGAGGGCCCAGTAATGGGACGCGGGTGGCGCTGTGGGTTAAACCACAGAGCCTAGGGCTTGCCAATCAGAAGGTCGGCGGTTCGAATCCCCGCGACGGGGTGAGCTCCCGTTGCTCGGTCTCTGCTCCTGCCAACCTAGCAGCCTGAAAGCACGTCAAGTGCAAGTAGATAAATAGGTACCACTCCGGCGGGAAGGTAAACGGCGTTTCCGTGCGCTGCTCTGGTTCGCCAGAAGCGGCTTAGTCCTGCTGGCCACATGACCCGGAAGCTGTACGCTGGCCAATACAGCAAGATGAGTGCCGCAACCCCAGAGTCGTCCGTGACTGGACCTAATGGTCAGGGGTCCCTTTACCTAATGTCCATGTTCCCAAACCCTGCTCTTGCTAGAGGTTGCTGCCAGCTTGGCAGAAACCATCTCACAGTAAAATAAGAACTGGAAAAGCGAAGGATAAGACCCATTTGGCATGTCAGCTCAGGGGGCTAAGATCGCTTGAAGCTAAGATTGTTGTGACATCAGGTGTCATCAGCTCATGCTAGGTCAGATTTGGCCCACAACCTCCAGGGTCTCCACCCCTCGCTTAAACCGCCTTATATTTTTGAACAGACTTTGGCAGGGTGCAAATGCAAGCGACATAAAACTGAAACAAGCAGTCTCCGGGATTGTCTAGCTGGCTGGCTGTTGGACGTTGTGTGTGATGGATTTGTTTGGCTTCCTCCTAGGAAAGGATCCACTGTCTGGAGGGGACCCACAAGTTTTTCCAGGCCGTCGGTTTTGAAAAGGCCACCCTCAGTGTCCCGGGACAAGGTAAGGCTCAGCGTAGCAGCTGAAAGGCTGAGCTGCAGACGGGAAGGCGCCGGCTCACAAACTCACAAGGTGGCCCTGGGCAAGCCGCACAGAATCTCGGCAAGCCACAGATGGAGACAAGGACCCACCGAACTTGCAGGGTTGTTGCCAGGATTACAAGGCGAGAAGCACTTTGAACACTGTACAGAATGCTTCTGGTTTCGCTTAGGTCAGATGGGGGTTTCTCCAGGCCGCTTTAAGTTCCCTTGTGATTGGAAGCTTTTCTGTCCATCTTCAAGCCGCCTTTTAAGAGCTGCTGCGGTGGAGATATACAGCGGACGCTCAGGTTGTGAACGTGATCCGTCGGGAGGCACATTCGCAACCCGCAGCGCCGCGTCTGTGCACGCACGGGTCGCGATTCGGTGCTTCCGCACATGCGCAAGGCGCTATTTAGCGCTTCTGTGCATGCGCAAGCACCGAAACCCGGAAGTAACCCGTTCCGGTACTTCTGGGTTCGGCTCAGTGCGCAACCCGAAATCGTGCAACCCGAAGCGTCTGTAACCCGAAGTATGACTGTATTTCTTTTAAGTCTATCTCCATTCCCTCCTCCTCTTCGTGAATTGCTATCTGAGAGAAGTTGCATTACAAGAAGCTCCTGCAGGTATTATTACTATTATTATTAAATTTATATGCTACCCATCTAACTGTCAACATCGCCCTTGAGCCAGTGCCACTAACTGGACTCATCCACTTCAGCCCCGACTGGGCTAGGCGAGCTGGGTAGCACTTCCAGAGACCACCTTCCCTACAGGAACAGGTCAAAGTGCTGTGGACTCACAGCTTAGAGTTGTGAGCACCGGATTCACTTCAACAAGTAGACAGTCGTCGTACAGCAGAGTCCAGCAGAGTATATAAACAACTCGGAGGGCAGCTCTGTAGAACATCTTCTTTATTCTATAACTACAACTATTATACAACTATATACAGAGCTAAATAGGTCTAAGCATAAAGAATGCTGAACCGCACTGAGTGCCTGCAGCTGCTCTTAGCAGCAACCTTATCTAAACACACAGTCTCTAACACTCAGTCTCCCTCTCCCTGACTGACTGACTGACCCACACACTGACCGACTGATGCCCAGCCACTCTGGGCAGCTCCCGACAAAATATTAAGAACGCCACGAAACATCAAACATTTAGAACTTTGCTATATGGTGCTGCCTTCAGGTGTCTTCTAAAATCCATATAGGTGTTCCCTGTAGCTTCGCTTCTTGCAGGGAGGGAACTGGCAGAAGACCCCCGGAGCTGCGCATCAGTGTCTGGGCTGTAGAGACGATGGGGGTGGAGATGCTCCTTCAGGTATACAGTGGTACCTCGGGTTACATACGCTTCAGGTTACATACACTTCAGGTTACAATAATAATAATAAATTTTATTTATATCCCGCCCTCCCCAGCCGAAGCCGGGCTCAGGGCGGCTAACAACAATAAAACAGTACAAACAATACTCTAAAATCATTCATTATAAAATTAATTAATTCAAGCCACTGGCAACCATTGGGCCAGAGCTCTGCGAAGATTGCCGAGGGAGGGAGTCAGGCTGTGCCCTGACTAAAGGCCTGGTGGAACAGTTCTGTTTTGCAGGCCCTGCAGAAAGATGTCAAGTCCCGCAGGGCCCTGATCTCTTGTGACAGAGCGTTCCACCAGATCGGGGCCACAGCCGAAAAAGCCCTGGCTCTGGTTGAGGCCAGCCTAACTTCTCTGTGGCCTGGGACCTTCAAGATGTTTTTATTTGAAGACTCCGCTAATCCAGAAATAGTGCTTCAGGTTAAGAACTTTGCTTCAGGATGAGAACAGAAATCGTGCTCCGGGGGCAGCGGGAGGCGCCATGAGCTAAAGTGGTGCTTCAGGTTAAGAACACTTTGAGCACTTGTTTATACAGCTGGGTTTCGGCTCAAGAGCTCAAGTTAACGCGTTTTAGAAATGCTCCCTTGGAGAAGGAAAAATGCGGATTTTGGGGGCCCGTTTCAGACTGACTGCCCAGTCCGGTTTTAGAAACCCATTCCTTCACCCTTTGTTGTTGTTGTTTAGTCGTTCAGTCGTGTCCGACTCTTCGTGACCCCATGGACCAGAGCACGCCAGGCACTCCTGTCTTCTACTGCTACCCGCAGTTTGGTCAGATTCATGTTTGTAGCTTCGAGAACACTGTCTAACCATCTCGTCCTCTGTCCTTCTCCTTGTGCCCTCCATCTTTCCCAACATCAGGGTCTTTTCCAGGGAGTCTTCTCTTCTCATGAGGTGGCCAAAGTATTGGAGCCTCAGCTTCAGGATCCGTCCTTCCAGTGAGCACTCAGGGCTGATTTCCTTCAGAATGGATGCGTTTGATCTTCTTGCAGTCCATGGGACTCTCAAGAGGCTCCTCCAGCACCATAATTCAAAAGCATCCATTCTTCGGCGATCAGCCTTCTTTATGGTCCAGCTCTCACTTCCATACATCACTACTGGTCCTTCACCCTTAGCAAGGGCCACGTGCTAAGAGGATCCCTCTCTTTTCCCTCCCGCCCCATCCCTTTAGAAGAGGCCACAGAGGACTTCTATGTCCTGAAGGAGGGCAAGCTGGGCGACCTCAAGGAGCACAAGGAGAAGCTTCTGAGTGGGGAGCCGCTCCGGGCCCAGCTGGACCGCCAGCTCCGCATCTTCAAGCCGTCCCCCCAAGCTTCCCGCTTTGAGCTGCCAAGCGACTTCTTCAGCATCACCGCAGAGGAGCTCAAGCGGGAACAGAGGCTCCGGTGAGTGGTGCCGCCTCAACTGAAAGGCTCACTGGCCACATGTTTTTTTTTAATTGTTACTAATTTTATTAGATTTTCAACAAATATAACAAAAGCCACGAAGCAAAATAACACACAAAAACAAACAAAAAGTACACAAATAATAGCAACAAACTAAATTACAGTGGTGCCTCGCAAGACGAAAAGAATCCGTTCCGTGAGTCTCTTCGTCTAGCGGTTTTTTCGTCTTGCGAAGCAAGCCCATTAGCGGATTAGCGCTGTTAGCGGCTGTTAGCGGCTATTAAAGGCTTAAGGGATTAGCGGATTAGCTGCTAAAGGGCTATTAGCAGCTTAGTGCCTTAGAAAAAGGGGGTGGGGAGCGGGAAAAAACCCCCAGGAATCGCAAGACATTTTCGTCTTGCGAAGCAAGCCCATAGAGAAATTCGTCCTGCGAAGCACCTCCAAAACGGAAAACCCTTTCGTCTAGCGGGTTTTCTGTCTTGCGAGGCATTCGTCTTGCGGGGCACCACTGTAATTGAATGGAACAGCTTTCCAATATCATTATTAAACTAAAGATCAGTCCAACACAGGCCACACGTCTTTGCCGCTGCCTCCCCAGCTCGGTCCGGGGGTTGCTTTGAAAATCATTTTTAAAAAAATACATTTCGCAGAACATCAGGACTTGAACCCAGGAAGCTGTTGCTTCGCAGGGCCGTTACGTTGTGAAAAGCAGCACTCCACAATGACAAACCTGTTTTAAAACGGCTCCCTTAACTTTAAGCCACAGATTTGAGTCTACTACCGGTGTGCCTGGGCTGATGTCTCCAGCGCCGATCATGCGGTGGGCTGGAGGGCAGGGGCACACGCAATTTCCTGCGTACTTTCGGGTCGGAGGAGCTTGTGCGCATGTGCAGGGGCCTCCTCTGACCCGGATGTGCCCTGGAAACAACGCTTGCGCATGTGCAAATAACGCGCATGCGCACAAGCTATTTCCGGTGCTCCTCCGACCCAGAAGTGGGCACCAAAAAAAGGAAAAGGCAGCCAGCGCAGGGCTGCTTTGAATGAGGTGCTCATTGTATTTTAGATCTGGAAACCGCTGCGGATGTGTTGGCGGCACCAGTTGCTGGGTCCGTGTTCCAATATGTTTTTTTTTAATAAAAAATTTTATTAGGTATTTTATACTTCTATCAAGAAAGACATTAAAAAATAATAAAAGAAAAAGAAGAAAAAATACACAAATTCAACAAACAATACATCCACAATAGAAACTGAAATAAAAAAAATATAACAATACAACATAAAAAGCAAAACAAAAAAAACAAAAGTAAAAACACACATCCAGATTTTATATCCACATCTTTCATTAGCTTATTTCCTCGACTTCCTCACACCTCCCTTTTTTGTATTCTAGTTCAAATTATCTAATTCAACAAATCCTTTCCCTCTTCTTCAATTTAATCTTTAATTTATCATAATACAATTTAATTTTCAGTTTCCCAATTTAACGCATTAACACTAACTGTTCATCATTCTTAATATTCCTTCTGCTAAAACCGTATAGCTTCATTCCAATATACTTCTAACATTCATTAATTTTACAATATTTTTGTAAGTATACTTTTATACTGGGAAAAATTTAGGGTCCGCGTTCCAATATGGTCCCCTCTTTCTTTTGCCTCTGAAGGGCAGAAGCGGTTGAGAAGGCGTCGATGCTGAGAACGAAAGCCATGCGGGAAAAGGAGGAGCAGAGGGAACTGAGAAAGTACAACTACGCCTTGCTGCGCATCCGCTTCCCGGACGGGTACATCTTACAAGGTACGTGCGAAAGCTCTGGGTGCGAACCAGAGCCCGGCCCGAGGCCGCCAACCACCCAATGCTCGGCCGTCACAGCTTGCTTCATCCTAAGTCTTTGGGCTGGAAGAATGGATGACAGTAAGAGCTGTTTGACAGTGGAATTTGCTGCCAAGGAGTGTGGTGGAGTCTCCTTCTTTGGAGGTCTTTAAGCAGAGGCTTGACAACCATATGTCAGGAGTGCTCTGATGGTGTTTCCTGCTTGGCAGGGGGTTGGACTCGATGGCCCTTGTGGTCTCTTCCAACTCTATGATTCTATGCCTTAAAGAAATATAGCACGATGACCTCGCGAGCAGCGTTAGAAACTGAGATATGAAAGCCAGGAGCTAAATGGCGCCTTAAACCTAGGTTATGGGCGCAACAACGGAATGTACAGTGGTACCTCGGGTTACAGACTCTGCTAACCCAGAAATAGTACCTCAGGTTAAGAACTTTGCTTCAGGGTGAGAACAGAAATCGTGCTCCGGCGGCACAGTGGCAGCGGGAGGCCCCATTAGCTAAAGTGGTGCTTCAGGTTAAGAACAGTTTCAGGTTAAGAACGGACCTCCGGAACGAATGAAGTATATAACCAGAGGTACCACTGTATTCTTATAACAAGAATACAAAGCTGAAAAGGAATGAACCGCAGCTAAAATATTATGGTCGTTTTTCACATGGTCTAGTTCTGGGATCAGCAGACTTTTTCAACAGGGGGCCGGTCCACTGTCCCTCAGACCTTGTGGGGGGCTGGACTATATTTTGGGGGGGAAATAATGAACAAATTCCTATGCCCCACAAATAACCCAGAGATGCATTTTAAATAAAAGGACCCATTCTACTTGTGTAAAAACTGTTGGGATACTGCCAGGGAGACAAAGTCCATCATGACCCCACATCGTCTCCGGACGTCCATCGATCTCCCGTAGACACGCAGTATCAGCAATTAGCGACACGAGCTCCAGAAATAGCTTGCCACATTCCAGAGCCGATGCACGCTCTATCAGCAGATAAAGCACACAGCGAAAGATGCACGCAGGAGAGCATATTTACAAGTTTATTCAGCGTTGGTCAGAACAAAGAAAAACATGACTGCCTGCTTCAGTGTTCCGGCACAGAGAGAGAAACGAAAACAAAGGCACAACAGAAACATCCTGTGAAACAGGAAATACGCAGGCTGTGACACAAACATCCTGCTCCCTTTTAAGGTGGAACGGAAATATCCTAACAAAAACATGCTGATTCCTGGACCGCCCATGGTCTAGTTTTTCCTCTGCCCACCCTCACTAAGAGCACAAAACACTGGAGAGTAAATTTTCTTTCTTTCTGGCGCAGGGACGTTCTACGCCCGGGAGCCCGTCTCAGCCCTTTACCAGTTTGTGCGAGAGACACTGCAGAACAACTGGCTCCCCTTTGAGCTTCTGGCCCCCGGAGGCCACAAACTGACCGACGAGAGCATGGCGCTCAATGAATGTGGCCTGGTAAGTGTGGCCACCTTGCTTAAGTCTCCTTGCCAATGACAGGGGGTCAGGTGCGCTCCTGTCCACGTTGAAACCTGGAGCAAGCACCATTGAATTGTCGAGTGGTCTCTTTAAATTTGAAGGTTCATTATTGTTCCCCAAGATGTGTATGTCTTTAAGGGCCAGAGCAAATAACATGACCTAGTTTTACAGCTGGCAGGTGCTGCTAAGTTGTGTTAATTGAGCTGTGTTAGCAATTGGGTATAGTATATAAAGAGTAGCACCTAGCTCTCTCAGTACCCTGGGGGTTGGGTTGGGGGATCATGCTTATTGATATGTTTAGTGTAAAAGGAGTTTTTGTTTTTGTTAGTAAAGCCTTGCTAAAGTTATTTTGCGTTCCTTGTAATGTGTGGTCTCCCCAGCATGCTTTCTGTAGTGCAACTACTGTATTTTTCGCTCTATAGGGCGCACCGGACTATAGGGCGCACCTAGTTTTTTGGGGGGAAAATAAAGGGGGGAAAGGGGGGAAAATTATTATTCCAGAAATTTTACACCTCTAGTCCTAATAATGCCAAGTGCCTTTGTTTCTTCCCCAAGGTGCCGTCCGCCCTTCTGACGTTCGCATGGGATGCTGACGTCATGGCGGATATCAAGGCTTCCGGCGGGGAGCGCATGGAGAGCGTGTTGAAGCCGGACCTCCTATTGGCCGTGCAGACCCTGTCCTGAAAATAAAAGCAAAGCGGGATTAGATCCAGACCCGTCCCTCTTCGTCCCCTTCTCCCGTGTTTCTTACGGACGCCGCTTCGGACGCTGCAGTAACTCCCTGTCTTGTGAACACTAAACGGGGGCGGAAATGGGGGGCGGGGAGGAGGCTGCTGTTTTCCCTAGTGCGTGTTAGGGCCCTAGAATCAGGGTAGCCGTGGCCGGAGAAGTTGCCTCGCCGGGCAGTAGCTCATGGAGGACTTGGAACTGGTTCAAAACGTGTTGGATCAAGAGAGATATTTTTACAGTGCTGCTTCTTTCTCTTCTTTTATTTATAACCTTCCCCCGGAGGGGTCTTAACCTCTTTCTAGCCTCAAAACGAAGCTTCTCACTGGGGGAAAAAGATCAAAACACTACCCTTGCCCTGGCGACACGAATCGGCTTGTGCCGAGGTGCCAGGAGTGCTTCCTTTTTGCTTCCGTTCCACAAACCTTGTTCCTCCCCGATCCCGGGCTAGGAAGAAGCTTTTTTGTTTGTTTGTTTCGTTTTTGGTCTGTAACTGAGTCAGCCTACAGGCAGGAGAAGCTGTTAGCTTTATTAAAGGAAGATTTGCTGCCACAGCTATTTGGGGTGTTTTGTCTTCCGGAGCAGTAGGCGATGAGAGTGGCGAACGGCGCGAGGGGAGAGAGGTTGTGGCTTGGTGGTGGAGCATCTGATCCGCATGCAAGTGGGAGGGGGGACTCCCTGGTCCTGAACGGGTTACCGTATTTTTCGCTCTATAGGACGCACTTTTCCCCCTTCAAAAACGAAGGGCAAATGTGTGTGCGTCCTATGGAGCGAAGACGCCATAGCCCCGCGACCCTCTCCCGGCTGGAGAGGTGACGCGCAGCTATGGCAGCAGCCTCTTTAGCCGCGCGCCACCTCTTCAGCTGGGAGAGCGTGTGCGGGGGCTAAAGAAGCCATAGCCCCGCAACCCCCTCCCAGCTGGAGAAGTGACGTGCAGCTATGGCAGCAGCCTTTCCGCTGCGCCTTTCCACTGCTCCCTGACCGGGGGGAAGCCCACCACCAGCCCCAAAGAGCAGGTTGAAAGGAACCTGAAGCCTGGAGAGCAAGAGGGGTCGGTGTGCACTGACCCCTCTCGCTCTCCAGGCTTCCAAGGTAGCCGCCTGAACGCACCTTGAACTGCACCTTGTTTTAGAGCGGGAAAACAAGAGGGGGAAAATTCTCCCTCTCTCTGCACAGCGCCTCCTGCCGCTTCGCTGAAGGGGCGCTGGGCAGAGAGGGGGAGAATTTCTTTTCCTGTTCTTCCCCCCTCTAAAACAAGGTGCGTCCTATTGTCTGGTGCGTCCTATGGTGCGAAAAATACGGTAACTGCCCCTGAAGGACCAGGTGCGCAGCCTGGGAGTCGTTTTGGATTCACAGCTGTCCGTGGAGGTGCAGGTAAGTTCTGTGTCCAGGGCGGCTGTCTACCAATTCCATCTGGTACGCAGGATGAGACCCTCCCTGCCCGCAGACTGTCTCGCCAGAGTGGTGCATGATCTGGTTATCTCCTGCTTGGACTACTGCAATGCGCTCTACGTGGGGCTACCTTTGAAAGCGAGTTGGAAACTTCAACTAATCCGGAATGCGGCTGCCAGACTGGTGACTGGGAGCAGCCGCCGGGAGCATATAACATCAGTCCTAAAAGACCTGCATTGGCTCCCAGTACATTTCCAAGCACAATTCAAAGTGTTGGTGCTGACCTTTAAAGCCCTAAATGGCCTTGGCCCAGTATACCTGAAGGAGCGTCTCCACCCCCATCGTTTAGCCCGGACACAGGGGTCCAGCTCCGAGGGCCTTCTGATGGTTCCCTCGCTGTGAGAAGCCAGGTTACAGGGAACCAGGTGGTAGTGCCCTCAGTGGAACACCCTCCCCTCAGATGTCAAGGAAATAAAACTGACTTTTAGAAGACATCTGAAGGCAGCCCTGTATAGGGTTTTTAATGTTTTGTTATGGTTATTCTATGCCCAGAGTGGCTGGGGCAACCTAGCCAGATAAGTGGGGTATAAATAATAACTTTACTAGACCCCAGGTAAGATCCTACATGTCCCCAGCGTAAGACATTGAAACTCTGCTATCCTTCATGTGCCCCCCCTTAAGAGGTCTGGAGGGCGGCAACACAAGAACTGGCCTTTTTTGTGGTGGCTCCCCATTTGTGCAACGCTCTCCCCAGGGAGGCTTGCCTGCCCCCTGCACCACCTATCTTTTAGGCGCCGGGCGAAAATGTTCTCTATAACCAGGCCTTTGGCCGATTAGCATTCTGAAGCTTTTAAATCTGTCTGTAGGAGGGGGAAGGCCATTGGTTTTTGTTTTATTGTGTATTTTGCAGTCCCATTTTTTACTTTTATGTCGTGAGCTGCCCTGTCATCTTCGAACAAAGAGCAGTTCTACAAATTTAATAATAAAAGTACTATTACCACGACCTTCAGGTCTTACGGTGGCTTATAGCAATTTGAAATTCCGTATTAAATATTAAAAACAATTAAACTAGAGTCACAGGAATAGGGTGAGGGGCGGGAGAGCTGGGACCAGTCTGGAAGTTGTTAAGTCTTGCAAATAATGCTCAGCATGGGCAAGGATGTGGCCCCTCACCTTTGCTTTACACCCAAAAGCTTCCATTTAGTCCATGCCAGGGCGACTGCAGATTGCTTTGCAGAAACAAGTGTGTACAGTGGTGCCCCGCAAGACGAATGCCTCGCAAGACGGAAAACCCGCTAGACGAAAGGGTTTTCCGTTTTGGAGGTGCTTCGCAAAACGAATTTGCTATGGGCTTGCTTCGCAAGACGAAAATGTCTTGCGATTCCTGGGGTTCCCCCCCCCCTTTTTCCCAAGCCCCTAAGCCGCTTAACAGCTGTTCGCTAAGCCGCTTATCAGCTGATCTAAGCCGCTTATCAGCTGATCTAAGCCACTAATAGCCTTTTAGCACACTAATCCGCTAATCCCTTAAGCCTTTAATAGCCGCTAATAGCCTTTTAGCAGCTAATCAGCTAATCCCTTAAACCGCTAATAGCCGCTAAACCGCTAATAGCGCTAATCCGCTAATGGGCTTGCTTCGCAAGACGAAAAAAACCGCAAGACGAAGAGACTCGCGGAACGGATTCTTTTCGTCTTGCGAGGCACCACTGTACCTTAGTGTGGAGGAATGAGCTATAGAAGCAGTTTGCTCTCTTCACCTGTTTTTTGATTAATCTGGGAACAGAGTTTTCTGCTGGAAGGGATGGATGTCATCTTTGGCGATCCCTCGTAGCCGAGTAAGATTGTCTTCCATGAACACGGTCTTAACAGTGCGTCTGTAAGTGGCTGTGGAGGCCAATTCTGGATCCACACGTCCTTCCACAGTGGGGACATAGGTTTCCGGGCAGGAGTTGATCAGGGTGTGGATTTGCCAAGCGTGCCTTCCTCTTAGCACGTTTCTCCCTTGCGTCCTGAGTTCGAGTGTCTTCAAAGTCCATGACACATTTGGGAAAGGCTGTTCTCCAATTGGAGTGCTTGCAGGCCAGTGTTTCCCACTTGCTCATACTGCATTTTTTAATATTTGCCTAGCTGTCTATGAAAGCGCAGGTTACCATGGGTAGGCAAACTAAAGCCCAGGGGCTGGATCCGGCCCAATCGCCTTCTAAAACTGGCCTACGGTCAGTCCGGGAATCAGCGTGTTTTTACGTGAGTAGAATGTGCCCTTTTATTTAAAATGCATCTTTGGGTTATTTGTGGGGCATAAGAATTCGTTTGTCCGCCCCCCAAAAATATAGTCCCCCCCAATGTCTGAGGGACAGTGGACCGGCCCCCTGCTGAAAAAGTTTGCTGACCCCTGTTTTATGCTTTCCCCTGGGACTAAGGAATGGGTCCTGCTCTTAGGCAACATTGTGTGCATCCTGAAGTATCAATAGGAGTATAGCATCTAGATCAAGGGAAGTAATAGTGCCACTGTATTCTGCTCTGGTCAGACCTCACCTGGAGTACTGTGTCCAGCTCTGGGCACCACAGTTCAAGAAGGACACTGACAAACTGGAACGTGTCCAGAGGAGGGCAACCAAAATGGTCAAAGGCCTGGAAACGATGCCTTATGAGGAACGGCTAAGGGAGCTGGGCATGTTTAGCCTGGAGAAGAGGAGGTTAAGGGGTGATATGATAGCCATGTTCAGATATATAAAAGGATGTCACATAGAGGAGGGAGAAAGGTTGTTTTCTGCTGCTCCAGAGAAGCAGACACGGAGCAATGGATCCAAACTACAAGAAAGAAGATTCCACCTAAACATTAGGAAGAACTTCCTGACAGTGAGAGCTGTTTGACAGTGGAATTTGCTGCCAAGGAGTGTGGTGGAGTCTCCTTCTTTGGAGGTCTTTAAGCAGAGGCTTGACAACCATATGTCAGGAGTGCTCTGATGGTGTTTCCTGCTTGGCAGGGGGTTGGACTCGATGGCCCTTGTGGTCTCTTCCAACTCTATGATTCTAAGTATTACAGGATGTTCGCAGGACATAGCTGACTTCCCATGGTAAGGAGGCCCCCAGGGAGCAGAAGCAGCAACGACTTAATGTTGTGCCATGCCCCGCCCCAAATTTCAGGACTGCTGCCCACTGATCAAAAAAGGTTGGGCACTGCTTGTTAGCATTTCACTCCTCCATTGCTGGGTACGTGATCATAACATCACATGGCAGTGTTTACTTTCTAGGCTTGGAAAGTGTGAGAATGGAAGTCAGTCTTATCTCTCTTCTGCTATACTGTAAAGTAAAGGGACCCCTGACCATTAGGTCCAGTCGTGACTGACTCTGGGGTTGTGGTGCTCATCTCGCTTTATTGGCTGAGGGAGCCGGCGTACAGCTTCCGGGTCATGTGGCCAGCAGGACTAAGCCGCTTCTGGCGAACCAGAGCAGCGCACGGAAACGCCGTTTACCTTCCCGCCGGAGCGGTACCTATTTATCTACTTGCACTTTGACGTGCTTTCGAAGTGCTAGGTTGGCAGGAGCAGGGACCGAGCAACGGGAGCTCACCCCGTCGCGAGGATTTGAACTGCCGACCTTCAGATCGGCAAGTCCTAGGCTCTGTGGTTTAACCCACAGCGCCACCCGCGTCCCTTCTGCTATACTGTACTTTTCTTTACTCTCTCTCTCAGAGAAGAACTGAGAGGACGCCATGATTGCTTTGCCCTGTATACATTGCTTAATAAATACTTAGAACGCACACACTCACACTCCACAATCGTTTCTGCTATACTCTGCTGATAGAGTGTGCACATGTCTTTAGATATGTGTCGCTGGTGTGCACAGGGACTGATCTGTGAACGTCCTGAGCTGCGCTTCACCAGGAAGACGCCCGGAGAGGTCTGTCTCAATCTGGGGGCTGTGTGTGCCCCCCCCCCAGACGTGTTCTGACACTGCTGGTACAATCTCCAGTTCTGTTTCTTTAGAGCATCGGATGGTGAAGATGCAAGACACTGCCTGAAACACTGTCCTGCTGCCAGTTAAGGTAGACAATGCAGGTCTACATGGTCAAGCGGCAGCTTCCATGTTCCTAAAGGGCACGTACCGTATTTTTCGCTCTATAGGGCACACCGGACCATAGGGCGCACCTAGTTTTTTGGGGGGAGGGGGAATAAAGAAAAAAAATTATTCCAGCCCCAAAGAGCAAAGAAGCCAAGACAGCCAGCGGGATCCATCTCAGTGGCTGTCTTGGCTTCCTCTTTAGCCGCGGGGCTGGGGAAGCCTGAGCAACCTCGCCTTCGCTCCCGGAGCTTGCGGATAGCTGCCCAAAGCCCGGGGTGTGCTCCCCATGATTCAGGCTGCTGCCTGCTATCCGCAAGCCTTGGAAGCCCAGCGGGAACTCCCACCGGGCTCCGAAGGCCTTGCGGATAGCTTCCTGAAGCCTGGAGAGCGAGAGGGGTCAGTGGCGTAGCGTGGGTTGTCAGCACCCGGGGCAAGGCAAGTAATTTGTGCCCCCCCACTGCACTGTCCCTCCCCCAGATAGTCCCTCGCTCTCTCTCCGCACCGCACCGCACGCCTGGCACCCTCCCCTCCACAGTGGGCGGCGACCCGGTGGCTCGGATCGGATTCGCACAGCCAGCACTGCAGTGTGAGAGAGTGAGTGAGCCAGGTAGGGGCAGAGAGCTGCGAGTGCGAGCGCGCGCCCCCTGATGTTGTGCCCGGTGCGGCCGGGCCCCCCTGCACCCCCCACGCTATGCCACTGAGAGGGGTCGGTGCGCACCGACCCCTCTCGCTCTCCAGGCTCCAGCGAAAGCCTGCATTCGCCCCATAGGACGCACACACGTTTCCCCTTCATTTTTGGTGGGGAAAAAGTGCGTCCTATAGTGCGAAAAATTTCAAAGCCAACATCCATGCGCAGACTAAAGTGGCGGCTTTGTCACTTCTGGCCCCGGGTTTCCTCCTCCAGCTGCCAGAGTGGATGTGAAAGATCAGCTGAGACTGGGAAAGGAGACCAGGGGCCTTCGTGCCGCTGATGTGAACGCAATAGAAGGGATGAGCAGGCATGAATTTGAGGTGTGTTCCTGGCATACTTTTAAACCCCTCTCCCCTACTAGACAAAATGCGCCAGGTATCCCCGTTTGTCTGGGGCACACTGAAAAGGTCAATAATGCTTTTATTAGAGAGAGTATAAGTGTATTTCCATCTAACCGTGCCCCCCCTCCCCCCAACTACACCTCTAAAAAGTACGTCTTGTGCTTCCACTGATCTGAAGCAGAACAAAGTGCTGTCTTCTCTTTACAAGGAATACAGAGTATGTTCAAGTATCTTATACAATAAAAAAGATACAGAGGAGTTTTTTAAAAAAACATTCTAAGGAATTCTACATACATACAGAGCAGTTAATGGGTGGGATGGGGACTGTGTATATCAAACAGCGTTAGAGGAGTCGGCGGCGGCGACTGAAGACGCTTGCTCTCCCTCAGATGCGATTTCCGGGGTCTCCAACGCAGGTGCTGTAAAGACACAACAGTTTACCAGTGTGGTGTAGTGGTTAAGAGCGGTGGACTCGTAATCTGGGGAACCGGGTTCGCTTCCCCGCTCCTCCACATGCAGCTGCTGGGTGACCTTGGGCCAGTCACACTTCTCTGAAGTCTCTCAGCCCCACTCACCTCACAGAGTGTTTGTTGTGGGGGAGGAAGGGAAAGGAGAATGTTAGCCGCTTTGAGACTCCTTAAAGGGAGTGAAAGGCGGGATATCAAATCCAAACTCCTCTTCTTCTTCTTCTTTACTCAAAAAATAGATAAGGTGGGTCTGCACCTCCTGCTGTGAAGCTTCCTTTGGAG
Organism: Podarcis tiliguerta; assembly: GCF_965153285.1. Classification (NCBI taxonomy): domain Eukaryota; kingdom Metazoa; phylum Chordata; class Lepidosauria; order Squamata; family Lacertidae; genus Podarcis; species Podarcis tiliguerta. The sequence goes on along the minus strand of NC_139551.1, from coordinate 6,388,959 downwards.
CTAACCTGTTACAGCTCCCAATTCTTTCCCCTAGGCCAGTGCCCCTTGGCTGAATTGTTCCCAGCTGACGTTTGGGTAATACCAAGATACAGAATAAACAGCTGCTCCTCTGTAGAGCTGTGGGTTTTTCCACTGTCTTTTGTGTTCAGAAAAGTGACCAATCCCCCCCCCAACACTCCCTTTATTACAGAATTGTAGACTTGGAAGCAACACTCATGATTGTGCTCTTATATCAAATTTCCTTTTCTGCGTATACTGTAATGTTTTACAGTGGTACCCCGCAAGACGAATGCCTCGGAAGACGAAAAACCCGCTAGACGAAAGGGTTTTTCGTTTTCTGAGGTGCTTCGCAAGACGGATTTTTCTAAGGGCTTGCTTCGCTAGACGAAACGGCCCTGCCTCTCCTGTCATGGCGACGGTCACTGCACGCACGCACGCTCGCTTCCCCTCTCCTCCGGCCACCTTCCTGCTGACGGCTCCTCCAGCTCCCTCCCACCTTCCGGCCGACCTTCTGGCTGCCTTGTGCCGCTGCCCACCGCCCTCGCGCGCTCCCCTCAGGAGCCGTTGCCGCCAGCGCTGCAGCCGGAGCCGCGCTCCTGAGCCCCGCCACAAAGGACTGGCTGCGGCAGCTGCCCTGCTTCTCCCCACCCCTCCCCGCCATGGTGCTTCGCAAGACGAAAAAACTCGCTCTACGAAAAAACTCGCGGAACGAATTAATTTCGTCTTGCGAGGCACCACTGTACTGTTGCTATGGCCATTGGCTAATGCGAATAATGTTCTATCTATCTATCTATCTATCTATCTATCTATCTATCTATCTATCTCATGATGTAACAACCCCCAATGATTAGCACGAAAACAGGAGTGTGTTTGTGTGCCCAACTTTTACTGTAGATCCAACAAGCCATGGTTTATTGAACTCAAGACTGGCGCGGGGACACAGCCAGGGCCTAGTTAACACTATGCACAAAATTGAGGCATGACAGCTGTTGCCTTCTCACTCTTGAATGGCTGTATGGAACGTATGGCCAAGAAACTGAACACCTAATTGCTAGCAAAGCTGGGGGGGGGGGGGCAATGGGCTGGGGAGATGGGAAGGAATTCCACCCCACAATGATGCTGTGTGTGTCAGAAGAGCGAGAAGTGCCCAAAGCAAACTTACTGTGCTTTATTATTTTACACAAGCTCGCATTAAGGCAGGCATAGGCAAACTCGGCCCTCCAGATGTTTGGGGACTACAATTCCCAGCATCCCTGACCACTGGTCTTGCTAGCTAGGGATGGTGGGAGTTGTAGGCCCAAAACATCTGGAGGGCCAAGTTTGCCTGCATTAAGGGATCCTTCCGGAACAGAAAGCAGGGGGGAAATTAAACCAAGCCTACTGAACGTTAGGCCGCTTGTGCCACATGCGCACAGCAGTTAATTCAGACTGCTTGTTGTCCCCCTGACCCCGAGTCATTTCCTTTAAAGGTGCATAAGCAAAAGCAGGGAAAGATTTTTCTATAGATGGCTCTGCTCATCCTCTTGCCTCTGTGGGTTGACCTGTGTGTGAGACGTATTGGGAAACAGCCGTGTGCTTGTTTTTCCAGTTCTTTAATTCTCTGCCACTGCCTTTTCCGAGTCCTGTCATGACAAGAGCTACAATCTTTAAAGCAGGCTTCTTAAGCCGGCTTGGGAGAGACCATGAGCAGATGGCACACACAAAGACACTGGGCAGCTTGTGGAGGTGGGATGGTGTACCTGTTGCGTGGGTGGCCAACTGCCTGAACCAGGCGTCTCACCTTGGCTTTGCTGCACGTCCACAATCATGCATTCGTCATCGTCCTCTTCCTCTGTGTCAGCCTGAAAGCCATCCATCTCTGTGGTTTCAGCCTTGGAACAAAGAGAAGGGGGTGGGGAAGGAAGGGGTCTTCAGACATCAGCAACCAATAGGCAGGTGAATTATGCCACCCACTAAATGACATCTAAAATGAAAAAAACTATGACCCAAAAGAGTGGCAAGATTGAGCCCTGGAGGCAGAGCGGCTAGCAGGAGGAAAGAACAGAGGAGAAGAGAGGGAACTCCCACAGGGAGCAGGGATGTGGGCCTAGATGATGCTGGGCTCTACAGTGGTACCTCGGGTTACATACGCTTCAGGTTACAGACTCCGCTAACCCAGAAATAGTGCTTCAGGATGAGAGCAGAAATCGTGCTCTGGCGGCGCGGTGGCAGCGGGAGGCCCCATTAGCTAAAGTGATGCTTCAGGTTAAGAACAGTTTCAGGTTAAGAACGGACCTCTGGAACGAATTACCGTATTTTTCGCTCTATAAGACGCACCTAGTTTTTGGAGGAGGAAAACAAGAAAAAAAATATTCTGAATCTCAGAAGCCAGAACAGCAAGAGGGATCGCTGCGCAGTGAAAGCAGCAATCCCTCTTGCTGTTCTGGCTTCTGTGATAGCTGTGCAGCCTGCATTCGCTTCATAAGACGCACACACATTTCCCCTTACTTTTTAGGAGGGAAAAAGTGAGTCTTATAGAGCAAAAAATACGTTAAGTACTTAACCTGGGGTACCACTGCATATTCTTGTCTTCTCTGATCACTGGAGTTGGAATCCAACCGCTTTTGGAGGACCACAGGTTCCTTATTCCTTATGTGGGGGCCTGTGGACAAGGAAGCCTGCCTCCCTCCAGAAAGGCAAGGGAATTGAGGGGCAGGACCACAGCTCAGTGACAGAATACACTCTGCATGCAGATTCAGCTCCCGTTGAAAAAGAATCGGGCGGCAGGTGATAGGAAAGACCACACCTGGGCCTTGGAGAGCCACCTGGAAGCCAGTGCAGATGATACTGGCCTAAATGGACCATAGTCCCTGGCTGGCAGGGACTGATCCAATGAATCTCGTGGCTCATTGAGGGAGGATTCGAACCCACACCACACTAGCTCGACCAGGGCTGGGGAAGCCGTCCCTCCATATTTTGTTATGCTCCAGGATCCCTTATCAGCCCCAGCGAGTATGGCCAGTGGTCAGAGATGATGGGAGCTGTCTAGAGCTGGGTGATAACGTCGGTAAGTTGTCTGAAACCGGTACTGCGTTCAGCTATTGAGCTGACGATATATCACACAGTGGCCAGCTCAAATTGCTTGCAAAGGTGCAGGCAGGCAGATGGAGCCTGTGGTGGTTCTGGGCTCTACCTACGGCTTTGAGGAAGCCCCCACCCCCCAACCTCACACTAGCCAGAGTGGTCTGGGGGCGTGCTCAGTTTTAGTGCTGGGCGATGTATCTCATCTGCCCCTTCCTCCCCTAAGGTGGGGAGGAGGAAGAAGCTGCTGAGATACATTCCAGGCATCGATATATATCAGCATATTGCAATATTTAGCTGCTGAATAGAACGTGATGTTGAAAACTGGGTGGCACCCAGTGCTAGAGCTCTCATCCTCCAGACATTGCTGGGGACAGGCTGCTGCTGTTAAAATTCGCCAGTTGCTTTTCTCGCAGAGTGACCCAATGTGGCTTACATTAAAGATAGCTTAAGGCCACAAGTGATGTATGGAAGTGAGAGCTGGACTATAAAGAAGGCTGGTTGCCGAAGAATGGATGCTTTTGAATGATGGTGCTGGAGGAGACTTTTGAGAGTCCCATGGACTGCAAGAAGATCAAACCTCTCCATTCTGAAGGAAATCAGCCCTGAGTGCTCACTGGAAGGACAGATCCTGAAGCTGAGGCTCCAATACTCTGGAGAAGAGAAGACTCCCTGGAAAAGACCCTGATGTTGGGAAAGATGGAGGGCACAAGGAGAAGGGGACGACAGAGGACGAGATGGTGGGACAGTGTTCTCGAAGATACCAGCATGAGTTTGACTAAACTGTGGGAGGCAATGGAAGACAGGAGTGCCTGGCGTGCTCTGGTCCAGGGGTCACGAAGAGGCGGACACGACTAAACAACAACAACAACATATCATGATGCTGAAAACCGGGTAGCACTCATCCTCCAGACATTGCTGGGGACAGGCTGCTGCTGTTAAAATTCACCGGTCGCTTTTCTCGCAGAGTGACCCAAAGCGGCTTACATTAAAGATCGCTTAAGGCCACAAGAACCTAGAAACGCAGGATTCAACGATGCCATGCTTTAAATTAAGGGCCCTGTGCAGCAGGTTGCTAAAGGCCTGGGGAGCCCGGCCGTACTAGTCTAGAAGAAGAAGAAGAAGAATTTGGATTTGATATCCCACCTTTCACTCCCCTTCAGGAGTCTCAAAGCGGCTAACATTCTCCTTTCCCTTCCTCCCCCACAACAAACACTCTGTGAGGTGAGTGGGGCTGAGAGACTTCAGAGAAGTGTGACTGGCCCAAGGTCACCCAGCAGCTGCATGTGAAGGAGCGGGGAAGCGAACCCGGTTCCCCAGATTACGAGACTACCGCTCTTAACCACACTGGCTCACAGTCTAGGCAGAAAACGGAGTGCCTGAAAGGAACCTCACCTGTTCAGCACCAAGAGGCCTCTTCATGAACTTGGTGATGGACATGCTCCCTGTCGACTTCCGTTTCGCAGAGACCGGGGTGGTCTGTATCGCTGCCCCTCCCGGCAAACTGCTGCTGGCGTCCTCCTTGCTTGCCGAGGACACTTGGGTGACGTAATTCCACTGGCAAGGGACGGGCAAATTCTCCTGGGCGTAGCTCTTCAGCACCTCTGGGTGCACGTACCAACACATCCGGTGGTCGGGCCTCTTCTCGTAGACGGAGTTCTCGGAGATGATTCGCTTTAGCCTGGCTTTGGAAGGGATGGCGGAGCCGTCGTGGGCAGGGGCCTGGGCCCAGGAAGCGCTGGGGCTTGTGGGGCTGGCCTCCCCGCTCTCCAGAGCAGAGGTGGAGTTGCCTTGCAGGAGCCCCAACCGGCAGCACTCCTGGAACTCTTGGATGATGACCTTGCTTCCGTTAACATTTCCGTGAAGCAGGGGTAGCAGCTGTCCCAAGACTGGAGCGCAGCAAAAAAGAAGAGAGAGAGTATTAGGGTGCTGTTTCATACAGTCAAGTCATCAAGAGATTATCCGGAGGTCAACTTCAGGCCAGCCCCCTCCCCTTCCCAAATCATTTCCGAATAATTAACAATTTACAGTGGTACCCCACAAGACAAATGCCTCGCAAGACGGAAAACCCGCTAGACGAAAGGGTTTTCCGTTTTGGAGGTGCTTCGCAGGACGAATTTGCTATGGGCTTGCTTCACAAGACGAAAATGTCTTGCGATTCCTGGGGTTTTTTTTCCGCTCCCTACCCCCTTTTTCTAAGGCACTAAGCTGCTAATAGCCTTTTAGCAGCTAATCCGCTAATCCCTTAAGCCTTTAATAGCCGCTAATAGCCGCTAATAGCGCTAATCCGCTAATGGGCTTGCTTCGCAAGACGAAAAAACCGCTAGAGGAAAAGACTCGCGGAACGAATTAATTTCGTCTTGCGAGGCACCACTGTATTAGGATGCTGTTTCATACAGTCAACTGATCAAGAGATTATCCGGATGTCAACTTCAAGCCAGCCCCCTCCCCTTCCCAAATAATTTCTGAATAATAAATTAATAATTTATTATTTATACCCCACCCATCTGGTTGGGTTTCCCCAGTCACTCTGGGCGGCTTACAGCACATAAAAAAATTATAAAACGTTAGACATTAAAAACTTCCCTAAACAGGGCTGCCTTCAGGTGTCTTCTAAAAGTCAGGTTGTTGTTTATTTCCTTGACATCTGATGGGGGGGGGGTGCCACTACCGAGAAGGCCCTCTGCCTGGTTCCCTGTAACCTCACTTTTAGCAGTGTGGGAACGGCCAAAAGGCCCTCGGTGCTGGACCTCAGTGTCCGACGATGGGGGTGGAGGCGCTCCTTCAGGGATACTGGGCCGAGGCCGTTTAGGGCTTCAAAGGTCAGCACCAAGACTTTTGAATTGTGCTCGGAAACGTACCAGGATGCGTCCCCAGAAAACCCTTTTTTAGACCAGGGTTCGCGTAAGAAGCCCAGAAATTCAGTTATTTCCTACGGGAACATTTCTAATCGGTTATGTCTCCCCCCCCAATCCCACCATGGTTTCCTGCCAACCAGCAAAAGGGAGACAAAGGGAAAACTGATTTGTCTGATCTCTCTCCCAACTCCCTCTCTGTGGTTTGTGCCCGAAAATGGCTGGTAGCATCAACATGCAGGCTCCTTCTGGCTTTTTAGGAGGCTGACATCATGCATGCACATTTGTACAGTGGTGCCCCGCAAGACGAATGCCTCGCAAGACGGAAAACCCGCTAGACGAAAGGGTTTTCCGTTTTGGAGGTGCTTCGCAGGACGAATTTCTCTATGGGCTTGCTTCGCAAGACGAAAATGTCTTGCGATTCCTGGGGTTTTTTTCCCGCTCCCCACCCCCTTTTTCTAAGGCACTAAGCCGCTAATAGCCTTTTAGCAGCTAATCCGCTAATCCCTTAAGCCTTTAATAGCCGCTAAACCGCTAATAGCGCTAATCCGCTAATAGGGTTGCTTCGCAAGACGAAAAAACCGCTAGACGAAGAGACTCGCGGAACGGATTCTTTTCGTCTTGCGAGGCACCACTGTATTAATAAAGGCCTACTTTTCACTTATCGCCTGAGTTAAGCCACATCCAACAGGTAGATCACTGGACGTTTGTGGTAGATCCCTGGTTCCCCTCCAAAAAAGCTCAAGAAGCTTACTTTGCTGGTCTTTCGTTTTCTTTTTGCTGCTTTTTTCTAACGGATCTTCATCGGCAATCGTTGAGTCCAGGATAGAAACTGCGAACTGTTGCAGGGGCCTCAGGTCTGCGTCACTGTTTTCCTTGCCTTCCCAAATGCAGCCGATCTTCACAGGCTGAAGGACGCGGAACCTCTTCCCCTTGGTGATCAGCTCGTCCCACTCCTTCGCTTTCAGCTTCTGGCGAGCTTTGTAATTCTCGGGGTCACATTCCTGGAAGGGGAAGAAAAGCATTACTCTGATGAACAGCAACGAAATCAAAACCATTGGGCATGTCATCTTATACTGCCCATTATACCGAGACTCAAGAAAAGAGCTGATCGAACCGATTCTGAGGAAAATACCTTGTAGTACAGACGACACCTATATCAGACACCTGTTAGCTGACAAAGAGCCCGAAATTAACAGGTCCGTGGCAAAGTACTGTTACATTGCAACAAGAATAAGACGAGCAATGATGTCAACAACGGAGTTCAAATTGCAAACATCGAAGAAATGATAATAAACAGTAGTGACACCTGAATTGAATTTTAAAACCTTAAAAGTCGAAACCTGGTCATAAATATAAGCATCAATTCTGTGAATTGGCCATATTTTTACTGTTATTTGTAGCACAATACTACTTTTATAAATTGCTTTCTGGTCACTGACCGTATTAAAGATATTTGATTTTTTGAAGAAGGAGAACGGCTCAAAAGGTTGGGCGTTTGTATAACTAAAGACAAAGATTTGGTCACTTTGCTATTGAAGTACAGTCGTACCTCAGAAGTCGAACGCCTTGCGAGTCAAACGTTTTGACTCCCGAACGCCGCAAACCCGGTAGTGAGTGTTCCGGTTTGCGAACATTCTTTGGAACCCAAACATCTGACACGTTCGTATCAGTGCCAGGGTTAGAAACTCAGATATATAATCTAATCACTAAATAGCGCCTTAAACCTAGGGTACACTTGCCACAATAGAAGGTCTAGGTGCCATTCCCCCCCCCCCCCCGTGAAGGGGTGATATGATAGCCATGTTCAAATATATAAAAGGATGTCACATAGAGGAGGGAGAAAGGTTGTTTTCTGCTGCTCCAGAGAAGCGGACACGGAGCAATGGATCCAAACTCCAAGAAAGAAGATTCCACCTAAACATTAGGAAGAACTTCCTGACAGTAAGAGCTGTTTGACAGTGGAATTTGCTGCCAAGGAGTGTGGTGGAGTCTCCTTCTTTGGAGGTCTTTAAGCAGAGGCTTGACAACCATATGTCAGGAGTGCTCTGATGGGGTTTCCTGCTTGGCAGGGGGTTGGACTCGATGGCCCTTGGGGTCTCTATGATTCTATTCTAAGTTCTTTTCTATTACATATTACAGTTGTGCCTTGGTTTCCGAACAGCTTGGTTCTCAAATGTTTTGGCTCCTGAACGCTGCAAATCCGGAAGTGACTGTTCCGGTTTGTGAATTGTTTTTGGAAGCCAAACTTTCGATGCGGGTTCCGCGGGTTCTGATTGGCTGCAGGCATGGGGAGTAGCCACACCCACATGCCCACCAATGGCGTGCAGTGCTCGAAAGGTTGGTCAAGAGGGAAGGTGGCTCCCCTGGCTGTACATTCCGCCTACCTCCCAGCTTAGCTAGCCAATATGAGATCAGCACTTTGAATTCTAAAGCTTAGAACCGGAGATTTTTGTACAGATTATAACCGGCAAATTATTGGTGCCGCAAGGACTGTTGCATCACTGCCAAGCTGGGTAGATCAAGTTACCCTAATAATAATAATTTTTATTTCTACCCCGCCCTCCCCAGCCAAGGCCGGGCTCAGGGCGGCTAACAAGCAATAATAAAAACAAGTTGAATGAATACAACTTAAAAACAAGATTAAAATGCAACATTAAAACATTAAAATATTAAAATGTAGCCTCATCACAGGAGGAGAAAGGAAAAAGAAAAAAGAAAGTGGGGGAGGGAATCAAATTGGCTCCAAGCCAAAGGCCAGGTGGAACAACTCTGTCTTACAGGCCCTGCGGAAAGAAACCAGATCCCGCAGGGCCCTGGTCTCATGAGGCAGAGCGTTCCACCAGGCAGGAGCCAGTGTTGAGAAGGCCCTGGCTCTGGTTGAAGCTAATGTAACTTCCTTAGGGCCTGGGACCACTAGGGTGTTGTTATTTATGGACCTTGAGGCTCTCCGTGGGGCATACCGGGAGAGGCGGTCCCGTAGGTACGAGGGTCCTCGGCTGTGAAGGGCTTTAAAGGTCAAAACCAGCACCTTGAACCTGACCCTGTACTCCACCGGGAGCCAGTGCAGCTTGAAAAGCACTGGGTGAATATGCTCCCATGGCAGAGACCCTGTGAGGAGCCTCGCTGCAGCATTCTGCACCCGCTGGAGTTTCTGGGACAGCTTCAAGGGCAGCCCCACGTAGAGGGAATTATAGTAGTCAAGCCTGGAGGTGACCGTCGCATGGATCACTGTGGTCACTGTACCCTACACAAGTAACCTTTTGCAAATTTATTCCCAAAGCAGTTCAGTCTTGTTGTAAGTTGCCCTGGAATTCTGTGACTTACTTCAGTCACACCTTCATCCTCTGAGAGGTACCCATGGGGCACAAAGAAGCCGTCGTCGTCGTCTTCCTCCTCTCCCCCCTCATCATCATCATCCTGAAAGATTTAAAAGTAGACGTCAAGAAAACCTGGAAAGGGGCAAGTTTTAAACGGCGCAGTGTCAGCCTCTTTCTAGAGCAAACAACAGCAAAAGACTGTATTATCTTAAAGGTGAAACAAATTTATTACGGTGTAAACTTTTGATGGACTGGCATTCAAGCTCCAGCACATTATGAAACTTGTTAGGCTTTAAGGTGCCACAGGAGTAATTTCAGTGCAATAGGGCAACACAGCCACCCCTCTGGAAACTTTTAATAAAGAATATTGTCAGATCAGATGGGATATATGTACCTATATATCTAAAAAAGGTAAAGGTAAAGGCCCCCTGGACGGTTAAGTCCAGCCAAAGGTTACGATGGGGTTGCGGCGCTCATCTCGCTTACAGGCTGAGGGAGCCGGCGTTTGTCCACAGACAGCTTTCCAGGTCATGTGGCCAGCAGGACTAAACCGCTACACACACAAACAAGGTAAGCTAGAGTATCTCCATGGTGCAAGCCTGGGCAGTATGTTTGGAGGTCCTAGGCTGTGCATATGACAAGACCCCCCTCCCGGACTTCCTGATGTGGTCCAATGAAAGGAAAGCAAGACGTTTGGCACTAGCTTGGCAGCAGGAGTTGCCAGGAGGAGGAGTACAAGGCGCCATCCTTAGGGACCAGTGGCGTAGCGTGGGTTGTCAGCACCCGGGGCAAGGCAAGTAATTTGCGCCACCTAACCCGTGGATTTGCGCCCCCTAACCTGTGGATTTGCGCCCCCTAACCCTAACCCCCAGATGTTGCGCCCGGTGCAGCCAGCCCCCCCTGCACTCCCCACGCTACGCCACTGTTAGGGACTCCACTCTGGAATTGTGTACGGTTTATTCCATAACCTTTTCTTCTCCCAAAGGCGTCCCCCAAGGCAGTGGGAACTGATTTTTCCTTTGGGTTCCTTGGGTTCATGCCCAAGGCCTTTCTCATGAACTACGTAACAGGACAAAGAATGCATTTAACACATGACAAAAACAAGCCAGTGTAAAAGCTGCAGTATGGGCCAGGTAAGGCAACCTCCAGGTGTTCACTTGCTCAATTTACACCCCACCTCTCCTCCAAGGTGGTATACATGCTTCTCCTCCTCCCTAGTTTATCCTGAGGAGGTAGGATTAAGCTAAGGGCCCAGGGACTGGACCCCAAAGTCACCCACCGAGCTCGATGCAGCTGAATGAGGATTTGATCCTTGCGTGTTGAACCCTGTCTGAACTCCCAACATGCCCAATCATTGGCCTGTGCTGGCTGGGGATGATGGGAGCTGGGTCCAGGAACCTCAAGCCCGTTGGCAGGGCACCACACTGGCTGGCCCCTAATCCACAGCCTTAACCTCAGCACGAACTGTCCGAAGAAACAAGGCATGGCACTATGAATGTATTTAAAGACAGCTAAATATATTTAAAACCTTTACCCCTAAAACATACCCTACTCTAAGCATTTCTACTTTTAAGACTCACTGAAAAGTCAGTAATGGCAGGTCAGCTGCAACTCCACTTATCGAGGTTTGCAAAATGGCATATACCATATTTTTTGCTCTATAAGACTCCCTTTTTTCCCTCCTAAAAAGTAAGGGGAAATGTGTGTGCGTCTTATGGAGCGAATGCAGGCTGCGCAGCTATCCCAGAAGCCAGAACAGCAAGAGGGATTGCTGCTTTCACTGCGCAGCGATCCCTCTTGTTGTTCTGGCTTCTGAGATTCAGAATATTTTTTTTCTTGTTTTCTTCCTCCAAAAACTAGGTGCGTCTTGTGGTCTGGTGTGTCTTATAGAGCGAAAAATACGGTAAATATTTTCAAACATATAATAAAACTAAACAAACGTGCGTGCATCTGCAGCTCTGTCCTTGTTCAGAAAGGTATCACTGCAATTATTACTACTATGATGATTAAGATTTATATGCCACCCTTCATCATAAGGTATCAGGGCACTTTACAAGGTAAAAGCACAAATATATAGTTAAAACAAAAACGACAAGTGGTGGAAGCTGCTGTCACACTCTGCAACACTTATCCCTCCATGCATAAAGGTTCTATAAATAACCAGTGCTGCTGGAACTTTGGTGGGGAAGATCTACGCATTGGCTTGTTGCTCTGATACCACGAGCCTCCTCCCTCCCGAAAAGCCGGGCCAATGAGGACTGAGCATGCTCAGTGTGGTCACAGAACACAGAACAACTGCTGGCCCCAGAAGATGGCATGGCTGGTTGCAACCCGCGCTGCAGCATTTTCCTGCAGGCGATCCTGCTTGTCTCTATTACACCCGGAACCCTGGCTCCTTTGGCAAAGAAATCTCCTGCTTGCAGGCAGAAGGTGGCCATTCCTCCTTACCCCTTCGCTGTGAGAGAGGGACTCCCCAGGCTCCTCCTCTTCCCATTCTTCGTCACTCTCCACTTCGTAGTCCAGAAGTTTCTGCAGAGGAAAGGAGGGAACGAAAAAAGCAATACCGTGCTGAAAAACCATTCTGCCTTGAGAAGCACTGCAGGCTGTACATAGGATTTTGGAGAAGGAACAAGAGGCTAGATCAGGGAAGAAGAAGAAGAAGAGTTTGGACTTGATATCCCGCCTTTCACTCCCTTTAAGGAGTCTCAAAGTGGCTAACATTCTCCTTTCCCTTCCTCCCCCACAACAAACACTCTGTGAGGTGAGTGGGGCTGAGAGACTTCAAAGAAGTGTGACTGGCCCAAGGTCACCCAGCAGCTGCATGTGGAGGAGCGGAGACGCGAACCCGGTTCCCCAGATTACGAGACTACCGCTCTTAACCACTACACCACACTGGCTCTCAGGGGTCAGCAAGGTTTATCTCGCCTGGGCCTCGCACTGAGCCTGCGGGCCAGATCGGTCCCGCGGAGATCCTTTTGTGGGCCGGATCACACCTGCGATTTCTGGCACCTGCGCATGCACAGGCGCGATTTCTGGTGCCCCCGCGCTGTGCTGGCTTAGCGCAGCGCGCGAGCAGGCAACTCGGTTCGGGAGCAGCTTGTGGGCCGATCAAATGACCACCGCGGGTTGCTTCCGCCCAAGGGCCTTAGGTTGCTGACCCCTGGGCTAGATTCTAGCAACACTGTGCTGCTGGGCTGGGAGGAGAGGGATCTATGATAAGGACAGAGAGTGAGGGGATCATCCTTTTTGCTCCCCAGGAAACAATTTAAAGAGCAGGTGATTTTCCTTCACACTGCAGCACCGGGCAGGAGACCTCAGTTGCAGCTCATAGTCCGTTGCTTAGTGGAGGCAGAAGTGAGCTTAGGACGCCCATTGCCAAGCAGACAGAAAATAAAAGCCACCGAGCTGCACTAACCACACAGAAAGCTGCCTTATACCATGTCAGACCATTGGATTCATCAACAGTGGTACCTCGCAAGACGAATGCCTCGGAAGACAAAAAACTCGCAAGACGAAATAGTTTTTCGTTTTCTGAGTTGCTTCGCAAGACGGATTTCCCTATGGGCTTGCTTTGCAAGACGAAAACGTCTTGCGCCTTTTTTTAAAAACCGCCAATGCATTCCTATGGGAAACCGTCAATGCACAGTGGTGCTTCGCAAGACGAAAACATTCACAAGATGAAAAAACTTGCAGAACGAATTAATTTCGTCTTGCGAGGCACCACTGTATATCAGTATCATCAGAACTGCCTGGCAGCAGCTCGCCAGGATTTCCCCAGTCCTCCTTTCTATGGATCGGGGATTCTTTAGCTGCAAGTCCTCCCTTGTAGGGGGCTGGAGTAGATGGCGACCTTTGAGCTCCCTTCTGGCCCTACAAGTCTATGATTCTGTACCTGCAGGTGCTGAGGATTGCACAGCCCTCTGCATACAGAAAAGGTGCTCTTGCGGCTGAGCTACGGCCCTTGCCCATGGTCTCAGGAAGAGAGGTTTTTCTCCCTGCCCCAACTCTCAAGAGCCAATAAACTGGATAGTCCAGAGATTATAATTGGATGCAATTTCATATATACCCCACAGCTGCGGGCATGGTGGCAACCACAGCCTTATACAGTGGTGCCCCGCAAGACGAATGCCTCGCAAGACGGAAAACCCGCTAGACGAAAGGGTTTTCCGTTTTGGAGGTGCTTCGCAGAACGAATTTGCTATGGGCTTGCTTCACAAGACGAAAATGTCTTGCGATTCCTGGGTTTTTTTTCTGCTCCCCACCCCTTTTTCTAAGGCACTAAGATGCTAATAGCCTTTTAGCAGCTAATCCGCTAATCCCTTAAGCCTTTAATAGCCGCTAATAGCCGCTAATAGCGCTAATCCGCTAATGGGCTTGCTTCGCAAGACAAAAAAACCGCTAGACGAAGAGACTCGCGGAACGGATTCTTTTCGTCTTGCGAGGCACCACTGTATATTGGTGATTTACACCTGGACTTCTCTGCTTTGCTGCCTAAGGGCTTGCCACTGAGTTACTTCAGCTGAAATAAGAGGTGGATGCAGTATCACATGCTGACCTCCTCTTTTGACCAAGGGTTTCTTGGGCGTATGGCTGAGGATTTCTTGTTCCACGTGCCCCAGTAGGCAGGGCGGTGATTCTCACAGAACTGCAGGAGCTTCATCCTGCCAAACTTCTTCCTCTCCGGCACATCTCCTGCTTGGCTGCTGCTCACAATGACCACATCGCTGTTGAAAGGAAAATGCTGTAATCAGTATGCAGCCCACCGGGGTTCCAAGCCAGTGAAAGACCACCAGCAGTTGACTGACGGTGTGAAAGACTCCTTTATCCCTGCTTTCCACTGAAAAGGATTTTTTTTATATATAGAAGCAATGCTAAGATGGCAACACTGGGCTAACAAGAAAAGGGGCTACTGCACCCCAACAAAGGTCTTTACTTAAACCAGTGAGCCTCTTGGGCTTGCTGAACAGAAGGTCGGCGGTTCGAATCCCTGCGACGGGGTGAGTTCCCCTTGCTCGGTCCCTGCTTCTGCCAACCTAGCAGTTTGAAAGGACATCAAAGTGCAAGTAGATAAATAGGTACCACTCTGGCGGGAAGGTAAACTGTGTTTCTGTGTGCTGCTCTGGTTCGCCAGAAGCGGCTTAGTCATGCTGGCCACATGACCCGGAAGCTGTACGCCGGCTCCCTCGGCCAGTAAAGCGAGATGAGGACCGCAACCCCAGAGTCGTCTGCGACTGGACCTAATGGTCAGGGATCCCTTTACCTTTAAAGGTCTTTAATTAAACTAAATCAAGTTAAACCAAATGACAGAAATGCAGGAAAACTTTCCCCTTCTTTTCCCTCTTCCAGGTTTCTAACTCTCATAATTCCCTCTATCTGATGATGCCGGGGTGGGAGGGAATGAGCCAACGTGGGGCGTTGCAGAATGCCAGGTGCCCTGCCAAGGAGGATTTGAGAGGAAGTGCCGCAGATTAAGGCAGTAGCAGTGGGCAGCCTTCTACAAGTAGTATAGCTCAAAAGCTCACAATAAAGGTAAAGGTACCCCTGCCCGTACGGGCCAGTCTTGACAGACTCTAGGGTTGTGCGCCCATCTCACTCAAGAGGCCGGGGGCCAGCGCTGTCTGGAGACACTTCCGGGTCACGTGGCCAGCGTGACATCGCTGCTCTGGCGAGCCAGAGCCGCACACGGAAACGCCGTTTACCTTCCCGCTAGTAAGCGGTCCCTATTTATCTACTTGCACCCAGGAGTGCTTTCGAACTGCTAGGTTGGCAGGCGCTGGGACCGAACAGCGGGAGCGCACCCCGCCGCGGGGATTCGAACCGCTGACCTCTCGATCGGCAAGCCCTAGGCGCTGAGGCTTTAACCCACAGCGCCACCCGCGTCCCCGTGAAAGCTCACAATACCAAGAAAACTAACCTGTTGAAGGCATCAGCATTCGGGCTGCCGACAAGGGTGGGTCCAGTTTTACAGGGATCTCTGCTTTTCAGTTCTTCCAAGAAAGAAGCATTGTAGCTCTGAGCTTGCAGCAGCCAGTCTAACTGGTCCATGAGGTCCTGATCGACCGCGACTCGGCAGATTGGCGCGAGGACCATGTTCTCCTTGATCTCAAACGGAGCAAATCTGCCACACCAGCCAGCCAGAATCTGAAATCATGAAGAAAATGTTATACACAAGCTCTTGGTCTCTCTCCACACCACCCCCCAACTACCTCACTACCAGCACCAGCTTCCTATTCTCTCCTGGGCATAGTTCATATTTTGACCAATAAATCCTGAAAAACACGTGAATGCTCCCTTTTGCTGCCTGAAGAAGACCAAAAACGATGTTTCTGAAGGAATGGGTTTCTGTGCAGTCAGTCTGAAACGGGCCCCAAAATCCCCATTTTTCCTTCTCCAAGGGAGCATTTCTAAAAAGCATTAACTTGAGCACTTGAGTCAATGTATAAACAGAAACCCAGCTGTATAAACAAGTGCTCAAAGCCCTCTCCTTTATCAGTCTGTGACGGCAATGGATGGCCTTGCCAGTTCCAAGTGGAGCATCTTACATCCTGACCACACTGACGCACAGACCTTGTCAAGGTCTGACAAGAGACCCGGGAAGGGCACCAGGAGTGCTCTTAGAGTTGGTGACCTTCTTACCCCAAGATAAGGAATACCGGAACAGGAACAACCTTTTATTGTCAAGAGTACCAGAACAGGAACATCTGTTTATGGTCATGGATGTCAACTTACGTGTATAAGCTGATGTGGTGGATTCCTGGGGAAGGGGGGAGAGGGTGCCTGGAGGATATATATACTGTATGCAATTTCTCTTGCTTCTGTGCTTGCAGTGAACCGATTCACGCAGTGCCTTCTGCTATCCGGAGAGCAGAATAAACTCTTTCTCTGAACCAAACCTCGGTGTTATTTGACTCCCATCCGGGAGCAACGCAGACCCCCACCAATCGGTATAGTCTAATAAGGCTACATTTCCTCTCTGGTTAGGGTTGCTTCTCTGGATATTTGCTTCTTAATCCAAGTACCAATTTTTGCCACCATCTATTCCCATCTATTTTTGTACCAATTTTTGCCACCATATATTCCCTTCCCTCCTGGTGCCACTTGAAATTCACTTCAGGCTGCTTTTTTTTTATAGATTTAAGCATAGATAAATGTTAAGATTTTGATGGGAAGATAAGGTTGAAATAGATTAAGATAATTAAACGATAGCAAGCAGTGAAAGATGGAAAGGATTTGCTGACTTAATTATTAACTGGAATACAAAAAAGGGAGGTGGGAGGAGGTCGAGGAAATAAGTCATTGAAGGATAGAGATGTGAAAAATGGGTGTGTTTTTAAATGTTTTTGTTTTCTTTCTAGTTGTGGGGAGGTACTGTCTTCTTTTTTGCTTTTATTTTTGATGTATTCCTTAATTTTTTATTTTATTTTCTCTTTTATATATATATACTGTGTTTTTTCTTTCCCCCCCTGTAATTATAAAACTTTTAATAAATATCATTTTTAAAAAAGAAAAAAGAAATTCACTTCAGGCTGCTGCAAGCAATGGGTCAGCTATGCTTTCTGACCTTTTTTTTGATTTCCACAACTAGCTAAAGCAGGGTTGGGGAACCTGTAGCCTTCTTCCAGCATAACAGATGATGGGGGCCGAGTCCAGCAATGTCCTTAGAACCACAGGTTCCCCATCCCAGGGCCAAAAAAACTCCCAGGAAGGCAAGCGGAGAAGGTACACCCAGTAGCTTCTTCGACAATGTAAGAAGCCCACTTCTTCTGGAGCCATGCCCTGCCTGCTTATTTTAGAATCAACACATGGAGGCATCTTTATTGGCTGGCATTTGGTGATGGGCACTGAGGTGGCAGAGTATTGGGGTAAGAGTTTTTAAATTATGCATTAAAAAAAATTACTAGCAGGACTTCGTATTTGTTTGTAGCACACTTGGGGCATATTCCTTGAGGGTGGGTAGAGCAATAGATCTAAAAATCAGGGTTTTGTGTTTGTATTCTGCTTTTGATTTGATAGACAGGTGGAGTAAACATATTTTAAATAAAAAAGACATACAGTGGTGCCTCGCAAGACGAAATTAATTCGTTCCGCGAGTCTCTTCGTCTAGCGGTTTTTTCCGTCTTGCGAAGCAACCCTATTAGCGGCTTAGCGGCTTAGCGCTATTAGCGGTTTAGCAGCTATTAAAGGCTATTAAAGGCTTAGCGGATTAGCTGCTAAAAGGCTATTAGCGGCTTAGAAAAAGGGGGTGGGGAGCGAAAAAAAATCGCAAGAATCGCAAGACATTTTCGTCTTGCGAAGCAACCCCATAGAGAAATTCGTCCTGCGAAGCACCTCCAAAACTGAAAACCCTTTCGTCTAGTGGGTTTTCCGTCTTGCGAGGCATTCGTCTTGCGGGGCACCACTCTACATAGTTCAGAGGGTTCTGTGCATATACAACACAGCATTTAAAATGTGAAGTGTGTTGGCCACCTTGAAGGCAATTTCCATTGCCCTGGAAATTTTGCATGGATTTAAATGGCATTGCAGGAGAGCCCGACAAACAGCAAAACGAAACTCACCTTTGGAGCAGGCTGGGTTTTGGGCTTTTGGAAGAACCTGGTGATCTCTGCCTTCTCTGCTTTGATACGCTAGAGATGGAAATATGGACAAAATGAAATGCAGACGATTTGGATTATTTAAAAGCATTTCTGCGAAAGCATCCTCCTCGCTCTGAATAATTAAAAATTCACCACTGTGAATTCTGGCCCCGGCCACTTACTGATAACAACGTACCGTATTTCTTGCTCTATAAGACTCACTTTTTCCCTTCTAAAAAGTAAAGGGAAATGTGTGGTCGTCTTATGGAGCGAATGCAGGTTGCGCAGCTATCCCAGAAGCCAGAACAGCAAGAGGGATTGCTGCTTTCACTGTTCTGGCTTCTGAGATTCAGAATATTTTTTTTCTTGTTTTCCTCCTCCAAAAACTAGGTGTGTCTTGTGGTCTGGTGCGTCTTATAGAGTGAAAAATACGGTATTTAAAAGTATTTCTGCAAAAGCATCCCCCTCGCTCTGAATAATCAAAAACACCACTGTGAATTCTGGCCCCGGCCACTTACCGATAACAACGTAATTCATAAAAACGTAAGAAGCTGCCTGAGCCAGACCCTTGTAGTCCACCAGGCTTAGTATTGTCTACACTGACTGGCAGAAGCAGGCTGGGATTTCCCGACGCATGGGCTAGGCTGGCCTTCCCCTCACCAGGATGTTTTTGCCGGGAAGCAAGGAAGGCAGCCTTCTCCAAGTCCTCAGCATCCAGCCAATGGCAGAGGCCAGAGTGTGCTTCCCTTCAGCTAGACCAGACTTTCCCAACTAGGTCCTCTCTAGATTATGGTGGACTACCAGTCCCACTGTATGCTGGCTGGGGCTGATGGGAACTGGAGTCCAACTGGAGGGCACGTGAAGGCTGAGCGAGACAAAACTCCATTTACCTTTTCTTCCTCTTTCAACCGTTTCTCCTCTTCTCTCTTCCTTTTCTCTTCTTGCTTTGCCCTTTAAAATAAAAGCTTGATTTCAGAGGGGTGGTGGCGGGGGGACCAAGCAACCATGCACACATGTTCAAGCATGAGTCACACGTAAAAACAAACCCCACCAGAGAAGCCAACTTACTCCAGAGCTTCCTGCTTCTCTTTCCGTTTCTCCTCTTTCGCCCGCAGCTTTTCAGCCTTCTCTTTCTCGTCTTTCTCCCTTTTCTCCCTCCTTTCCTTATCCTTCAACTCTTTTTCTTCTTCCTTCTTCCTCTTCGCCTCCTCCCGGGCGCGTTCTTTTGCAGCCTTCGCCTCCTCCTTCAGCCTCCCCTTCTCCTCCCGCTCAGCTTGCTGCTTTTGAAGCTTCTCTGCACGTTCCTGATCCTGGGTTGCGAGAAACGACAACAGACACCCCCAAACAGAAGAGCTCTTTAGGCAACGCTCCACCAACGCCCCACAAAAGTCAAGCACTGCCTAATTGCAGGTGCCAAGAAGCTGCTCAATCAGGCTCCATTTCTGGTGAGAAGCCATTTGTTGCATCAGGCTCCTCACCTTCATCCACTGGTACCAGGAGGCCAGTCCACCAGATGGCAGAACAGAGGGAGAGAAGGGAAGCAGACAGAATCCACCAGTGCTGCTAAGGGACCAGCAACATTAACCTCTTCCTCTCCCTGAGCTGTTACCATTCCGGTTGACCATTGCAACCAAGCAGTAGCACCAAAGTTTGCTTCTCCTGCCCCTTCTCCCTCCTGATCCCCCTTTCCTTGTATCTAAGCCTCAGGGTGGGATGCGGGTGGCGCTGTGGGTTAAACCACAGAGCCTAGGACTTGCTGATCAGAAGGTCGGCGGTTCGAATCCCCGCGACGGGGTGAGCTTCCGTTGTTCGGTCCCTGCTCCTGCCAAGCTAGCAGTTCAAACGCACAAAGTGCAAGTAGATAAATAGGTACCGCTCCGGCGGGAAGGTAAACGGCATTTCCGTGCGCTGCTCTGGTTCACCAGAAGCAGCTTAGTCATGCTGGCCACATGACCTGGAAGCTGTCTGCGGACAAACACCGGCTCCCTCGGCCAATAAAGTGAGATGAGCGCTGCAACCCCAGAGTCGTTCACGACTGGACCTAATGTTCAGGGGCCCCTTTACCTTTACCTAAGCCTGAGGGCAGGGCTGCCATGTTACTGGTAACTAAGCTGCTCTGGAAGCCTGAAGGGTAGGGTAAAAATGCTTCAAAACGAACAGACAAAGCAGCACCTCCTTTCTGTACTCGTGCTAAAGTTCCCGCACCCTCCTACTCACTTCATCTATAGCTTCTTGAAACCTGGTATTGCTTGTAGAGAGAAAAGGACAACACTTGAAGCAAGGGCACAGAAAACAAAAAGGCCCACAGCACGAAACTTTAAAAAGCAGCAAGTCAATCTGAATAGGGGTGGGGAAACTTTTTCAGCCAGAGGGCAATGTTCTGGGTCCATATGCCAGTGGTGGCTTGGACCTTCAGCAGAGGTCAGGAAACCAGAAAAGGGATGTGCTCTCCGCTCATTACCAAAAGTGAACAAATAAGGTTTCTAGGTCAATGTGTGTGTGGGGGGGGGGGACACAACTTTACCCTCTGCAGCTTTAGTTTCTCCTTCTCCTCAGAACTCCGGTGAATTTTCTGCGGTGCCTGGAATTGAGAGGACAGAGACGAGCATGCATTATTTACACCCCTTTAAAGCAATCAAAGCCAATCAGAAGCCGCACTTTGGTTTCCGAATGTTTTGGAAGTTGAAGGGACTTCCGGAACGGATTCCATTCAACTTCCAAGCTACGATTGTACTCCAGTTATGGCTAACACTGGATACAGCAGTTTCCAAAATGTTGCACAGAACTTCTTCAGGCTTTTGACCCAGGAGCACTAAACATCCTATAATGGAAGACATTTGTGCTACATGGTCTCCCTTACAAACTCCTCTTGGTTCCTGCTTGCCCTGGACTCCTCCATCGTGTGAAATCACACACAGAGAGCTAATGTCAGCTAAAAAGCTCTCTTCAATACAGACAAGCCTTGGGTTGTATTCAGCATTAGTCATACTCAGAAGAGATCCGTTCAAATTAATGGGCATGAATACTTATGTACATTAAATCTTCATTGGTCAAAACCTGTTCCACTTTCCAGAAGCTGAAAGTAAAAGCTGAGAAGCAGCTCTTGCATAAATTGATTGTCATGAAACACACACACACACACAAACTCACTCAAATTATCTTCCAAAATACAGTCATACCTCGGGTTACAGAAGCTTCAGGTTGCGTTTTTTTGGGTTATGGATGAGCTGAAACCCAGAAGTACCGGAACGGGTTACTTCTGGGTTCTGGCGGTTGCGCATGCACAGAAGCGCTAAATCGCACTTTGCGCATGCGCAGAAACGCTGAATCGCAACCTGCACATGCGCAGACGCGGGGCTGCGAATGCGGCGAGTTGCGAATATGCCTCCCGCACGGATCATGTTCGCAACCCGAACGTCCACTGTATACTTTCAAGATGGGATGGAGTAAGATACAAAAGATGGCCAATCTTGCCCACCTAATTTACTATGACACTCATTGTGTGTGATTATGTTACTCTGAGTGTTTCAGTAATGAGAAAGCACAGCTGATAAACCTACTGCATTGCATTTTAGGCTGTGTACACACCACACATTTAAAGAGCATTGCTTTCCCCAAAGCATTCTGGGAACCATTGTTTACCCCCACAGAGCTACAATTCCCAGCACCCTCAAACTATCACTCCCAGGATTCTTTGGGGAAAGCCATGTGCTTCAAATGCATGCTCTGCATATTATGTTATGTATATGGCTTTTTGGGGGAGATTTACCCTCTTCTTGCATGATAATACTCAGAGCATCTACCAAAGGCGTCATGGACTTTGAAGAAGCACCAACTTGCGATGAAAGGGAGAAACAAGCTGCAGGGGAACATCTCCCAGCCCTACCCGGAAGCACCAGGGATTGAACATGGGACCTTCTGCACATAAAGCAAGATGTTCTACCAATGAGTTATGGCCCTTTCCTGAGGGGCACTGAAAGAACAGGCATACGCAAGGATTGTGGAATTTAACACTTAAGGCCACTTCAGTAGACAAGCCTCATAGGATGGTTACGGAATGTCAGACGGCTGCAGATCAGTTAAAAATTCTCCAGCTCCCAATATATTAGAATCAGGACTTCTGTGACAGCGCTCACCGGAATACAGTGCCAGTACACAGACCCCTGTAAGGGACAAGGGTGGCGCTGTGGGTTAAACCACAGAGCCTAGGACTTGCAGAATCAGAAGGTGGCGGTTTGAATCACCGTAATGGGGTGAGCTCCCGTTGCTCGGTCCCTGCTTCTGCCAACCTAGCACTTCGAAAGCACGTCAAAGTGCAAGTAGATAAATAGGTACCACTCCAGTGGCCACGACTGGACTGGACCTTTACACAGACCCCTCTTTTTTGCTGCATACGAAAGCCATTTTGTGCTGGCACCCCCAGCACTTTCATCAATACAAAATGCCAGCACGTCAATGCATCCAATTAAATTTCAATAGGGCCTGGGAAGAAACTGTGCCCTATCCAAGCAGCAGCAGAACATAGCTCACACCACACACCTTGCGCTGCACACGTATTTCCCCAGAACAATAAAAGGAGGTGATCAGAATCAAAGTGTGCCCCAGATTCTTCTGTTTAGACATTATCCGGTGTTTCTCCGGAGCGCCATCCTTCCCTGACCTAAAATTAAGCAATGAAGGAAGGTGAGGACAGGTGACCTCACCTAGGCCCGAAGTCACCCCCCACCAAAGCAGGCTCAAAGCTTCTCAAAATCATTTTCTCAGCAGCTAAGCATCAGAAACATTCCACTCTGCTGTAACAAAGGTAGAGAACAGTCCGTTGTTTCTCAGGCCTTTCTCATGCCTTCTGGCCTTGCTAAAGAACCACATTGCAACTTGCTTTCTGTCCGGGAACCATGCCAAAGCACAAGAATGAAACAACTGGAACACACTGAAACCCCCTTTCCTGCCAAGAGTCCACAATAGTTCCAAGACAGCTTTCTGTACATGCTCAGAGGAACACATCATGGGGCAGGACTCCTGAGGGAGGAGAAAGGAGGAGGGAACTGGAAAGGGGTATATATGTTTGTGCACGATTGTGAACTCATGCATGCTTTTTGTGACTTATCACACTTGCTCCTTCTACCAGTTCATGGATGGTAGAAATAAAACCTTTTTCTCCGAAACTATTCCTTGAGTGTCTGTTGACTCCCACTTCCCTTTCCCAGGCGCAATATTTTTCCCACCCGAGGGCAAAGCCTCATAAGGCTACATTTCTTGGTGCGTTGGCCATCCCACCCGAGAGCAAAGCCTCATAAGGCTACAGCAATAGGGGGGGGGGTATTATGGAGCCACTTGATTATATTTGAATTGCTATATCTCTCCCACCTCACTTTGCTTGGGTTGGTTTATTTTTTTCAGGCCTTTACATCTCTACATGGGAGATTAACCACATCTCCACTGCTCTGTGTAGGCCCAAACATACTTGGAAGTCTGCTGAAGGGCCCCCCCCCCCCCCGCTATATATGCCACAGCGAACACCCACGTTTTATGTGGGGTGAAACACTTCCCAGGGCTTTATTTTTCTGCAGCATTTTTTTCCATTTTACAGGATCTTTAGTAACAACGAATGGATGCCCATCACAAATACAGCATTAGGTACGCCCAGGGTGGATTTGATTTAAATCATGATTTAAATCACAAGTCAGTAAGACTTGATTTAAATCATTTTTTTTTACTGAAAGACTCGTTCTTGCTAGTATTTTTGGAATAATAAATATTCAGAGTAGTTTTTGCAATTCTATCAAAAATTTCTGATTTGGTTATACTATTATAAATACATAGGCAGTCAATTATGAAATTATTGTGTGGTTTAATAAGTTAACATCAGTAAGTTATATTTGGGCAACTTTTCTGCTGTACTTTATTGGAAGGAGAAAAACAATATTTTCCTTAATAACAATTTAAACTATTTAACCAAAACAATAACATTATAGCTTATGTATCCATATTTGTTAACTGATGTGGTTAAATTATTTTTTTTTTTTCTTAAAAACACTTATTGAATGAGCACACATGAAAAACTGAAAACAAATCCTTATTTCCTGATGAACAGCCTTTGGGCTATAATGTAACTTAAATAGAAAGCTATCTTTAGAAAGATTTTCCCTCCAAAATCAATTTATTTTAAAAATCCAAATAAAAATTCAAAAATCTGATTTTTATTTTTTTAAAAAACCATTAATTTTTATCCACCCTGCGCATGCCTGGCAGTTTCTAAGTTTTTAGCGTAACTTTATTAAGCACAAATAAGCATGCTAAATTAGATCAAACTGTTGGGCGCCAGAAAGCTTTCCAATAAAAGCTCAACTTTTTCCAGTGCAAATTAGCTGACTTTGCATAGGAGACCACCCCTGTCACACCAACACAATTTTTGAAGGGTTTGGCACTCAGATGACTATTTCCAGCCTATAACACGTGGTGGCCAAAATTCCAACCAGTCGAAATGAAGATCCAATAGAGTTAAGTGCTAAATATATTTAGAACATGCCACTCCTTGCAAGACTTAGATTTCCACTTTGTACCTCTGCCAGCAGATTCTAATTCCCAACCTATGCTACCAATCCATCACTTAAGCCGCATTCTAATAGCAGCGTAAAACCCAAATATTTCCCTGTTCTAGTGATCTTTAGTTCTGAGAGCCTGCAGGTGAATTTTACCTAATCATTTGAAGTTGTACCGTTTTAAAAAAGTGTGCTCGGGTGAGGAGAGAAACCTCCATTTTTTTACTTTCTTTAACCAGAACTTCTGGTTCTGATCAGGCTGCACCACCATGCGAAATCAGAAACATTGTATGTTCTTGTTCAGAATCAAGGATACAGTAACTTCAAGCGAAGCTAAGGTTAGCCAGCTACCAGTCCCATGGAGCAACTGTACCTTGGTTTACGAACTCAATCCGTTCCGGAAGTCTGTTCCTAAACCAAGGCGTGCTTTCCCATAGCTGCGGGGGACTCAATTTACAAATGGAACACACTCAACAGGTTCTGCTTCCAAGGCAAAGTTCACAAACCAAAACACCTACTTCCGGGTTTGCAGCGTTCTTAATCCAAGTTGTTCATAAACTAAGCTGTTCTTAAACCAAGGTACCACTGCATTTGACAATTGGCGGATAAAGTAAGAAGTCTGCCCACAATTTTAAGGAGAGGAAGATAGCAATGAAAAGTTTAGAGCATGGCATATTTCATGCTTTGGTGCGATGTCTTTCTTGCTTTTGTATGCTTAGTAGTGAGCTGGGCATTCACACGCTTGCCTCCTAAGTCAGGTCCTTAGTAGACATGACTTTACAACATCATAGAACTGTAGAGCCAGAAGGGACTACGAGGGAATGAAGGAATCTTTCATCCAACCTGGAGCTTGAACCCAGGACCCTTGGATTAAGAAACTAAAAACCCTGGGACAAACTGTCCATGGCCCTCTGGCAGCGATGGTGGCTCATTTACCAGAAGTAATGTACTTAGTGTTAACTTTGGAAGTGTATATACTTGATTCTAGCCAAACCTAAGCCTCCTAGAGGGACGCGGGTGGCGCTGTGGGTTAAACCACAGAGCCTAGGGCTTGCCGATCGGAAGGTTGGCGGTTCAAATCCCGCGACGGGGTGAGCTCCCGTTGCTCGGTCCCTGCTCCTGCCAACCTAGCAGTTCGAAAGCACGTCAAAGTGCAAGTAGATAAATAGGTACCGCTCTGGCGGGAAGGTAAACGGCGTTTCCGTGTGCTGCTCTGGTTCGCCAGAAGTGGCTTAGTCCTGCTGGCCACATGACCCGGAAGCTGTACGCCGGCTCCCTCGGCCAATAAAGCGAGATGAGCGCCGCAACCCCAGTCGGCCACGACTGGACCTAATGGTCAGGGGTCCCTTTACCTTTTAAGCCTCCTAGAGCAAAATATACATAGAAGATTCTAACTGCTCAAGATGCAAGTAGCCAAAAAAACAAAACAAACAAAAACAAACAAAAAAACCTAACCCACTGACAAAAAAGAGAAATATGTAACATAGCTTTTAGAAGTCACTGTGCAATGTGGAAACCAGTGTTTGAAGCTGAAATCCTGAGGGAGAACCTGATAGGGAAAGAAGTAGGACAGGCACGTCCAACTCCCAAGAGACTGTGATCTACTCCCAGTACAAAAGAAACAGGCAGTGATCTATCCATTGTCACTGGACGGAAGAGAAGCGTGCAGTTTTGGGGGGAGGATTGCCAAGAGTTATTGATTTGCGGGGGGGGGGGGTGCTCAGCCAAAACTCCAGCACTCACAGCACGCAGCACTAAAGAAAAATTACCATATTTTTTGCTCTATAAGGCTCACTTTTTCCCTCCTAAAAAGTAAGGGGAAATGTGTGTGTCTTATGGTGCGAATGCAGGCTGCGCAGCTATCCCAGAAGCCAGAACAGCAAGAGGGATTGCTGCTTTCACTGCGCAGCAATCCCTCTTGCTGTTCTGGCTTCTGAGATTCAGAATATTTTTTTTTTCTTGTTTTCCTCCTCCAAAAACTAGGTGCGTCTTATGGTCTGGTGCGTCTTATAGAGTGAAAAATACGGTACTTTTGCTTTCCACCTTGCCCGGCTTTCAATGCTACTGCAGCGCCAATGGAGGAACCTAGCACCGGGGGCGGAATCATTCCTTGCCCATGATCGACCACGGTTCCATGATCTACCAGGAGCACCCCGGGGATCTACCTGTCAATTGCAGTCGACCGGTTGGACATGTCTGACATAGGAGTTACGACAGACGAGGACTGTAAAGGCACCAAAGCTGGAGTAAATTAAACGGGCAGAGAGAGGACACTTGAGAGATGAGCGTGTGGATAAGGCAGCAACAGGAAGCTGGGAAAGAGAAGATCTTGCTAAGGAACATTTGCCATCTTTATTGCTTCCCTCTCAACGCATACTATACCTTTCCAACAGGTGTTGAAGCAGCTATCGGACTATTGTCCTTGCATCCTTGTACACGCAGGGATTCAGGTGAACTGGTAAGGGAGGCAGAACTTAACGAGGAATTTGTATAATCCTTGCTCTCTCCAGGACAAGACTCAATTGTCTCATTTCCAGAAGACAGGCTCCTTTCCAAAGGTGAAGCTTGTGGAGATCTGGCCGTCATGATATCCTCCAGGACAATGATGGGCATTTTCCTTTCAAATATGACATTACTGTGTTTGCTCTCTGTAGTACTATTGGTTTCTGTTTTGGTCAACACCATATCTGATAATTCATCCTCATCTGGTGTAACTGGGCAAGCTGCCATCAGAACATCCACAGGGGTATTACAAACAGGCTTTTGTGAACCAGATTGGGCTTCCGTTTCCTCGGGAGTTTTCTCTACAGGTGCCGCTACTTTGTTCGATTTGCAGTGGTCTGCGTCAGTATCACTCAGTCTGTGGTTGGAATCCTCTGTCAAGTCTATGAAGGGCAACTGACTTGTGCTATTTTTCGTGCTTTTCTGCACAAAGTTATCTAACGGGCCCTTGCCATTAATAAGTTTCGGAACAAATTGTGTCTCGGTTTCCTCGTGGCAGCTGTTCTCCACATTGTCCGGTAACGGATGTGACAAACCAGGACAGGGCGTGTTTTGATCAAAGACGTTTTGAGAATTCCTGCCTCGTTTGACTCCCGGGTTTCCATCAAGTTTCTCCTTTGGTATGGGATTCAAACGCTTGAAAGGCAATCGTGCTGGAACAGGAAAAAAGAAGAAGCTGAAGAATGGTAGCTTACAATTTTGGGCAAGATAAAAAAGAGGCAAATGATCTAACATATGAATGTATTTTCCCCAATAAAAGTAAAGATTTTAGAAAGCTGGATCTGTGCACCCACGCTTACTAAATACCGTATTTTTCGCCCTATAGGACGCACCTTTTCCCCTCCAAAAATGAAGGGGAAATGTGTGTGCGTCCTACGGGGCGAATGCAGGCTTTCGCTGAAGCCTGGAGAGCGAGAGGGGTCGGTGCGCACCGTCCCCTCTCGCTCTCCAGACTTCAGGAGAACCTCAGCGCCAGCCCCACAAGGTCGGGGGACAGCGGGGAGGTGGAACGCCGCCATCCCGCTGTGGTTTGGAGGCTGATGGCGGGGAGACGCGTGCTTCTCCCCACCAGCCCCGCAAGCTCCAGGGACAGCTGGGAGGCGCAGCGCGTCTTCCCGCTGTCCCCGGACCTGGTGTGCAGGCGGGCGGCGGGGAGAAGAGCGCTTCCCCCCGCTGCTGGCCCCACAAGCGCCTGGGGGGGGGGAATACATATTTTTTCTTTATTTCCCCCCCAAAAACTTGGTGCGTCCTATGGGCCGGTGCGTCCTATGGGCCGAAAAATACGGTAACACCCATTTGCAAGGGGGGGGGTGAGAAGGAAGAGGCCTTGGAGATAACCTAGCTCAGCCCCCTATGCAATTACAGCATCCCTGATAGATGCTGAACTTCTGCTTAAATAGCTGCAGTGAAGAACAGCCCACATCTCCCAAGGCAGACTATTCCTGTATCAAATATCTCTTACTGTTAGGAAGTTTATGTTTTTAAATCAAAACGGTCTGCAGACCCCTTTGGTAACAAGCAACAAACGTTTAATACCACGAATAACAATTTCCTCCTGATGTTTAGCCAAATTCTACGTTGTTGCAATTTTCATTCATTAACTCTAGCCCTGCCCTGTAGACCAGGGGTCAGCAAACTTTTCCTGCAGGGGGCCAGTCCACTGTCCCTCAGACCTTGTGGGGGGGGGGGCTGGACTATATTTTTTTTTGGGGGGGGGGATGAACAAATTCCTCTGCCCCACAAATAACCCAGAGATGCATTTTAAATAAAAGCACACATTCTACTCATGTAAAAACACGCTGATTCCCTGACTGTCCTCGGGCCGGATTTAGAAGGTGATTGGGCCAGATCTGGCCCCTGGGCCTTAGGTTGCCTACCCATGCTGTAGACTATAGAGCCACAGGGAAGAAGCCTGCTCTGTTCATGCAACAGTGTGGTGTAGTTCAAAGATACTACACCACGTGTCCCTTAAGACGCTGTTGGGCTCTCAGCTTCTATCAGCCCAACAACCAGCATGCCCAATGGTGAGGGATGAAGGGAATACCCGGAGGGACACAAGTTCCTCATCCCAGGTGCAGGCGATAGGTTAGGACTGGGAAGAACCAGGTTCAAAGATCACAAATAGATCACTGGGCAACTTTCAGCCTAACCCAACCCATAAAGTTGCTGTGTGGATAAGAGCAAATGCAGCCATATACCCCACCCTGAGCTCATGGATGGGATAAAACATGGAGCCAAAAACTGAATAAAAATGCAACTCTCATCTTTTAAACAGGAAAAAAAAAGGTGGCGACATATCAAGATATTTCCTCTTGCAAAAATCATAACCATTCACAAATACAAGTAGAATAATACTCCAAATATACCGTATTTTTCACACCATAGGACGCACTTTTTCCCTCCTAAAAAGCAAGGGAAAATGTGTGTGCGTCCTATGGAGCGAATGCAGGGGGGAGGCAGGCAGGAAAAGCCCCCAAGAGCCGCACACAAGCTCTGTGCGCTCTTGCGGGCTTTTCCACAGGAGGGAGAAGGGACTGACTGGCCACATCAGTCCCTTCTCCCACCTCCCAGAAAAGCCAGGAGAAGCCCTGCGCAGCGTCTCCCGGCAAGGAGAGGCTGCACGGAGCTAAAGGGGAAGCCAAAACAGTGAGCAGGATCCATCCTGCTCGCTGCCTTGGCTTGTGCCATCGCCGTGCGCAACACCTCCGGCAGGGAGAGGTTGTGCGCAGCCTGTACGCTGCTCTTTGGGGCTGGGGGGGGGGAGATTTTTTTTCTTGATCCCCCCCATAAAAACTGGGTGCGCCCTATGGTCCGGTGCGCCCTATGGTGCGAAAAATACGGTATGTATGACAGGGCACTGAATAACTTCTGCTTTGCAAAGATTGTAGCTAAACACCATTGCTTTCCCTCAAATTAAATCAATATTGCATTCCTGGAAATGTAGCATTCTGAGTTCAAAGGTTTATGTATAGCATCACACTTAATTATAGAGAAATCTAACAAGCCTGAAGGAAAAGAGTTTAGCAAGTCTGTGCCATGCAGAAAGAATAGCCTGGGCTGAAAATGAGTCAGGGTTTTTTGTTTTCCCATGAAACGGGTTACCTTGTATCAGTTTCCGGGCTGGAACCGCTGATTTATCTTGACACTCCATAGCTGTCAATGGAAAACAATCAATTTAATTATAAACTGCATTTGATGAATGTGTCTATGGAAAAGGTTTATGAAAACAGTCTATAAACACAATAGTCTTAAAATATTGAAAAATGTAGTGTTGCAACGAATAATTCAACATTACGTTGGAAACATCAAACATGCACATGAACTGAAAGCTTCCCAAATTATTAGGCATCTAGGGTTGCATCCAATTACATGCAATTCAGAGCAGACCCACTGATATTAATAGGATTATGTTCGTCACTTCTATTTAACTTCCAGTTGTAGAGCCAGTGTGGTGTAGTGGTTAAGAGCGGTGGACTCGTAATCTGGGGAACCGGGTTCGCTTCCCCGCTCCTCCACATGCAGCTGCTGGGTGACCTTGGGCTAGACACACTTCTCTGAAGTCTCTCAGCCCCACTCACCTCACAGAGTGTTTGTTGTGGGGGAGGAAGGGAAAGGAGAATGTTAGCCGCTTTGAGACTCCTGAAGGGGAGTGAAAGGCGGGATATCAAATCCAAACTCCTCTTCTTCTTCTTCTTCCCACAGAACTGGAGAGGCTTGGCGGGTCTAATTAGGCTGATGGGCCAGCAGCTCCCCATTGCCACTGTACTCCACTGATTTCCCAGGGGTGACCAGTACCCCTTTCCCACACCCAACTCTCATTGCAAGTTACCAGTTGTTCCCCCGTGTTCCCTCCCTGCCTCCTTCCTTGGATCCCACGCAGACCCAATCACTCCTCAAACCATAAGTCCTACTCTATCACTATTACACCTTCTCCACTAACACCCAGGTGTAAGGAACCTTTGCCCCCAGTCACGGCCGAACCACACCTCCCATCAGACGCAGAAAACACAGCCTCAGAGGTGCGATTCGGCAACATCTGGAGGGACAAAGGCACCCGATGCCAACATTAACCTTTTCAATATTTTTGACAGCGTCAGTTCTCCAAGCGTGTCCCTTTACCTTTAAGCCTGCATATCACCGACTTCCTCGCAAGTCCAAACATAGTGTCTTTCCAATCCATCACCCTCATTCCTACAGCAGTCAACTAGATGCCAACATCTTGATATTTTGGCTGGATGTTTACTTGCACCCCATTGCCAAGTTAACAAAAAACGCAGCCCACATGCCGGTTTTAAGGCTGCGTTGCGTAATGGCTTGTGGTGCTAGAACAACATACCAACAAATGGGTGCTTTACATTAACATATATGGTGCATATTCGTGCGTGGTCACCACCAAACATTAACCCTGCTTCCTCAGCAACAACATTGGTTGCCAAACGAAGGAATGCTCAAATGATAGAGGTCCACCTTATGCCTTGTGACAGCCCCACCCCCCTATAGATGTCATGGTTCAAGAGGAGTATAGCAGGGGGCTTTCATCAAGGGACTCCCCTCCCTTCATAATTCAAGCTCTCGGAGTCACCTGCCATGGCCCATCCAACACTTGCTGGACCCAGGCTCCCCTTCCTTAAACCTGCCTCAGTTTCCTCCCTGCCTTGGTTTCTCTCAGGCGGCAATATGTTCTCCATTTCCCTCCCTTGGGATCCCCCTCCAAAAGCTCCAATTCCAGAGCCATAGAACTGTATAGCTGGAAGGGACCCCGGGGGTCATCCAGTCCAGCCCCCTTGCAGTGCAAAAATCTCAGCTAAAGCATCCAGCTAAAGGAGTCTTGGTTGACCACAAACTTGACATGAGCCAACAGTGTGACGCGGCAGCTAAAAAAGCCAATGCAATTCTGGGCTGCATCAATAGGAGTATAGCATCTAGATCAAGGGAAGTAATAGTGCCACTGTCTTCTGCTCTGGTCAGACCTCACCTGGAGTACTGTGTCCAGTTCTGGGCACCACAGTTCAAGAAGGACACTGACAAACTGGAACGTGTCCAGAGGAGGGCAACCAAAATGGTCAAAGGCCTGGAAACGATGCCTTATGAGGAACGGCTAAGGGAGCTGGGCATGTTTAGCCTGGAGAAGAGGAGGTTAAGGGGTGATATGATAGCCATGTTCAAATATATCAAAGGATGTCACATAGAGGAGGGAGAAAGGTTGTTTTCTGCTGCTCCAGAGAAGCGGACACGGAGCAAGGGATCCAAACTACAAGAAAGAAGATTCCACTTAAACATTCGGAAGAACTTCCTGACAGTAAGAGCTGTTTGACAGTGGAATTTGCTGCCAAGGAGTGTGGTGGAGTCTCCTTCTTTGGAGGTCTTTAAGCAGAGGCTTGACAACCATATGTCAGGAGTGCTCTGATGGTGTTTCCTGCTTGGCAGGGGGTTGGACTTGATGGCCCTTGTGGTCTATTCCAACTCTATGATTCTATGATCCCTGACAGAGGGCTCCGTCCAACCTCTACTTGAAAACATGCAACATATCCCTGCCTCCCTTCTCCACCCCTCCAAAAAAGTGTTTCCACTCACAGGGACTCTGACACCCACACCAACTCATTTCTGCCTCGGTTCTCCCCCCCCCGCCAACAGCTTCCTTGGCCCTGCCTCAGTTTCCCTCCCCAGCAGCCCATAAGATATCCCCCCTCTCTCCTGCAGCGCCTCAGTTCCTCCTCTGAAAGCCTGCAGCCAGTGGTTAGAGAACATGGGTGTACAATTATCGTAGAACTGTATAGAGTTGGAAGGGAACCCTAGGGGTCATCCAGTCCAACCCCCTTGCAGCCCACCCATAAGGAATTTCCCTGTCCCTCCCTCCTTGCTGCAGTGCCTCAAGTTTCCACTCTGAATCCCTGCAGAGCCAGTGGCTAGAGAACATGGGTGCGCAGTTATCATAGAACTGTACAGAGTTGGAAGGGCTCCCCCAGAGGTCATCCAGTCCAACCCCCTGCATGCAGGAGTCTCAGCCAAAGCACCCCTGACAGATGACCCCATCCAACCTCTGCTTAGAAACCTCAGACATAAACATAGCTCTGCTTCGCTTCTCCCCCCCCCAAAAAAAAAGTTTTTCCCAATTATCATAGAATTGTGTGTAGAGTTGGAAGGGAACCCCAGGGGTCATCCAGTCCAACCCCCTGCAATGCAAGAGTCTCAGCCAAAGCATCCCTGACAGATGACCCCATCCAACCTCTGCTTGGAAACCTCCAGCATAAACATATCTCTACAGTGGTACCTCGGGTTAAGTACTTAATTCGTGTCGCAGGTCTGTCCTTAACCTGAAACTGTTCGCAACCCGAGGTACCACTTTAGCTAATGGGGCCTCCCGCTGCTGCCACACGATTTCTGTTCTCATCCTGAATCAAAGTTCTTAACCCGAGGTACTATTTCTGGGTAACCTGAAGTGGATGTAACCTGAGGTACCACTGTACTTCGCTTCTCCCCCTCCCATCAAAAGAAAGTGTTTTCCAATTATCGTAGAATTGTGTGTAGAGTTGGAAGGGAACCCCAGGGGTCATCCAGTCCAACCCCCTGCAATGCAAGAGTCTCAGCCAAAGCATCCCTGACAGATGACCCCATCCAACCTCTGCTTGGAAACCTCCAACATAAACGTATCTCTACAGTGGTACCTCGGGTTAAGTACTTAATTTGTGTCGAAGGTCTGTCCTTAACCTGAAACTGTTCTTAACCTGAGGTACCACTTTAGCTAACAGGGCCTCCTGCTGCCGCCACACAATTTCTGTTCTCATCCTGAAGCAAAGTTCTTAACCCGAGGTACTATCAGTGGCGTAGCGTGGGTTGTCAGCACCCGGGGCAAGGCAAGTAATTTGCGCCCCCTAACCCGTGTATTTGCGCCCCCTAACCCTAACCCCCAGATGTTGCGCCCGGCCCCCCCTGCACCCCCCACGCTACGCCACTGGGTACTATTTCTGGGTTAGCGGAGTCTGTAACCTGAAGCGTATGTAACCCGAGGTACCACTGTACCTCGCTTCTCCCCCCATCAAAAGAAAGTGTTTTCCAATTATGGTAGAATTGTGTGTAGAGTTGGAAGGGAACCCCAGGGGTCATCCAGCCCAACCCCCATAAGACATTCCCTGTCTCCTGCTCTGCAGACCCACCCTACCCACCCTTTGCCCCCCTCAGGACGACAATTATCCCCCCCCCCCAATATATCCACCTCAGCAGCCACGACATGCCTCGGTTCCCCCTCAGGAACCACCCCGCCAGCACCTTAATACTCGCAGCGTGACACACACACACAACCCGCCACCCCTTTTCCCGCTTCAAGACAATATCTCTCCCCCCCCCCCACACACACAAACCCACCACCCTCCTTCCCCAACCTGCCTCAGTTTCCCCTCCGCTCGAGTCCTTCCCCCCCTCCCCCCCCAACGAAGGGTCGCGGGGCGATACTTCGTATCTTATTTCTCTCACCTGCTACCAAGTTTTCCCTCAGGACTGAGGCGCTGAGGGAAGAAGAAGAAGAGGGAAAGGCCTCTCGCGCGCGGGAGGGAGGCCAGGCCGAGCCGGGCTCCCCCTCACGAGAACCGGGGGGGGGGGGAAGGAGGGGGCGCGCGCGCGTCCCCGAGGCACGCTCCCGCCCGCGCCTGCCCCCCTCTTAAATACCTCACAGGGGTAAAACAAAACAAACCACCACACAAAGCCCGTCCGTTACCCGCGACGGCGGCTTTTTGTCCCCTCCGGCACCCCGTCCGGCTCCCGCTTTCCTCGCGCCCGCTCGTATTTGGCGGGATCTCGGGAGGACTTCGCGCTCCGGCGCCCTGATTGGGCGGGACGCCGCGCCCCCACGTGACTTGGGTTTCCTTTCTCTTTTCTTCCCCCCCGCCTTCATTAGGCTGGCGGAGGAATGTAAAGCGAACTCTCGCGACGAGAGGAACGGGAAAAAGCTGCTGGACGCGCATGCGCAGATCGCTCCGCTTAGCCCCCTGGCCACGCCTTCCCGCTCACCCGGCCCAACGTCTTCTCGCATGGTCGCCCCCCCCCCCACCCGCATAGAGGTAGCGTGGGAAAAACATGGCTAGTTCTCGCGATAACGGACGGGGAACGTGACGCATGCGCCCGTGGTTCATTCGCCCGCCCATAAAGATAAAATGAGAGGCGCTTGATTAGAGGCTCAACTCTCGGGTCTAGTGCAAAAGCTGTAGCAGTAATAGTAAATAGTAGTAACAATTATTGTTGCTATTATTATTATTGTTGTTGTTGTTGTTGTTTTGTTGTTGTTATTGTTATTATTATTATTTTATTTATACCCCAATAATTATTCTCATTAATTATTAATTATTATTATTAATACGTATTATCAATAATAAATAATTAATATAATAAATAATTATAAAAAATAATTGTTATTTTGTCTATACCCCGCCGTTTCCCCTGACATGTGCTCAAGGCGGCTTAAAGAGAAAATAAGAACAACTAAAGCAATCATTCAAAAACCAAGGGAGGCTCACATTTCTCAGAATGCCCGGATTTTGATCATTATTTTAAACCATGTAATGCATTTCACTCTGTTTTTCTATGGTTTTTAAAATAACCACAACAACTGTTACTACTGCTGCTAATAATAATTTGATTCTGAACTGATTTTAGAATGTATTTCAATTAATTGTGATTTTATGTAAATTGTGCTACATTCACTCTGGTTAGCCGCTCTGAGCCAGTCTTTGGCTGGGGAGGGCGGAATACAAATAAAATTTTATTTTTATTATTATTTTATCTATACCCCAATAATTATCACCATTAATTATTATTATTAATTATTAATAATTGTTTTATCTATATTTTAACAAACAACAACAACAACAACAATAATAATAATAATAATATTTTTAAAAAATTATTATTATTATGGCGCCGTCCACCCGCAAAGAAATATAACTCTCATCTAGCTCGTGCACGTTCTCGCAAGGGATGATGGGAGTTGTAGTTCAGAACGACCAGGCGCGGGAGGATTAGGCTGTGGCGTCCGGCTACTACTGTAACACGTCTCGATCCGAAGCTTCCTTTAAAGGACGACAGGGGGCGCTGTGGCTCCGCTCTTTGAAGCGCGGGCTGGGCGTGGCCGCGGCGCGACGCGCTTTCGTTCCCGGCGCTCTATCCCGCCCGCGTCTATGGTTTGGAAGCGTGGAGCCCGGATCTCACTCTCCTCCTCCTCCTCTTTTCCACACCTTTACTTCCGGCGAAGAAGCGCGTATCCCTCCGCCTGCCTGCGCGCGTGCGCGTTAGGGGGGTGGCGGAAGTGAAGCGGCGAGGGGAGCCAGAGAGCGAGCTCAGCCCGAGCCTGGATGTTTTCCCCCCACCCCGTGTCCTCCCCGTTCCTCTTCCCCGGCTGCTCCTCCGACCTGCCTCCTCTCCGCCTTTCGGGTGTGGGCGCGGGGATTACTTTGTGTGTCCGTCCGCCGTCTGAACCTGTCAGTCCTTGTCTTCCTTTCTGTCTCATTCCTTCCCTCTCTTGAAGCCTCCTTTTTTTAAAGCAACCAAAACCAAAAAAGAGAAATAACATTCCCCTTCAGCCAAGCCTGGCCTCTCCTCCCTTTCCCTCTCTCTTCCTCAGGGACTACTTTTCCTCCCTTCCTTTGCCTCACTGAGGACTAGCCTCTTGAACCTCCCCAACTGCCCAGCAACAGCTGTGTCAACTGTCTCTGCCTGTCTTTCTGTCTCCTTACACTCATTTGTCTCTCAGAAGCGTCTCTTGCCTTTTTTTAGTTAGGGGGAGCTCCTTTCATCTGACACTTTTGTCTTTTTCTGTGTCGTTTTGGGGGGGTCTCTCTCTTTCTGGCACAGATTCTGTGTGTCCCCCTTTTTTCTGGCAACCTCTCTGCCTCTTGGGACGGGCTTAGTCTTCGCCTCCGCCTGCTAACTTAACCAGTGGCCTCTTTATTTCAGGGGCTGGGGTCTGCCCCCCCCCCCACGCTTCCACCAACCTCTGTGCCTCAAATCATATAGCCCCCGGGGACACCTGCCTGCTCCCCTCTTTCCTCTGCCTCTCGTTTGTTTCCCGCACCGCGCCGAGCTAGTTTTTCAGTAACTACAAGGAGGCACCATGTCTGTAGCCGGGCTAAAGAAGCAGTTCTACAAAGCCAGCCAGGTGAGAAGAGAATATGTCTGTCTTATCTGTTTGGAAAAAAAGAGCGGGGAGGGGTTGCACAGATGAGGTACCCTTGGCTTCAGATTGCCTCTGGTCTAATTCCTTTTAATATAACCTTTTAAATTAATTTTCAATTACAAGCCAATAACAACCTCATCATAACAATACCAAATTATACATGCCATTCATATACCGAATTCTATAATTTAGGTGCCCCCCCCCCCCCGCGTGTGCTAGAATTGATGGTTTGATGCTTTGCTTTATTTCTGCGTTCCAGAATCTTATTAATGTCAATTGCATTCCGGTCAAAATAACAACCCCTTCTACAACAACTGCGGTGTTAATAACTTCGTTAAATGATTTATAGAGCTACAAGTGAGGCGCTCAAACGATATCCTTGTTCTTCCTGTGTGTGGCAATCTCCAGGCTAATTCTTGGTCCATCTTCCCTTTTAATGTCAGCCTCCCTCTCCCCCCCTCATTATGATGGGTCTTATTATTATCGCTGGTTGAAAACGGTTGGGCACCGAGTTTTGAGGCGCTTGGAACAGCGCAACTCTGACTCGTAGGTCTTCTCTGGAACAGGACAGGTGGGTTGAGGAAGGTGTGTTTGCCCTGGTTGTTGTGAGCAAGCATTGCATCACCATAGCAGCTACACTGGTACGGTGCCCTCTCAGTGGTTGGAAATGGAGCGGGACAGCAACTGCCTAATTCCAGGACTTCCACTGTTGGGTCACCACCACTGAACCAGCATTGGCCGGAAAGCGCATTTGAACAAA
The DNA here is from genome assembly GCF_965153285.1 of Podarcis tiliguerta. Taxonomy (NCBI): domain Eukaryota; kingdom Metazoa; phylum Chordata; class Lepidosauria; order Squamata; family Lacertidae; genus Podarcis; species Podarcis tiliguerta. The sequence goes on along the minus strand of NC_139551.1, from coordinate 6,351,185 downwards.
ATGCCAAAAACCCTGAGCCAAAGGGCAGCGTTTCTGGTTGGCTCGTTGCTTTATGGCAGAAAAAGGTTCTGTTATTCATGGCTTCAAGAGGTGGAATGCCAGTTGCTTGGAATCAAAGGTGGGCAGAGTGCTGTTGTGCCCAGGTCTTGCTTGTCGGCTGCCCTATGCCATATCTAGGTGTCCACTCGATGTGTCCTTATTGTGTTCTTGTGTGGCACTGGTTTGGGGTTAAGTTGGGTAGATTGCTCAGAGCCCCTCTTTGTAACAGCTTTGCTTGGCTGGTGTGGCAAGGAACCATCACCTGTAGGCGACTAGAAACAGGTTGCGCCTCGCACATATTTCTCCTTGCAAGGGCGTGGGGGCAGCTGCTGGCAGCCTGGTAGATTCCAGGTGAAGGAACACACACACACACCTGTTGCTGCCACCACCCCTCTTCTGACCACAGAAGCGGAGCAGGCTGGAGCTGGATTCCCACCCCCCTGCCCCTAAAGCCAGGTGCCCCTGGCTTAATAGACTGCAATATAAGGTAAAGGTAAAGGTACCCCTGCCCGTTCGGGCCAGTCTTGCCAGACTCTAGGGTTGTGCGCTCATCTCACTCTATAGGCCGGGAGCCAGCGCTGTCCGGAGACACTTCTGGGTCACGTGGCCAGCATGACATCGCTGCTCTGGCGAGCCAGAGCCGCACATGGAAACGCCGTTTACCTTCCCGCTGGTAAGCGGTCCCTATTTATCTACTTGCACCCGGGGGTGCTTTCGAACTGCTAGGTTGGCAGGCGCTGGGACCGAACGACGGGAGTGTACCCCGCCGCGGGGATTCGAACCGCCGACCTTTCGATCGGCAAGCCCTAAGCGCTGAGGCTTTTACCCACAGCGCCACCCACATCCCAGACTGCAATATGTTGTTGTTTAGTCGTTCAGTCGTGTCCGACTCTTCGTGACCCCATGGACCAGAGCACGCCAGAGACTGCAATATAGAGTAAGCATAACTTTCATATGCCGTGGGAAACCCAAAAAAAATGGTGCAACTTGCTTTGTTCGGTTTATTGTGGTTATCTGGAGCAGAACACACAATATCGCGAGGAATGCCTGTATTTGCTTGCAGTACCTGAAGTACCGCCCCTCCCTATATAAACCAACCCAGACTCTGCGTTCGTCCTCTGAGGCCCTTCTTTGTGTGCCTCCGCCACATGTGGTCTGGAAGGTGGCAACACAAGAACAGGGCCTCTTCTGTGGTGGCTCCCCATTTTGTGGAATACTCTCCCCGGGGGAGGTTCAGCTGGCACCTTCATTGTATATTTTAGGCACCAGGCGGAAACGTTCCTCTTCAACCAGGCATTGGGGTGATTAATATTCTACAGCAGGGTTTCCCTGCAGCTTGGGTCGCCAGCTGTTTTGGGAACTACAACTCCCATCATCCCTAGCTAGCAGGACCAGTGGTCAGGGGTAGTGTGAATTGTAGTGCAAAAACAGCTGGAGACCCAAGCTTGGGAAACCTTGTTCTACTTTTAAATGTGTCTGTGAGAAGGGGGTGGTCATTGCTTTGTTTCACTAATTTTCATGCTTTTAAACTGTACAGTGGTGCCTTGGTTGTCAAACTTAATCCATTCTGGAGTCTGTTCGACTCTGGGAACGGTTCAGAAACCAAGGCGCAGGTTCTGATTGGTTGCAGGAGCTTCCATCACTGAATTGGAAGCATGCGGACACCTCGTTGGACGTTTGCCTTCCGAAAAATGTCCGCAAACCGGAACACTCACTTCCGGCTTTGCGACGTATGGGAGCCGATTTGTTCGGGAGCCAAGCCGTTTGACAACCAAGGTGCCACTGTAGTTTGCTCTATGAACCGCCCTGAGATCTTATGATGAAGGCTGGTATATAAATCTTAGTAAAGGTAAAGGGACCCCTGACCATTAGGTCCAGTCGTGGCCGACTCTGGGGTTGCGGCACTCATCTCGCTTTATTGGCCGAGGGAGCCGGCGTCCAGCTTCCGGGTCATGTGGCCAGCAGGGTTAAGCCGCTTCTGGAGAACCAGAGCAGCGCACGGAAACGCCGTTTACCTTCCCGCCGGAGCGGTACCTATTTATCTACTTGCACTTCGAACGTGCTTTCGAACTGCTAGGTTGGCAGGAGCAGGGACCGAGCAATGGAAGCTCACCCCGTGGCGGGGATTCGAACCGCCGACCTTCTGATCGGCAGGTCCTAGGCTCTGTGGTTTAACCCACAGCGCCACCCACATCCCATATAAATCTTAAGAAATAATAATAATAATAATATATACACAAATGAGCATGTGCAAGTGGCTTGTGGCTTTTGTTGAGTTCTGTGCTGTTCTGAATTATGAGCTGTTTTTTAAAAATAATAATAATGCAGTGTTGTGGGTGTTCTTTTTAATGTGCAAACTTCTAGAGTGTGTGTGTGTGTGTGCGTATATTCCTGTATCTGTGGTGGATTTGGGATGGGTCTGTAAATCAGAGGCAGAGCATCTCTAGGGACGGCTGGAAAAGACTCCTGGTCGGAATTCCTGGAGAGACGCCAGGCAACGTTAAGCTATAAGAACGGACAGAGTCGTGTGCTCCTAAAATGATCAGAATAGCACAAAGAGGGACAATCGCATGGGCCAAGCCAGGATTTTTTTGGTGGGGGTGGGGAGCCTTTTGTTAGGGGAGGCAGAACTTCAGTTTGCTATTGATTTTTATTGATTTGGGGGGGTTGTCAACAGTAAAGGTAAAGGTACCCCTGCCCGTACGGGCCAGTCTTGACAGACTCTAGGGTTGTGCGCCCATCTCACTCAAAGAGGCCAAGGGCCAGCGCTGTCCGCAGACACTTCCGGGTCACGTGGCCAGCGTGACATCGCTGCTCTGGCGAGCCAGAGCCGCACACGGAAACGCCGTTTACCTTCCCGCTAGTAAGCGGTCCCTATTTATCTACTTGCACCCAGGAGTGCTTTCAAACTGCTAGGTTGGCAGGCGCTGGGACCGAACAACGGGAGCGCACCCCGCCGCGGGGATTCGAACCACCGACCTTTCGATCGGCAAGCCCTAGGCACTGAGGCTTTTAACCACAGCACCACCCGCGTCCCTTTTTGCTGGATAGCCAGCTCCTTAATCAGCCCCAGTCAGCAAGCCCATGTCAGAGTCCAGCAACCTCTTGATATGTTCTGTAAGACAGCTTGGGTTTCTAATTACCGTATTTTTTGCACCACAACACTCTCTTTTTTCCTCCTAGAAAGTAAGGGGAAATGTCTGTGCGTGTTATGGAGGGAATGCCTACAGGTGGCGGGGGGGGGGATCTGCTGCAGTCGTGAGCAGAGGATCCATGGTTCCCCTTCCTTCCCTCCTCCGTGGCTCGCTTTGAAACAGCAAAGCGGGAGAAGAGCCGCTGATTGGGGAGGAGAGAGGGACAGAGAGCCTGTTTCTTTAAAGGAGCAAAGCGGGAGAGGAGAGGAGCCGCTTACACCAGTGTAAGCGACTCCTGTCCAGTTGGCTCCTTTAAAGCAAGCAGGCTCTCTGTCTCTCTCTCCTCCCCACTCAGCTCGCTACATAGCAGCAAAGTTTTTCAGCTCACTAAGCTGGGGATGAGCGGGGAGGAGGAAGAAAAGCAGAGCCTGCTTGCTTTAAAGGAGCAAAGTGGGAGAGGAGAGGAGCCTTCTCCTCTTATACCCCTCTTCTGCATTATTAGCAGCATCCTTCTCCACCCACCCCACACGTGTTCCTTCTCCCCTTAAACCCCTCTTCTTCATTATTAGCAGCATCCTTCTCCACCCACCCCACACGTGTCCCTTGTCCCTTGAGTGCTTTTCCTTCCCTCCCCACTTAAAACGTGGTTACAAAGCACGGATCCACATGGATCCTCAGGATTTTTGCATTGGGCTATCCCAAACTCACCGTCAGATCACATGTCTGTGGCCACAGCATGAACCACAAAAATCATACATCCACTGTTTCATTTAGAATATTTTTTTTCTTGTTTTCCTCCTCTAAAAGCTACATGCGTGTTATGGTCGGGTGCGTGTTATAGAGCGAAAAATACGGTACTTTGAATAAGATGCATAATTAGTATACTGGTGGGAGAGGTTCCTATACTTGCAAGGGACGCGGGTGGCACTCTGGTCTAACCCACTGAGCCTCTTGGGCTTGCCGATCGGAAGGTCGGCGGTTCGAATCCTTGCTACGGGGTGAGTTCCCGTTGCTCAGTCCCAGCTCCTGCCAACCTAGCAGTTTGAAAGCACACCAGTGCAAGTAGATAAATAGGTGCCGCTGCGGCGGGAAGGTAAATGGCGTTTCTGCGCATTCTGGCTTCCGTCACGGTGTCCCGTTGCTCCAGAAGTGGTTTAGTCCTGCTGGCCACATGACCCGGAAAGCTGTCTGTGGACCAATGCCGGCTCCCTCAGCCTGAAAGCGAGATGAGCGCAACAACCCCATAGTCGCCTTTGACTGGACTTAACCATCCAGGGGTCCTTTACCTTTACCTTTACCTTTTACTATACTTGCAGAATATCAGCAAGGTATGCAGAGGTGTGTGTTTTTTTAAAATGCAAATTAAAAGTAAAGATCCACACCGGACATCCTTGTCCGATGAAAAGTGAGCCTTCTCTGCCCTCCCAGTTCCTTCTGGCTCCAGAAGTGTCATTGTGGGGATGGGGGGGGGGTCGGAAATGGTGGTGGAGCCCTAGCAGCTTGTAGTATTGCTTGAGCCCTAGCAGCTTGTAGTATTGCTGTGAAGGGGGGGTGGAGTGGGCATGTGCTGCAACAATTTGTTGCAGGTCCTCCTTGTAATGTATGTGTACAGTGGTACCTCGGGTTACACACGTTTCAGGTTACAGACTCCTCTAACCCAGAAATAGTGCCTCGGGTTAAGAACTTTGCTTCAGGATGAGAACAGAAATCGTGCTCCGGCGGCGCAGCGGGAGGCCCCATGAGCTAAAGTGGTGCTTCAGGTTAAGAACAGTTTCAGGTTGAGAACGGACCTCCAGAACGAATTAAGTACTTAACCCGAGTTACCACTGTATTCCCCGCCCCCGCTCATGGGTTCTGGGCAGCTATTGTTATAAGTAACTGAATGGGCCTGTGTGCTACATCTGTGTGCATTTGTGTGGGGCGGAAGGGGGGGGAATAATGCCCATTTGTCTTGTGCTGGCACCATGCCTACACTTATTAATATAAACTACATTGAAATGCGCAGGGTTGTCATAGTTCAAAATCCATATTTTCTTTAAGGTGTGGCAGAACCGGGCTCCCCGCTTTCGCTCCAGCCACAAAGTACAGTCCCTTCTGGCCATAGAAGTAATGTAAACTTGGATGCATTATCTGTGCTGGGTTGGGTGGGGACGATGATGACGCGATAGCACGTTTCGAGCGAACAACTCTGGAATCAAAAGCCCTTTTCAGAGCACACATCTGTCAAACCCAACTGAGCTGAGAAATGCAGCGTTCTTACAACATGCCAATTGCAGCCCTCCTCCCGAGCTACCGCAGGATGCAGAATGTATTATTCTGTCCAGGACCTAGAAATTATCCCCCAACCCTCGCGAGATATCGTCTTGACGCCTCCACCATCTGGAGGTGAATGCTTGGGGAATCACTGGATCCTGACAGTTTCCACAAGCTAGCAACACGTCCTGTAGAATTCTATCCGTTCTGTTTTTATTTGCACAATCAGAACGAATTTCAGGAGCCAAAATGCTTTTTCTGTGCAAGAACAGTGGACAACATTACAGTGGTTCTTCAGGTTAAGTACTTAATTCGTTCCGGAGGCCCGTTCTTAACCTGAAACTGTTCTTAACCTGAAACACCACTTTAGCTAATGGGGCCTCCCACTGCCACTGGGCCGCCGGAGCACGATTTCTGTTCTCATCCTGAAGCAAAGTTCTTAACCCGAGGTACTATTTCTGGGTTAGTGGAGGCTGTAACCTGAAGCGTCTGTCACCTGAAGTGTATGTAACCCGAGGTACCACTGCATAGCTAACTCTTGTCACTTGTCTTCACTTACTCCCCCCTCCCGCCCTGCTCACAGTTGTGAATATTCCTACGTTATGAATGGTCCGAGTCACCATTAAGAAAAAATAGGTCAGAATGGCCCAATATATGTGTGTGGAGTGTCCCTGGATCTTCCTTAAGTTCTCAGAGTTCTTAACCTAGCTCAAGTTTCGCCAGCTAGCCAGATGTTTAATTGATAATCAATCACAGCCCGTCTATTGCTTGAAAAATAAAGACTTCAGAACTTCCTTGCCCCAAAATGGCAACTCTGGGCGTTCCATTTTGGTGACTGTAACCTTGGGACGCGGGTGGCGCTGTGAGTTAAACCATAGAGCCTAGGTCTTGCCGATCAGAAGGTCGGCGCTTCGAATCCCCACGACGGGGTGAGCTCCTGTTGCTCGGTCCCTGCTCCTGCCAACCTAGCAGTTCGAAAGCACGTCAAAGTGCAAGTAGATAAATAGGTACCGCTCCGGCGGGAAGGTAAACGGCATTTTCGTGCGCTGCTCTGGTTCACCAGAAGCGGCTTAGTCCTGCTGGCCACATGACCCGGAAGCTGTACGCCGGCTCCGTCAGCCAGTAAAGCGAGATGAGCGCCGCAACCCCAGAGTCAGCCACGACTGGATCTAATGGTCAGGGGTCCCTTTACCTTTACCTTACCTTAAAGAGGTGTTCCAATGCGTAATGAATACATAAATATACATGCATGCGTGACATATATACCGCACCCTACAGTCGCTGAAAAAAATTAAAATAGACCCGCAACAAATGAAGTCACCAGCTATTTTGGTCTCGGATCTGATTCATAACAAAGTTGATTCATTCTCTCCCACGCCCCCACCATAAATTGAGCACTGTTTTAATTGCAGAGATGGAGTTTGTTTGCGGCTGGCCTCCTCCTTTCACCGACTCTCGAGTCAAATCCCCAGGAACCATTCGACAATACTTGGTAGTTTTAAACAGTCCTCCCTTCGGGACAGATCAGGCCCTTAATATTTGTATAAAGGTAAAGGGACCCCTGACCATTAGGTCCAGTCGTGGCCGACTCTGGGGTTGTGGCGCTCATCTCGCTCTCATGAGACCAGGGCCCTGCGAGATCTGATTTCTTTCCGCAGGGCCTGTAAGACAGAGTTGTTCTGCCTGGCCTTTGGCTTAGAATCAGTTTGATTCCCTCCCCCTCTTTCTTTTTCCTTTCTCCTCCTATGAAGAGATTACACTCTAATGCTTTGATGCTGTATCTTAATCTTTTAAATTGTATTTTCATCAACTTGTTTTTATGATTGGTTGTTAGCCGCCCTGAGCCCAGTCTTGGCTGGGGAGGGCGGGGTATAAATAAAAATTTATTATTCTTATTATGGGATAGCGTCGCACATGGACAAATTGGAAACGCAGCGAGGGTGCAATAAATGACCGTTCAAACACAGCCTAGGAGTCTGAAGTGCTTTCTTGACGCCTTGCTGCAAAACTCGCTTCAAGATTCGTTTCGGGGTCTTGTTGTGGCCGCCGGCTGAGAATAAATCAGCTGTCTATGCTGTTAACCGCGATACCACATAAGGAGCGACATGATTCTGAGCCGGTTACTGACACTGTGCTGCCTGGAAGCAGCACCCCAGGGTTTCCTGGCTTGGCCTTGAGATCTTCTGCATGCAAAGCAGATGTCCTGTCACCCAGCTATTTCTCTCGGACCCCTGCCCTGTGCTGTATCTAGTTCACCTTTTCTTCTGCTCCTCCGTATGGGGTGGAGAGAGCGAACAGATGGCTGCTTATTGTTATCCTGCCATCTTCCTCCTCCGTTGCAATTTGCTACCGGTTGTCCATATCTTAAAACCATCTGTCCCTTTTCTCTCGGCGCCGGGGACTTTTTATCCGTTCCGTTTGTCTCGGTGCATTTATCCTGGCAAGCGCTCTGAGAGTATCTGTGTGCTTGCATCAGGTTTTTTTTAGGGGGTGCGAGATCCTTCTGGAGGCCCAGCTTGCAAGCCTCGTTGCTTCAATGTGAGACTTTCTTGGGCAGTTTCCTGGTTCTGCGCTGGCTGCGGGAAGAACTTGCAGATATTTGCGGCTTGGGAAACAGAGGAAGTGGTGACATCGTTGCGCTGAGAATCGTGGTTCAGAGAAGACTCAGGCAAGGCAGGGGCGAAGAGGTGCTTCTCATTTTCAGTCAGCAAGTTGTCTGATTAAAGAGTCGCGTTGCCATAAAAGCACAGTTAAAAACTCAGATATAAAAGCTGCTCTCCAAATGACACCTTGAACTCAGGGTGCAGTCGCCACAACGAAATGTTGGAGGATGGATGGCGGCTAACAGATTGAGGTTGAATCCTGACAAGACAGAAGTACTGTTTTTGGGAGACAGTCAGCAGGTGGGTGTGGGGGATTCCCTGGTCCTGAATCCCCCTGAAGGACCAGGTGCGCAGCCTGGGAGTCATTTTGGACTCACAGCTGTCCATGGAGGCGCAGGTTAACTCTGTGTCCAGGGCAGCAGTCGACCAGCTCCATCTGGTACGCAGGCTAAGACCCTCCCTGCCCATGGACTTTCTCGCCAGAGTGGTGCATGCTCTGGTTATCTCCCGCTTGGACTCCTGCAATGCGCTCTCCGTGGGGCTACCTTTGAAGGTGACCCGGAAACTGCAATTAATCCAGAATGCGGCAGCTAGACTGGTGACTGGGAGTGGCCGCCGGGACCACATAACACCGGTTCTGAGAGATCTGCATTGGCTCACAGGACGTTTCCGAGCACAATTCAAAGTGTTGGTGCTGTCCTTTAAAGCCCTAAACAGCCTCGGTCCTGTTTACCTGAAGGAGCGTGTCCACCCCCATCGTCTACCCCGCACACTGAGATCCACCGCCGAGGGCCTTCTGGCGGTTCCCTCATTGCGAGAAGTGAGGTTACAGGGAACCAGACAGAGGGCCTTCTCGGTAGTGGCGCCCACCCTGTGGAAAACCCTCTCTTCAGATGTGAAGGAAATAAGCAGCTATCCTATCTTTAAAAGACATCTGAAGTCAGCCCTGTTCAGGGAAGTTTTTAATATGTAATGCTGTATTGCTTTTAACACTTGATTGGGAGCCGCCCAGAGTGGCTGGGGAAACTCAGCCAGATGGGTGGGGTATAAATAATAAATTATTATTATTATGTCTTTACGCCATCTTTCTCTTATTCCCCTTTTCTTTCTTTCTTTTTTGGCAGTGAAATTTGTCGCCGTCGGTTTTATTACTGTTCGTTTCATTTCTTTACTGCTTTACACAGGCACAGGCAAACTCGGCCCTCCAGATGTTTTGGGACTACAATTCCCATCATCCCTGACCCCTGGTCCTGCCAGCTAGGGATGGTGGGAGTTGTAGTCCCAAAACATCCGGAGGCCAGAGTTTGCCTATGCCTGGCTTCACATTTTAAAGAAAACATCTCAAAGCGGTTTATGAAACGTACAATAAAACGATCCAGAATAAAACAAATGCCAGCTTCAAGGGATATACAGTGGTGCCTCGCAAGACGAAAAGAATCCGTTCCGTGAGTCTCTTCGTCTAGCGGTTTTTTCATCTTGTGAAGCAACCCTATTAGCGGATTAGCGCTATTAGCAGTTTAGCGGCTATTAGCGGCTATTAAAGGCTTAAGGGATTAGCGGATTAGCTGCTAAAAGGCTATTAGCAGCTTAGGGCCTTAGAAAAAGGGGGTAGGGAGCGGGGAAAAAATCCCAGGACTCGCAAGACATTTTCGTCTTGCGAAGCAAGCCCATAGCAAATTCGTCCTGCGAAGCACCTCCAAAACGAAAAACCCTTTCGTCTAGCGGGTTTTCTGTCTTGCGAGCCATTCGTCTTGTGGGGCACCACTGTATTTCAGATCCTTCTCTAAGGGACATTTAGATTTGTTTACCTACTTAATTTATAGAGCTGCCCCATAGCAGGAGGAATCAAGGAAGCCAGTGTGGTGTAGTGGTTAGAGTGTCGGACCAGGACCTGGGAGATCAGGGTTCGAATCCCCACTCCGCCAGGAAGCTCACTGGGCGACCTTAGAGCTAGTCGCAACCTCTTAAGCTACCTTGCAGGGGTGTTGGGATTACCTGTGGAGGGGGGGGTGGACCATGTGCTCCTTGCAGAAAAAGGTGGGAGATGCTGTTGTTGTTTAGTCGTTTAGTCATGTCTGACTCTTTGTGACCCCCTGGACCAGAGCACGCCAGGCCCTCCTGTCTTCCACTGCCTCCCGCAGTTTGGTCAAACTCATGTTAGCAGCTTCGAGAACACTGCCCCACCATCTCGTCCTCCGTCGTCCCCTTCTCCTTGTGCCCTCCATCTTTCCCAGCATCAGGGTCTTTTCCAGGGAGTCTTCTCTTCTCATGAGGTGGCCAAAGTCTTGGAGCCTCAGCTTCAGGATCTGTCCTTCCAGTGAGCACTCAGGGCTGATTTCCTTCAGAATGGAGAGGTTGGATCTTCTTGCAGTCCATGGGACTCTCAAGAGTCTCCTCCAGCACCAGAATTCAAAAGCATCCATTCTAATTCCTTTTCATGGATCACGGCCTTGCCATGGCGAAGGGGCTTGAATAACTCAGAGAAGCTATGAACTTTGCCGAGCAGAGCACCCAAGGTAGGAGATAAAATGCAATAAATGAGCTCTTCTGCTCAGCTTCTTAAGGAAGCTGGAGGGGCCAGCCAGGTGGAGACATCAGTCGCCAACGTGGCATGCAGACATCTCGACGCGTTTGCAATTGGACCTTCACTGGTCACAAAACGCGCCTGGCTAATTTCTAACACTGTCTGGCGGTGGAAAGGGGGGATACCTGGGAGGCAAGGCTGGCTGTACCATACAGCAGGGAGATGTCAAGGAGGGGTCAAGGAGGATAACGCATGGCCTGCACAGAACCACATTTCTGCTTTGGCAACGATTGCGTCGTCTCACCCAACTTGCTGGAGCTCTTTATCGAGTTCACAACTCCTCTCCCTGCTGCTTAAGTCCTAAACAATTAGATGAGGCCCTCGTTGACTTTTGAAGCAGATGCTCTTCCTTCCCTGCTCCACTTCCTGGACTTTGTGTGGAGCATTGACCAAAAAAACCTTGTGGGGGGGGGAGTTGAGAGGGCTTTGAACATTGCTCAGTCCCTGCTCCTGACAACCTAGCAGTTTGAAAGCACGCCAGTGCAAGTAGATAAATAGGTGCCACTGCGGCGGGAAGGTAAATGGCATTTATGCGCATTCTGGCTTCTGTCACGGTGTCCCGTTGCTCAGTCCCTGCTCCTGCCAACCTAGCAGTTTGAAAGCACGTCAAAGTGCAAGTAGATAAATACGTACCACTCCAGCGGGAAGGTAAATGGTGTTTCCGTGCGCTGCTCTGGTTTTCCAGAAGCGGCTTAGTCCTGCTGGCCACATGACCGGAAACTGTACGCCGGCTCCCTCGGCCAATAAAGCGAGATGAGCGCCGCAACCCCAGAGTCGGCCACGACTCGACCTAATGGTCAGGGGTCCCTTTACCTTTTACCTGCAATGGAGGCATATCACCTAAGGCAGGGGTCAGCAACCTTTTTCAGCCATGGGCCGGTCCACTGTCTCTCAGACCTTGTGGCTGCCAGACTATATTTTGAAAAAAAAAAAATGAACGAATTTCTGTGCCCCACAAATAACCCAGAGATGCATTTTAAATAAAAGGACACATTCTACTCATGTGAAAACACGCTGATTCCCGGACTGTCCGCGGGCCGGATTGAGAAGGCAATTGGGCCGCATCCGGCCCCCGGGCCTTGGTTTGCCTACCCCTGAACTAAAGCATCCAAGACAAGATAGCCATCCAACCATATTTAACCAAAGGTGTGTGATTCTCCTCCTTGCATACAAGTGAATTGTCACAGGAGCAAGCAAAAGTCATGCAATGCATCAGAGATCAGAGAGTCATAGAACTGTAGCATTGGAAGCGACCCCACTAATGAATAGACATTCCATTGTGGCGACGGCTACCTAAGTTTAAGGTACCATTTGGTGCCCAACGTATATATACAGTGGTGCCTCGCAAGACGAAATTAATCCCTTCCGTGAGTCTCTTCGTCTAGCGGTTTTTTCGTCTTGCGAAGCAAGCCCATTAGCGGATTAGCGCTATTAGCGGTTTAGCGGCTATTAGCGGCTATTAAAGGCTTAAGGGATTAGCGGATTAGGTGCTAAAAGGCTATTAGCGGTTTAGCGGCTTAGAAAAAGGGGGTGGGGAGCGGAAAAAAATCTCAAGACTCGCAAGACATTTTCGTCTTGCGAAGCAAGCCCATAGAGAAATTCGTCCTGCGAAGCACCTCCAAAACGGAAAACCCTTTCGTCTAGCGGGTTTTCCGTCTTGCGAGGCATTCGTCTTGCGGGGCACCACTGTATCTGAGTTTCTAACGCCGCTGTTTTATATCCTGAAGAGCCTGTGTGGGCAGTTGTGGGTGAACCAGTTTCTCTGCCCCAGTGCTTTCTTTGCACCTAAATGAGATGACAAAGGAGGTTGTTATCCTGCGTCGGAAACCTGGGATCCTTCCCTGCCACCTCTTGCTGCTCCTCTGCTTATTTCTGCTTCTTGCGGCAGTCGGTGGGAGGAAGGGCCATGCAAACCAGCCCCGAGGTTTCATGCCTCCCTTCCACTTTTTGGAGAAACCGGAGCTTGCCTGCTCCGCACGAGAGCTTCTGCAGAGGCTTCCCCAAAGTGTGCTGAACGTTTCTTTTCAGAAACCAGGGCAGGGGGAGGCGCAGCGAGAAACCGGAGCTTGCAAAAGAATGTCAAATGTCAACAGTCCCTTCTTTTTAGACGGGGGGGGGGGGGGGTTGGCTGGGTGTGCAAGCTCTAGTATGCATCCTGCTTCCTTCAAGGTGCTGGTTCCCTGGTCCCCCTCCTTTTCCACTCAAACTGCTACCCCCCCCCCCAAAAAATGCCCATTGCCTGTCCAGTGTGGTGTAGTGGTTAAAAGCAGTAGACTCCTAATCTGGGGAACCGGGTTCGCGTCTCCGCTCCTCCACATGCAGCTGCTGGGTGACCTTGGGCCAGTCACACTTCTTTGAAGTCTCTCAGCCTCACTCATCTCACAGAGTGTTTGCTGTGGGGGAGGAAGGGAAAGGAGAATGTTAGCCGCTTTGAGACTCCTTAAAGGGAGTGAAAGGCGGGATATCAAATCCAAACTCTTCTACTCTTCCAGCTCTGCAGAGCAGCAAATAAATCCCTCTCCCCTCATTCGAGCCTTATTAACGTAAGAAAAGCCCTGTGGGATCAGGCCAGCGGCCCCATCCACATTTGCAGAGCCAGCTTGGTGTAGTGCCGGGGTCGCCAACCTAAGACCCATGGGGCACAAGCGGCCGACGAGGGTCATTTTACCGGCCCCCGAGCCGCCCCCGAACCGAGCCTCCCACTCGGCGAGTCCCGAGTAAAGCGAGATGAGCGCCGCAACCCCAGAGTCGGCCACAACAGGACCTAATGGTCAGGGGTCCCTTTCCCTTTTTAAAAGAGTAGGGGGAACAGTTTCTCTCCTGTAGACCTTGACTCAGCTCTTCATTACTTTGGGGAAAGAGTCTGACCTGGTCGCCTATCTTTCCATCGCTGACCCTGTCCTTTCTCCTTGCACTTGGTGTCAAGGATGGAATTGAGAAAGTGGGCGAGCTTCCATTCACTCGGCCTGTTTCCTGTTCTAAACATGGCATGGGAAATGAACTAGGCTAAAGGCGAGCACATCCTCCCAGCTAGGTGTTGGGTGCTGCAATTCAGTAAGAGCTGTTCGAGTGTGGAATTTGCTGCCAAGGAGTGTGGTGGAGTCTCCTTCTTTGGAGGTCTTTAAGCAGAGGCTTGACAACCAGATGTCAGGAGTGCTCTGATGGTGTTTCCTGCTTGGCAGGGGGTTGGACTCGATGGCCCTTGTGGTCTCTTCCAACTCTATGATTCTATAATTCCCTTGGCAAGGAGAGATGGAAAAGATGCAAGCAGGCAGACAGGCAGACCTGGTCCTGCCTGGGTGGAGCTGCTCTCTGCAACTTAGGACTCTCGCCTCCGGTATCGGCTCAACTCAGTATGGAAGCTGCAGGCAGCCTCTCAGGAAATACTTGGTGCGCCAGATTCCTGGAAGTCTTAAGAGGCTGATTCACACCGCCACCTGATCCCCACTGGAACCCGTGGTTTTTTTAAATTCGGTGTTTACATTTGCAAGGTGTCGTGAGCTCATGAGGTGTTCTTCTTCGTGGTGCTGCCTCCGAAGGTGGCCTGGAAGCTCCAGCAGTTGCGAAATTCAATGGCCAGGCTGCTCACCAGGGCAAAATGGCGCGGACACGTAGCCCCAAGCTTGGCCCGACTGCACTGGCTGCCAGGCCCAATTCAACGAGCTGGTTTTGACCTATAAAGCCTTAAATGGCTCAAGACCTCTCCCTGTACGAACCAACCCAGACCCTGCAATCATCACCCTTCTTCGGGTGTCCCCTCCGCAAGAGGTCGGCAACACGAGAACGGGGTCTTCTCTGCAGTGGCTCCCCATTTGCGGACGCTCTCCCCAGGGAGGCTCGCCTGGCACCTTCGTTGCGTATCTTTAGGCACCAGGCGGAAACGCTTCTTTTCTCCCAGTAAGCAATCTACCGTATTTTTCGCTCTATAACACGCACCAGTCCATAACACGCACGTAGTTTTTAGAGGAGGAAAAGAAGAAGAAAAATATTCTAAACGAAACAGTGGATATATGATTTTTGTGGTTCGTGCTGTGGCCACAGACATGTGATCTGACAGTGAGTTTGGAGTAGCCCAATGCAAAAATCCTGAGGATCCATGTGGATCCATGCTTTGTAACCACGGAGGAGGGAAGGAAGGGGAACCATGGATCCTCTGCTCACGACTGCAGCAGATCCCCCCCCCCCGCCACCTGCAGGCATTTGCTCCATAACACGCACAGACATTTCCCCTTACTTTCTAGTAGGAAAAAAGTGAGTGTTATGGTGCAAAAAAGACGGTATGTCCTTGGTTCTGAATTTTTTGTTAAGCTTATACCTGTTGTCCAGCCCCCCACCCCAGGGGTCAGCAAACCTTTTCAGCAGGGGGCCAGTCCACTGTCCCTTAAACCTTGTGGGGGGCTGGACTATATTTTTTTGGGGGGGTGAACGAATTCCTATGCCCCACAAATAACCCAGAGATGCATTTTAAATACAGTCATACCTCGGGCCGAATGTGCTTCGGGATGAGCGCATTTGAGTTGCGCTCTGCGGCAACCCGGAAGTAAAGGAGCGCGTTACGTCCGGGTTTCACCGCTTGCGCATGCGCAGACACTCAAAATGACGTCACGCACATGCGCAGAAGTGGCAAAAAGCGACACGTGTGTGCACAGATGTGCTGTCACTGGTTACGTTTGCTTCTAGATGCGAACGGGGCTCCGGAACAAATCCCGTTCGCATCTAGAGGCACCACTGTAAAAGGACACATTCTACTCATCTGAAAACACCAGGCAGGCCCCACAAATAACCCAGAGATGCATTTTAAATCAAAGGACACATTCTACTCATGTAAAAACACGCTGATTCCCGGACCATTCGTGGGCCAGATTTAGAATCATAGAATCATAGAGTTGGAAGAGACCACAAGGGCCATCGAGTCCAACCCCCTGCCAAGCAGGAAACACCATCAGAGCACTCCTGACAACTTATAAGGTAAAAGGTAAAGGTAAAGGAAGGGACACGGGTGGCGCTGTGGGTTAAACCACAGAGCCTAGGGCTTGCCGATCAGAAGGTCGGCGGTTCGAATCCCCGCAACGGGGTGAGCTCCTGCTGATCGGTCCCTGCTCCTGCCAACCTAGCAGTTCGAAAGCACGTCAAAGTGCAAGTAGATAAATAGGTACCGCTCTGGCGGGAAGGTAAACGGTGTTTCCAGACGCTGCTCTGGTTCGCCAGAAGCCGCTTAGTCCTGCTGGCCACATGACCTGGAAACTGTACACCGGCTCCCTTCGCCAGTCAAGCGAGATGATTGGGCCGGATCTGGCCCCTGGGCCTTATGTTTGCCTACCCCATGTGTGCAGTAAGTCATAGGCTGTTTGTGAGCACTGCAGAAGAATGTTGAATGACAGAATCTCCGTCGAGAGGCAAGGGAGAGGCCAGGAATGTTGTAGCAAGAGGACTGGGTTTCCGGAGCTGACAGAAAGAAAATTGGCCATGGATGGAGCAGGGGAACTCGAGGAACGAATAGAGAGGGGAGGTCAACAGCTTATGCGAGAGGGGAGTGGACAGGCAGAAGAGACCAGCATCTGGTGCCGGGGAGCAACAAGGAACTATTCAAACAGGAGGCATATCAAATGTGCTCCAAACAGGCTGAGCTTGATTTGGCCTGAATCGCGATGACCCGGCCAGACCTTTCAGCGCTTGTTCTTTTCCACAAACAGGTGTAGCAAGCATTAAATCTGCTTGCTGTGGTTGTGACGCCAGGTCTCCTTTTCCAGAGCCTTGCGAGACGCTCCCCTTGATAACCTCAGAGCTGGGGGGCCCACGCTCCCTCCTTCCTCAAGAGCGCAGTTTCATCCTTCTTGCTGCGAACATCCTCAGCATTTAATGTGCTGCCCCACCGTTTGCTTTTGTGTCGTGGTTCTTCAAGTTCCCTGCCCCGAAGTGCCCTCTTTCCAGATCGAATTTTCTGTCTATTTGGCCATCTAGCCCAGAATTATCTACTCTGACTGCCAGCAGCTCTGTCAGGTCTTGGGCAGAGAGAGATCTTCACCATCGCCTGATATTTACAATTCTGACCGACAGCATCTCTTCACAGCCTGGGGCAGAGCAACAGCCCGCTCTGCCAGCTTAGATCCTTTAACCAGAGGTTTATTTTTGTCTCATTTCTTTCTTAGCCTTGCCCTCCAGAGGGATCAAGCTGGTACATGATTTCCTCCTATTCTTCACAAACAAGCACACACTTTATCCTCTCAGCTGGATAGAAGGTTGCGTCGGCTGAAAGTCATAGAATAGAATCATAGAGTTGGAAGAGACCACAAGGGCCATCGAGTCCAACCCCCTGCCAAGCAGGAAACACCATCAGAGCACTCCTGACATGTGGTTGTCAAGCCTCTGCTTAAAGACCTCCAAAGAAGGAGACTCCACCACACTCCTTGGCAGCAAATTCGACTGTCGAACAGCTCTTACTGTCAGGAAGTTCTTCCTAATGTTTAGGTGGAATCTTCTTTCTTGTAGTTTGGATCCATTGCTCCGTGTCCGCTTCTCTGGAGCAGCAGAAAACAACCTTTCTCCCTCCTCTATGTGACATCCTTTTATATATTTGAACATGGCTATCATATCACCCCTTAACCTCCTCTTCTGCAGGCTAAACATGCCCAGCTCCCTTAGCCGTTCCTCATAAGGCATCGTTTCCAGGCCTTTGACCATTTTGGTTGCCCTCCTCTGGACACGTTCCAGTTTGTCAGTGTCCTTCTTGAACTGTGGTGCCCAGAACTGGACACAGTACTCCAGGTGAGGTCTGACCAGAGCACAATACAGTGGCACTATTACTTCCCTTGATCTAGAGTGGCACTATTACTTCCCTTGATCTAGGTGTGTGTGGCTTAAGATCGCTTGGTGAGCAGCAGTTTGATACAGGGGTAGCCAACATGCCCCCCACAATGAGGTTTTCGACACACAGGGCTTGGAAATATTCACTTCTTATTGGAAGTATTTCCAGTTCGCGTCCAGCCTGCACCCCAAAGGAACTACAGTGGTGCCTCGCAAGACGAAATTAATTCGTTCTGCGAGTTTTTTTCGTCTTGTGAATTTTTTGTCTTGCAAAGCACGGTTTCCCATAGGAAGTGCATTGACGGTTTCCCATAGGAATGCATTGATGGTTTTAAGAAAAAGGCGCAAGACGTTTTCGTCTTGCGAAGCAAGCCCATAGGGAAATTTGTCTTGCGAAGCAACTCAAAAAACAAAAAACTCTTTCGTCTTGCGAGTTTTTCGTCTTGCGAGGCATTCGTCTTGCGAGGTACCACTGTAATTCAGATTCAGGTTTGCCCCTTTGCAAAACAAACTAATTCGGTTCACCTAAGCCAGGGGTCAGCAAACTTTTTCAATAGGGGGCCGGTCCACTGTCCCTCAGACCTTGTGGGGGGCCGGACTATATTTTTTGGGGGGGGAATGAATGAATTCCTATGCCCCACAAATAACCCAGAGATGCATTTTAAATAAAAGCACACATTCTACTCATGTAAAAACACGCTGATTCCTGGACCATCCAGATTTAAAAAGTGATTGGGCTGGATGTGGCCCCTGGGCCTTAGTTTGCCTGCCCATGACCTAAACAATGATTTTCTCCCCCAGCCTTCAGAATGTTTCAGGCTCGTGTACTGATGTGTAAAAATACGCTTTGGAAGAAAACTTCAAACCCATATGTGCACATAAATGTGAATGGTTCAATTTATTTCCCCCAGCATTTAGGATCTTAAAGCTTCGAGGCCCAAAGGGGTAAAATGATGATGATGGTGATGATGCAAGAGAATGGACTTGAAGATCAGCTAGGAATCATTCAGAATTCAACTCCCGAAAACAATATTTAATTCATGTTCAGTTCGGCGGCAGTCAGGAGAACTGCTTTCAACTGCAGTTCGGAGGTTTTTTGCACTAATTCAGCAAACGTTAAGCCAAACTAGTTCACTCTGCAAGCATTGATCGAGTGACAATTCCCAGCATCTTTGACCATTCCAATCACAGCTACGCTTCCTCTAGCAATGCAGTTTTTTGTTGTTACCTCTACTCACCCGGAAACATAATTTGCTCGCCATAGGTGACCACGCAGAGTTGCGTTATGCTAACCAGGCTCCTGTTTCGTTTGAGCGTGGAGGAGAGGGGGGAGTTGTGTGTGTAGCTATTCTGTATCTTGATAATTTATTAAGGATTTTCTTGTTTTACAGAAGTAAGTGTAATGCCTTGTTGTTGTTTTTCCATGTAACATTTTTACAAATCCATTTCATTTGTTGAGGCATTAGGGGGAGAAGAAAAGAAAAAAGAAAAGGGGGGTGGAGAGAGGGAAAATGGAAGGGGGTGGGGTCGGGTGGCGGTGTTTCTATTATGTTTAATGTATGTAGAGTTTGGTGTCAGCGTTGCTTGTGTCGTTCACTTGTGTTCCTTTGGTGGTGAGAGAGGTTGGGGTTGGCCTAGGGTGTGATTGTTTGCTTGTGATTGGCTGTGGTGATCTTTGTTTTCGTGTGTGAGTGAGGTGGGTGGGTATTTTGGATCAGGTTAGCCATATTGATTTGTATGCTGTTGGTGGATTATTGTCATTGTCCTGTTGGGCTGTGTATGTGATAAAGGGGAGCCATACCGGGGTGAAGGCGTCTTCTTCTGTTTGTCCCAGTGTCAGTTTCAGTTTATTAGTTAATTTTTCTAGTAGGGCTGTTTCCCATACTATTTGGTACCATTGGTCCATGCTTACTCCTGACAGGTCTCTCCAGTGTCTGGCTATGATGCTTCTGGCTGCTGAGAGTAGGTGGGTTCTTTGTGGTGTAAATGGGCATTGTAGCTATTCTGTAGCTGTGTCCCCAGCGCTCTTGCTGTTAATGATTAGTCCCCCCCTTTGAGGGAGACGAATAGCTATGCCTAATTAACCTTACTCCCTCGGTGTTAGATTCTTTTCCTGGCTCTCGCATGCATGCGTCAGTAGCCCCCCCCCCCCCCCGCATCCCATTTACCGTATTTTTCGCTCCATAAGACGCACCAGACCATAAGACGCACGTAGCTTTTGGAGGAGGAAAACAAGAAAAAAAATATTCTGAATCTCAGAAGCCAGAACAACAAGAGGGATCGCTGTGCAGTGAAAGCAGCAATCCCTCTTGCTGTTCTGGCTTCTGGGATAGCTGCGCAGCCTGCATTCGCTCCTTAAGACGCACACACATTTCCCCTGACTTTTTAGGAGGGGAAAAGTGAGTCTTATAGACCAAAAAATACGGTAAATTTCTCTCTCTTGAAAAAAAATGAGTCAGCAGCTTGTAAGGAGAGAATTGGGCAGCAGATCCCAGCACTGCAGCAAAAAGTGGCTTTATCTAGGCCAGGGTCCAGGCCTGGAAAATGTCATCTAACGTGGAATACGGACGTGGGCGGCTGTACGTTGCCGCCCTCTTCCCCCCAGAGATCTTTTCTTGCAAGCCATGCAATAACCAGTCTCCAGATGCTGATGCCGTCTCTTCCGCCCTGGGAAATTCTGTCCACAGAACTACGTTTCCCCTCGCAATTTCTTTGTAAATAAATACCGTATTTTCCGCTCTATTAGACGCACCAGACCATGAGACGCACCTAGTTTTTACGGGAGGAAAACAAGGAATAAGAAAGCAACGCAAAGCGTCCTGAGCGAAGAGGGAGCGCTCCTCCCTCTTCGCTCAGGAGGCTTTGCGGGGCTATCCCTGAAGCCAGGAGAGCAACTGGGATCATAGAATCATAGAGTTGGAAGAGACCACAAGGGCCATCGAGTCCAACCCCCTGCCAAGCAGGAAACCCCATCAGAGCACTCCAGACATATGGTTGTCTAAGCCTCTGCTTAAAGACCTCCAAAGAAGGAGACTCCACCACACTCCTTGGCAGCAAATTCCACTGTCAAACAGCTCTTACTGTCAGGAAGTTCTTCCTAATGTTTAGGTGGAATCTTCTTTCTTGTAGTTTGGATCCATTGCTCCGTGTCCGCTTCTCTGGAGCAGCAGAAAACAACCTTTCTCCCTCCTCTAGGTGACATCCTTTGATATATTTGAACATGGCTATCATATCACCCCTTAACCTCCTCTTCTCCAGGCTAAACATGCCCAGCTCCCTTAGCCGTTCCTCATAAGACATCATTTCCAGGCCTTTGACCATTTGGGTTGCCCTCCTCTGGACACGTTACAGTTTGCGCACCGATCCCTCTTGCCCTCCTGGCTTCAGCGAAAGCAAGTCTACTGGCTTTCCCCCTACCTCCCGCAAGAGCCGTGCGCTCTTTAGAGGGAGCGTGGCTCTTGGGGGCTTTTATGGGAGATGGTGGAAGGGACAGAGCTGCTGTTCTGGCTTCTGCGATAGCCCGCGAAGCCTCTGCAGGCTTAAGTCAAGACAGCCAGTGGGATCGCAGCGCTGCGATCCCGCTCGCTATCCTGGCTTCTTGTTTAGCCGCGCACAGCCTCTCCCGGGCAAGGAGAGCCTTCATCCTACGGGACCGCCTCTCCTGGTATGCCCCACAGAGAAACTTACGGTCTTCAAATAAAAACATCTTGGAGGTCCCAGGCCACAGAGAAGTTAGGCTGGCCTCAACTAGAGCCAGGGCTTTTTCGGCCGCGGCTCCGATCTGGTGGAACACTCTGTCACAAGAGACCAGGGCCCTGCGGGACTTGACATCTTTCCGCAGGGCCTGCAAGACAGAGCTGTTCCACCAGGCCTTTGGCCAGGGCACAGCCTGACTCCCTCCCTCGGCAATCTTCGCGGAGCTCTGGCCCAATGGTTGCCAGTGGCTTGAATTAATTAATTTTATAATTGAATGATTTTAGAGTGTTGTTTGTGCTGTACTTTTGTACTGTTTTATTGTTGTTAGCCGCCCTGAGCCCGGCTTCGGCTGGGGAGGGCGTGATATAAATAAAAAATTTTATTATTATTATTATCCCCCGTCCGGGTGAGGCTGCGCGCGGCCAAGACTCCCCCAAGAGCCGCACTCCCTTTAAAGAGCATGCAAAGTGTGTGTGCGGCTCTTGGGGGCTTTTCCCCAGGAGGGAGAAGGGCAGCTCTTTAAAGGGAGTGCTGAGCAGAACCTCCCGCCTGCATTCACAGACATTTCCCCTTTTTAGGAGGGGAAAAGTGCGTCTTATAGAGCAAAAAATACGGTACGCCGTGTGGGTTGTTGCTGTTGCTGTTTTGTGTTCTGCAGAATGCACAGCTTGGCACCTCGTACGCAATCTTTGTCTTTCCTTATGGACCTGGGGCATATGTGTGTGTGCTGTACTAATTTAATAATGTTCCCTTGGTGGCTTACCAAGCAGTATTTAATCACTATTAATTAAAAGCAAACAACAGAAATAAGAGCCTAAGGGTTGCATCCAAAACAACACCAAGACACAGATCATTCCTTGCAAGGATTTTTGTTGCTGCAATGGGATACCCACCTCGGTTGCAAATGCTAACTCTCTAGGTATTCCCTCAATCCTCTGCAGCAGATTCAGGGAAGTGGAGTTCTGTTAGCCAAGTGACAATCCTTCCACTGATGGAACACCCTGTTTAGATCCTGCCCTAAAGGTAAAGGTACCCCTGCCCGTACGGGCCAGTCTTGACAGACTCTAGGGTTGTGCGCCCATCTCACTCAAAGAGGCCAAGGGCCAGCGCTGTCCAAAGACACTTCCAGGTCACGTGGCCAGCGTGACATCGCTGCTCTGGCGAGCCAGAGCCGCACACGGAAACGCCGTTTACCTTCCCGCTAGTAAGCGGTCCCTATTTATCTACTTGCCCCCGGGGGTGCTTTCGAACTGCTAGGTTGGCAGGCGCTGGGACCGAGCAACGGGAGCGCACCCCGCCGCGGGGATTCGAACCGCCGACCTTTCGATCAGCAAGCCCTAGGCGCTGAGGCTTTTACCCACAGCGCCACCCGCGTCCCTAGATCCTGCCCTAAGATGCCCTAAAAAACTCCTTATAACCGCAACACTTTGCAGCTCAGGTTAAAACCACACTAAGCCCTCAACAGCTCTAATGCAATTAAAAAGCCCAAGAGAATAAATAAGTAAAAAATTGCAACCATACTTGAAAGCATGCAGCGGTATCGCAGTAAAAATCAGGTCTACTGTTTTTCTTGGTCCCAGGCTCTCTTTGATTCCCTCACCAGCTGAGATCTACATGTGACTTTCGAACGTGGGGAGAATTTGCATTGGCTAGAATTCTCCCTGAAATTTCCCTATTTCAATGCAAGAGTTAAAATGCTAAAACAGGTGAAAATTGCACCAACCTATGTAGGCTTGTCTAAGCAAGGGTGTTCTCCTCTGGTGTCAAAAAGGCCATAGATAAGGAACAAGGCAAGCTTCTCTCAGGAAGCTATTGCATTACTGGGCCCACCACCAAGAAGGCCCCGTTCTCTAGTAGCTTATCACGTCACTTTACAGAACAGGGCATGGAGGACTCCCTGGTCCTGAATGGGGTAACTGTGCCCCTGAAGGACCAGGTGCGCAGCCTGGGAGTCATTTTGGACTCACAGCTGTCCATGGAGGCACAGGTCAAATCTGTGTACAGGGCAGCTGTCTACCAGCTCCACCTAGTACACAGGCTGAGACCCTATCTGCCTGCGGACTGTCTCGCCAGAGTGGTGTATGCTCTAGTTATCTCCCGCTTGGACTACTGCAATGCGCTCTACGTGGGGCTGCCTTTGAAGGTGACCCGGAAACTACAACTAATCCAGAATGCAGCACCCAGAGTGGTGACTGGGAGCGGCCGCCGAGACCATATAACACCGGTCTTGAAAGACCTATATTGGTTCCCAGTACGTTTCCGAGCACAATTCAGATTGTTGGTGCTGACCTTGAAAGCCTTAAACGGCCTCGGTCCAGTATATCTGAAGGAGCGTCTCCACCCCCATCATTCTACCCGGACACTGAGGTCCAGTGCCGAGGGCCTTCTGGTGGTTCCCTCACTGCGAGAAGCCAAGTTACAGGGGACCAGGCAGAGGGCCTTCTCGGTGGTGGCGCCCTCCCTGTGGAACGCCCTCCCACCAGATGTCAAAGAGAACAAAACTACCAGACCTTTAGAAGACATCTGAAGGCAGCCCTGTTTAGGGATGCTTTTAATGTTTGATGTACTACAGTATTTTAATATTTTTTTGGAAGCCGCCCAGAGTGGCTGGGGAAGCCCAGCCAGATGGGCAGGGTATAAATAATAAAATTATTATTATTATTATTATTATTATTATTATTATTATTATTATTATTAAAAGGAAGATCTTAAGAGTTCGGGTAGGCAAACGTGGCCACGTGAACAAACACCGATCGAGGGGTGTCGTGCGGCCGAGAGCTCTGGCTCTGGCCTGTTGTCTTCCAAGTGTTCAAACAGCGGGAGGAAATTTGGGCTTGTATCTAGGGCTGGATTGATCTGTCGGTTTCACTTTCTCCCGCTTGTTCTTTTCATTCTAGTCTTAAGTTCACATTTCCCCATCGGTTTGTGATTTATTGTTTTTAAGCCCTCCTGAAAAGGCGAGGTCTCTCCTAACACACATACACAGATTTGCCTAAAACACGCTTGTGTTTTTGGGGGGGGGGCATATATATTAATCAATAGAAGTGTGCAATATCTGCATTTCATTAATAGTGCCATGGCCACACTGCTCAGAGGCTCCAGCTCGGCGAAAGATGCTCTCAGCCTTGTGGATATTAGAATGCCTAGCCCACCCTTAACTCGTCCCCCTTTGTTGCTTGGTGAACCTGCGAGCGAAAATGAGGCAAAACCGTTTACATCTAAATCCCCTGTTAGCCATGTCTCTTGCAGGAAGACTATATCATGATCTTGAATAAAATTGACAAATGATTGGTCAGTCGCCTTGTTGAGCCAACCAGCAATGTTCCATGATAAGAATTTAAGATTGGCTTTTTCATAGTCGAGTCTTTGTCAATTATTAGCTAACGTACTTTTAGGGTTTGTCGCTTTGTGTATCAGTCGCCTAATGTCTTTGAGTGGCGGGCTATCCAGCCGCTCTATGAGTTCAATAGGTGGATGCAAAGTGCTCACGTTTGTGCACACCGGATCTTTATTGTGCGTAAATTTCTTCTGTGGGTTTTCTATTGCGGCCTGATTTTGGCCCAATTCTGATTCATCTAGGTATCTCATTTTATCCCATACGTCTGGTAGGGTCACCTTAGGGATATACTTGCAAAGCAGTTGCCCCAATATAACACAACATGTTTTCACAAGTATATACACTTGTATGCACGCTTTACCCTAGTACTGTATATGCATGTTTGGAGGAATGCGCTGCAGAATTCTGAGAGGTGCACACTTTGAAGGATGTCTGGGTTCCGTTCCCCTATGTCGTTTCAGGACGTGTGATTTAGGGAGGTTTGCCCTTAAATGTGAATTGCATTGAACCCCTCCCCACCCCATCCATCCCTGGTTGCAAATTTTGCTAGGACTAAATCCAGTGCAATTGATGAACCTAAATCAGTAGAACATGAGACTCTTAATTTCAGGGTTGTGGGTTTAAGCTCCACGTTGGGCAAAAGATTCCTGGAAGTTGAACCTTACGGTACCTTCCGCTTCTATATTTCAAGTAAGGGATCCCCTTTTAATTTCAGTGGGTCTACTCTGAGGATAGCGAACTTTGACTACAACCTTTCGTAACTATGCTTCTGTGGGACGGAGCAGGAGATTTTCTGTGAAATGTTTCATTATTACAGCGATGTACAACCGGTCAGCGGCGGCCTGAAAGCGAGATGAGTTCCGCAACCCCATAGTAGCCTTTGACTGGACTTAACTGTCCAGGGGTCCTTTACCTTTAAAGGTAAAGGGACCCCTGACCATTAGGTCCAGTCGCGGATGACTCTGGGGTTGCGGCTCTCATCTTGCTTTACTGGCCGAGGGAGCCGGCGTACAGCTTCCGGGTCATGTGGCCAGCAGGACTAAGCTGCTTCTGGCGAACCAGAGCAGCGCACAGAAACGCCGTTTACCTTCCCGCCGGAGCGGTACCTATTTATCTACTTGCACTTCGATGTGCTTTCGAACTGCTAGGATGGCAGGAGCAGGGACCGAGCAACAGGAGCTCACCCTGTTGCGGGGATTCGAACCGCCGACCTTCTGATCGGCAAGCCCTAGGCTCTGTGGTTTAACCCACAGCGCCACCCGCGTCCCTTCCTTTACCTTTTACCTTATATCGTGCAACTTAGTTGCATGACATAATTTGTTTACTAAATAAGTAGGCTAAATCAGATCTCCATTAATTTGGGGGGTCTTGAACCTTGGGCGCAACGGGACCCTTCAACAGTGGAATGGTTTCACTTGGGAGGTTGTGGACTCCTTCCTTTGAGGTTTTTAAGCAGAGGTTGGACGGCTATCGGTCTAGATGAGATCCCTTCCAACTCTTATATGATACTGTGATTTTATGAGACAGGGCAGATGAGGTGTTGTGAAGCTTGAAAACCCCACGACTTACTTAGCAAGATTTGTACCGTAGATAAAACCCACAAGCAGCTTACCTAGAATATAAAAACACGCTAAAATCGACGTCAAGAAACAGGTTTATAAAAAGCAAAGTGACTACGGTCGACTAAGTGTGCATTCTGAACTAAAAGTGGATTCAAGCGCAGATCGACTTCGCATGTCTAGGTAGGCTTGCACAGACAGAAACGTTTTGGACGTCTGCCAAGCCCAACGCCTAGCGTCAGTGAGCAGGGAGCCTCAGATTGTAGGAGTTGCCACGTGGAAAGATCGGCTCCTTACATAATGCCAGTTCCGCAGATCAAACCGGCCGTGTGGGGTAAAGGCTTTAAGCTGGGTAAACGCTTGCTAAGAATTGTTGCTCCGTCACGAGGGCCAGAAACCAGCGAGTTACCGTATTTTCCGCTCTATAAGACGCACCTAGTTTTTGGAGGAGGAAAACAAGAAAAAAACTGTTCTGAATCCCAGAAGCCAGAACAGCAAGAGGGATCGCTGCGCAGTGAAAGCAGCGATCCCTCTTGCTGTTCTGGCTTCTGGGATAGCTGTGCAGCCTGCATTCGCTCCATAAGACGCACACACATTTCCCCTTACTTTTTAGGAGGAAAAAAGTGAGTCTTATAGAGCAAAAAATACGGTATTTAGAAAAAAAAGAACAAATCGGCATGCATGGTGCTAGCAGTACGCAGAGCACAGAGAGCCTAAGTTCGGAGCAACGTAAAGTGGAAATGATTTCCCCTGATTCTTCTGGCAGAGATTGCTTGCAGCCAGGCCCAGTTCGTTCAAGGGCAACCTCTTAAAAGCCCTGAA
This sequence comes from Podarcis tiliguerta, assembly GCF_965153285.1. Lineage (NCBI taxonomy): Eukaryota > Metazoa > Chordata > Lepidosauria > Squamata > Lacertidae > Podarcis > Podarcis tiliguerta. Next base: position 6,324,354 of record NC_139551.1, on the reverse strand, counting down.
ATAATAAATCTGCAGCAGGTGTTGTTGTTGTTGTTGTTTAGTCATTTAGTCGTGTCCGACTCTTCGTGACCCCCTGGACCAGAGCACGCCAGGCACTCCTGTCTTCCACTGCCTCCCGCAGTTTGGTCAAACTCATGTTGGTAGCTTCGAGAACACTGTCCCACCATCTCGTCCTCTGTCGTCCCCTTCTCCTTGTGCCCTCCATCTTTCCTAACATCAGGGTCTTTTCCAGGGAGTTTTCTCTTCTCATGAGGTGGCCAAAGTCTTGGAGCCTCAGCTTCAGGATCTGTCCTTCCAGTGAGCACTCAGGGCTGATTTCCTTCAGAATGGAGAGGTTTGATCTTCTTGCAGTCCATGGGACTCTCAAGAGTCTCCTCCAGCACCAGAATTCAAAAGGATCGATTCTTCGGTGATCAGCCTTCTTGATGGTCCAGCTCTCACTTCCATACATCACTACTGGGAAAACCATCGCTTTAACTATACGGACCTTTGTTGGCTGCCAAGTAATCTCAGCTGCTCCCTGAGAAGCAGACAGCTTGATCAAAAAATCAAATCCCCTGCAAAAAGCTCATCAGTCGGTTCCACGTGGCCTGCAGGAGGAAGCTCTTTGAAAATATTTTTGCTTGTTCTCAGCCTTGGCGGAGCTCCTCTTTCAGCACTTTGGTTTATTTTTTCGGGGGGTGGAAAGCACATCCTCCTTTTCACAGGCGGTTTCCTCCGCCGCATCCCATCGAACTGCAAGCCCATCACTTTCCGAGGTTGGCTGTTGTTGACAGGAAGCGGACGGGTCCAGCAGCCCAGGCTGAGTTGGCTGCAGCCAAGATGCCCAGGTTGCAAAAGGACTAAAGCAAATCTTGTTTCCCTGGGTCTGGAGCAGCGCTTTGGAGAACGGAGGGGGAGGTCTCTTCTTTGGGCATCTGCTGGTAGCCCTAGGGACAAACCCTGCCTCTGAGACCCTGCATTTGGGGGCCGGGTGTGACCCATAGCTGTCAACCTTCCCTTTTTTTGTGGGAAATTCCCTTATTCCAGCGCCGTTCCCTGCTGCTATCCCGGATTGTTAGATATCCCGTAATCTGTCCCCGGGAGAGGTGAAGCTGCTGATCCCTTACAGTGGTAAAGGTAAAGGTACCCCTGCCCGTATGGGCCAGTCGTGTCCGACTCTAGGGTTGTGTGCCCATCTCACTTAAGAGGCCGGGGGCCAGCGCTGTCCGGAAACACTTCCGGGTCACGTGGCCAGCGTGACAAAGCTGCATCTGGCGAGCCAGCGCAGCACACGGAAACGCCGTTTACCTTCCCGCCAGTAAGCGGTCCCTATTTATCTACTTGCACCCGGGGGTGCTTTCGAACTGCTAGGTTGGCAGGCGCTGGGACCGAGCAACGGGAGCGCACCCCGCCGCGGGGATTCGAACCGCCGACCTTTCAATCGGCCAGTCCTAGGCACTGAGGCTTTTACCCACAGCGCCACCCGCGTCCCTCTTACAGTGGTACCTCAGGTTAAGTACTTAATTCGTTCCGGAGGTCCGTTCTTAACCTGAAACTGTTCTTAACCTGAAGCACCACTTTAGCTAATGGGGCCTCCCGCTGCCGCCGTGCCTCCGGAGCACAGTTTCTGTTCTCATCCTGAAGCAAAGTTCTTAACCTGAAGCACTATTTCTTGGTTAGCGGAGTCTGTAACCTGAAACGTATGTAACCCGAGGTACCACTGTATTTTCGAGGCTGCTGATCCCTTATTTTCAAATCTGAAAGTTGACAGCTATGGTCTGGCCCCCGGGCCTTAGTTTGCCTACCCATGCTCAGTCTAAAGCAAACTTTTTCATGTAAAACTTTTACATGTAAAAAATGCATTGCTCATCAAAGGGAGCGGGTGGGATTATCCAATTCCATTTAACTCAGGCATAGGCCAACTCCGGCCCTCCAGATGTTTTGGGGACTACAACTCCCATCATCCCTGACCACTGGGCCTCTTAGCTAGGGATCATGGGAGTTGTAGTCCCCAAAACATCTGGAGGGCCGAGTTCGCCCATGCCTGATTTAACTGCTGCAGCAGGCGGAATGCTAAAATTTGGCACGCGAAGCGTTCCAGGACTCCTGGCTTCCCCCAAAGGAGTTTAGAAACAGCGTTTTTATGCTTGAGAGTTGAGACGTGCAGTACAATTGAGACTGCAGCCAAGCGCTCGGGAGGAGACTGAGCCAAGCCGTCCAACAGCCTGGAATGCAAGGGTGGGCGGGGGCGATCCCCCCCCCTTGACACACTTGGACTGTACTCTGGTTGCAGGAGGGAGGACAGAAGGGGTCTCACAAGGCCTGCCAAGGAGGAGTGGAAGCCATGCCTGTGGAATGCAGTCTGGGTCCTGCCAATGCGCAGTCCGATTGAAAAGCAAAAGCAAAAAAAAAAAAGCAAAAGCAGCCATGCTGGTGCGTAATAAACTGTGGTCTAATAACGTAATAAACCGAGCCTCTTGGGCTTGCTGATCGGAAGGTCTGCGGTTCGAATCCCCGCGACAGGGTGAGCTCGCGTTCCTCCGTCCCAGCTCCTGCCAAGCTAGCAGTTCGAAAGCACGCCAGCGCAAGTAGATAAATAGGTACCACTGCGGCGGGAAGGTAAACGGCGTTTCCGTGCGCTCTGGTTTCCGTCATGGTGTCCTGTTGCGCCAGAAGGGGTTTAGACCTGCTGGCCACACGACCCGGAAAGCTGTCTGCGGACAAATGCTGGCCTTAAAGCGAGATGAGCGCCGCAACCCCATGGTCACCTTTGACTGGACTTAACCGTCCTGCGGTCCTTTACCTTTTTACTTTTACCTAAACTCCGAAATCCACAACAGGGCAGCACCTTTCTTTAGAGCCCAGCCAAGTTGTCAAAACTTTCTGAAGGCAGCCCTGTTCTGGGAAACTGTTAATGTTGTTTCATTATACTTTTTATGTTCTGTTGGAAGCCGCCTAGAGTGGCTGGGGCAACCCTGTCAAAGAGGCAGGGTACAAGTAACAAATGGTTGCTGTTCTTGTTGTTTTGCCTCAGGTGGAGAAACAGGCTGGGCTGCCAGTGCTCATGTTATAGGTACCTTTTGCCCATGTTGCTTCACTTGTAAATAGAGATGTGAAAACTTGGAAATCCCCCAGAAAAAAATACCCCCCCTTCATTTTTCCTCCCTCTTCCCCAAGCCCTCGTACCTGTATTTTCAGTGTGCCATGCACATAGATAAAAAGGTAAAGGGATCCTGACCATTAGGTCCAGCCGTGGCCGACTCTGGGGTTGTGGTGCTCATCTCACTTTATTGGCCGAGGGAGCCGGCGTACAGCTTCCGGGTCATGTGGCCAGCATGACTAAGCTGCTTCTGGCGAACCAGAGCTGGGCACGGAAACGCCGTTTACCTTCCCGCCGGAGTGGTACCTATTTATCTACTTGCACTTTGACGTGCTTTTGAACTGCTAGGTTGGCAGGAGCAGGGACCGAGCAACGGGAGCTCACCCCGTCGCGGGGATTCGAACCACCGACCTTCTGATCGGCAAGTCCTAGGCTCTGTGGTTTAACCTACAGTGCCACCCGCGTCCCTTATGCACATAGATGGCACTGAGTAAATAAATGATCACAATGAGCCGTGGTAAGGGTTTTTTCTTTCTTTACATTCTCAAAGCTGCGGGCGTCTCTTTTGCACATCTCTGGAGAGCAGGCATGGGGCTAGAAGGACCTGAGGGTTCACACAAAGCTCTGAGCAGGCCTGGTCCCTATTGCAGCACTGAAAGCAATACAGTGGTACCTCGGGTTACATACGCTTCAGGTTACACACTCCACTAACCCAGAAATAGTGCTTCAGGTTAAGAACTTTGCTTCAGGATGAGAACAGAAATCGTGCTCCGGCGGCATGGCAACAGCAGGAGGCCCCATTAGCTAAAGTGGTGCTTCAGGTTAAGAACACTTTCAGGTTAAGAACGGACCTCCGGAACGAATTAAGTACTTAACCCAAGGAACCACTGTATGGTTCCTTGTTCTGCAGCGTCAATTGCTGATGTTCAGCAAAGATTTCAATCTCTGGCCTATTAAGGCTTCTTAGGAGCGCAGAAAGCTGCCTTGACACTAAACCAGTCTATAGGTCCGTCTAGGTAAAGGTAAAAAGGTAAAGGACCCCTGGATGGTTAAGTCCAGTCAAAGGCAACTATGAGGTTGCGGCGCTCATCTCGCTTTCAGGCTGAGGGAGCCGGCGTTGGTCCACAGACAGCTTTCTGGGTCATGTGGCCAGCAGGACTAAACCGCTTCTGGCACAATGGGACACCGTGACGGAAACCAGAACACACAGAAACACTGTTTACCTTTCCGACGGAGTGGTACCTATTTATCTACTTGCACTGGCGTGCTTTCGAACTGCTAGGTTGGCAGGAGCTGGGACAGAGCAACAGGAGCTCACCTCTTGTGCGGATTCGAACCGCTGACCTTCTGAACAGCAAGCCCAAGAGGCTCAGTGGTTTAGACCACAGTGTCTAGCTCGGTCCTATCCGTAGTGGGTCTCCAGACTTCCAGCGATCGCGCTACACCCTGAGCTCCAGGCTCTGGAAAAATAGCTAGAGCACTTTGCACCGGGCGTAACTAGTTCAAAGTGAAAGTGCCAAAGAGAGAAAGTTGCACACAAACGTGCAGATCAGCCTAATATTTATCTGAAGTCCGCAGCACACTGTATGATCAAGTGAGTCATTTGTTGAAACTTCATGATAGCAGAATGTTTGTCTGTGAGGTGGGTTTTTTAGGTAAGGCATGTGTGCCACAGTTAGAAACTCAGATATATCGGCTAATCACCAAATGCCACCTTCACGCAAAACAGAATGTCTGGGCACCATCTTTTCCCCTTTCATTATTATTTTAGTTATAATTATAATTAATTACTTTTCTATAGCACTGTATGTTTTAAAGATAGGGACGCGGGTGGCACTGTGGGTAAAAGCCTCAGTGCCTAGGGCTTGCCGATCGAAAGGTCGGCGGTTCGAATCCCCGCGACTGGGTGAGCTCCCGTTGCTCGGTCCCAGCTCCTGCCAACCTAGCAGTTCGAAAGCACGCCAAAGTGCAAGTAGATAAATAGGCACCACTCTGGCGGGAAGGTAAACGGCGTTTCCGTGCGCTGCTCTGGTTCGCCAGAAGCGGCTTAGTCCTGCTGGCCACATGACCCGGAAGCTGTACGCCGGCTCCCTCGGCCAATAAAGCGAGATGAGCGCCGCAACCCCAGAGTCGGCCACGACTGGATCTAACGGTCAGGGGTCCCTTTACCCTTTACCTTACTGTGAGCAGGAGTGCCTGGCGTGCTCTGGTCCATGGGGCCACAAAGAGTCGGACACGACTAAACGACTAAACAACAACAACATTGACTGTATCGGGACTGAATGCTTCATCTTAGAAATTGCATCTTAGAGTTGCAAGGGGACCGCAAGGGTCATCTACTCCAGCCCCCGGCAAAGGAGGAATCTTCTGCTCAGTTTGGGGCTTCAACGCATGGCTCTGAGATGAAGAGTCTCGTGCTCTGCAGACTGAGACTCTGCAGGCCTCCCCTCCAAGGGCAATGCTTTTCCCATAGAAGCGGGCAGTGGCGTAGCGTGGGTTGTCAGCACCCGGGGCAAGGCAAGTAATTTGCGCCCCCTAACCCGTGGATTTGCGCCCCCTAACCCATGGATTTGCGCCCCCTAACCCGTGGATTTGCGCCCCCTAATCCTAACCCCCAGATGTTGCGCCCGGTGCGGCCGGCCCCCCCTGCACCCCCCACGCTACGCCACTGGAAGCGGGTGACCCTCCAGAGATGACCTTGCCGGTGGTGGTGGAAGGCAGGAAGGAAGGAGGGGAATTGTCATCCTGGTGGGGGCTACATCCGATGGAGCACCTGCCCTCCCATTGACCTTCTTGTTCACTGGAACAAACAGATGTCATCTTGCAGAGAAGAGTTTTAACTGTAGAGAAGGACAGCTACAGTGATCCATGGAATCACTTCGCGGCGGAGGCTCGCGTTTTCGGCACTTTGCCCAGACCTTTCTTTAACTGAGCTTTAAAACTCCGGCGGCCTTTATCCTCTTGTTTGTATAGGCTCTGCTAGAGCAATGTTAGGGGACGCGGGTGGCGCTGTGGGTTAAAGCCTCAGCGCCTAGGGCTTGCCGATCAAGAGGTCGGCGGTTCGAATCCCCACGGCGGGGTGCGCTCCCGTTGCTCGGTCCCAGCGCCTGCCAACCTAGCAGTTCGAAAGCACCCGCGGGTGCAAGTAGATAAATAGGGACCGCTTACTGGCGGGAAGGTAAACGGCGTTTCCGCGTGCGGCTCTGGCTCGCCAGAGCAGCGATGTCACGCTGGCCACGTGACCCGGAAGTGTCTCCGGACAGCGCTGGCCCCCGGCCTCTTTGAGTGAGATGGGCGCACAACCCTAGAGTCTGTCAAGACTGGCCCGTACGGGCAGGGGCACCTTTACCTTTACCTTTTTAGAGCAATGTTTGTTCTTTGTTCGTCGCAACGATGGACGTGTTGTTGCAGGAAAGTGGCAGAGAGGAAGGTGGCAGAGACGAAAATGAGAAAAGGGGAGACAGCTACCAAGCTACAACATTTTTCTTTTTTGAAATCGTTTTTATTTGATTTTGCCAAATACACATCCATATCCGTGTATAGAGATTTCTCTGAATCTTGAGACTTCCCCCCCCCCATCCCCTCCGTGGGTCCTGTTCTTAACATTTAAAACTGCATATTATTCCGTAGCCTGTATTCCATATCAATCCATATTGTCCATAACGTTTGTTGCATTGCAAGTGAGATTAAAATCCTGCTAATGTTTTCATCTGCTTGCAGTGGTCCCGTAAAGGTAAAGGGACCCCTGACCATTAGGCAGAGATAAACAAGAACGCAGCAACGAATGGATGGAAATTTTACCTTTGTGCGGTCATTCCCCCCCCCCCCCCGACGCACATTCACCTCCACTGGAGGTCCTCTGAATAATATAAATGGGTGTTCTCTAGCAGCATAAGGTGCCTTGTTGTTGTTTAGTCATTTAGTAATGTCCGCCTCTTCGTTACCCCCTGGACCAGAGCATGCCAGGCACTCCTGTCTTCCACTGCCTCCCGCAGTTTGGTCAAACTCATGCTGGTAGCTTCGAGAACACTGTCCCACCATCTCGTCCTCTGTCGTCCCCTTCTCCTTGTGCCCTCCATCTTTCCCAACATCAGGGTCTTTTCCAGGGAGTCTTCTCTTCTCATGAGGTGGCCAAAGTATTGGAGCCTCAACTTCAGGATCTGTCCTTCCAGTGAGCACTCAGGGCTGATTTCCTTCAGAATGGAGAGGTTTGATCTTCTTGCAGTCCATGGGACTCTCAAGAGTCTCCTCCAGCACCAGAATTCAAAAGCATCCATTCTTTGGCGATCAGCCTTCTTTATGGTCCACTTCCATACATCACGACTGGGAAAACCATGGCTTTTACTATACGGACCTTTGTTGGCAAGGTGATGTCTCTACTTTTCAAGATTCTGCCTAGGTTTGTCATTGCTTTTCTCCCAAGAAGCAGGCGTCTTTTAATTTCGTGGCTGCTGTCACCATCTGCAGTGTTCTAGGTTCTAAGTTTGTTCTAGGTATAAGCTTTTTGTGTGCATGCGCACTTCTTCAGATACCATGCACACAAAAGCTTATACCCAGAACAAACTTAGTTGGTCTCTAAGGTGCTACTGGACAATTTTTAAATTTATTTCGACTGCTTCAGACCAACACGGCTACCTCCCTGTTTTTAGTTGTTGTTATGGAGGGGGAAAATGCCACTGTATTCTGCTCTGGTCAGACCTCACCTGGAGTACTGTGTCCAGTTCTGGGCACCACAGTTCAAGAAGGACACTGGCAAACTGGAACGTGTCCAGAGGAGGGCAACCAAAATGGTCAAAGGCCTGGAAACGATGCCTTATGAGGAACGGCTAAGGGAGCTGGGCATGTTTAGCCTGGAGAAGAGGAGGTTAAGGGGTGATATGATAGCCATGTTCAAATATATAAAAGGATGTCACATAGAGGAGGGAGAAAGGTTGTTTTCTGCTGCTCCAGAGAAGCGGACACGGAGCAATGGATCCAAACTACAAGAAAGAAGATTCCACCTAAACATTAGGAAGAACTTCCTGACAGTAAGAGCTGTTTGAGGGTGGAATTTGCTGCCAAGGAGTGTGGTGGAGTCTCCTTCTTTGAAGGTCTTTAAGCAGAGGCTTGACAACCATATGTCAGGAGTGCTCTGATGGTGTTTCCTGCTTGGACTCGATGGCCCTTGTGGTCTCTTCCAACTCTATGATTCTATGATTCTATGAAAATCCTCAATAAAAGAGCAAGATAATTGAAAGGTCCCCAGTCTGTTTCTGCTGCAGAAAAAGTAAGAAAGAAAAGTTGACAATTCTGAAATAGTGTGTTAGCTGAGCGATTGCCTGTTGAAACATGCTTAGTGTTTGTTGTTTTCTTTAAAGATGGTCAGCGAGAAGGTTGGAGGAGCCGAAGGCACCAAGCTGGATGAAGACTTCAAGGAAATGGAAAAGGTAAGTAGAGGAATAGCAACGTTGCACATGGGTGCAATGCGGGGATGGGACATTCATGTCTATGCTCTGGTAATCTTTTCCCCCCCTTTTATTTATTTATTATTATTATTTTCTTTTCTTATAAATATCTTATTAGGTTTTTACACAATAAAAGTAAAACAAGACAAAACCAAAAAAACAAATTACAAAAACTCAAAAACGACAACAAAAGACATCAAAAAGAAAAAAGAATAGTAAAAACAATTTCATCTTCGTAATATTTCTTTCATTTACTTATTTCCCGACTTCCCCAAACCTCCCTCCACTGTGTTCCAAATTATATATTCAATCAGCAAATCCCTACCCTCTATCTTAATTAATCCTTATCTTAATTTTAATTTCTTAATATAGCTTAGTCTCCTTAATATCTTAAAATATTAAATCTTTTAGTTTTACAACTTTTTTACTAATGACCTTTTAGATTCAATCTGGTGTCATTTAACATTCATTAATCTTATAGTGTTTCTGTAAATAATCTTTAAATTTCTTCCAGTCTTCCTCCACCGTCTCTTCTCCCTGGTCTCTGATTCTGCCAGTCATTTCGGCCAATTCCATATAGTCCATCACCTTCATCTGCCATTCTTCCAGCGTGGGTAGCTCTTGTGTCTTCCAATACTGTGCGATGAGTATTCTTGCTGCTGTTGTGGCATAAATGCTCTGGTAATCTTGAGGTTAGATTGCTGCAATGCGTTTTAGGTGGGGCTGCCTCTGAAGACGGTTCGGAAACTTCACCTGGTGCAGAATTGAGTGGCCAGGTTGCTAGACGGCCTGAGCATATTACAGTGATCCTGGTCCGACTGCACTGGCTACCAGTGAGTTTCCAGGCCTAATTCAAAGTGCTGGTCCTGACCTATACAGCCTTAAACGGCTCAAGACCTCAATACCTCAAGGACCACCTCTTTCCATATGAACCTGCCCAGACCCTGAGATCATCTTCCGAGGCCCTCCTTCATGTGCCTCCTCCTCGAGAGGTGCGGAGGGTGGCAACATGAGAACGGGGCCTTCTCTGCAGTGGCTCCCCGTCCGTGGAATGCTCTCCCCAGGGAAGTTCGCCTGGCGCCTTCATTATACACCTTTAGGTACCAGGCAAAAATGTTCCTTTTTAATCAGGCCTTTGGTTGACCTGATGGACATCCTATACCCTTTTAAAAAACCAGAGGCCTACCTCCTGGGAATAACAGATTTGGATATTCCACAAAAGAGGAAGGGTATCTTTTTATATGCCACGGCGGCAGCAAGAGTTTTGATCGCAGCAAAATGGAAGAGTAATGAAATCCCTTCTATTCAAGATTGGATCCAAAAGCTGACAGAATATGCTGAATTAGATGGTTTATCAGAAAAAATAAAGAATAAATCAAAACAGGAATTTGTTTCTAAATGGGAGGTTTTCAAGGAATATCTGAAAAATAAATATAGTAGTTTAAATTCTGTTGCAGCATTCGAGGAACTTCAGTAATAGTTGTAAGGTAGATATAAGAAATTAGATTTAATGAGAATAAGTTTAATTATAAAAAAAAATGTGTATTGGCAATAAGTAATATGAATTTGAAGTATGGAATAGACGGGAGGTTGGGTCTTTAGTGTTAAGACCAATAGATGTTTTATTGTTTGCTAAGAATATTATGTGTCTATGGTTATTTTTGTAATTTGTGTATAATTTGGTATTTGTGTTTTTTGTTCGTTTGTCTTTCTTGTTGTATAAATAAAAAACTTTAAATAAAAATAAATTTAAAAATAAAATAAAATGTGGCTCTTGGGGGGTTGTTATTGGGTTATTGCTTTTATTGTAATTTTATATACTGTGATCTTATTATGTGAACCGCCCTGAGACCTCCGGGTATAGGGTGGTATATAAATTCAATCATCAACATCACCACCATAATACATAAAATGAGTCCTCTGGCAACTGGGCTCAACTTCAGGCTGGCCCACATCAGGGTTGGGGAACTCCCACTATCCCTAGCTAGCAGGACCAGTGGTCAGGGATAATAGGAATTGTAGTGTAACGATATCTGGGGACCCAAGGTTGAGAAAGGCTGGTACAGACCTTCCCCAAACTGAAGCAGGGCACCCCTTGGGAAGGCTGTTCTAGGTCCTACATAACATATGCGGGTGGCGCTGTGGTCTAAACCACTGAACCTCTTGGACTTGCCGATTGGAAGGTTGGCGGTTCGAATCCCTGCGACGGGGTGAGTTCCCGTTGCTGCGTCCCAGCTCCTGCCAACCTAGCAGTTCAAAAACACACCAGTGCAAGTAGATAAATAGGTACCGCTCCAGCAGGAAGGTAAACGGCGTTTTCATGCGCTCTGGTTTCCGTCACGGTGTCCTGTTGCGCTAGAAGTGGTTTAGTCCTGCTGGCCGCATAACCCAGAAAGCTGTCTGCGGACAAACACCGGCTCCCTCATCCTGAAAACGAGATGAGCGCCGCAACCCCATAGTCACCTTTGACTGGACTTAACCATCCAGGGGTTCTTTACCTCTTTTATAACAATGTTCTGGATTTGCATTTCCACTGAAAGTGTTTAATCCTCTCCAGCCATTAGAGTTTACTGGCCTGCTGTTTTTGTATTGTCAAATCATTGCTTCCTTTTCTACAGAAAGTGGATCTCACCAGCAAAGCTGTTACAGAAGTCTTGGCTAGGACTACGGAATACCTCCAGCCCAATCCTGGTAAGGCCCTTTGCCATGGCTAAGTGGCAGCTGAGCTTTTCCCCCCATTTTGCGAATTTTGTCTATTGTTTCTATTTTTGAAAAAAGCATTTGCTTTCTGAAACGAATTCTACTTCCTTCCTTGAGACCTTCTTGGACTCCAACTCCCAGCAGTCAGTGCAGCCAGCGGTAGGGAATGATGGGAGTTGGAGTCCAACAACACCAGGCATAAGCAAACTCGGCCCTCCAGATATTTTTTGGGACTACAACTCCCATCATCCCTAGCTAGCAGGACCAGTGGTCAGGGATGATGGGAGTTGTAGTCCCAAAAACATCTGCAGGGCCGAGTTTGCCTGTGCCTGAACAACATCCACAGCCCCCATTCCCCAGCACCGCAGAGCTAAAAAAAAAGAAGCACGTAAAACAGCTTGGTGGCTGTTTGTTGCTAGACAAGATGCGGTGCTCTTCCAGCAGAAAGCTGTGATTTTGATGTGGAACATCTGCATGGGAATTTTGGCACTTCGCTCGGGTGGAAAAAAACAGCACAACCCATTTCTGCAGCCAGAAAGGGACGGGTGGTTTTGTTTCGCTTAACGTTGCTCGATGCAATGTGAAATCATCTGGCGTAATTACATCTTAATCTGTAGCTGGTGCTATGCGCACACACACACACACCATTTTTTCACCGATACCACGGTCTCTGACTCTTGTTTTGTTTTTGCTTAGACCTCTGTGTGTGATTTTTCTTGCTTGATCTGTATTTTGTGGTCACAGGGGGGAAACAGTTTTTTTCTGAGTTTTTGTGGCGACTTCTTTGACTGCTTTTTGGTGATCGGATCCTGGTTTAATCAGCCGGGATGTGCTTGGGCTGTGTGCGCTCGCACCCTGCCCCTATTTCATTTATTCCTGTCGGTGGCTCTTGGATCGCCTCGCATTCCAAAGGAAGTCTCTTAAGCGGCTTGCGACATCCTAAAAATATCGGAAATAAAAAGCCAGATACAAAAACCGCAGTGGGAGAGGAAATCCACATTTTAGAGTAGCGGAAGGAACACTTTTAAGACATCCAACTGAGCAGGCTCTTGAGAAGTTGCGCTATTTAAACCTTCCCTCTCTCCCACCTTTTCAGAGTCAGAAGTCCCGAGGGGTAGCCCGGTGCCAGATAACTTCATGGCCCAGAAATATTGCACAGTGCCTCTCTTCTGCCTGCAGGGAGGACTCAAATCGAAGAAAATGGGGGGAGATAGCACAGAGTTGTTGAGGTTTTTTTTGCTGTAGTTTACCCAGGGTTGTTGAGGGACGCGGGTGGCGCTGTGGGTTAAACCACAGAGCCTAGGGCTTGCCAATCAGAAGGTCGGCGGTTTGAATCCCCACGACGGGGTGAGCTTCCGTTGCTCGGTCCCTGCTCCTGCCAACCTAGCAGTTTGAAAGCACCTCAAAGTGCAAGTAGATAAATAGGTACCACTCTGGTGGGAAGGTAAACGGTGTTTCCGTGCGCTGCTCTGGTTCGCCAGAATCGGCTTCGTCATGCTGGCCACATGACCCGGAAGCTGTACGCCGGCTCCCTCTGCCAATAAAGCGAGATGAGCGCCGCAACCCCAGAGTCATCTGCGACTGGACCTAATGGTCAGGGGTACCTTTACCTTTACCCAGGGTTGGGTCTTCAGCATAATAATAATAATACATTTATATCCCGCCCTCCCCAGCCGGGCTCAGAGCGGCTAACAACAGTAAAATAATACAGCATTCTAAATTCAATTCAGTATAAAATCAGTTCAAATCAAACTGATGGCAACCATTGGGCTAGAGTTCTGTGAGGATAACCAAAGGAGGGGGTCAGGCTGTGCCTTGGCCAAAGGCCTGGTGGAACAGCTCTGTCTTGCAGGCCCTGCGGAAAGATGTCAAGTCCCGCAGGGCCCTAGTCTCTTGTGGCCTCCTTCTCCTGAAGATGTCCCGCGAGGCAGCGGAGGTTTACGATCAGAGTTTTCCTTTTCCTAGATGGGCACAAAATGCCTTACTGCATTCCATGAAGTTTGCTGGAGTTCACCTTTTACTGGAGGATTATGATTAGCATCGTGTCTGATCACCACCAGTTTTTAAAATTTTTAAACAAACTTTAAGCTGAGCTGACAGCAAGCAAACTTCTGTTCTTAGATTTTATGGGGCTTAAAAATATTATTCATTCTCTACCTTCTTGGCCCCTAAACAGTTTCTGGGATGAGCTGCTGCGCTCATTAGACCTGACACCCAGCCAAGCCTGGGGATATCAAATCAAATATCTTTAATACGGTCAGTGACCAGAAAGCAATTTATAAAAGTAGTATTGTGATACAAATAACAGTAAAAATATGGCCAATTCACAGAATTGGTACTTATATTTATGACCAGGTTTCGACTTTTAAGGTTTTAAAATTCAATTCAGGTGTCACTACTGTTTATTATCATTTCTTCGATGTTTGCAATTTGAACTCCGTTGTTGACATCATTGCTCATCTTATTCTTGTTGCAATGTAACAGTACTTCGCCACGGACCTGTTAATTTCGGGCTCTTTGCCAGCTAAGAGGTGTCTAATATAGGTGTCGTCTGTACTACGAGGTATTTTCCTCAGAATCGGTTCGATCAGCTCTTTTCTTGAGTCTCGGTATAATGGGCAGTATAAGATGACATGCCCAATGGTTTCGATTTCGTTGCTGTTACAGGGACATAATCTGGGGATATCATTCTTTTGCTAATAAAGAGTTAACTCCCAACTTTGAACTGCTCTTTGACATGGGGTTGAGGGCTTGAACCCGTGTCTTTCTGCACCACGCAGGGCAGATATTCTGCCGCTGAGCTGTGGCTCTTTCCCCCAAAATAAAGCCTTTGTGGTTCCGATTGAGCACATGATTTTGGGAGCTTGAGAACTGAGTCGAGGCCACTGGCCTGTCCAGCCCAATATCGCCTTTGCTGACTGTGGCATTCCAGGGTTTCAGGAAGAGAAACCCCCCGTTTGCTGACCTGTCCCTTTGAGCTGAAGGTGGCTTTCGACGCGCACTGTGTTTTTTGCTGCTGAGCCATCCGCCAGGGCGGTCCATGCGGCCTGCTCCCGATTCTTGGCATTTGGGTTGCATTCCACCAGGCTTCCCGTAACCACTTCTGCAAAGAGGACCCCAGGGATTAATTTGGATCTTTGCCAGAAGATCAGGGAGTCCGTAGCTTTCGCGCGCACACACACACCCCTCTCACTTCTGGCAAGTTCTGGGCTGGACTATTTTCTGCCTGCGATCCTGGAAAAACGACCATTACCTGATATTTTGGGGTCGTTCTAAGACAATAGATTTTTTTTTCTTGGCCGCTGAGGCTGCCTCTCCTGTTTCCCTGCCCTGCTTAGTTATTGGCAATCGCCTTGACTCGTTGGCAAGACGGCCTGATGGAAACTGTCGTGTGGCTGCCGTCCATAGCTGTCAACCGTCCCTTATTTGGTGGGAAAGTCCCTTATCCCAGCGCCGTGTCCCGCTGCTGTCCCTTATTGATGATGTCCCTTAAATTTCCCGGGTTTCAAAGGAAGCAGCTCCTCTCCCTCCCTCCCTGCCGGCCAGGGAGGAGGGAGGCTCCAACTGGGTTGCTTGGCTGCCCGGCCTGCCCCCCTCCGGCCTCCTCTCACCAGCCTCGGCCCCCGGGAGCCCCTCCCCGCCGGGACTGGCAGGAGCCTCGGGCCCTTCCACCACCATCCTCCTCGCGGCCGCCGAACTGAGCGTCTCTGCCTGGGGCCTCCCCTCTGCCCGTCACCGCCGCTCCCGCTAGACCGTACTGCGGCTGTGCCGCCGAAGGACCCGGATGAGATGGGCAGCCTGGCACAGCCTATGAATTGCTGAGGAGCCTTGAGAGGAGAGCGAGGGCAACCATAGAGAAAGCAGTTCAGAGAGAGGAGGAAGAGGAGGAGGCGGAGGCGCGGGCAGGTGTTCCAAGGGCTACAAGGGAAGGACCGCAAGCGCTTCTCCCATAGATTTGTAGTGGTAGACTAGCATAGATGGTCTGATCGGCGGGTTTACTTTGGGCGATATCTCTCCCCCCCCTTCCTCCCACCCCACCTGATGGAACTGAGAGCTGCAGGTGGAGCACGAGAGAAAAGATACAGAACTGCAGCAGCATCTTCGTAGTTTGGACTTCGTTTTGTGCGAAAAGTGGTTGCTGCTTGTAGTTATTCATCGTATTTTTCACTCTATAGGACGCACTTTTTCCCCTCCAAAAATTAAGGGGAAATGGGTGTGCGTCCTATGGAGCGAATGCAAGCTCCTTGGCTTCAGTGATAGCAACGCGAAGCGCAGAGGGAGCGCTCCCTCCGCGCTCCGGAGGCTACGTGTTGCTTTCGCTGAAGCCTGGAGAGCGAGACTCTCCTGGCTTCAGCAGAGAGGGAGAGCTGCGCAGCGCCCCTTCAGCAAAGCAGGAGGAGAAATGGAAGCGGCTCCGCTTTTCCTGCTGCTCCGCTGAAGGGGCGCTGAGCAGAGAGGGGGAGATTTTTTTTTACCTTGTTCTCCCCCTCTAAAACAAGGTGCGTCCTATGGTCGGGTGCGTCCTATAGAGCGAAAAATACGGTAATTGCAGTGTTTCATCTGCTGGTGTCTTGAGCAGCAACCTCTGGAAACGAAGGGCTAAAAACCGGCGCTGCTCTCCTAAATTATCTGGTGCCTTTTCACTTCGTATTTCATCTGGTTGACTGAAATCCCTTATTTTGGCTGCTAATTCCTTATTTTCGAGGCTGCTGGTCCCTTATGTTCAAATCTGTAAGTTGACAGCTATGCTGCCGTCTCTTTTCTATGCCAGCGTCCCGGGCCAAGCTGACGATGCTGAACACCGTGTCCAAAATCCGAGGGCAAGTTAAGAATCCGGGCTACCCGCAGTCGGAAGGCCTTCTAGGAGAGACCATGATCCGTTACGGCAAGGAGCTGGGCGAAGACTCCAATTTCGGTGAGGGCGCCCTACCCATATCATTATTATTATTATATTAGGCTTAGTCCTGCTGGCCACATGACCCGGAAGCTGTACGCCGGCTCCCTCGGCCAGCAAAGCGAGATGAGCGCCGCAACCCCAGAGTCGGCCACAACTGGACCTAATGGTCAGGGGTCCCTTTACCTTTATACCAAAGGAATGGAAAAGATTGTTTATGTATGCTAAGACGGCTGCAGGGATGCTGCTTGCCCAGAGTTGGAAAGACGACAAGATACCTACTAGGATGGACTGGCAGATGAAAGTATTGGATTACACAGAGATGGCAAGATTAACCGGGAAAATCAGAAATCAGGAGGATCAAAAGAATGGGAAAAATTTATATTGTATCTGAAAGACCCCTGTAAACACTCTTTGGCAGGTTTTAAATAACTCTTGCAATGAACCATAGACTTTGGATACAATAAGATAAAGGTAAAGGGACCCCTGACCATTAGGTCCAGTCGTAGCCGACTCTGGGGTTGCGGCACTCATCTCGCTTTACTGGCCGAGGGAGCTGGCGTACAGCTTCCGGGTCATGTGGCCAGCAGG
Source organism: Podarcis tiliguerta (assembly GCF_965153285.1). Taxonomy (NCBI): domain Eukaryota; kingdom Metazoa; phylum Chordata; class Lepidosauria; order Squamata; family Lacertidae; genus Podarcis; species Podarcis tiliguerta. Next base: position 6,307,643 of record NC_139551.1, on the reverse strand, counting down.
ACTAAGCCACTTCTGGCGAACCAGAGCAGCGTCTGGAAGCACCATTTACCTTCCCGCTGGAGCGGTACCTATTTATCTACTTGCACTTTGACGTGCTTTCGAACTGCTAGGTTGGCAGGAGCTGGGACTGAGCAACGGGAGCTCACCCCGTCGCGGGGATTCGAACTGCCAACTTACTGTTCGAGAAGTTCTAGGCTCTGTGGTTTAACCCACAGCGCCACCTGCATACTTTCCTTTTAACCAGCTATCTTGTCTCTCCCTTCATCCCCGCTCTCCCGGCGCTGCTGTTTCCCTTTCGCCCCACACGAAGGCGACGCACTTCTCGACGCTGGCGAGTCCATGAAGCGCTTGGCTGAGGTTAAAGACTCTCTGGACATCGAGGTCAAGCAGAACTTCATCGACCCCCTTCAGAACTTGTGCGACAAGGACTTGAAAGAGATCCAGGTAACCGCGATTGCACAGGATAGGATAAGAACATAGGCAGCTGCCTTGTCGTCGGGGACCATGCTGAGGTACAGGAGGACAGTATAGATTTGGAGCGGCGGTTTGCAAAGGGGCACAGTTCAGAAGGCAGAAGTTGGGAAGAACTGGGAGGTGAACAGCTAGGAGGAGAAGAACTGGGAGAAAGAGAGTTTTTTTTAAAAAAAAAATATTTAATCGTTTTTTCGATGCAGTGGTACTTCGGGTTAAGTACTTAATTCGTTCCGGAGGTCCATACTTAACCTGAAACTGTTCTTAACCTGAAGCACCGCTTTAGCTAATGGGGCCTCCTGCTGCCGCTGCGCCGCCGGAGCACGATTTCTGTTCTCATCCTGAAGCAAAGTTCTTAACCTGAAGCACTATTTCTGGGTTAGCGGAGTATGTAACCTGAAGCGTATGTAACCCAAGGTACCACTGTAGCAATAACACAATTTGACAATTCAGATTTAAATACACTGACATACCTATGACTTCACCCTTTTAACATTATTTCCCCACCTCTCTCTCTTCCCACCACTATCCGCCTCATCGCTTAAATATTCATTCCAGATTTCTTCCTATTTATCCATTCTTAATTTGCGTCAACATGCAATTCGTTCATATGCAGCTAATCTGTCTATGTTATCAATCCATGTGCTCAATGGAATCTCTTCCAATTCATCAAAACAAGTTTTTTTGCTTCTAACATAGCATGGTACATCCATTATGTCAGGGAACTGCCATCGGAGCAGGAGGAGGTGAGAGGGCTCTTGGACGATGGTGGAGAGGGTCCCAGTAGGAGGAGGGATAGCCCATACGCTGGGGAAGGAAATCAGCGTAACACCAGTGGAGAAGGGGAGGAGATAGAGGAAGCGGAGACTTGGCTCCAAGACTCTTCGCAGGAGACAAGCGGAGATGGGACAAGTGCTCCGTTGCCCACACCCACAGCGCGCAAGAAGCTTTCGCGCAGGCAACGGGGGAGGAGACTGGGCGTCAAGCAGCTTTTATGTTGGAAGCGGTTTAAGAAACGGCCACTGACGGATTCTGCCAGCGACTGAGGCAGCCACGGAATAGAGGCTGTCCGGTCAGAAAGGGTTCAACCATGCAACCTAGCCAGGAGTAAAGGCAACTTACGCACAAGCAATCCCTAGAACCATTACACATTATTATTATTTTTTGACCCCTTGAAATCTCAAGTATGTCTCCTCTGTGGGACATACCAGGAGAGGCGGTCCCGTAGGTACGAGGGTCCTAGGCTATATAGGGCTTTAAAGGTTAAAACCAGCACCTTAAACCTGATCCTGTACTCCACCGGGAGCCAGTGCAGCTGGTATAGCATCGGGTGAATGTGATCTCGCAGCGAAGATCCCGTAAGGAGTCTCACTGCGGCATTCTGCACTCGCTGGAGTTTCTGGGTCAGTCTCAAGGGCAGCCCCATGTAGAGCGAGTTACAACAATCCAGTAAAAGACTCATTTCGCTTTGTTCTGCGAGGAAGGGCAGCGAGGAAGCAGAGTCCCTGAAGCCTGACCTGACAGTTGTGCTGGTCTGCCCGGCTCAGTATTGTCTACACAGACTGCCAGCAGCTCTCCAGAGTTTAAACAGGTTTCCCACCCCCAGATGATGTCGGGAATTTGAACCTGGGACCTTCTGCAGAGGCTGTGCCACCTAGCTATGGCTTTTGGCTTTGGGGGAACTCTCAAAGGGCTTTTTATGCAGCTGTGCCATTTCATCTATTTGTTTTGCGTAACGATCACCTATATTTTTCATTGTACCTGGGACGCAGGTGGCGCTGTGGGTTAAACCACAGAGCCTAGGGCTTGCCGATCAGAAGGCCGGCGGTTCGAATCCCCGCAACGGAGTGAGCTCCCGTTGCTCGGTCCCTGCTCCTGCCAACCTAGCAGTTCGGAAGCACGTCAAAGTGCAAGTAGATAAATAGGTACCGCTCCGGCAGGAAGGTAAACGGCATTTCCGTGCGCTGCTCTGGTTCGCCAGAAGCGGCTTAGTCCTGCTGGCCACATGACCCAGAAGCTGTACGCCGGCTCCCTCAGCCAGTAAAGCAAGAAGAGCGCTGCAACCCCAGATTCTGCCATGACTGGACCTAATGGTCAGGGGTCCCTTTACCTTTACAGGCGCACCTTGGTTTTTGAACAGCTTAGTTCTCGGAACGTTTTGGCTCCCGAACGCCACAAACCCGGAAGTGACTTTTTAAACTGACTGTTCAGTATATGAATGCAGTGGTGCCCCACAACACGAATGCCTCGCAAGACGGAAAACCTGCTAGACGAAAGGGTTTTCCGTTTTGGAGGTGCTTCGCAAGACGAAAATGTCTTGTGAGTTCCTGCGATTTTTTTCCGCTCCCCACCCCCTTTTTCTAAGGCACTAAGCTGCTAATAGCCTTTTAGCAGCTAATCCGCTAATCCCTTAAGCCTTTAATAGCCGCTAATAGCCGCTAAACCGCTAATAGCGCTAATCCACTAATAGGGTTGCTTCGCAAGACGAAAAAACCGCAAGACGAAGAGACTCACGGAACGGATTCTTTTCGTCTTGCGAGGCACCACTGTAGTGACTTTTTAAACTGACTATTTGGTATCTGAAGAAGTGTGAATGCTGGTGAAAGCTTATACCCAGAACAAACTTAGTTGGTCTCTAAGGTGCTACTGGACAATTTTTTAATCTATTTCGACTGTGTCAGACCACCACGGCTCCCTACCTGTATTCAGTCACTAGTTAGAATTCTTTCTGTTGCTTTTAATAGTGTTTAATGCTCTGTAGTTGCACCCTGATACTTCTGATCGCCGCATTGCAGGGGGTTGGACGAGAAGACCTTTGAAGGTCCCTTCTAGCTCTATGAGTCTATGTGATGGGGCAGTGCAGAAATGCTTTTGTAAATAAGGAAATGCTGGGTGCTCTTCGCTTCCCCCACCCCCTGCCCTGTCTATCCTCACAAGCCGACCCCAAGAACTTGGATAGATTGAGAGGCAATGAGTCATTTCATACCCAAACGGGGATTTTGAACCTTGGGTCTCAAGTCCTAGGGTGGAACTCAACCTCGCGCTGATACGATTGTTCTGTCAGCGAATTAGTTATCATAATAATTTATCACCCCGCCTATCTGGGTTGCTCCAGCCACTCCAACTGAATATAAAAGAGCACACGATAACGCCAGCCATCAAAGCTGCCTTTCGATGTCTTCTAAAAGTCAGATACAGTGGTGCCCCGCAAGACGAATGCCTCGCAAGACGGAAAACCCGCTAGACGAAAGGGTTTTCCGTTTTGGAGGTGCTTCGCAAAACGAATTTGCTATGGGCTTGCTTCACAAGACGAAAATGTCTTACGATTCCTGGTCCCCCCCCCCTTTTTCCCAAGCCCCTAAGCCACTTAACAGCTGTTCGCTAAGCCACTTAACAGCTGATCTAAGCTGCTTATCAGCTGATCTAAGCCGCTAATAGCCTTTTAGCAGCTAATCCGCTAATCCCTTAAGCCTTTAATAGCCGCTAATAGCCTTTTAGCAGCTAATCCACTAATCCCTTAAGCCTTTAATAGCCGCTAAACCGCTAATAGCACTAATAGCACTAATCCGCTAATGGGCTTGCTTCGCAAGACGAAAAAAACCGCAAGACGAAGAGACTCGCGGAACGGATTCTTTTTGTCTTACGAGGCACCACTGTAGTTGTTTATTTCCTTGACATCTGAAGGGAGGGTGTTCCACAGAAAGGGCGCCACCACCGAGAAGGCCCTCTGCCTGGTTCCTTGTAACCTCACTTCTCGCAGGGAGGGAACCGCCAGGTGGCCCTCGGAGCTGGACCTCAGTGTCCGGGCTGGACGATGGGGGTGGAGACGCTCCTTCAGGTCTACAGGACACAGGCCATTTGGGGCTTTAAAGCTCAGCACCAGCAATTTAAATTGTGCTCAGAAACATCCTGGGAGCCAGTGTAGATCTTTTAGGACCAGTGTTCCTGCTTGCTTGACGGAACAATCTCTCCTCTCCTCCCCCTTGCTGGGAATTCTCCCAACCCTCCCGGATTTGGGAGAGGCATGAGGGACGCAGGTGAAATGGGGGGTGGAGACCCCTGTTGTGCGGTTGGGAGTCTTTGCACTGGCTTCTGCTAGGACACTGAATCCGGCCCCTAGTCTCTTGACCACTTCGCTTGGCACTGGAATTGCCTCCCGGATGAGTCTTTATTCGTGGTTTGCACACATCTTTATATATATATATATATATATATATATATATATATATATATATATAATGTTTATTGCTTTTTGAACAATTTAAACACTACAAAACCAAATAAAAAGAAAAACAAAAACAATACCATACCATATAAAGACACTACATACCACTAAACACATTAAACTAACAAAACCAAACAAAACCAATTTAAAACACTCAAACAATTTCAGTATCTTATCTTTCATTCCCTTATTTCACCGACCTCCTCACACCTCCCTTTTTGTATTCCACTTCTGTCAAATGTTTCGGCAATTCCTTTCCATCTTCCTCTGTTATCTGTCCTATAATTATCCTAACACATTCTAACCTTATTTTACCTTTAAAATTCCATTAATCTATTTATACTTAAATCCTTATAACATTTCTGCTAAAGCCATATACGTGGTTTGCACACGTCTTGCAAGGTCGCTAACGAGCTTCCGGATCGGGGCGAGGTTCAAGACCCAAAAACCTGCTGTTACAGTCACACCTCGTGTTGCGTTTGCTTCAGGTAGAGCGTTTTCAGGTTGCGTCCCGCGGCAACCCGGAAGTACAGTGGTACCTCAGGTTATATACGCTTCAGGTTACATACGCTTCAGGTTACAGACTCCGCTAACCCAGAAATAGTGCTTCAGGTTAAGACCTTTGCTTCAGGATGAGAACAAAAATTGAGCTCCGGCGGCGCAGCAGCAGCAGGAGGCCCCATTAGCTAAAGTGGTGCTTCAGGTTAAGAACAGTTTCAGGTTAAGTACAGACCTCCGGAACGAATTAAGTACTTAACCTGGGGTACCACTGTACCGGAAAGAGTTACCGTATTTTTCGCACCATAGGACGCACCGGACAATAGGACGCACCTTGTTTTAGAGCCGGAAAACAAGAGGGGGAAAATTCTCCCCCTCTCTGCCCAGCGCCTCTTCAGCGAAGCGGCAGGAGGCGCTGCGCAGAGAGAGGGAGAATTTTCCCCCTCTTGTTTTCCGGCTCTAAAACAAGGTGCCATTTAAGGTGCGTTCAGGCGGCTACCTTGGAAGCCTGGAGAGCGAGAGGGGTCGGTGCACACCGACCCCTCTTGCTCTCCAGGCTTCAGGTTCCTTTCGACCTGCTCTTTGGGGCTGGCGGGGGGAAGCCCACCACCAGCCCCAAAGAGCAGGACAGGGAGCAGCGGAAAGGCGCAGCGGAGAGGCTGCTGCCATAGCCGCGCGTCACCTCTCCAGCCGGGAGAGGGTCGCGGGGCTATGGCGTCTTCGCTCCATAGGACGCACACACATTTCCCCTTCATTTTTGAAGGGGAAAAAGTGCGTCCTATAGAGCGAAAAATACGGTACTTCCGGGTTTCACCGCTCGTGCATGCGCAGACGCTCAAAATGACGTCATGTGCAGAAACGGCGCATCGCGACCCGCGCAGACACGGGTTGCATTCCGCTCATGTTGCGAACGGGGCTCCGGAACGGATCCCGTTCGCAACCAGAGGTGCCACTGCATTTGTGCTTCTACGGGAAGGAATTCACTTCCCTCCTCGACTTCTCCTCTCTGCAGCACCATCTGAAGAAGCTGGAAGGCCGGCGCTTAGATTTTGACTACAAAAAGAAGCGGCAGGGGAAGATCCCGGACGAGGAGCTGCGGCAAGCGCTGGAGAAGTTCGAGGAGTCGAAGGAAGTGGCAGAGACGAGCATGCATAACCTTCTAGAGACGGACGTGAGTATGGTTTGGGCTCCTCAGAACCCATGCCCCTCTTCTCTGCGAGTTTAGGTCGTACGCTGATCCAATCGTGGGCGCCTCTGCCAAAAGCCAGGCTCTCTTTTTTAAGACAACAGTGAGAGCCAGTGTGGTGTAGTGGTTAAGAGTGGTGGACTCGTAATCTGGGGAACCGGGTTCGCTTCCCCGCTCCTCCACACGCAGCTGCTGGGTGACCTTGGGCTAGTCACACTTCTCTGAAGTCTCTCAGCCCCACTCACCTCACAGAGTGTTTGTTGTGGGGGAGGAAGGGAAAGCAGATTCTTAGTCGCTTTGAGACTCCTGAAGGGGAGTGAAAGGCGGGATATCAAATCCAAACTCTTCTTCTTCTACTACTACTTTATTGTCACTTGTACAACTTGTATACAGTGAGATTACACCAGCACCCCCACTCTGCTCTTTTTGTCTTAATTCCCCTCGTTTACTGACGCACGTTCGAATCCCTGTGACGGGGTGAGCTCCCATTGCTCAGTCCCTGCTCCTGCCAACTTAGCAGTTCTAAAGCACATCAAAGTGCAAGTAGATCAATAGGTACCACTCCGGCGGGAAGGTAAACGGCATTTCCATGCACTGCTCTGGTTTGCCAGAAGCGGCTTAGTCCTGCTGGCCACATGACCCGGAAGCTGTATGCCGGCTCCCTTGGCCAGCAAAGCGAGATGAGCGCCGCAACCCCAGGGTCAGCCACGACTGGACCTAATGGTCAGGGGTCCCTTTACCTTACTGACACACACACACCAAGCCCGAAAGTCGGTTGCCCTGTTGTTACCTTTTCATTCAGCAGCCTGAATGGATAGAGCCATGGATAGAAGCTGTTCTTTACCCTGTTGGTGCTACTAACCAGCCTCTTCTTCCGTTTTACTGCAGATTGAGCAAGTCAGCCAGCTGTCCGCGCTTGTAGACGCCCAGCTGGATTATCACAGGCAAGCAGTGCAAATCCTCGATGAGCTCGCAGACAAACTCAAACGCAGGTAAACACTGCTGTGTGTGGTCCAGTTCTTTTAAAAATAATAAGTGAGTCTTTTTTTAAAAAAAATGGGGTGGGGGGAGTCTTTTTCGTCGATTGCAATACAGTCGTACCTTGGTTTTTGAACAGCTTAGTTCCCAAACGTTTTGGCTCCCGAACGCCGCAAACCCGGAAGTGACTGTTCCGGTTTGCGAACTATTTTTGGAAGCTGAACGTCCGACGGGGCTTTTGTGGCTTCCGATTGGCTGCAGGAGCTTCCCGCAGCCAATCGGAAGCCGCGCTTTGGTTTCCGGACGTTTTGGAAGTTGAATGGACTTCCGGAACGGATTCCGTTCGACTTCCAAGGTACGACTCTATTTGAAACTTGGTTTAATCTTGCTCCTCATGTCAAATCTTCTTCCTGTGCCCAGAGTGAGGGACACTTCCTCACGCCCCAAGCGAGAATACAAGCCGAAACCGAGGGAGTCCTATGAGTTTGGAGAGACCGACCAATCCAACGGCGGCTTTTCCTGCAACCCCGCCCCCAAAGTCTCAGGTAAGGGCAGGGCCCAAGTAGCCGTCTCTGTTTTTTTGCCAAAAAAGCTCAACATCCGGATTTTCACTTTCTGAAATCTGGCAACCCTGTTTAAGTACACAGTGGGTTGTATTCCACTCTAAAGTCAGTCAGTCAGTCAGTTTTATTGCACATAGCCAAAGGCTGCCGCAAAGTACACAGAATTATTTGACAATTAAAAGAAAATATACTGAATTGGTAAAAAAAGACTTAAAACATTTATATTATTAAAACATTACGTACTCTAAACAAAGCTATAAAAGTGCCCCAGTGTACAAATAAAAACATTAAACAATAAAATTCATAAGCTAAAATCTTCACATGGTCACTAATGTTAAAAACAATATCAATTATTACAGTGTGCAATTTATACTCAGAGTTTGGTGACAAAAATAGAGCATAGCTTGAGGTAGATAGATAGGATCAAATAAATTCATCTCCTTTACAGTCTAAAGTCTACTCTTGAGTTTTCTGCTGCACAGACAAGGCAGCGTTTCACCTGAGGGCCTGAAAAGCAGATTTGAAGGGGATACCCGGGGGTGAGATCAATTCTCCAGCGGTTGCAGTGTCAAGGCACACTGTTGCATGGAGTGCTTGGATTGTGATTCCTGAATTGCAGAATGAGGGGGGTTGGACTGGATGACCCCTGGAGGCCCCTTTCAACTGTGCAATGAATGAGCTAGCCCTCCCATCAGCCCCGGCCACTATGGCCCAGGGTAGCCAAGGCTGGCGCAAGTCGTTGACCAACCGGCGTTTGGAATGAGCTACAGTGGTGCCCCACAAGACGAATGCCTCGCAAGACAGAAAACCCGCAAGACGAAAGGGTTTTCTGTCTGCAGAGGCACTTCGCAGGACGAATTTCCCTATGGGCTTGCTTTGCAAGACGAAAAATGACGAAAAAATTTGAATTATTATTTTTTGCTCCAAAACCCCTTATTTTGAATCACTAAGCTGCTAAAAGCATTTTAGCAGCAAAACCGCTAATCCCCCACCCCTTAAAAAGCCGTTTTTAGCCCTTAAATCGCCAATAGCACTAATAGCGCTACTCCGTCAATGGGCTTGCTTCGCAAGACGAAAAAACCGCAAGACGAAAAGACCCGCAGAACGGATTCTTTTCGTCTTGCGAGGCACCACTGTAGTTCCAAAATTTTCGCAGTTCAGAAAAACCTCCTACTTGCACCTAACGAACAGTTTCCCAGAATTGCTGGATGGCGTGTGAACTAAGTTCACCTTGGGGGTTGAACTTTGAACAGTTTCTAGTTCATTCTCTTACACGTTTTTGTTGCTTTTTAAGACCCTTTGGGCCTTGGAAGGTTAAAGATCATCACTGGGGGCAGAGGGAAGTAAATTAAACCATTTGCGTGTGTGTTTTAAAAAGTTTTCTTAAGTCTTCTAAAGTACCGTATTTTTTCGTGTATAAGACACCCCTACGTGTCTAAGATGGCCCCTACTTTAGGGGACCCAAAATTTAGAAAATGGGCATATGCACTATGCATGTATAAGATGCCACCCCCACCCCCCAGATTTTTAACCTTATTTCAAAGTTTTTTAAAAAACTAGTCTTATACACAGAAAAGTACAGTATACTTTATATTTCAACACAGCAGCTTGTAATATTCTGAATGCTCAGTGGCGGGGTGTGTGGTTTGTGCAGGATTATTTTGTTGGCTTAATAATAATAATAATAATAATAATTTATTTATTATTTATACCCCACCCATCTGGCTGAGCCTCCCCAGCCACTCTGGGTGGTTTCCAATCAAGTGCTAAAAACAATACAACATTAAATATTAAAAACTTCCCTAAACAGGGCTGCCTTCAGATGTCTTTTAAAGAGAAGATAGCTGCTTATTTCCTTCACATCTGAAAGGAGGGTGTTCCACAGGGTGGGCGCCACTACCGAAAAGGCCCTCTGCCTGGTTCCCTGTAACCTCACTTCTCGCAATGAGAGAACCGCCAGAAGGCCCTTGGTGCTGGACCTCAGTGTCTGGGCAGAATGATGGGTGTGGAGACGCTCCTTCAGATATACTGGACCGAGGCCGTTTAGGACTTGAAAGGTCAGCACCAACACTTTGAATTGTGCTTGGAAACGTACTGGGAGCCAATGAAGGTCTTTCAGGACCGGTGTTATGTGGTCCTGGCGGCCGCTCCCAGTCCCCAGTCTAGCTGCTGCATTCTGGGTTAATTGCAGTTTCCAGGTCACCTTCAAAGGCAGCCCCACGTAGAGCTCATTGCAGTAGTCCAAGCGGGAGATAACTAGAGCATACACCACTCTGGCGAGACACTAAGGTGTTCTTCTTCTTCTGCTATATTGCTATTTTTCCTATTTTAAAAATAATAATAATAATGTATAATCGAAAGTAGAGGCAAACGAAAAGTAACGCATCCCCGGAGCTACTAAACAGGGGCTATGTCCCACCCCCAAGTAAAAAGAGCAGACAACGTGGAAAAATAAAAAAGCTGTGAAACGCACCATGAAAAAGCCAAATTTGGCGGCGGCAGACAGCACTACGGATCGCGACAAGGTTCAAAAAGGGCCGCAGTGGCGTAGCGTGGGTTGTCAGCACCCGGGGCAAGGCAAGTAATTTGCGCCCCCTAACCAGGTAGGGGGCAGAGAGCTGCGAGTGCGAGCGCGTCCCCCCCCCCAGATGTTGCGCCCGGTGCGGCCGGCCCCCCCTGCACCCCCCACGCTACAAAACTGAAGGGCCGCCTCGTGAATGTTGCCCTGGGTTTGAATGGACGCGAAAAGTGCCTGGTTCCGGTGACCAGGGAAACCTTCGCCTTCGGGGCTGCCCCCGGTGACCTGGAACACTGAGAGGCAGGAGAGCGAAAGGTGACTTGCCCTCTACGGCAACTCTGGGCATTAATAATAATAATAATAATAATAATAATAATAATAATAATAATAACTGTACCCCGCCCATCTGGCTGGGCTTCCCCAGCCACCCTGGGTGGCTTCCAACAAAGTATTCAAATACAGTGGTCTGTTAAACATTAAAAGCTTCCCTAAACAGGCCTGCCTTCAGGTGTCTTCTGAAAGTCTGGTAGTTGTTTATCTCTTTGACATCTGGTGGGAGGGTGTTCCACAGGGTGGGCGCCACCACCGAGAAGGCCCTCTGCCTGGTTCCCTGTAACCTCACTTATCGCAGTGAGGGAACCGCCAGAAGGCCCTCGGCGCTGGACCTCAGTGTCCAGGCAGAACGATGGGGGTGGAGACACTCCTTCAGGTCTACTGGGCCGTTTAGGGCTTTCAAGGTCAGCACCAACACTTTGAATTGTGCTCGGAAACATACTGGGAGCCAATGTAGGTCTTTCAAGACCGGTGTTATGTGGTCTCGGCGGCCGCCCCCCAGTCCCCAGTCTAGCTGCCGCATTCTGGATTAGTTGTAGTTTCCGTATCAGGATGCGTGCAACCACAGCTCCCCGCAAGCGTTCCCCCTCTCTCTGCATCCTGTCCTCGGCTTTGGGGGGGGGGGGGCGGAATAGCAAAAGGAGGCCGCACGTCCCCTAACCCCCCGCTTCCATGGCTGCCCGTTGCTGACCCAAGCGCCTCCTCACTAACAGACCTTCCACCACCCTGCAACATGTCCCCCCCCCCCATTTGTTTCCCACGCCTCACATTTTTGCATTAAACGTTTTGTAAGCATGTCTGTGTTTTTGTTTGTTTCCGTTTCTGGGAGCAGCTTCCTCCTCTTTCCGATCCGAAAAACCGTCGCGGACCCCCAGCAGGATATTTTGTGAGTTCCCTCCCCTGCTTTGAGACCGCTCCTCTCCTCTTCCTCCTCTCCCCCCCCCCCCCCCCGCACTCTTCATCGCCTGCACGGCCTGTTCTCCTTTCCTTCCTTCCTCCCTTCTTCCTTCCTTCATCCGCTGCCTAATCTGTTGCTGGCCTTCCTGTCCGGAGCGGTCCCTTTATGGGGCGCTTTTGTAAACCTCATGCCTCTGGTGACATTGCAAAATCTTTTTCTCAGACGCCTTTTGAAGTTACCCTCCTGTGTAAGCAACTCGGCTATTCGCTTAGAACTTAAGACCCCCTCCTTAGAGATCCTGATGTGGAGACATGTCTTTAATTACTGGCTGTCCCTTTGGGATAAATTGCCCAATTACCATCTTATCCAGTGCCTTTGGAGAGATGAATTTACCAGCCCATGGGCAACAAAAATCCATTCCAAACTATTGTCTTATGGAATCTCTCCTTCCGATATACTAAATCTACATCTAATTACAGCAAAAAAAGGTCATCAAACAAAGATTGGAGGAGGTTGATTTGCAACAAAATCTTACTACAGGCGGAGGTATATGTTCCCCAATAAATCAGGGCATTACATTTATGTCCCAGATACCTCGATATCTGTCTACCTTATCGGTTGCATCGCATAGATTCGCTTTTGTTAGAGCCAGATTTAATGTGTTCCCCTCAAACGTGCTGAGCAATAGATTTCCTGTCCCGAGGCTAATACAATTTCCCGCCTCTAAAACACGCTCTCTTAATTTGGGGCTGTCTTCGCAAGTCACTTTCCGCATGCAGGGATTCCGGGGCCGGTTGCAGAGCTCGTTTTGCAAACCCAAGTTCGTAGTCCTCATGGTCAAGAAACCAGGGCGGTGCGGCTAGTCTATGTCTGAGAGGACCTGCTTGCTTTCCCTGCATGCAAAGAGTCCCAGAATTTCAAACTAAAGGGGTCAGGTAGCAGGCTCGATGGGGAGGAGTATGAAACCCTGGAGAAACGGCTGCCAGCCAGAGTAGGCGAGTCAGAAGGGCTATGAGTCAAGCTCAGTGTTTCCCAAAGTTGGCTGTTGTTGTTTTTTTGAACTACAATTCCCATCATCCCTGACCACTGGTCCTGCTAGCTAGGGGTGATGGGAGTTGTAGTCTAAAAAACAGCTGAAGACCCGACTTTAGGAAACCCTGGTGGAAGTCCTCCGTCCCCAAGTCCCTCCTCATTCTGGAACAGTTAGCAAACCCTGGTTCGGAAGGAGCCAGGGTTACTTTTTAACCATGGTCAAAATCTAGGGTGCAGGCCTGCCCAGAAGTTATGGGGAAGGGCTGTTGTAACTCCACGGTTAGAGCCTTGTATGCAGAGCGTCGCAAGTTTGATCCCCACCAGTGGCGTAGCGTGGGTTTTCAGCACCCGGGGCAAGGCAAGTAATTTGCACCCCCTAACCCGTGGATTTGCGCCCCCTAACCCATGGATTTGCGCCCCCTAACCCTAACCCCCAGATGTTGCGCCCGGTGTGGCCGGCCCCCCCTGCACCCCCCACGCTACACCACTGATCCCCACTGGCTCCATGCAGAGCTGGGGGGAAACTCCTGCCTGAATCTCGCGAGCTTGATGGGCCCAGTGGCCTGACTCACTTCCGACGGCCCTGTTCACATCTGCGCCAAACTGTGCCGCCTTGATGTGTTTCGGCTTTCCGTCGGCATTCCCGCTCCCCCGGCACCAGCTATCGTTGGCTCGTTTTACCCACAAATTGCCGAAAGGGCCGTGGCGATGGTTCTATATTTATTCCTTAAACACTTAGGCGAACAATAGGAAGCCAAAGAGGAAAGCCTTCGTAGCCATTTCTGGGAACTAGCTTACCGTATTTTTCGCTCCATAGGATGCACCTAGGATGCACAAGAGCCAGTGTGGTGTAGTGGTTAAGAGCGGTGGACTCGTAATCTGGTGAACCGGGTTCACTTCCCCGCTCCTCCACATGCAGCTGCTGGGTGACCTTGGGCCAGTCACACTTCTCTGAAGTCTCTCAGCCCCACTCACCTCACAGAGTGTTTGTTGTGGGGGAGGAAGGGAAAGGAGAATGTTAGCCGCTTTGAGACTCCTTCGGGTAGTGGTAAAGCGGGATATCAAATCCAAACTCTTCTTCTTCTAGTTTTTAGCGGGGGAAATCAAGAAAAAAAATATCCCCCCCCCAGCCCCAAAGAGCAGCGGACAGGCTGCCACGTCAGTCCCTTCTCCCTCCTGGGGAAAAGCCCGCAAGAGCCGTGTGAAGCTCTTGGGGGCTTATCCTGCCTGACTCCCCCCTGCATTCGCTCCATAGGACGCACAGACTTCCCCCCTTAGTTTTTAAGAGGGAAAAAGTGCGTCCTATGGAGCGAAAAATACGGTAGCTTTGTAGCAGAAGCGCAGGTTGAATCTAGATCTGGACATTCGAAGCCGTAAGGATTTCCTGGTTTAGGGAACGAGGAGGTCGTGGTGGCACTTGTCTTGCATGGTGCATTGGGTGGTGGTCTGTGGAGAGGCGATGCTCCAGCCCTAACTGACACCCCCCCCCTTTGAATTCTCCAGCCCCTCATTTGGACCAGCCGTGTTGCAAGGCGCTGTACGACTTCGAACCGGAGAACGACGGCGAGCTGGGCTTCAAGGAGGGCGACATCATCACGCTGACAAACCAGATCGACGAGAACTGGTACGAGGGCATGATCAACGGCCAGTCGGGCTTCTTCCCTCTTAACTACGTGGAAGTTCTGGTCCCGCTACCTCAGTGAAGGGGGACGCACACACACCCCTCCGCTCTCAAGCCGACCGCTTCCGTTCTTCCTCTTCCTTCCTCTCCCCCCCGCCCCTTCTCTCCTCAGCGTCCCGTCCACCTTTGCACACCGACAGGGGGGCGAAAAAGAGAGAGGCTGAGGGCCTACTCCCCCCCCCCCTCGAACTTACATTCCATGTGGTATATACCCAACACTAATCCCCCGTCCAGCAAGCAGGAACGTGTGTGTGTGTGTTTTTTGGGGGGGGGGGTAACTGTGCTCCTATCAGTAGCCTGGCCTGGCGGCAGTGATGGGAGCTAATCTGTTTGACTGGAGCAATGCACAAAATGACCTTCGTGTCTCCTCTCTATCTCTCTCTCTCTCTCCTCTGCCCACCTGCCCGTTCTTTCCCGGGCCCTGGACCAAACGGGGGCGCTGTGCTTTGCACGCTTCGGCCTTCCCGTTTTGGTTTGCGACCTGGGCTCTCCTTAACGGCCCCGCCTGGGTCGCGGTGTTTTTGTCTTTCCACCCCGAGCGAAGCACACACTGCCCACAGCCCCATTGCAGGGGGGAGGCAGGCAGCTCCGATTGTCCGAGTCGTCTTCCTTGCGCAATCGCCAGGCTGGCCTGGGGAACAGCCCTCTGCGGCAGCGTGTGTGTGTTTGTGTGTGTGTGTGTGTCTTAGAAGCACAAAGCAGCTCAACGAGGTGACAAGTCACAGCCTTTTGCCACGGGCCTGACTCGTGTTAAACACTACCAGAAATCTTCTCCTTTCCTCCTCGTACCCGGGGCACTTGCACCATTAGAAACGAAAACACGTCTGATCCCTTTCAAAATTTAAAAGTCATCTCAGGACGTCTCTTCTCCCCCCACCCCCCAGGCTTGGTTTGGAGCAAAAAATGAGCACGTAACCTGTACACTAACACTGGACAGTGTCGGTTTAAAGACGCGTCCCCCCCCTTCATGGTTTTCTGAAAAGAGTGTGTAAGTCATAGCCCCACCTCCCCAAATAACTTGGCCACAGCTGGCCAGCTGAGCGTTGCCCTCTCTGTTCTCCGATTGCCTAACATTGCACCAGTTTTCCCCCCATCTTCCTTGCTGGGGAGGCGGTCACCGTTCCCCCCTGGCAACACGTTTTTAAGGGACCAGGCTGGCTCACTTTCAAAAGTGTGGGAACAGCCTCTGGGGAAGCCGGCAGGTCTTATGCGAAAAACCTCGCCTTACCGCCGCAAGGGACCAGGCCTCTTGCCTCAGAGCCGGTTGCAGGGCCTTCTAAGCACATGAACCTCCGTGTGTTTTCTGTCCCCTCTCTATGTGCCTTGTCCCCTGCTTCCTCTCGAACGCTGGCTTCCAGTTCGGAAAAAGAGGAGGGGAGCGGTTTTTACTCTTCCAGACCCCCGTCCCTTTATCCTAAGCCGATGTCTCCAAAATATGCCTCTCCCTTTTAGAGTCCTCTGGCTTCCAGGCTCTGCTGATTCCCTCTAGGGTGGTTTTCAGAAGTCCTCTAGCCCGCCTGGCCAAAGAGTTGTGGGGGCCGGGTCTCCCAGTGTGCGTTTTCCAATAAGCCTCCTTAGCTGCACTGCCTTAGCTGCCGGACTGTAAGGCAAGGGGGTTCCTTGCAGATGTTTCTGGTCTCCACCTCCCATCAGGCCAGCAGTGATGAGTTCAGAAACATCTGGGCGGCATCCGTCTTTAGCTACCCCTGCATGAAAGGTGCGGCAGTCTTACAGAAGCATCCCTCCGGGGGGAGTCAGGAGGGGAGAAAGCGAGGCCCAAACACCAGCCCACCGCCTCAAACGGCCCCCAGGTATCGTTTACAGTGCCAGGGTTTGTGTTCCTGCGAGTCCACGGTCCCAAAACCGAGCCGTCGCCTTGGCTAAGCCAAAGGGTCTCTTCCCTGGGAATCACCCATGTCGAAACCAGCGTAGAAGTGGATGCAGACAAGCCCAGTAGGCTTCACTTAGAGGGGAGATATTGGGGGGGGGGCATCTTTACAAAAGGGCACACTGGGGCAGCGTCCCCAGATGCTTGCCTTTTTCCCCCTCCCTGACGCACAAGCTTTCTACATGCGGGGAGATTTTATCCACATACCGTTCAAAAACCCCTTCTCTCCCAACAAGCAGCGGATAAATCTGCAATTTGGTGGTGAAAGCCCGTTCTGCAAAATATATCAGAGGCACGAGCCCAGGCAACGCTGCTGCAGTTCAGTTTTTGTTTTGTTGTGTGAGGTACGGCGTTGGAGCATGGCCTTGCGAAGGACGCAGGCCTGTTGCCTGATCCTCCTTTGGGTGGGTGGGTGCAGGCACTCCCCGTTCTTAAACTTCTGGTTACAGGGGAAGGGGCAGGCACACCCAGCCCCCAAACAAGGCATCTGTCGTGATTGTCTTCCTGCACTCGCCTCCCAAATATATAACCTTCCACTTGGCGTTCCCGTTCAGCAACAGAGAGGATGCACGGCTTCCGTGCTCCTCAGCCCCCCAACTCCCCTGCCCCCCAGTTCTGCAGCGAAAAGCAATAGTTGGGCCAACGTCTCCCAGCTCTGCAAAACGCCCTTCCGTAATTCTTCCCTGTCTTCCTAAAGTCTTCTTCCACTGCGGGGCGGTGGGATCAAACACAGTTTTGAGGGGCGGGGTGCGCTTACGGTTCTGCAATCTCCTTCCCCCACAACCCTTCGTTTCTTCACTGGGGGTGGTCGGCAGAGGCAGCCGTGCCCTCCCCCTTTCCAATCCCAACCGCTCAAGTGGCTCTCGGGATTTCACTCACACACACACACCCATGGCGTTTCAGGCAGGTGGGCAGAAGGCCGTTGCTCTGGCTTTCCACCTTGGGGGGGGGGGAGAGGCTCTGGGTTTAAGTGTGCAAAAGGACTCTCTCTCTTGGGAACCCCCTCTATTTTGCCAGGGGGTCCTGGCAAGGCTTACTGGCAGCAATCCTAGCCGCCATCTCTTGTTTTTCACAGTGCACCAAAACAACATCGCAAATGATTTGGGGAGGTGCGATGGAGGGAGGGCTCTGCTGGGATTTAAAAGGGGGCTGGACCCAACTCTCTGGCACAGCTGGTGCTACCCAGGACCGCTGCACCCTGAGGATCCGTGGTGCCAAACGGGGGGGGGGGGGCGGTTGGCAGAGGACCACGACAAGGGGGTGGACTGACGCAGCCTGTACCTATGAATTGTAGGGGGTGGGCTTTCTGACCCTCTCAGAAATAGCCTTTTGTCTTTGTCCTTTCTCTCTTTCCTTCCCCAGACATTTCCCGTGCACATTCTATTTATATAGGTATATCCCAGCCAACTTATTCATAGTTAATTTCTCTTCCTCGTCCACCGAGTGTCGGGGTATGGAGAGGGCTGGTTTTCGTCCGCAATCGCCTCTCCTATAAACTGCTTTCGTTGTGTCCCCCCCCCCCCACTTTCACTGTCCTAACTTCAATATCCCGTTTAAATATTGTTGTAATATCCACCCCCCCTCTACGCATTCATATAGCGAGATAATATGTCCTACGTTTTACCCCTGACGTGATTCCCAAGGTATCGTCTGGCTGGAGTGAAAAGTTTGGTAATCCATGTCTTCAGAACCTCTCTCCCCGCCCTGCCCTAAATTCACTAAGAAGCTATTTTGGGGTTCCAGACCCAATTGTGTGATGTGTGTGAGGCTGTTTTGCACCCCAGGCTTCCGTTCTCTCCCTCCCCCCCCCTTCTTCCTCAACCCAAATATTTACCAGGACCACAGGAAGAACAAGCGAAACAAAACACACACACACAAATATTGGGGAAGGGGTTTTGTAAATAACTGGCTTTTTAATCTGTAGCATTGTCACGCCAGGGCATAACTCCTGGCGCTTGTTCCGTTGGAGTAAAGCAAGTCTCTCTCTCTCTTTACTTACTCTGGACAATTTTATGTGGGGGTGGGCGTGGGAAACACATCTTATTTTGTTCTTGTTAATGGGTTTATTTCTCCCCTTCTGTTTTGGAATAAAAAAAAAACACACGAAAAACCTTGTATCCTTGAAATAAAAAAGTATTAAATGTTTGAAGGCAGTGGGTTGTTGTTGTTTTTTCGTTTCTCCTTTTGATTTTGGCGCCGTTCCTTTGTACAGTGGTGCCTCGCAAGACGAAAAGAATCCGTTCTGCGAGTCTCTTCGTCTAGCGGTTTTTTCGTCTTGCGAAGCAAGCCCATTAGCGGATTAGCGCTATTAGCGGTTTAGCGGCTATTAAAGGCTTAAGGGATTAGCGGATTAGCTGCTAAAAGGCTATTAGCAGCTTAGTGCCTTAGAAAAAGGGGGTGGGGAGCGGAAAAAAAACCCAGGAATCGCAAGACATTTTCGTCTTGCGAAGCAAGCCCATAAAGAAATTCGTCCTGCGAAGCACCTCCAAAACGGAAAACCCTTTCGTCTAGCGGGTTTTCCGTCTTGCGAGGCATTCGTCTTGCGGGGCACCACTGTACCATTTAAAAGAGGAATGGGGATCCTGCGGGATGTCAACGGACTCCCATTGACATGGCAAAGCCATTCATCAGGCATAATGGGATTTGTGGTCCCAACAGGGCCAGGTTCAAGGGGCTGCTCTCGGTACACGAAGCCTCATTTGTGGGTTTGTCATTCTAAAGGATTGAATCACAGGTGACTCCCCGTTTACCCGGGGGTTACGTTCCTGGCTCCCACATGCGTAAGGGACATTGTAGGATATGGGGAGCACCCTGGAGGGTCGTCCTGGCACGCGAGGAGACCCACCCCATCCTGGAGAGGGCCTGCTTATGAGCTGGAGGATCAGCAGAGCTTTCTTGACCTGCTTCGCCTCCCCGCCAGTGGCGTAGCGTGGGTTGTCAGCACCCGGGGCAAGGCAAGTAATTTGCGCCCCCTAACCCGGGGCAAGGCAAGTGATTTGCGCCCCCCCCCGCTGCACTGTCCCTCCCCCAGATAGTCCCTCGCTCTCTCTCCGCACCGCACCGCACGCCTGGCACCCTCCCCTCCACAGTGGGCGGCGACCCGGCGGCTCGGATCGGATTCGCACAGCCAGCACTGCAGTGAGAGAGAGTGAGTGAGCCAGGTAGGGGCAGAGAGCTGCGAGTGCGAGTGCGCCCCCCCCAGATGTTGCGCCCGGTGCAGCCGGCCCCCCCTGCACCCCCAACGCTACGCCACTGCTCCCCGCTTAACAGCTGACATGCGGGCTAGCGCAGCAGCAGTTGCCAAGGAAGCCCCACTGCTTGTCTGGAGACCCTCTCCAGAGCCCAAAGAGGACGTCCTCTGGGCTCTGGACAGGATCTTCTCGCTTGTTGAAGCTGTTCAGCAAAGGTCTACCGATGCACGGGGAAGCTGAGCTCAAGCCCAAGCCCTCGCATGAGCCGGAGGGACAGCGAGGGCCCGGTTGACCAGGTGCTCCTCATTTCTGGGTACCGCTTCCGGGTGCTCGGCAAATAGAACACACGTGAGCAGGGAGTTGCCTGGACATTCATCAACAACAAAAACCAGGACAGAACTGCCTCATCTCCAGCAGAGGCTGACCAGAGGGAGGCCAGGGCAGGACTGTACAGTGGTGCCTCGCAAGACGAAAAGAATCCGTTCCGCGAGTCTCTTCGTCTTGCGGTTTTTTTCGTCTTGCGAAGCAAGCCCATTAGCGGCTTAGCGGATTAGCGCTATTAGTGGCTTAGCAGGCTTAGCGGATCAGCTGATAAGTGACTTAGCGGATCAGCTGTTAAGCGGCTTAGCGGATCAGCTGTTAAGCGGCTTAGCGGATCAGCTGTTAAGCGGCTTAGCGGATCAGCTGTTAAGCGGCTTAGCGGATCAGCTGTTAAGCGGCTTAGCGGCTTGGGAAAAGGGGGGGGGGGAACCCTGCAGGAACTCGCAAGACATTTTCGTCTTGCGAAGCAAGCCCATAGGAAATTCGTTTTGCGAAGCACCTCCAAAAAGGAAAACCCTTTCGTCTAGCGGGTTTTCCGTCTTGCGAGGCATTCGTCTTGTGGGGCACCACTGTACATCGCAAATCTTCTCCTGGGGCAGCTTGTTCTACAGAGCTGTCGGAACTGGTTTGCTGGGATTCCCAGCTCCGGTCATTCCTGCCAGGAGTCCAAAAACATCTAGAGCATCACAGCTTCCCTACCCGAGAGCCACAGGAACAATAGATGCACAGCTGCTTTTAAGGAACACAGAAAGGACAAAGCACAGGGTGTGGGTGGCGCTGTGGGTTAAACCACAGAGCCTAGGGCTTGCCGATCAGAAGGTCGGCGGTTCGAATCCCCGCAATGATGGGGTGAGCTCCCGTTGCTTGGTCCCTGCTCCTGCCAAACTAGCAGTTCGAAAGCACATCAAAGTGCAAGTAGATAAATAGGTACTGCTCCGGCGGGAAGGTAAATGGTGTTTCCGTGCGCTGCTCTGGTTCGCCAGAAGCGGCTTAGTCCTGCTGGCCACATGACCCGGAAGCTTTACGCCGGCTCCCTCGGCCAATAAAGCGAGCTGAGCGCCGCAACCCCAGAGTTGGCCACGACTGGACCTAATGGTCAGGGGTCCCTTTACCTTTAAGGACAAAGCAAGATTTTCACCAACCTGCCGCAACCCTGCTTTTACGCAAAGTAAGCTTCCGTCCTTTTTAGCTGCCTTTTTACTCAGTTTTTGCTGCTTCTACAGATCCGTGAAATTTTTTAGGAAGGCAACAGCACACTGCCCCTTTTTTAAAATCTGCCCTCTTACCAGCTCAGACACACAAACCCCAAACATAGGCGAGTTTCTCCCCACCCTTCACAGCGTGAAATGTAAGACGAAACTGGAGAGTTGCGGGCTTCCGTTCCGTCTCGGAAAACCTCAAGAGGAGATCAGCGGTGTCGACCAGCGCACAACACCCTGCTGGATTGAATTCGAGATCAAGGGAAGTAATAGTGCCACTGTATTCTGCTCTGGTCAGACCTCACCTGGAGTACTGTGTCCAGTTCTGGGCACCACAGTTCAAGAAGGAGACTGACAAACTGGAATGTGTCCAGAGGAGGGCAACCAAAATGGTCAAAGGCCTGGAAACGATGCCTTATGAGGAACAGCTAAGGGAGCTGGGCATGTTTAGCCTGGAGAAGAGGAGGTTAAGGGGTGATATGATAGCCATGTTCAAATATATCAAAGGATGTCACATAGAGGAGGGAGAAAGGTTGTTTTCTGCTGCTCCAGAGAAGCGGACACGGAGCAATGGATCCAAACTACCAGAAAGAAGATTCCACCTAAACATTAGGAAGAACTTCCTGACAGTAAGAGCTGTTCGACAGTGGAATTTGCTGCCAAGGAGTGTGGTGGAGTCTCCTTCTTTGGAGGTCTTTAAGCAGAGGCTTGACAACCATATGTCAGGAGTGCTCCGATGGTGTTTCCTGCTTGGCAGGGGGTTGGACTCGATGGCCCTTGTGGTCTCTTCCAACACTATGATTCTATGATCTACCAAAGGGTCCTTTTGAGGCCTCGCAAGCCAGGTTGCTTCAGTCGACGCATCTATGAAATGGGTGTGTTCCCGTGACACCAAGCCGAGTACAATGGAACAGATAGCTTCTCTAGCTTCCGCATAGGCAAATCAAAGCATGTTCTTGGCTGGTCCAGTGTTTCCTCTTAAACTCGTGAAAAACCTTTCTTAAACACACACAAAAACACACACACAGGGTCTCCATTTCCCTCTCTACCTGCCAAGCAAGATTGGGCAGAACTGGGTTTCAAAGTTGAAGGGGGAAGCTTCTTAACCAAACCTCTTTCCCTAACCCATGACTGACAGCTCCTTGAAGACGTGGTTCCTCCTCCTGGTTTCAGCTGTACTGCTTGAGGATGCTGTAGACTTGTTCCAGGATATGTCCAAAACCTTGGTCCTTGGGCGTCCTGGAAGCCAATGAGCCCTGCAAGGAGAGGAGAGCAGCGTTCATCATTCAAACAGGCAGGGCACTCAGACCGAAAGCGAGCCTCAGCAGCTTGCTAAATGCGAGTAGGCAAGAAAAATTGCTTCTCCCTTGCACAGCCCACCCACAAATCACTGTGTGATACTTTGTCCAGTTCTGGGCACCACAGTTCAAGAAGGACACGGACAAACTGGAACGTGTCCAGAGGAGGGCAACCAAAATGGTCAAAGGCCTGGAAACGATGCCTTCTGAGGAACGGCTAAGGGAGCTGGGCATGTTTAGCCTGGAGAAGAGGAGGTTAAGGGGTGATATGATAGCCATGTTCAAATATATAAAAGGATGTCACATAGAGGAGGAAGAAAGGTGGTTTTCTGCTGCTCCAGAGAAGCGGACACGGAGCAATGGATCCAAACGACAAGAAAGAAGATTCCACCTAAACATTAGGAAGAACTTCCTGACAGTAAGAGCTGTTTGACAGTGGAATTTGCTGCCAAGGAGTGTGGTGGAGTCTCCTTCTTTGGAGGTCTTTAAGCAGAGGCTTGACAACCATATGTCAGGAGTGCTCTGGTGGTGTTTCCTGCTTGGCAGGGGGTTGGACTCGATGGCCCTTGTGGCCTCTTCCAACTCTATGATTCTATGATTCTCTGTCTAATTCTTATTAAATTTTTATGTTTTACAATTTAAAATACACATTTAAACATCCTGAAGGTATAAATGACTTCCCCGTCTTCTCTTTCCATTTTGCATATCACAAGTCCCTGCATATTTTACCCAAACTAAACCATTCAGTATTCCATTATTGCATCCATCAAAACTTATTTGCACTGTTGAGTTTCTCTTAATGCTGCCAAGGTTTTCAGCTGTACACAATTCCCCCCCCCCCCGCCTTATATTCAATAAACGTTTTCCAATCTTCTCTAAACATACGTTCTTGTTCTCTTATTCTATATGTTAAGTCTGCAAGCTGAGCATATTCTGTCAGATTAAGTTGCCACTCTTCCTTGGTTGGGGTCTTGCTTGTTTTCCATTTTTGAGCCAACAAAACATGGGCTGCAGTAGTGGCATACACAAATAATCTTTTTTGACACCTGGGAATTTCAGTCCGAATTATCCCCAACAAAAAGGACTATACTTTCACCAGTAAATCATAGAATCATAGAGTTGGAAGAGACCACAAGGGCCATCGAGTCCAACCCCCTGCCAAGCAGGAAACACCATCAGAGCACTCCTGACATCTGGTTGTCAAGCCTCTGCTTAAAGACCTCCAAAGAAGGAGACTCCACCACACTCCTTGGCAGCAAATTCCACTGTCGAACAGCTCTTACTGTCAGGACGTTCTTCCTAATGTTTAGGTGGAATCTTCTTTCTTGTAGTTTGGATCCATTGCTCCGTGTCCGCTTCTCTGGAGCAGCAGAAAACAACCTTTCTCCCTCCTCTATGTGACATCCTTTGATATAGTTGAACATGGCTATCATATCACCCCTTAACCTCCTCTTCTCCAGGCTAAACATGCCCAGCTCCCTTAGCTGTTCCTCATAAGGCATCGTTTCCAGGCCTTTGACCACTTTGGTTGCCCTCTTCTGGACACGTTCCAGTTTGTCAGTGTCCTTCTTGAACTGTGGTGCCCAGAACTGGACACAGTACTCCAGGTGAGGTCTGACCAGAGCAGAATACAGTGGCACTATTACTTCCCTTGATCTAGATGCTATACTCCTATTAATGCAGCCCTTCATCCTTCACAAATCATCCAACAGCCTCTGCCAGGTTCCTTGTAACCTCACTTCTCGCAGGGAGGGAACCACCAGAAGGCCCTCGGCGCTGGACCTCAGTGTCCGGGCTGAACGATGGGGGTGGAGACGCTCCTTCAGGTATACTGGGCCATTTAGGGCTTGTAAGGTCATCACCAGCACTTGGAATTGTGCTTAGAAGCACCCTGGGAGCCAATGTAGGTCTTTCAGGACTGGTGTTATGTGGTCTTGGCGGCCGTTCTCAGTCCCCAGTCTAGCTGCTGCATTCTGGATTAGCTGCAGTTTCTGGGTCACCTTCAAAGGTAGCCCCACGTAGAGCGCATTGCAGTAGTCCAGATCACCAGAGCATGCATAACTAGAGACTTGTGGAGTCGGAAGGGACCCCTGAGGGTCATCCAGTCCAACCCCCTGCAGCCCAGGAATCCCAGTTTAACAAATGCCCACCCAACCGCTGCCTAAAAACCTCCAAGGAAGGAGAATCTACCACCTTCTCTGGAGGTCCGCTCCACTGCCGGACAACTCTTCCTCAAGATCACCTTTAGTTTATCCAAATAGGTCTGCTCCTGGCTCCACATCTCTTGAAACTTCACTACGTCGGGCGCCATTTTGTAAAACTCCACCAGCAGCATCTGTGAGGAAGAAAGAACAATTGAATATAAATATAGATGGGAAACGGCTATGTATAGTGAATTGTTATCTACTTTTAAAAAATTTCACCTATGATCCTTTTCTTTTACTTCTTTATTTTTTCTTTGTTCTTTTTTTCCTGATATCTTTCATTTCACTCCTTTATTGTGAATAGCATTTTATAGAGGTATAAAGGTAAAGGTAAAGGGACCCCTGACCATTAGGTCCAGTCGTGACCGACTCTGGGATTGCGGCGCTCATCTCGCTTTCAGGCCGAGGGAGCCAGCGTACAGCTTCTGGGTCATGTGGCCAGCAGGACTAAGCCGCTTCTGGTGAACCAGAGCAGCGCACAGAAACGCCGTTTACCTTCCCGCTGGAGTGGTACCTATTTATCTACTTGCACTTTGACTTACTTTCAAACTGCTAGGTGGGCAGGAGCAGGGACTGGGCAACGGGAGCTCACCCCGTCATGGGGATTCGAACCGTCAACCTACTGATCGGCAAGTCCTAGGCTCAGTGGTTTAACCCACAGCGCCACCCGCGTCCCTTATAGAGGTATAAATAACTGTAAATATGAAAAGAGGCAAAGTGTTCTCTAATTATTTTTTCTTGGTTATATGTATTTTCTTTTTCCTTTGTATTTTCTTTTGTTGTAAATATGTATGTTTTCTAATTTGTACTTAATAAAAAATATTTTTAAAAAAGAAAAGAAAGAACAGGAATCACAGGCGGACTATACCACAGGAGTGTTGTGCACAGGGCTTTTTTCCCCAGCCAGGATGTCACATAGAGGAGGGAGAAAGGTTGTTTTCTGCTGCTCCAGAGAAGCGGACACGGAGCAATGGATCCAAACTACAAGAAAGAAGATTCCACCTAAACATTAGGAAGAACGTCCTGACAGTAAGAGCTGTTCGACAGTGGAATTTGCTGCCAAGGAGTGTGGTGGAGTCTCCTTCTTTGGAGGTCTTTAAGCAGAGGCTTGACAACCATAGGTCAGGAGTGCTCTGATGGTGTTTCCTGCTTGGCAGGGGGTTGGACTCGATGGCCCTTGTGGTCTCTTCCATGATTCTATGATTCTGTTTTGGCAGCTCTCAGGTGGCTGCCGATGCCATTCTAAGAGAACAAAGGAAGGCATTCATGGTGAGTTCTGGCACCTCATTTTCTAGAAAAGATCTCCCTTGCTTTCCTTCTACTGTTGTACCACGGGTTACAAACTTAATTCGTTCCAGAGGTCCATTCTTAACCCGAAACCGTTCTTAACCTGAGGTGCACTTTCACCAATGGGGCCTCCCGCTGCCACCGCGTGATTTCCGTTCTCATCCTGGGGCAAAGTTCTCAACCTGAGGTACTATTTCCGAGTTAGCGGAGTTTGTAACCCAAAGTGTTTGTGACCCAAAGCGTTTGTAACTCGAGGTACCACTGTACTGGTTTTCATGCAGATAAAAAACCCTGCGAGTGGCGCTGTGGTCTAAACCACTGAGCCTCTTGGGCTTGCCGATCAGGTGGTCGGCAGTTCGAATCCTCGTGACGGGGTGAGCTCCCATTGCTCAGTCCCAGCTCCTGCCAACCTAGCAGTTCGAAGGCACGTCAAAGTGCAAGTAGATAAATAGGTACCACTCTAGCGGGAAGGTAAACGGCGTTTTCGTGCGCTCTGGTTTCTGTCACGGTATCCTGTTGCGCCAGAAGCAGTTTAGTCCTGCTGGTCACACGACCCGGAAAGCTGTCTGCGGAGAAACCAGCTCCCTTGGCTTGAAAGCGAGATGAGCGCCGCAACCCCATAGTTACCCTTGACTGGACTTAACCGTCCGGGGTCCTTTACCTTTTTCTGCATTGAATCATAGAATCATAGAATCATAGAGTTGGAAGAGACCACAAGGGCCATCGAGTCCAACCCCCTGCCAAGCAGGAAACACCATCAGAGCACTCCTGACATATGGTTGTCAAGCCTCTGCTTAAAGACCTCCAAAGAAGGAGACTCCACCACACTCCTTGGCAGCAAATTCCACTGTTGAACAGCTCTTACTGTCAGGAAGTTCTTCCTCATGTTTAGGTGGAATCTTCTTTCTTGTAGTTTGGATCCATTGCTCCGTGTCCGCTTCTCTGGAGCAGCAGAAAACAACCTTTCTCCCTCCTCTAGGTGACATCCTTTGATATATTTGAACATGGCTATCATATCACCCCTTAACCTCCTCTTCTCCAGGCTAAACATGCCCAGCTCCCTTAGCCGTTCCTCATAAGGCATCGTTTCCAGGCCTTTGACCATTTTGGTTGCTCTCCTCTGGACACCTTCCAGTTTGTCAGTGTCCTTCTTGAACTGTGGTGCCCAGAACTGGACACCACTGTAGGGCATTGCAATAGACTACCCGTGATTTCCCTCCAACTCTACAATTCTACGGTTCATTTTTCTCCGAATGATAAACAGACTTAGGGGACATGGAGATTTGGGCTCTAAAAGGCAACCCCAAATTTTCCTACAACACTGCGATCAGGGGCTTCTCAAGGAAATCTGACTGGCAAGAATTCGAAGGAGCCTTGGGTCTAAGACAGGCATAGGCAAACTCCGGCCCTCCAGATGTTTGGGACTACAACTCCCATCATCCCTAGCTAACAGGACCAGTGGTCAGGGATGATGGGAATTGTAGTCCCAAACATCTGGAGGGCCGGAGTTTTCCTATGCCTGGTCTAAAAGGACTCTCAAGATTGACTGTCCAGCTCATACACAATGCTTGCATTGTGAATGCCCTCAGGGCTCTCTGAATGTAAGGATTGTTTTGCCATCAGTGACAAATTTTGTTTTTCAAGAGGCCTCGCTTTAGATCATCGCAGCCCTGTGTGTTTGGAACAAAAGGCGCTTTGGTGACGCAACCCGGCACTCTTCCACCGAGCAGATGCGAAATTCAGATGGACCAAAGTTACCATCTCGTGGAGAACGTCGTTGGTGAGGAAACCGTCTTGGACATAGGTGACCTCAACTTCCATGGGGATGCCGTAATCATAAGGCCTTTGCTGGTGGAAGAGAAAAGTTGGCCGGGGAAGGGTGGGAAGAGAGAGAGACACAGAGAAGTGAATAATATCAAATTGTGTTTTTTTTCTCTCTCTCTCTCTTGACTTGCTCAGGAGAACCAAAGTGGTAAAGTGCCCCCTGGTGGCTTAGAGGTGCAGCTCCTCAGAATTCACCACCTTTTTTTAAGCCAACAAACTTCTGAGCAACAAGTGATTTTACCGTTTTATTTATTGATTACCGTATTTTTCGCCCTATAAGACGCACTTTCCCCCCTCCAAAAATGAAGGGGAAATGTGTGTGCGTCTTATGGGGCGAATGCAGGCTCCTTGGCTTCAGCGATAGCAACGCGAAGCCTCCGAAGCGCAGAGGGAGTGCTCCCACTGCGCTCCGGAGGCTTCGCGTTGCTTCCGCTGAAGCCTGGAGAGTCTGCTCTTTGAGGCTGGCGGTGGGTGAAAGCAGCGCCTCCTCCATCGCCAGCCCCAGAGGATGGGGGGCAGCGGGGAGGCACGTGACGCCTTCCCGCTACTCTCCAACCCTCCTGTGGGCTTTTGCGGGAGATGGGGGAATTCCCCCACCTCCCGCAAAAGCAGGCAAAAGCCGCGCGCTCTTTAAAGGGGCTCCGCGGCTTCTGCTGGCTTTTCTATGGGGGGGATTCCCCCACCTCCCAGAAAAGCCCGCAGGAGCCGCGCACCCTTTAAAGAGCGCACCGCTCTTGGGGGCTTTTCCTCGAGGAGGGAGGAGGGACTGACTGGCCGTTTCAGTCCCTTCTCCCTCCTGGTTGAAAAGCCCGCAGGAGTCACGCTGGGCTCCTGTGGGGTTTTCGGGAGGTGGGGGAATTCCGCCACCTCCCACAAAAGCAGGGAGAAGGTCTTGGAGTAGCGCACAGGCTGCGTGCAGCCTGTCCGCTGCTCCCAGAGCTGCGGAGGGGGGGAATCATATTTTTTTACTTGATTTCCCCCCTGAAAACTAGGTGCGTCCTATGGGCCGGTGCGTCCTATAGGGCAAAAAATACGGTATAATACCAAATGACTAACACATACGCACACACATTAACAGCAGCAAGCAATTGGCAGTGTACCAAACATCCCCTTGGGAATCAACGCGGCTTGGGTTCGGAAAAATATCCTCCAGTCTTTTCCCCTCTGCTAGTGATAATAATAATAATAATAATAATAATAATAATAATAATAATAATAATTTATACCTGGCCCATCTGGCTGAGTTTGCCCAGCCACTCTGGGCGGCTTCCAATCAAGTGTTAAAAACAATACAGCATTAAATATTAAAAACTTCCCTGAACAGGGCTGCCTTCAGATGTCTTTTAAAGAGAAGATAGCTGCTTATTTCCTTCACATCTGAAGGGAGGGCGTTCCACAGAGATGATTATGATAATAAATAATAATAATAATAATAATAATAATAATAATAATATTCCACCCATCTGGCAGCTCCCAAAGGGTGTTCCACAGTGAGGGCGCCACCCCCGAGAAGGCCCTCTGCCTGGTTCCCTGTAACCTCACTTCTCGGAGGGAGGGAAACACCAGAAGGCTCTCAGAGCTGGACCTCGGTGTCTGGGCTGGACGATGGGGGTGGAGATGCTCCTTTGGTTATCCTGGGCCGAGGCTGTTTAGGGCTTTCAAGGTCAGCACCAACACTTTGAATTGTGCTTGGAAACGTAGTGGAAGCCAATGTAGGCCTTTCAGGGCCAGTGTTATGTGGTCTTGGCGGCCGCCCCCAGTCCCCAGTCCAGCAGCTGCATTCTGGGGCCCCAGGCCTTAGTATGCCTACCCATGGTTTAAGCCTTTCTAGGTCAGAACCTAGTATGTATGGAAGTGAGAGCTGGATCATAAAGAAGGCTGATCGCCAAAGAATGGATGCTTTTGAATTCTGGTGCTGGAGGAGACTCTTGAGAGTCCCACGGACTGCAAGAAGATCAAACCTATCCATTCTGAAGGAAATCAGCCCTGAGTGCTCACTGGAAGGACAGATCCTGAAGCTGAGGCTCCAAGACTTTGGCCGCCTCATGAGAAGAGAAGACTCCCTGGAAAAGACCCTGATGTTGGGAAAGATGGAGGGCACAAGGAGAAGGGGACGACAGAGGACGAGATGGTGTGACACTGTTCTCGAAGCTATGAATATGAGTTTGACCAAACTGCGGGAGGCAGTGGAAGACAGGAGTGCCTGGCATGCTCTGGTCCAGGGGGTCACAAAGAGTCGGACACGACTAAGCGTCTAAACAACAAGATCAGAACCAGCACTTTGAATTGGGCCTGGAAACTAATTGGTAGCCAGTGCAGTCGGACCAGATCAGTATAATATGCTCAGACCGTCTTCCTTCGGTGAGCAAGCTGGGTGCTGAATTCTGCACCGGCTGAATTTCCCAACCCCCCCACTCTCCCAAAGAGCACCTTGCTCAGGCGCCGCAGAACTCACCTCAGGAGGGGGCATAACCCAAAAGGGCGCAATCTTCGACTCCACACCTTGGTTGGCATGGCAGTATGGACCTGAGGGGACAATAAGACAAGCTACAGATCATTTGGGCACCTAGCATGGGAACAGTATAAGCTAAACAAATTTACGTATAAGCTAAACAAGCTATAGCTTAGGGCCCCACTCTCTTGGGGCCCACCCCCCAAAAAATAAAGGAAAAGAAAACTGGAAGTACATTTCCAAAATATAAGATAAAAAATAAAAACCTACATACAGCAACAGTGTTTTGCGTTGTGCAGGTTCCTATGATGTAAGTCAGGCATAGGCTAACTTGGCCCTCCAGATGTTTTGGGACTACAATTCCCATTATCCCCGACCACTGGTCCTGCTAGCTAGACAGCCAGTGCGGTGTAGTGGTTAAGAGCAGTGGACTCGTAATTTGGGGAACCGGGTTCGATTCCCCGCTCCTCCACCTGCAGCTGCTGGGTGACCTTGGGCCAGTCACACTTCTTTGAAGTCTCTCAGCCCCACTCACCTCACAGAGTGTTTGTTGTGGGGGAGGAAGGGAAAGGAGAATGTTAGCCGCTTTGAGACTCCGTAAAGGGAGTGAAAGGCGGGATATCAAATCCAAACTCTTCTTCTTCTTCCCAAAACATCTAGAGGGCTGAGTTTGCCTATGCCTGGTGTAAGTCATGGGCCCCGCCTACTAGCCTGCTCCCTAAAATATCACTGGTTTGCTCATTTCTATAGATAGAGTGGGACGCGGGTGGCGCTGTGGGACATACCAGGAGAGGCGGTGCCGAAGGTACGAGGGTCCTCTACCATATAGGGCTTTAAAGGTTAAAACCAGCACCTTAAACCTGACCCTGTACTCCACCGGGAGCCAGTGCAGCTGGTATAGCACCAGGTAAACGTGATCCCACGGCGAGGACCCCGTAAGGAGTCTCGCTGCGACATTCTGCACCCGATGGAGTTTCTGGGTCAGTCTCAAAGGCAGCCCCACATAGAGTGAGTTACAGATGGGATTAGACACGGGAGCAATCCGTAAAGGAGAAACATTGGGAGAGGTATAATGCTGCCCATTTCTGCGCCTAACGTTTGCAGAGTGCTGCGAGACGGTGGGCTGTGCCAGTGGCGTAGCGTGGGTTGTCAGCACCCGGGGCAAGGCAAGTAATTTGCGCCCCCCCCCCGCTGCACTGTCCCTCCCCAGATAGTCCCTCGCTCTCTCTCCGCACCGCACCGCACGCCTGGCACTCTCCCCTCCACACTGGGCGGCGACCCGGCGGCTCGGATCGGATTCGCACAGCCAGCACTGCAGTGAGAGAGAGTGAGTGAGCCAGGTAGGGGCAGAGAGCTGCGAGTGCGAGCGCGCCCCCCCCCAGATGTTGCGCCCAGTGCGGCCGGCCCCCCCTGCACTCCCCACGCTAAGCCACTGGGCTGTGCGATGGCCTGGGATTCGGACTCAGAGGCTGAACCTGAGGGATCCCAGCCTGCACAGGATTCCCCGCCTCCAGAACCAGCTGAGCTGGGGCTGGGGCCTGAGCCTGAAGGGTCCTCACCTGTGCTGGATCCTCAGGAGCAGGCACCAGCTGAGTCTGCTCTGGCTCCTGAGGTGATGGAGGACCCATTGCCTGCAGGTGCTCCACTCTCAGCCCCGTTAGGGGAAGCTGAGGTTGCCTCTGGGTCCAGTAACCCTCCAGCCTCTCCTGAGCTGCAGAGGCTCAGGGCAGAGAGGCGGAGGGAACTAAGTTCCCACAGGAGGAGGGCTCGCCTCCAGGCCAGGAGAGGCGAGTCACCTGTGGACCGGGGCCGCCCTATGCCTCAGGGCAGATAAAAGCCACCCAGCCCAGTCCCAGGTTGCGGGAGCAACATTGTTGGTAGCCTGTTCCTGCCTGCACCCTGTCCTGCTCTTCTGCCAGAGTTCCTGACCACACCCGACTTCCTGCCTTGGACCCCATTTCAGCTTTGAAGGACTGCCTCCATACTGCACCTTCGACCACAGACTGGACTTGGACCTTGCCTCATGGTTAACCCACAGGACCAGCCCAGGCTGTTTCGTTGAGACGGACGGGCACCCTTCTGCCACTTACCGCAGATGAGTGCCAAGCAAGGCTGGAAGCTGTTGCTGGTTCCCTGGAGCTTTAGCTGGTAGTCCATTTGAGTATCGATGTCCTGGAGGGATGGCAGGGCGTGGCTGAACGGGTGGCTGTGATACCAGCCCACCAGGGAAAGCCCACGCATGAAAAGGTTCTGGCATATCTGAAGACAAGAGGAAAAAGGATGTTGCTTTTCAGCAGTCTTAAGCATATCCAGAAGAATGGATGCTTTTGAATTCTGGTGCTGGAGGAGACTCTTGAGAGTCCCATGGACTGCAAGACCTCTCCATTCTGAAGGAAATCAGCCCTGAGTGCTCACTGGAAGGACAGATCCTGAAGCTGAGGCTCCAATACTATGCTATGGTTTTCACAGTAGTGATGTATGGAAGTGAGAGCTGGACCATCAAGAAGGCTGATCGCCAAAGAATTGATGCTTTTGAATTATGGTGCTGGAGGAGACTCTTGAGGGTCCCATGGACTGCAAGAAGATCAAACCTCTCCATTCTAAAGGAAATCAGCCCTGAGTGCTGGCTGGAAGGACAGATCCTGAAGCTGACACTCCAAGACTTTGGCCACCTCAGGAGAAGAGAAGACTCCCTGGAAAAGACCCTGATGTTGGGAAAGATGGAGGGCACAAGGAGAAGGGGACGACGGAGGACGAGATGGTGGGACAGTGTTCTCAAAGCTGCTAACATGAGTTTGACCCAACTGCGGGAGGCAGTGGAAGACAGGAGGGCCTGGCGTGCTCTGGTCCAGGGGGTCACGAAGAGGCGGACATGACTAAACAACAAATGTATGCCACTACTGAGGCCTGTGTTTTGTTAGCCCCAAAATGAAAAACGAGCGAAAAAAGTAGA
Organism: Podarcis tiliguerta; assembly: GCF_965153285.1. Lineage (NCBI taxonomy): Eukaryota > Metazoa > Chordata > Lepidosauria > Squamata > Lacertidae > Podarcis > Podarcis tiliguerta. The sequence goes on along the minus strand of NC_139551.1, from coordinate 6,274,643 downwards.
ACACCCTCGAATGGGGAGCAACCTCTCTTCCCACCATCTTCATCCAAGCTGTTTTCCCGGGAGTTATACTTCCAAGACAGCTGGAGGATAAAAGGAAGAATCGAACAAACAATCCATGGGGCAGTTGTGGTGCCCGCTACCCCATGTTGGACTCCACCATTACTGATGATATGAGCTCCTTACCTCTTCTTCCACAGCAGCTGCTAAGTCCCCGTCCGCAAGGCGTGATCGGCAAGGGAATGCCCTCAGCACCGTTAACACTGAAAGATTTAAAAAAGAAAAGATGTGTGTGAGCTTGAAAGTCAATCTTGAGAGCCCTCTTAGACCAGGCATAGGCAAACTCCGGCCCTCCAGATGTTTGGGACTACAATTCCCATCGTCCCTGACCCCTGGTCCTGTTAGCTAGGGATGATAACTCTTCCGGTTAGGTCGGCTAGCTCTGAAAAATCCATCATCGTGTATAATTTTTTTTTAAAGTCAATAAAAAAAGAAAGGAATTTGGAACATTTCAGCTCCACTCTCTTGCTAGTTACCCCCGGGGAACTTACGCTGGCTGTTGGTGTCCCAGCGACCGCCGAGATAGCCAGTTACTTCACTCTTCGTCAGGTGACTATGGAAGTCCTAAGAGGAAGGGTGGAAAGAGCACAGGTTTGAAGGTTTGGTAACCCTTGGGTGCTATGGTCACACTGTGGGTGCCGCTGGACTCCAGCTCCCATAATCCCTGCATTGCATTGGGGTCAGACTAGATGACTCTTAGTGTCCCTTCCAACTCTACAATGCTATATTCCTCATATCAGAGTCCAAGCTATCAGATTTGTGGATTCCACCCCCCAAAAGCGCTACCTCTCTTTTAAATCAGAACCAGTGAAGATCCTGTGTGAGTGTCTGGAGGCGGTCAGAGGATGGATGGCGGCTAACAGATTGAGGTTGAATCCTGATAAGACAGAAGGACTGTTTTGTGGGGACAGGGTGTGTGTGGAGGACTCCCTGGTCCTGAATGGGATAACTGTGCCCCTGAAGGACCAGGTGAGCAGCCTGGGAGTCATTTTGGACTCACAGCTGTCCATGGAGGTGCAGGTCAGTTCTGTGTCCAGGGCAGCTGTCTACCAGCTCCATCTAGTATGCAGGATGAGACCCTATCTGCCTGCTGACTGTCTCACCAGAGTGGCGCATGCTCTGGTTATCACCCGCTTGGACTACTGCAATGCGCTCTACGTGGGGCTACCTTTGAAGGTGACTCGGAAACTACAACTTATCCAGAATGCGGCAGCCAGACTGGTGACTGGGAGCCACCGGTGAGACCATATAACACCGGTCCTGAAAGACCTACATTGACTCCCAGGACATTTTCGAGCACAATTCAAAGTGTTGGTGCTGACCTTTAAGGCCCTAAATGGCCTTGGTCCAGTATACCTGAAGGAGCGTCTCCACCCCCATCGTTCTGCCCGGGCTCTCAGGTCCAGCACCGAGGGCCTTCTGGCGGTTCCCTTGCTACGTGAAGTGAGGTTGCTGAAGTGAGGTTACAGGGAACCAGGCAAAGGGCCTTCTCGGTGGTGGTGCCCTCCCTGTGGAACGCCCTCCCACCAGATGTCAAGGAAATAAACAGCTATCTGACTTCTAGAAGACATCTAAAGGCAGCCCTGTTTAGGGAAGTTTTTAATGTTTGATGTTTTATTGTGCTTCTAATTTTGTTGGGAGCCGCCCAGAGTGGCTGGGGAAACCCAGCCAGATGGGCGGCGTATAAATTATTATTATTTTTATTGTTAAGTTGTGGGTGAACATATCAGATGACACAGCGATTCTTCAAACAGCTCTTGTTTATTCACAGGCCAGAACAGAACTGAACTGAAGGGTTCAGCCAGCCTGCTTATATAGAGCTCCACTACAACGCAACAGTAACCACTTTCTGTAACTATCCAATCACTGAACGTCACTTTCAATCCCTTATTTGCATAAGTGGACCTAAGTGAAAACTATGTACAGTATCCCCCTGCTGGCCCAGGGTGAGAACTTCAGTACATAACAATTATTATTATTATTATTATTATTATTATTATTATTATTACTACTACTACTAGCAATATTACTACTGTATGCACTAGCAGAGGAAAAAAGACTGCAGGCTATTTTTCGGAACCTAAGCAATGTTGATTCCCAAGGGGGTGTTTTTTAAAAAAATTGCAATTATTAAGGGAACTTTGCGCTTGCATTTTTATCAAACGGCAGAGTCGGCCCAGTACATTTTTGGCACCCGAGGCAAACCCCAAGATGGCAGACCTCCCTTCCTTTCCACCAGGGAAGAAGAGGGGAGGGAAGATTTACCGTATTTTTTGCTCTATAAGACTCACTTTTTCCCTCCTAAAAAGTAAGGGGAAATGTGTGTGCGTCTTATGGCGCGAATGCAGGCTGCGCAGCTATCCCAGAAGCCAGAACAGCAAGAGGGATTGCTGCTTTCACTGCACAACGATCCCTCTTGCTGTTCTGGCTTCTGAGATTCAGAATATATTTTTTTTCTTGTTCTCCTCCAAAAACTAGGTGCGTCTTGTGGCCTGGTGCGTCTTATAGAGCGAAAAATACAATACATCAGGAACAAGGGAGGGACGGAGGGCAGAAGAAAAATCAACATGAGGATCTGCTGCCCCGCTGGATTCTGCCGCCTGAGGGAAATTTTTAATGTTTGATGTTCTATTCTGCTTTAATATTCTGTTGGGAGCCGCCCCGGGTGGCTGGGGAAACCCAGCCAGATGGGTAAGGTATAAAGAATAATTTATTATTATATTATTACAGAGGTGGTTGCTTCTCCCCTTGCCTCTTGGTGGGGCCGGCCGGGGCCCTGCCAAATGTCCAACGTACCACTAGCAAAAGGACGTTGCTGGAGATGGCGACATTGAAAGGCTGGAACTTGTTAAGGGCTGCGAAAGACGTCACTTCCACCAAGGTGTGGGGGTTCCTAAAGGCAGACAAAGAAACGGCCATTATGAGGACTAGTTACATTAAAAATATATATCTTAATGAGCTGAATGCAAAGGCTTTTAAATACGACTTAAGCTGCCTTATTATTATTATCATTACGCCCACGGGCATGTTCTGGCTCGGGGAAACACTGTAGGAGAGTGCAAGAATTGTGGGTGCTTTCCAGGGGCCAGCGAGAGAAGTCTAGAGGGCCACGTGGTGAATCCCAGCCAGAGTTTTCTCTTTTACATTGTTGGCCGCATTTCAGCAAACTAGCTGCCTCCCCACCCACCAACTCAAAACAGAGGCATCCATTCTCAAGTCTGCCTTCGCCTTGAGGACTACAGCCTTTCCTCCTGCTTTTTAAATTAGATGTCACCCCCTGAGCACAGCTGCACACAAGACATGCGTCTCTAGCTACTGAGAGGATTACATACATACGATGGACGTACCTGGCAGAGTCCCGACTGCCCAGGCTGCAATAACGGACAGGGATTCGATTCCTGCAGTCCAGCCGTTTGCTGCTATCTGCGGTTAAAAACAAAGCGACTGGCCATCACTGAGCTAAATTGAGCCATGAAACGCAAAATTAAACATCTCCACCCTCCATTTCAACACCTTTCATTGTTGCACCATTTAAGCAGGTTTATTTTATTCTGCATTTTAATTGCGGGTGTTTGTGCTTCGTTTCGTTTACAAAATCTATTTATTTTATACATAGCATAACCATTGTGACCTTTATCAAAGGGTAGCGCTAGCTACTGGTTTTCCCAGTAGTGATGTGTGGAAGTGAGAGCTGGACCATCAAGAAGGCTGATCGCCAAAGAATGGATGCTTTTGAATTCTGGTGCTGGAGGAGACTCTTGAGAGTCCCATGGACTGCAAGAAGATCAAACCTCTCCATTCTTAAGGAAATCAGCCCTGAGTGCTCACTGGAAGGACAGATCCTGAAGCCGAGGCTCCAAGACTTTGGCCATCTCAGGAGAAGAGAAGACTCCTTGGAAAAGACCCTGATCTTGGGAAAGATGGAGGGCACAAGGAGAAGGGGACGACAGAGGACGAGATGGTGGGACAGTGTTCTTGAAGCTAAAAGCATGAGTTTGACCAAACTGCGGGAGGCAGTGGAAGACAGGAGTGCCTGGCGTGCTCTGGTCCAGGGGGTCATGAAGAGTCGGACACGACAAAACGACTCAACAACAACAACAATGCTAGCCAAAATTCCTTCCTGCAGCGGGGGGAAGTCTGTTTTCCAAGAATCTGCGAGGACATAAGTTCTGACAAATTTCTTTTATTTCAGAGCGCCCTGCTATATAAAGATCTGTTTGTGGAGTCAGACTGTTTTGCGGTCGCATATGTAATAAAACTATACAGTCGTACCTTGGTTGTTGAACGCCTTGTGACTCAAATGTTTTGGCTCCCGAACACTGCAAACCTGGAAGCGAGTGTTCCGGTTTGCGAACTTTTTTTGGAAGCTGAACGTCTGACGCGGCTTCTGCAGCCAATCAGAAGCCGCGCCTTGGTTTTTGAACGTTTTCGGAAGTCGAATGGACTTCCAGAATGGATTCCGTTTGAGAACCAAAGTATGACTGTACTAAGTTTATGGGTGTTTTTAAAGTATGAGCGAAATTGTGTATTTAAATCACAAATAATAGGGTTTTAAAAAATATATATAATTGGTTTTACATTTGTAAACTGCTTAGAAGCCCGTTTTGGCAAGCCAGTGGCATATAAATCAATACTACATTGGCATACCTGAGCTGTGCAATTCTGCGAGGCTTTTTGCCTGCTGCTTCCGGGTCTTGTCCTCCAATTTCTTAGCTAGCATGGACTCTGAGAGGACTGACTTAACCCCCTTGGCTTCTTCTTCCTCCTCCTCGGCAAGCTCATCCTCTTCCCCTTCGCTCACTAAACTCTGGGGGAGAAAAATAGATGCAAAAGCCGTCAGAGAGGACAGTCTCCTCACTGCTGCTCAGCCTACAAGAGCTCTCAGGTGATGAAGGCAGAACAGCCATGCCCTCAGTTGCTCCTGAACATCCAGAGCTGTTTGCCAGTGGGCCAGAATGCAGAAGACAGAGGCAGTTTCTGCAATATACAGTTGCTGACTCAAACCTGCATGCATGAAAGAGTTAACCTGAGCCCGGAACCCAGGTAGCAAGTGGGTGTGGCTTAGCAGGCCCTCTGCTCCCCCACTTCTCAGTCTTTTTCTCTGTGCTTCATGCAAGAAGCAAAGAAGGAGCCATGCGGACGATGGCTCCCAGCTGCAAGAAAAACCAAGTGAACTGAATCTCTCAAAAAAGGAGATCTTATAGCCTGCAACCCAAAGATTGCATGATCCTCTTTGGAAGTAAGTACAGTGGTACCTCGGGCTACATACGCTTCAGGTTACAGACTCCACTAACCCAGAAATAATACCTTGGGTTAAGAACTTTGCTTCAGAATGAGAACAGAAATTGCGCTCCGGCGGCACAGCAGCAGCAGGAGGCCCCATTAGCTAAAGTGGTGCTTCAGGTTAAGAACAGTTTCAGGTTAAGAACGGACCTCCAGAACGAATTAAGTACTTAACCCGAGGTGCCACTGTAAAGTTATTTTCTTTTAAAGTCATTTGAAACCTTTCTTCCTTTTTGTCTTACTGCCAGCTGACACATCTGTCCATTTTAAATTCTGGGAACTCTGTGAGCAAAAGTAAATAAATCACTCACTGTGATTTATTCTAGCCTAAGTATTTTTGTGGGGAACATTTGTTTTGAAAGTGGATGAGGGCATATGTGAAATCTAACCAAGTTTTAATGTGCTCTGCACAATCGCTGTTGTGCTTAACTCTGCTATGAGAGAGTTGGAATCTCTCTTCCCAACCTCTCTCCCAGCAGCGGTTGGTGCCCACATTAAATTAATAAATTAGTATGCGGCCCTTCATTAAAGATCTTGGGGCAGAAGAAGAAGAAGAAGAGTTTGGATTTGATATCCCCCCTTTCACCCCCTTTAAGGAGTCTCAAAGCGGCTAACATTCTCCTTTCCCTTCCTCCCCCACAAGAAACACACTGTGAGGTGAGTGGGGCTGAGAGACTTCAAAGAAGTGTGACTGGCCCAAGGTCACCCAGCAGCTGCATGTGGAGGAGCGGAGACGCGAACCCGGTTCACCAGATTACGAGTCCACCGCTCTTAACCACTACACCACACTGGCAGATAGCCCTTGATTTCTTAGCGTAAATGAAAACTGCATTAGTGATTCTTGCACAGAAGCACAAACAAAAGAGGACAAAAAACTGTGTCGCCATTAAGTATATATAAAAATTTAGAGTCTGTTTCCTTTCTTTCTTTTTTAACCCATTAAAAGCAGCTTTTTTGCATTTACCATACTCGGATAAATCTAAACTGTTGCTTACTTAAGTAAAGGTAAAAGGACCCCTGACCATTAGGTCCAGTCGTGGCCGACTCTGGAGTTGCGGCGCTCATCTCACTTTATTGGCCGAGGGAGCCGGCGTACAGCTTCCGGGTATGTGGCCAGCAGGGCTAAGCCGCTTCTGGCGAACCAGAGCAGCGCACGGAAATGCCGTTTACCTTCCCGCTGGAGCGGTACCTATTTATCTACTTGCACTTTGACATGCTTTCAAACTGCTAGGTTGGCAGGAGCAGGGACCGAGCAACGGGAGCTCAGCCTGTTGCGGGGATTCGAACCGCCGACCTTCTGATCGGCAAGTCCTAGGCTCTGTGGTTTAACCCACAGCGCCACCCGCGTCCCTTGTTGCTTACTTAGCTTGTACATAAATGCAGTGCTCTAACAAGTGGGACGACGGTGGCGCTGTGGGTTAAAGCCTCAGTGCCTAGGGCTTGCCGATCGAAAGGTCGGCAGTTCGAATCCCCGCGGCGGGGTGCGCTCCCGTCGCTCGGTCCCAGCGCCTGCCAACCTAGCAGTTCGAAAGCACTCCCAGGTGCAAGTAGATAAATAGGGACCGCTTACTAGCGGGAAGGTAAACGGTGTTTCCGTGTGCGGCTCTGGCTCACCAGAGCAACGATGTCACGCTGGCCACGTGACCCCGAAGTGTCTCCGGACAGCGCTGGCCCCTGGCCTCTTAAGTGAGATGGGCGCACAACCCTAGAGTCTGTCAAGACTGGCACATACGGGCAGGGGGGTACCTTTAACAAGTGAAAGAGAAATGAGGGTTTTCACTCACCTCCTCTGCAGGGGGCGTGTTCGGCTGGTACTTCTTCAGCCAAACAGCTTTATACTGGTCTAATTTCTGGCCCTTATACTTGACCGACGCCCAGCCACACCCAGACTTCTTGGCTGGGTTGACAAGCTTTTTGCAATAGGTCGCCCAGGCGCTTGGGGAGTTGAACACTTGACCCGTCTCCTGCCAAACGATCTTGCCATCCGTCAAGAGGTCGCCCAAGAACTTCTTGCCCTGGGACAGGTGAGAGAGGAGAGACAATGGGAACGTAAAAGAGTGGAAAACGTCTGGGAAACGATATATAATGAGACGAAAAAGATGTTGAAATATACATTTACAGTGGTACCTCGGGTTACATACGCTTCATGTTACATACACTTCAGGTTACAGACTCCACTAACCCAGAAATAGTGCTTCAGGTTAAGAACTTTGCTTCAGGATGAGAACAGAAATCGTGCTCCAGAGTGGTACCTATTTATCTACTTGCACTTTGATGTGCTTTCGAACTGCTAGGTTGTTAGGCGCTGGGACCGAGCAACAGGAGCTCACCCCGTCTCGGGGATTCGAACCGCCGACCTTCTGATCGGCAAGTCCTAGGCTCTGTGGTTTAACCCACAGCGCCACCTGCGTCCCTTATTATTATTATTACCAGGTAGTAAATGGAGAGGACGCCCTCTCCGGGCTCAATCAGCCCGTCCTTGAGAAGCACACGCAGAGTGATTCCTCGACGGGTCAGGATGCAGCAGCTACGCCTGCCAGGAACCAGTAATTTCCCCACGTTCTCGTTTTCTTCCAAGCTCGCCTCCAGCTCCTCCTCGTCCTCTTCCAGGCAATCGTCTCCTCCAAGGGATTCTGCATCTAGGGTTTGGGAAGAGTAAGCGCAGAAGGAATGATCAGCAGTTGCGTAGCGTGGGGGGTGCAGGGGGGGCCGGCCGCACCGGGCGCAACATCGGGGGGGGGGGGCGCTCGCACTCGCAGCTCTCTGCCCCTACCTGGCTCACTCACTCTCTCTCACTGCAGTGCTGGCTGTGCGAATCCGATCCGAGCCGCCGGGTCACCGCCCACTGTGGAGGGGGGGTGCCAGGCGTGCGGTGCGGTGCGGAGAGAGAGTGAGGGACTATCTGGGGGAGGGATAGTGCAGCGGGGGGAGGGGCGCAAATTACTTGCCTTGCCCCGGGCTAGGGGGCGCAAATTACTTGCCTTGCCCCGGGTGCTGACAACCCACGCTACGCCACTGATGATCAGGGAGCCAGGAGGGATCAGGCTGGGAAATTTAGGTTCGATCCCTGGCAAATCCAGGCCTGTATGGGAGTATTCCCCTACCCACCCTCAAGATCTAGTAGACACCAAACTGGGAAGGGTAGCTGATGCCGCAGAAGACAGAATCGGAATTCGAAATGACCATAACAGATTGCAGAGAACTGGGCCCAAGCTAGCAAAAGGAATTCTAATAGGGACATATGTCTGGTTCTGCACTTAGGCAGGAAGAACCATATTCCCATATATAGGATGGGTTACTAGAAGCATGTGTGAATAGGATCTAAGGGGTCTCGGTGGACGACAAGCTTAACGTGAGTCCACAGTGTGATGCAGCAGCAAAAAAAGGCTAAGGCTATTCTAGGCTGCGGGACGCGGGTGGCGCTGTGGGTTAAACCACAGAGCCTAGGACTTGCCAATCAGAAGGTCGGCGGTTCGAATCCCCGCCACGGGGTGAGCTCCCGTTGCTCGGTCCCTGCTCCTGCCAACCTAGCAGTTCGAAAGCACATCAAAGTGCAAGTAGATAAATAGGTACCGCTCCGGCGGGAAGGTAAACGGTGTTTCCATGCACTGCTCTGGTTCGCCAGAAGCGGCTTAGTCCTGCTGGCCACATGACCCGGAAGCTGTAAGCCGGCTCCCTCGGCCAATAAAGCGCAATGAGCGCCGCAACCTCAGAGTCAGCCACAACTGGACCTAATGGTCAGGGGTCCCTTTACCTTTTTATTCTAGGCTGCATCAGCAAAAGTCTAGTGTACAGACCAGGCATAGGCAAACTAGGCCCTCCAGATGTTTTGGGACTACAACTCCCGTCATCCCTAGCTAACAGGACCAGTGGTCAGGGATGATGGGAATTTTAGTCTCAAAACATCTGGAGGGCCGAGTTTGCCTATGCCTGGGCCGGACCAAGATCGGCTGGCCATCTGCCATGGATGCTTTAGCTGAGATTCATGCATTTAATGGACCCTGGAGGTCCCTTCCAACTCTGAAATACGATGATCCACTACCTGCCATCACAGGCTATACTGAGCTAGACAGATGGGCTTCCTCAGGAGTAAGCAGCTCCTTGTACCTCCCAATTGTTTAGAAGTGCTTTGCGTACGGAGAGATTCGTGAATCAGACAGCTGGGAAATCTGATGCAAAATCCAGCATCTAGGATTTGGTGCCTTTTGTAAAAATTAATAAGGAAGCACCTGGCGCTGTGGGTTAAAGCCTCAGCGCCAAGGGCTTGCCGATCGAAAGGTCGGCGGTTGAAATCCCCGCGGCGGGGTGAGCTCCCGTTGCTCGGTCCCTGTTCCTGCCAAACTAGCAGTTCAAAAGCACGTCAAAGTGCAAGTAGATAAATAGGGACCGCTCCAGCGGGAAGGTAAACGGCGTTTCCGTGTGCGGCTCTGGCTCACCAGAGCAGCGATGTCTGGCTGGCCACGTGACCTGGAAGTGTCTTCGGACAGCGCTGGCCCTCGGCCTCTTGAGTGAGATGGGCGCACAACCCCAGAGTCTGGCAAGACTGGCCCGTACGGGGAGGGGTACCTTTACCTTTTTACCTAGTCCTTATGAAGGTGAAGATTGGCAGGATAGTTCTTGATGGACATAACTTTGGTGTTACCACTTGTAATCGTCCCCTGACCCCTTGTATAGAGAAGGGGCGTATGTTTGATTTGGCTAAGATTAGATGAGTCTGGAGGGCTGCATAGTCCCTTTGATCTCCCCACTCCCCTAATTAGAGTGGTACAATGAACCAGTGAAGGTAGTGAAGGTCCTGTGTGAGTGTCTGGAGGTGGTTGGAGGATGGATGGCGGCTAACAGATTGAGGTTGAATCCTGACAAGACAGAAGCACTGTTTTGGGGGGACAGGAGGTGGGCGGGTGTGGGGGACTCCCTGGTCCTGAATGGGGTAACTGTGCCCCTGAAGGACCAGGTGCGCAGCCTGGGAGTCATTTTGGACTCACAGCTGTCCATGGAGGTGCAGGTCAGTTCTGTGTCCAGGTTCTGTTTATCAGCTCCATCTGGTACGCAGGCTGAGACCCTATCTGCCTGCAGACTGTCTCGCCAGAGTGGTGCATGCTCTGGTTATCTCCCGCTTGGACTACTGCGATGCGCTCTATGTGGGGTTCCTTTGAAGCTGACCCAGAAACTGCAACTAATCCAGAATGCAGCAGCTAGACTGGGGACTGGGAGCGGCCGCCGAGACCATATAACACCAGTCTTGAAAGACCTACATTGGCTCCCAGTACGTTTCCGAGCACAATTCAGATTGTTGGTGCTGACCTTGAAAGCCCTAAACGGCCTCTGCCCAGTATCCCTGAAGGAGCGTCTCCACCCCCATCGTTCTACCCGGACACTGAGGTCCAGTGCCGAGGGCTTTCTGGCGGTTCCCTCACTGTGAGAAGCTAAGTTACAGGGAACCAGGCAGAGGGCCTTCTCGGTGGCGGCACCCACCCAGTAAAACACCCTCCCATCAGATGTCAAAGAGATAAACAACTACCAGACTTTTAGAAGACATCTGAAGGCAGCCCTGTTTAGGGAAGCTTTTAATGTTTGATGTATTACAGTATTTTAATATTTTTTGGGAAGCCGCCCAGAGTGGCTGGGGAAGCCCAGCCAGATGGACGGGGTATAAATAATAAATTGTTATTATATTATTATTATACAGTGGGAAGCAGAAGGGACTACAGTGGTACCTCAGGTTACGGACACATCAGGTTACATACACTTCAGGTTACAGACTCCGCTAACCCAGAAATAGTACCTCAGGTTAAGAACTTTGCTTCAGGATGAGAACAAAAATCGTGCTCCGGTGGCACGGCAGCAGCGGGAGGCCCCATTAGCTAAAGTGGTGCTTCAGGTTAAGAACAGTTTCAGGTTAAGAACGGACCTCTGGAACGAATTAAGTACTTAACCCGAGGTACCGCTGTATTGGTTTATTTTCTTTCTTTTTTTCTCACTCTCTTCCTATAAATTAAACTTTCTTAATAAATTATTAATATAAAAAACCCCAGCATGAATAAACGAATAGATGTTTAGGATAGATGTGGCCTGCCTTTCACTGGATATATTATTGAATAGTTGTTGTTGTTTACTTGTCTCTGTTGTTGTTTTATCTTTCTGCAAACCGCCTTGAGGTTTGGGGGGTTTTTTGTCTTACAATTGTGGTGTCTAAATTTTGTGAAAATATATTAGGAAGGATGGATGGTTATAGGGTTTTTTTTACAATTATGCGGCATATAAATTTTGCAATAATTAATAATAAATAAAATCATAAATTTTTATTTATACCCCGCCCTTCCCGGTTCAGAAAACTGGGCTCAGGGCGGCTGACAACAACTTTAAAACACTTAATTGATGCAACAAAAAACAGCATAAAATCCAGTATAAAACGTGAATGACAATAAATTCAGAATTCAAAAATTAATATAATCGTACGGAGGGATGGAAGAATGGCTGGATGGACAGAGAGAGACCGACAGATGATGCATATAAATCTTGACTCTGCAACAGAACCGCTGTTAGTCACGCCCATTGTTTCCAATGGGTCTACTCGGAGCAGGGCTAACACCTGCCTACAACCCATCGGGGCAAGGAGATAAATGAGCAGGAGCTGCGGGTGCGCAGCCCCAACATCAGCACCATTCTCCATCCTTTAAGCTTGGGCTTTGCAGCCGTCTGTGCGCGCTCAGAGGACCAGCGCTCTCCATCCCGGCAGGAGTCCGCCTGGGAGCCGCGCGCCCCGGGCGCACGGCTGCAAAAGCAGGTTGTGGGGCCGAGAGCCTATCCTTTGAGCTGGGCTGGTTGCGGGGAGAAAGAGGGTCTGGATCCGAGCCGGGCCGGCGCCTCCCTCCCTCCCTCCCTGCTTCCTGCCTACCGGCCCCGATCCCCGCCTCCCTCCCGGGTACCTGCTGCAGCCATGGCTCCGCTTCGCCCTCGCCGCTTCCTCTGCGCGTCACAGCGCGGAGGCTCCCGGCTGTCCCCGCCTCTCCCCGGGAGGAAAGGAGAACGGGAGAGAAAGGAAGACAAAGGAGAGGGGGAAGGAGGGAGGGAGAGCAGAAGAAGGGAATGAGAAAGGGAAGACAAAGGAGAGGAAGCGCAGGAGCAGAATTGCAAAGGACTCCCGAGGGTCATGTAGCCTCTGCAGCGCAGGAATTATAGAAGGAAAGGAGTACGACAGGGCTGTATTTTGTCTCCCTGCTTATTTAACTTATATGCAGAATTCATCATGCGAAAGGCTGGGCTGGATGAATCCCTAGCTGGAATTAAGATTGCCGGAAGAAATATCAACAACCTCAGATATGCAGATGACACAACCTTGATGGCAGAAAGTGAGGAGGAATTAAAAAACCTTTTATTGAGGGTGAAAGAGGAGAGCGCAAAATATGGTCTGAAGCTCAACATCAAAAAAACGAAGATCATGGCCACTGGTCCCATCACCTCCTGGCAAATAGAAGGGGAGGAAATGGAGGCAGTGAGAGATTTTACTTTCTTGGGCTCCATGATCACTGCAGATGGTGACAGCAGCCACGAAATTAAAAGACACCTGCTTCTTGGGAGGAAAGCAATGACAAACCTAGACAGCATTTTAAAAAGTAGAGACATCACCTTGCCAACAAAGGTCCGTATACTAAAAGCTATGGTTTTCCCAGTAGTGATGTATGGAAGTGAGAGCTGGACCCTAAAGAAGGCTGATCACCGAAGAATTGATGCTTTTGAATTATGGTGCTGGAGGAGACTCTTGAGAGTCCCATGGACTGCAAGAAGAACAAACACATCCTTTCTTAAGGAAATCAGCCCTGAGTGCTCACTGGAAGGACAGATCGTGAAGCTGAGGCTCCAATACTTTGGCCACCTCGTGAGAAGAGAAGACTCCCTGGGAAAGACCCTGATGTTGGGAAAGATGGAGGGCACAAGGAGAAGGGGACGACAGAGGACAAGATGGTGGGACAGTGTTCTCGAAGCGACCAGCATGAGTTTGACCAAACTGCGGGAGGCAGTGGAAGACAGAAGTGCCTGGCGTGCTCTGGTCCAGGGGGTCACGAAGAGTCGGACACGACTAAACGACTAAACAACAACACAAGGATTGTGAAGCTGGAAGGGAGTCTGTAACCTGAAGCGCATGTAACCTGAAGCCTATGTAACCTGAGGTACCACTGTATAGCATCACAGCATTGTAGAGTTGGAAATCATCATCGTCATCCGTGCTTCTTTTCTTTAAAAATGTTTAGGGGTACTCTCATTTTGACACCAGAAAATCAACATTTTAGCGACGATACAGTGGTACCTTGGGTTACAAAAGCTTCAGGTTACAGACGCTTCAGGTTACAGACTCCGCTAACCCAGAAATAGTACCTCGGGTTAAGGACTTTGCTTCAGGATGAGAACAGAAATCGTGCTCCGGCGGCAGCAGGAGGCCCCATTAGCTGAAGTGGTGCTTCAGGTTAAGAACAGTTTCAGGTTAAGAATGGACCTCCGGAATGAATTAAGTACTTAAGCCGAGGTACCACTGTACATTCTTTATTATTGAGTTTCACTATTTATACAGTTAATCCATACATTTTCAAAGACATAATAAGCGACACACCATGATTTGTTGTCATTTAGTTGTGTCTGCCTCTTCGTGACCCCCTGGACCAGAGCATGCCAGGCACTCCTGTCTTCCACTGCCTCCCGCAGTTTGGTCAAACGCATGCTGGTAGCTTTGAGAACACTGTCCCACCATCTTGTCCTCTGTCGTCCCCTTCTCCTTGTGCCCTCCATCTTTCCCAACATCAGGGTCTTTCCCAGGGAGTCTTCTCTTCTCATGAGGTGGCCAAAGTCTTGGAGCCTCAGCTTCAGGATCTGTCCTTCCAGTGAGCACTCAGGGCTGGTTTCCTTCAGAATGGAGAGGTTTGATCTTCTTGCAGTCCATGGGACTCTCAAGAGTCTCCTCCAGCACCATAATTCAAAGGCATCCATTCTTGGGCGATCAGCCTTCTTTATGATCCAGCTCTCACATCCATACATCACTAGTGTTTTCTTTAGTCTTTCCTGAATATTCAGGCAAAAGGCTTTAGGGGGCACGATATATAATGAAATCAAGAAGATTTGTGAAATGGCTTTCCCCAAGAGGCCACGAATCCTTCCTGCTCTCTCAACAGTCCGGTGGCCTTACTTCTGCATTCCTATGCAGCAGGTCTGCCAGGAAATGCAGCTAGCGGGAAGTGCAGCTAACCGCTCTCCGACTCTAGAGGAAATCCACCTTAAGCCTCTTTGGCTAGGCGCCAAATGCCATCTACTAACTGCAGGAGCTTGTGAGTTTAATGCCCTTATACTTTATAACCGGAGTCAGTAAACTCTTGTGCCAAGTTCCTCATTCTGCTGGGTCGCAGGCCATCAGTGGCGTAGCGTGGGTTGTCAGCACCCGGGGCAAGGCAAGTAATTTGCGGCCCCCCCCCCCGCTGCACTGTCCCTCCCCCAGATAGTCCCCCGCTCTCTCTCCGCACCGCACCGCACGCCTGGCACCCTCCCCTCCACAGTGGGCAGCGACCCGGCGGCTCAGATCGGATTCGCACAGCCAGCACTGCAGTGAGAGAGAGTGAGTGAGCCAGGTAGGGGCAGAGAGCTGCGAGTGCGAGCGCACCCCCCCCAGATGTTGCGCCCAGTGCGGCCGGCCCCCCTGCACCCCCCACGCTATGCCACTGCAGACCATACATTCAAAGTGCACCGCTTTGTCCAAAGAATCGCCGGAAACTGTAGTTTGCTCCCAGCATCCTTGATAAATGACAGCCCACAGGATTCTTGGTGGGTGGGCGCAGGGCCGGATTCAGGTTCGATGAGGCCCTAAGCTCTTGAAGGTAATGGGGCCCTTTATATGTCCAGCTGTCCTTTGTCCACAACAATTTGTCGCTGTTTTTTGTGTTGAATATATGCTAGATAGGGACGTGGGTGGCGCTGTGGGTTAAACCACAGAGCCTAGGGCTTGCCGATCAGAAGGTTGGCGTTTCGAATCCCCGTGACGGGGTGAGCTCCCGTTGCTTGGTCCCTGCTCCTGCCAACCTAGCAGTTTGAAAGCACCTTCTCTGGTGGGAAGGTAAACGGCATTTCCGTGCGCTGCTCTGGTTCACCAGAAGTGGCTTAGTCATGCTGGCCACATGACCCGGAAGCTGTACGCCGGCTCCCTCGGCCAATAAAGCGAGTTGAGCGCCGCAACCCCAGAGTTCGTCATGACTGGACCTAATGGTCAGGGGTCCCTTTACCTATATGCTAGATGGCCATTTATGGACCTAATAGGTATCTAAAGCCATTTGCACATAACAAAATAAGTATTTTATCAAAGGAATTGTTGAACTGAAATACAGTTAAGGATTCCTGCGTTGCCAGAGTTGGGGTTCAGCTAGATGATCCCTGGGGTCCCATCTACAATTCTCTGATTCTGTGAAAAATGCCTAAGGCTGACTCCTACAAAATAAAACAAAAAAGCCAAGCTTTTGGGGAGGATTGAGCATGCTGAATCTTGAGTGTTAGAAAAGAAAAATAGAAAACTCTCTCACTCACTCTCTTTGTGTAATGGCAGAAGACTTGGCTGGCAGGCACTCTGAACAGCAACACTCCTGTTAGAAGATAAGGATACGCCACAACATTTTGTCGCAGCACGTCCCTCTAGTTGTTCTGCTGAAGACAGGAGATGTGACGGAATTTGTCTAAATCATGGGTAGGCAAACTAAGGCCTGGGGGCCAGATCCGGCCCAATTGCCTTCTCAATCCAGCCCGCAGATGGTCTGGGAATCAGTGTGTTTTTACATGAGTAGAATGTGTGCTTTTATTTCGAATACATCTCTGGGTTATTTGTTGTTGTTGTTTAGTTGTTTAGTCATCTCCGACGCTTCATGACCCCATGGACCAGAGCATGCCAGGTACTCCTGTCTTCCACTGCCTCCCACATTTTGGTCAAACTCATGCTGGCAACTTCAAGAACACTGTCCCACCATCTCATCCTCTGGCGTCCCCTTCTCCTTGTGCCCTCCATCTTCCCCAACATCAGGGTCTTTTCCAGGGAGCCTTCTCTTCTCATGAGGTGGCCAAAGTCTTGGAGCCTCAGCTTCAGGATCTGTCCTTCCAGTGAGCACTCAGGGCTGATTTCCTTCAGAATGGAGAGGTTTGATATTCTCGCAATCCATGGGACTCTCAAGAGTCTCCTCCAGCACCATAATCCAAAAGCATCAAGGAATTCGTTCATTTTTTAATCCAAAATATAGTCCGCCCCCCCCCCAAGGTCTGAGGGACAGTGGATTGGCCCTCTGCTGAAAAAGATTGCTGACCCCAGGTCTAAATGATGAGGTCTTTGCAAAAGGCTTTTGATACTGTGAAAGGCGACATCAGAGTCAGGTATGTAATGAGAGGGAGGAAAATACCGTATTTTTTGCTCTGTAAGACTCACTTTTTCCCTCCTAAAAAGTAAGGGGAAATGTGTGTGTGTCTTATGGAGCGAATGCAGACTGCGCAGCTATCCCAGAAGCCAGAACAGCAAGAGGGATTGCTGCTTTCACTGCGCAGCGATCCCTCTTGCTGTTCTGGCTTCTGAGATTCAGAATATTTTTTTTCTTGTTTTCCTCCTCCAAAACCTAGGTGCGTCTCGTGGTCTGGTGCGTCTTATAGAGCGAAAAATACGGTACCTTCCTCTTCTAACCACAACACCCTGTACCTCATTCAGACTCTTCCGATCATCTTCAAATAAATATTTGTTCAGGTATAAAGGCCGAGTCGCCTTATGCGGGAAGGAAGAAACTGTAAGCAAAAAATATAAAAGGTCTTCTGTAACAATCTAACATGCCGAGACAAGTTGTTTGGAGGGCTGTGGGGTAGCCAACTGCTCAGGAAATGCCAGCTTTGGTGTGTGCCTCTGCCTTTGGCAGAGATTTGACGCGCAAACATCGGCAAGTGGAGGTTTTTTTTCTTGGCGCAGAGTCAAGCGGGAATACCTGCCAGGTCCAATTCCTCTTTCAAGGACAAAGGAGGCTGGTTTCAAAGTTCGGATGGTGGGGCAGGAGTGCGGATTCTGCCGAGGGGTGAAAACAGAGGCACCGCCACCAATATTGCAGAGGAAAATAGGTTTGAAACAGGCAGAGTGGTCTGAATGTATAGATAACCTAGAAAGAACCTGCCCTGCGGAACTCCCTCGCTGCGAGAAGCCAAGTTACAGGGAACCAGGCAGAGGGCCTTCTCGGTGGTGGCGCCCTCCCTGTGGAACGCCCACCCACCAGATGTCAAAGAAATAAACAACTACCAGACTTTTAGAAGACATCTGAAGGCAGCCCTGTTCAGGGAAGCTTTTAATGTTTGATGCATTACTGTATTTTAATATTTTGTTGGAAGCCGCCCAGGGTGGCTGGGGAAGCCCAGCCAGATGGGCGGGGTATAAGTAATATTATTATAATTATTATTTTAAAAATATTGGAGAAGTATCAATATGCAGTTGAAAATAGGACCCATGGAAGGGATGGGTAGAATTCAGAGTAATCTCGGTAATTGGATTCGGAATTGGGTTTTGTTGTATGCTTATATTTTGGAAAATGAAGGTGACCCGGAAACTACAACTAATCCAGAAGGCGGCAGCTAGACTGGTGACTGGGAGCGGCCGCCGAGACAACATAACACCGGTCTTGAAAGACCTACATTGGCTCCCAGTACGTTTCTGAGCACAATTCAAAGTGTTGGTGCTGACCTTTCAAGCTCTAAACTGCCTCGGCCCAGTAGACCTGAAGGAGCGTCTCCGCCCCCATCGTTCTGCCCGGACACTGAGGTCCAGCTCCGAGAGCCTTCTGGCGGTTCCCTCATTGCAAGAAGCAAAGCTACAGGGAACCAGGCAGAGGGCCTTCTTGGTGGTGGTGCCTGCCCTGTGGAACGCCCGCCCATCAGATGTCAAAGAGATAAACAACTACCTGACATTCAGAAGACATCTGAAGGCAGCCCTGTTCAGGGAATTTTTTAAATGTGTGACATCTTAGTGTATTTTTGGTCTTTGTGGAAGCCGCCCAGAGTGGCTGGGGAAACCCAGGCAGATGGGTGGGGTACAAATAAATTATTATTATTATTATTATTATTATTATTATTATTATTATTATTATTAAAATTATAAAATCAAGTAGGAATTTATTTCCAAAGAAGAAGAAGACTGTATGCTAGCTAAGTGTGGGGAGCGAGAGCGCGGAAAAACTCCAGTGTGTAGCTGAGCCAAATTTGCAGTTTCTCCTTTCAGAATCGATTCACCTGCCAATCTAGCTGTCCAATCGCACCTGCGGAGGGAAGGGCCTAGGGGAAATTTCAGGGGAAAGGGAGGGGGGGGGAGAGAAAGAAGTAAACAGTCTGGTTTAATTTATTGCATTTTGCTTCCTGGTGTCGGACTCTGAACTCTGGGCAAAAGACTCTGCGAGGCTGGACGGCGGAGGGACTTTTCAGGGGCGCGCAGGGACCGCGATGGCAGCGCCACACAGCTGGGCCACCAAACCGAAGGCCACCGTGCCGCCCCATTATTATTCGGGGTACCTGGAGAAGAGGAACGCCTGGGAAAAGGTAGGAGAGACTTCAGGGTCTCTTAGGAGAAGAATCAGAAAGCTGAACTGCAAGTTTTGTCGCTGTCAGCAACCAAGGGAGTTGGCAGGGCTTTGGGTGGGTGGGCCGGCTTCTCAGGACCCCCACACAGCAGGATTTTTTCGGGGGCCAGGCAGGATGATGAACCCCAAACCCCCCAAATTTCGGATCCCCTCCAAAGTTTTGCAGTTGTTTTGCAGCGAAAACACTGCCCCAACAAATGAGGGATTGATGCAATAGACGCGGGGTTTGCAGTTGACACCTCCAAACCCAACAGTGCCCAGATCCCAAATTTTGGGGGGTCATTTCAAGATGCATTGAGTGAGATAGATAAGCAACCCAAGACTTATTAAGTTCAGAATATTGTGTGTTTTTGGTTTGGCTCAATTTGGGGAACTTTTTTGCTGCTGTGTCTCCGAAACGATCTGGGGAAAGGTTGTGGGAAAAGGAAACTCAAAAGATCGTGGCTCCAGAGAACCTTTCGCTGCGACAGCTTTTGCTATTTTCCTTTCTTTTTTAAAAGTTTAAGGAAGGGAGTGATTGAGGTTGTGTTCTGTGTGGGGTGGAAGAAATAGAGAAGGAGTTTTGTCCCCCCCCGTCCCCCTGCTCAGTCGTCTTCTCCTGAGGCCAGAAATTGGGGAAGGAGACAGCCAACGGAACAGGTTGGCATAGAGGCAACAGAAACAGGCCTGGGGAACTCTCTGCCACAAGGTGTGACGGAAGGCTTGGGAGACGGCTCTGAAAAGAGGCGGGAGGAATTTGGGGAGGACAAGATGGTCTAGTAGCCTCTCTGTTCATGACTGGTATACTTATGGATGGCAAAGTACTAGGGGGCAATACTTTGAAGTCTGCACAGTCAACCTAGACTTGACTGGGGAAATACATATTTGCATTTAAAGTAAGTAAGTGTGTGTATGTATGTATGTGTGTGTGTGAATGCAGATTGCATTAGTTGTTTAATTCTGATGGGGCTGCAGCCGGCCTGTAACGGAATCATAGAATAATAATAATAATAATAATAATAATAATAATAATAATAATAATTTTATTTATACCCTGTCCTCCCCAGCCAGAGCCGGGCTCAGGGTGGCTAACACCAATAAAATCACAGTAAAAACATGATAAAGGTAAAGGGACTCCTGACCATTAGGTCCAGTAGTGGCCGACTCTGGGGTTGCGGTGCTCATCTCGCTTTATTGGCCGAGGGAGCCGGCGTACAACTTCCGGGTCATGTGGCCAGCATGACTAAGCCGCTTCTGGTGAACCAGAGCAGTGCACGGAAACGCCGTTTACCTTCCCGCCGGAGTGGTACCTATTTATCTACTTGCACTTTGACGTGCTTTCGAACTGCTAGGTTGGCAGGAGCAGGGGCCGAGCAACGGGAGCTCACCCCGTTGTGGGGATTCGAACCGCCGACCTTCTGATCAGCAAGTGCTAGGCTCTGTGGTTTAACCCACAGTGCCACCCGCATCCCCCCCCAAAAAACAAAAACAAAACCATGATAGGGGGGAGGGAAGGAAAACCCAATTTAAAATACAGGTTAAAATGCAGTTTAAAATGCAGCCTCGTTTTAAAAGTAGCCGATAAATCAAGACCATAAGGGGAGGGAAACATAAGGGTCAGACTGAGTCCAAACCAAAGGCCAGGCAGAACAGCTCTGTCTTGCAGGCCCTGCGGAAAGATGTCAAGTCCCGCATAGAGCTGGAAGGGACCCGAGGGTCATCTAGTCCAACCCCTTGCAGCTCAGGAATCTTTCGCCCAATGTGGGACTCGAACCCGTGGCCCTGAATTTAAGAGGCTCTGCCAACTGAGCTATACCTCATGCCCTGTGTTGTGTGTGTGTGTGTGTGTGTGTGTGTGCGCGCACGCACGCATGTAATTAACTCTTTCTTCTAGGAGTCTTGGTTGACCACAAACTTGACATGAGCCAACAGTGTGACGCGGCAGCTAAAAAAGCCAATGCAATTCTGGGCTGCATCAATAGGAGTATAGCATCTAGATCAAGGGAAGTTATAGTGCCACTATATTCTGCTCTGGTCAGACCTCACCTGGAGTACTGCGTCCAGTTCTGGGCACCACAGTTCAAGGAGGACACTGACAAACTGGAACGTGTCCAGAGGAGGGCAACCAAAATGGTCAAAGGCCTGGAAACGATGCCTTATGAGGAACGGCTAAGGGAGCTGGGCATGTTTAGCCTGGAGAAGAGGAGGTTAAGGGGTGATAGGATAGCCATGTTCAAATATATAAAAGGATGTCACCTAGAGGAGGGAGAAAGGTTGTTTTCTGCTGCTCCAGAGAAGCGGACACGGAGCAATGGATCCAAACTACAAGAAAGAAGATTCCACCTAAACATTAGGAAGAACTTCCTGACAGTAAGAGCTGTTTGACAGTGGAATTGGCTGCCAAGGAGTGTGGTGGAGTCTCCTTCTTTGGAGGTCTTTAAGCAGAGGCTTGACAACCATATGTCAGGAGTGCTCTGATGGTGTTTCCTGCTTGGCAGGGGGTTGGACTCGATGGCCCTTGTGGTCTCTTCCAACTCTATGATTCTATGATTGATTCCCCTGCTGCTGTCCTGATGAGAAATCTTAGTATCAAAGGAGTCGCAGCGGTTCTCAACCTGTGGGTCCCCAGATGCTGTTGGACTACAACTCCCATCATCCCTGAGCTCTGGCCTTGCTAGCTAGGCGTGATGGGAGTTGTAGTTCAACAACATCTTGGGACCCACAGGTTGAGAAAGGCTGTGTCGGGGAATCTCCCTGCAGAAAGAAATGCCAATTTTCTTCAAAACCACAGCAGAGGAAGAAATTGCTTGTTTGTTTGTTTGTGATATATGTAAAAAAAACCCTGCTCCTTTGCCCTTAGGGGTATCCAAGAGCCCATCCCTTTGTATGTTCTCTGTCGGTAGGAGAAAATAACAGAGGCCAACCAGAGAATAAGGTAAAGGTAAAGGTACCCCTGCCCGTTCGGGCCAGTCTTGACAGACTCTAGGGTTGTGCGCCCATCTCACTTAAGAGGCCGGGGGCCAGCGCTGTCCGAAGACACTTCCGGGTCACGTGGCCAGTGTGACAAGCTGCATCTGGCGAGCCAGCGCAGCACACGGAACGTCGTTTACCTTCCCGCTGGTAAGCGGTCCCTATTTATCTACTTGCACTTTGAGGTGCTTTCGAACTGCTAGGTTGGCAGGAGCAGGGACCGAGCAACGGGAGCGCACCCTGCCGCGGGGATTCGAACCGCCGACCTGACGATCGGCAAGTCCTAGGCGCTGAGGTTTTACCCACAGCGCCACCCGCGTCCCCGAGAATATAGAGAATCAAAGAATATAGAAGCAGAGAATATAGAATATAGAATATAGAATATAGAATATAGAATATAGAATATAGAATATAGAATATAGAATATAGAGAAGCAAAGCAGCTAGTAAGCCTGATTTTATTAAAACTGTTGCAACAAGAAAGTTTATTTACAACTGCTCTGATTTTTCTCTTCCCCCTCCCCCAGGAGTACAAAAAATATTGGGCAGGTCTCCGAGAATTGAGTCTCTATTTCTACAATACCAGCAGAGATGCCCAGGTAATGGCGAGAAATTATATGCACATATATATCTTGGCTTTTTTGGTATGGGGATGGGAGAAATTGCCCTAAACTCTACCATTTAATAAATGGTAGGATTTTGATTATTTGGGATAGGGAGGGAATATGTCAACTGCAGAGGAATTCCTATGCAAAACGACCTGGCCAAGCTTGGACCATTAAGGAAAAAAATTCAGGCCAAATGGCCAAATTTCAGAGGCAATTCAGCAACAAAACAATGTTTTGAAAATTTACTCCATCGGCGTTCGGGGAGATGGCTAGCTTGCGGCTCTAAATTTCAAGGGGTCTACTCTTGAGCAGGGACGTCGGGTGGCGCTGTGGGTTAAACCACAGAGCCTAGGACTTGCCGATCAGAAGGTCGGCAGTTCGAATCCCCATGACGGGGTGAGCTCCTGTTGCTCGGTCCCTGCTCCTGCCAACCTAGCAGTTCGAAAGCACGTCAAAGTGCAAGTAGATAAACAGGTACCACTCCGGCGGGAAGGTAAACGGTGTTTCCAGACGCTGCTCTGGTTCGCTGGAAGTGGCTTAGTCCTGCTGGCCACATGACCCGGAAGCTGTTCGCCGGCTCCCTCGGCCAATAAAGTGAGATGAGTGCCGCAACCCCAGAGTCGGTCACGACTGGGCCTAATGGTCAGGGGTCCCTTTACCTTACTCTTGAGTAAAACCTACCTTGGTACAAGTCATGGGGCAGATTTGGCTACAGAGTCTACAACACGTGGTCAGATTGAAAAATGGTCTGCTTTGATACATCAGGAGAAAATTTCTGATTGTGAGAAGTGTTCCGCAGTGGAACGGACTCCCTTTGACTCTCCTTCCTTGGAGGATTTTAAGCGGAGGTTGGACGGCCATTTGTCCTGGATACTTGAGCTGAGATTCCTACATTGCAGAGGGTCAGACTAGAGGACCTTTGCGTTCCCTTCCAAGCCTATGATTCTGTGATAGAAGGCAGCTTCAAGGCCAGAAGGCGGACAGCTGTAATAAATGTTGGAAATGTAAAGAAAAAGAAGGAACTTTTTATCACATGTGGCGGGAATGTAAGAAAGTGTAAAACTTCTGGGAGATGATATATAATGAGATGAAAAAGATGTTGAAATATACCGCATTTTCCGCTCTATAAGACGCACCAGACCACAAGACGCACCTAGTTTTTGGAGGAGGAAAACAAGAAAAAAAATATTCTGAATCTCAGAAGCCAGAACAGCAAGAGGGATCGCTGCGCAGTGAAAGCTGTGATCCCTCCTGCTGTTCTGGCTTCTGGGATAGCTGCGCAGCCTGCATTTGCTCCATAAGACGCACACACATTTCCCCTTCCTTTTTAGGAGGGAAAAAGTGAGTCTTACAGAGCAAAAAATACGGTACATTTATTAAAAAACCAGAAGCTTTTTTACTTGGCATGGTAGGGGATGATATTAACAAACAGGGTAGTAAATCGTTTTTATATGCAACAACAGCAGCAAGAATACTACTGGCACTAAAATGGAAGCAAGAAGAATTACCGCCGAAAGAAGAGGGCCAAATGAAATTATGCAGAATTAGATAAGTTAATTCATTAGAATTAAATGAAATTATTCAGAATTAGATAAACTATGCGGAATTAGATAAATTAACAGGAAGGATTCGAAACCTGCAGGACCAGAGATTCTTAGAGGACTGGAGTAAATATCTGAACCATTTGAAAAGTAATTGTAATAAAGAGATTATGCTAGTAGGACTGCAAGAAGTTCTGTAAGGAGGACTATGAAATATTGCAAGGAAGATAATGAAGAGAATGATTAGTTAATTAAAAGTTATAGAGAAATTAAGAAATGCAGAATAAGTGATAAAGAATGGAAAACTTTCAGAGGTTGTTGAGGGAAGTCCAAAATATTGTATAAGATAAGAAAGCATGTTAAATGACTGTTGGAAGTGATATGTTAAAAAATTAATAAAAATGTATATATATTTAAGGGGACGTGGGTGGCGCTGTGGGTTAAACCACAGAGCCTAGGACTTGCCGATCAGAAGGTAAGCAGTTCGAATCCCCGCGATGGGGTGAGCTCCCGTTGCTCGGTCCCTGCTCCTGCCAACCTAGCAATTCAAAAACACGTCAAAGTGCAAGTAGATAAATAGGTACCACTCCGGCGGGAAGGTCAACGGCATTTCCGTGTGCTGCTCTGGTACCTTCGGAAGCAGCTTAGTCATGCTGGCCACATGACCTGGAAACTGTACACCGGCTCCCTCGGCCAATAAAGCGAGATGAGCGCCGCAACCCCAGAGTCGGTCACGACTGGACCTAACGGTCAGGGGTCCCCTTTCCCTTTACCTTTTAAAAGAAGGTGGACAGCTGCAAAGTGAGCAGAAAGGAGGTGCAACAGAAGTTAGCTCTGAGCGGAGAGACGGAGCACTTTTTAAAAAAATCATGAGGACCAGAAACTTGGGTGTTGACTTTACCTGCACTTCCTCCCCGCAGTACGTTGAGAAAATTGACCTGGCAGATTTCCTGTCCCTTGCCGACGACAACCCCCCACGAACTGCGGCTGCCTGGCCCGCTGACGGAGTGGGACTGAACCTAAAAACGCGAAGCCAGGAAGTGAAACTGAAGGTAAGAGATTCTTTCTGCAAAGTCCAAAGATATCTCCTTGCTTGCAGAGAGATGAGGCTTGTTCCACTGATGGT
Source organism: Podarcis tiliguerta (assembly GCF_965153285.1). Lineage (NCBI taxonomy): Eukaryota > Metazoa > Chordata > Lepidosauria > Squamata > Lacertidae > Podarcis > Podarcis tiliguerta. Next base: position 6,249,464 of record NC_139551.1, on the reverse strand, counting down.
CAAAAACTCCAAGCGGTTTATGCATAAGGTAAAGGGACCCCTGACCATTAGGTCCAGTCGTGACCGACTCTGGGGTTGCGGCCCTCATCTCGCTTTATTGCTGTGGTTTAACTCACAACGCCACCTGCGTCAAATATCTGTGCTGGTACTGTTTGTACAAGAAAGGATGGCTGTGATGTAGATCTTTGCAACCTAAAGATATACAAACAACTGCGTTGTTCCCTGTTACATATTAGCTGGACAGAGTTAGGTCTTTGTAACCTAAAGATCTACAGATACCGGTATTGTACCCCAAGCATACTGGAAACAAAAGCAGAACAGATCTCTATGATCCAAGAACAAACGGTTTTGGCTAAACCGACCCTGTTGTAAAAATCTTTGTTAAAAAATATATATTAAAAATTCTACAGGACATTCAGTGAACATGGGCACCGGTTTTTGTTTCACATACAATGAAAATATTGATGAAGAGAATTCTGTTCAACACAGACAAGGAAAGTTGCGGGAAGACTTTAATCCACAAGCTTCTTGACTTCCTTTTTTTTAAAAAGAATTATTTATTTATACTTTTCAAGTTGATACATTTCACCAGTTCTATGCATTTCACTAATTTTACATTCATTTTGACATTTCAGAACTTTCGGGGTTGGACTCGATGGCCCTTGTGGTCTCTTCCAACTCTATGATTCTATGATTCCACCCCCCTCTTCTTCTTAACTGTATTTCACTATTAATATAAAGGTAAAGGGACCCCTGACCGTTAGGTCCAGTCGTGACCGGCTCTGGGGTTGCCGCGCTCATCTCGCTTTATTGGCCGAGGGAGCCGGCGTTCAGCTTCCGGGTCATGTGGCCAGCAGGACTAAGCTGCTTCTGGCGAACCAGAGCAGCGCATGGAAATGCCGTTTACCTTCCCGCCAGAGTGGTACCTATTTATCTACTTGCACTTCGTGCTTTCAAACTGGTAAGTTGGCAGGAGCAGGGACCGAGCAACGGGAGCTCACCCCGTCATTGCGGGGATTCGAACCACTGACCTTCTGATCGGCAAGCCCTAGGCTCAGTGTTTTAACCCACAGTGCCACTCCTTCTTAATTGTATTTCAGTTCAACAATTCCTTCGATAAAATACATATTTTGTGATGTGCAGATGGCTTGAGATACCTATTAGATCCATAAATTACCATATAGCATATATTCAACACAAAAAAACCAGTGACAATTTGTTGTTGACAAAGGACAGCTGGACATATAAAGGGCCCCATTACCTTCAGTAGCTTAGGGCCTCATCAAACCTAAATCCGGCCCTGAGCAGGGCGATAAAAAAGTTGCAAGCCTCATCACCTAGGCACTTCTGCGGAATAAGACAAATTCCAGCACATCTACGAGGGTGTGTGAGGCCAATTTAAGCGCTGTGCTTGCCAGGTTTGTTTGCAGATGTGATATAGGTCCTGAAACACACCCAACTCTGTCTCTCGTATGGAGATTGGCATTCAAGGTAATGCACATTTTTATAGTGAAATAAAAAAAATAAGGTCATTTTATATATATATATATATATTCATAAATGTACCAAGCAAACACGTACATAAATATATAAACCACATGTCTGAAGAAGCACAGGAAAACAGCCATGAAGCCATTTTGGCTGCCCAACTGACCAAATGTTTTCTCTGCAAAGTCAAAGGGAAATGAAAAGCCTCCCCATTGTCTTTTCCTTCACAAATCCTGTCTTAAGGGTATGTCTGTGTATGAATAGGGTGTGAGCCTGTTACCTGGCCCAGGAACTAAGTATTTATCATTACAAAAGACTGGCCAGGCTCCCCAGGGTATCCAATCAAGTAAGCATTAACTGGTAACCTGCCAGACAGGAGGTAAACAACGCACTCAGATTTCTATTGTAGACCACCCCTTTCTGTGATGTAGGTATGATGTTTCTGGGGGTGGTCTTGGACTCCAGGGCGGGCAATTTAAAATGTCTATATAAGGGCGGGCACACCTTTGTTTTGGGTCCTCCTCCTTTCTCCTGCATATGAGGGGAACATCCTGTTGCAACAGTTCAACAAAGATCAGGCTTACTAGCTGCTTTGCTTCTCGATATTCTCTGGTTGGCCTCTGTTCTTTTCTCCGACCGATGGAAAACCTGCAAAGGTCTCTAGAAGGGCTCTTGTGTCCCCCATGAGGGCAGATTTTAGTTTATTACGATAGTTTATGCATAAACTGGGGATGCGGGTGGCGCTGTGGTTTAAATCATAGAGCCTAGGACTCGCCGATCAGAAGGTTGGCGGTTCGAATCCCCATGACGGGGTGAACTCCCATTGCTCAGTCCCAGCTCCTGCCAACCTAGCAGTTCGAAAGCACATAAAAGTGCAAGTAGATAAATAGGTACCACTCCGGCGGGAAAGTAAATGGCGTTTCCGTGCGCTGCTCTGGTTCGCCAGAAGCGGCTTAGTCATGCTGGCCACATGACCCAGAAGCTATACGCCGGCTCCCTCGGCCAGTAAAGCGAGATGAGCACCACAACCCCAGAGTCGGTCACGACTGAACCTAATGGTCAGGGGTCCCTTTACCTTTTAAGTTGAATATGTTGGAGGGAGAAGTTTGGAAGAGCGATTCAGCACCACAGTGGCTATCAGAGTCTCACTTTCCTAGACAAGAACGAGAAATGAAACGCAGCCCGTTCCTTCGAAATCTGCACTTAATCCGGATTTTGTGATGCAGTTGTCCGGACAGACAATATTTACAAAAGGATGTACGTATTAGCTGAAGCCGTACATAAAAATAGCGAAAGCAGCACACACAAAAATGCACTATATACGAGGAGAAAATGCTCGCAGATATGTGTGTATTACTCCAAACTGTGTACAAATCATGCGCCTATCAGGATAAATTCTTTCTAAGATGCTGAAGGGTTTTCCAGAGGATTTACTGCATCCAAGAGTATTAAAAGTGAACTGCATCCAAGAGTATTAAAAGAACTGGCAGATGTGATCTCAGAACCACTGGCAATCATCTTTGAGAATTCCTGGAGAACAGGCGAAGTCCCAGCAGACTGGAGGAGGGCAAATGTTGTCCCTATTTTCAAAAAGGGGAAAAGAGAGGACCCAAATAATTACCGCCCAGTCAGTCTGACATCAATACCAGGGAAGATTCTGGAGCAGATCATCAAGCAAACAATCTGTGAGCACCTAGAAAGGAATGCTGTGATCACCAATAGTCAGCATGGATTTCTGAAAAATAAGTCATGTCAGACGAACCTGATCTCGTTTTTTGACAGAATTACAAGCCTGGTAGATGAAGGGAACGCAGTGGATGTAGCCTACCTTGATTTCAGCAAGGCATTTGACAAGGTGCCCCATGATATTCTTGTAAAGAAGCTGGTAAAATGCGGTCTTGACTATGCTACCACTCAGTGGATTTGTAACTGGCTGACTGACCGGACCCAAAGGGTGCTCATCAATGGTTCCTCTTCATCCTGGAGAAGAGTGACTAGTGGGGTGCCACAGGGTTCTGTCTTGGGCCCGGTCTTATTCAACATCTTTATCAACGACTTGGATGATGGACTCAAGGGCATCCTGATCAAATTTGCAGATGACACCAAACTGGGAGGGGTGGCTAACACCCCAGAGGACAGGATCACACTTCAAAACGACCTTGACAGATTAGAGAACTGGGCCAAAACAAACAAGATGAATTTTAACAGGGAGAAATGTAAAGTATTGCACTTGGGCAAAAAAAATGAGAGGCACAAATACAAGATGGGTGACACCTGGCTTGAGAGCAGTACATGTGAAAAGGATCTAGGAGTCTTGGTTGACCACAAACTTGACATGAGCCAACAGTGTGATGCGGCAGCTAAAAAAGCCAATGCAATTCTGGGCTGCATCAATAGGAGTATAGCATCTAGATCAAGGGAAGTTATAGTGCCACTGTATTCTGCTCTGGTCAGACCTCACCTGGAGTACTGTGTCCAGTTCTGGGCACCACAGTTCAAGAAGGACACTGACAAACTGCAACGTGTCCAGAGGAGGGCAACCAAAATGGTCAAAGGCCTGGAAACGATGCCTTATGAGGAACGGCTAAGGGAGCTGGGCATGTTTAGCCTGGAGAAGAGGAGGTTAAGGGGGGATATGATAGCCATGTTCAAATATATAAAAGGATGTCACATAGAGGAGGGAGAAAGGTTGTTTTCTGCTGCTCCAGAGAAGCGGACACGGAGCAATGGATCCAAACTACAAGAAAGAAGATTCCACCTAAACATTAGGAAGAACTTCCTGACAGTAAGAGCTGTTTGACAGTGGAATTTGCTGCCAAGGAGTGTGGTGGAGTCTCCTTCTTTGGAGGTCTTTAAGCAGAGGCTTGACAACCATATGTCAGGAGTGCTCTGATGGTGTTTCCTGCTTGGCAGGGGGTTGGACTCGATGGCCCTTGTGGTCTCTTCCAACTCTTCTATGATTCTATGATTCTATGATTCTATGATACTTAAATAAAAACCTTGCCGATCGCCGTGGAGACGTTGCCATTTGAATTTAAGAATGGGGAAACGAGAAACCAACAACTCCAAAATGGATAGATCCTTCCATCTCTTAATTGTCAAAGATGATGGGCACCATGTTGTCTAAGCCTGGTATACAATATTAAATTGGTTAACATGATGAAGTTAAGTTTTAAAAACTGGGATTGTTCTTTTCAGATGGAAAGCCTTGAGTCGCGAGAGCTATGGAAAGGTTTTATTCTCACGGTTGTGGAGGTGAGTTTATTCCTTTCTCTTCTCCTTCTCCTTCTCCTTCTCCGTCTTCTTCTTCTTCTTGTGTTTTAGCGATTTTTAGTCATGTTTTTTTAAAAGGAAGCAAAGCTCTATGAGGAGCAATTGATAGTTTAAGCACCCGACCACCACCATGTGGGAAGAGAAACTGACGTCGGGGCAATTCAGAGAGGCTATTTAAGGGATAAATTGGGAAGTTTTGGCTCGCAAAACTTTACATCCTGTGTCAGTCTTACTCAGAATAATGACATGAATGCGCCCGACTGACTTAGGGCTATGCATTTCAGTGAGCCTACTCTGAGTACAACATAGTTGAATACAACCCAAAGTCTCTAGCTTGGGACAACGGGAAGAACCATATTTTTTGCTCTATAAGACTCACTTTTCCCCTCCTAAAAAGTAAGGGGAAATGTGTGTGCGTCTTACGGAGCCAATGCAGGCTGCGCAGCTATCCCAGAAGCCAGAACAGCAAGAGGGATTGCTGCTTTCACTGCGCAGCGATCCCTCTTTCTGTTCTGGCTTCTGAGATTCAGAATATTTTTTTTCTTGTTTTCCGCCTCCAAAAACTAGGTGCGTCTTGTGGTCTGGTGCGTCTTATAGAGCGAAAAATACAGTAGTCAAAAGAAGCTTAGCCCTGCAAAAGGGGAGGTTTTCAATTGTAAATAAGGCCAGTGTGAAATTTTTGGATTTAACATGTAGGGTTTCAAGCATGTAAATAACGTCAGAAGATTATCTCATTCGGTGTGGGGTGATTCAACCCTTCTCCCTAGCTGCAGTCCTAGATGAAATGACTATTTATTATGTCGGAAGTGCAACAGCAGTGATCATTAACTAAATGGTTCATTCTGCTTGTGTTTCAGTCAAACAGCCAAGAGAGGGGCGGGGCAGGGGTGTTGCCGAGCAACCAAGCAGAGTGACATCACGTTTGCTGAGGTAGCATGCACTCTGATTGGCTGAGTAGTTCTGAGAGAATTTTTCCTCTGAACGTTTGGTTGAATGTCTCCCTACTGTAAATCTCTCTGCTACAAGGCTGGTTTACTTCTCAAATTATACACACTGCTTTTGTTCAGTACAGTGGTACCTCGGGTTAAGTACTTAATTCGTTTCGGAGGTCCGTTCTTAACCTGAAACTGTTCTTAACCTGAAGCACCACTTTAGCTAATGGCCGCAGCGCCGCCAAAGCACAATTTCTGTTCTCATCCTGAAGCAAAGTTCTTAACCTGAAGCACTATTTCTGGGTTAGCGGAGTCTGTAACCTGAAGCGTCTGTAACCTGAAGCGTATGTAACCCGAGGTACCACTGTAAAGTGCTGTCAGGATTTCTTTTATCTCCAGGCTCCATCTGCATTGTTGAAGTGACTTAAGCAACAGCTTTCACCCCAAACTCTGTTCTCCCGTAGATGAAAGTCCCGACCACCCTGAGTTTGCTCCCCGGTCACTTCTGCATGTTGTCTGAAGCACTCGAGAAAGAAAAGGAACGTCGATCCAAGGCTGACATGAGAGTCGAGAAGCCGCTTCCAGAGTGAGTGGACTGTAAACCCCTGGAGGCAAAGATGTGTTTATATTTTGCCAGGGGAAATAATATGCACTCGGTGTTACTGGTGACTTTTAAACTTAGTAGGGCTACAATTTTCCACCCTGCAGTTTTCCTTTTACAGTGCACCCTTGGGTTACATTAAAGGTAAAGGTAAAGGTACCCCTGCCCGTACGGCCCAGTCGTGACCGACTCTGGGGTTGCGCGCCCATCTCGCTTAAGAGGCCGGGGGCCAGCGCTGTCCGGAGACAATTCCAGGTCACGTGGCCAGCATGACGAAGCTGCTCTGGCGAGCCAGAGCCGCACACGGAAACGCCGTTTACCTTCCCGCTATAAAGCGGTACCTATTTATCTACTTGCACTTAAGGGTGCTTTTGAACTGCTAGGTGGGCAGGAGCTGGGACCGAATGACGGGAGCTCACCCCGCCGCGGGGATTCGAACCGCCGACCATGCGATCGGCAAGTCCTAGGCGCTGAGGTTTTACCCACAGCGCCACCCATGTCCCTTGGGTTACATTACCTTCGGGTAATGTAACTTTTGGGTTGCGAATGCTGCAAAACTGGAAATGTATGCGCGCCGCGGACATGGGCAGAAGTGCTCAATCACGTCGCATGCGTGCGCAGAAGGGTGCCTCTGGTTACCAAGATTTCGGATTATGACCGGGCCTCCAGAACGGATCCCGTTCGTAACTGGGAAAGTGTGTCTCGACATGTGTTGGAAGTGCAACAGCAGAGATCATTCAGTTTGCAACTTATGGGTTAATTCTGCTGGTGCTACAGTCTGTTGGCCAAGAAGGGGACCAGTGGAGCTGTTGCTTAGCAACCAGGAAGAATAGCATGATGCTTGCTGAGGCTGCACTTGGTCTGATTTGGACTCCACCAAGCAGGGCAAAGGGACGCGGGTGGCGCTGTGGGTTAAACCACAGAGCCTAGGACTTGCTGATCAGAAGGTCGGCGGTTCGAATCCCCTCAACGGGGTGAGCTCCTGTTGCTCGGTCCCAGCTCCTGCCAACCTAGCAGTTCGAAAGCACGTCAAAGTGCAAGTAGATAAATAGGTACCGCTCCAGCGGGAAGGTAAACGGCGTTTCCGTGCGCTGCTCTGGTTCGCCAGAAGCGGCTTAGTCCTGCTGGCCACATGACCCGGAAGCTGTACGCTGGCTCCCTCGGCCAATAAAGCGAGATGAGCGCCGCAACCCCAGAGTCGGCCATGACTGGACCTGACGTTCAGGGATCCCTTTACCTTTTTAAACAGGGCAAACTGTTTTTTAAAGTCCCACCAACACTCCTTGCAATGGAATAGAAGATTATTCACACACAATGCAGGGCTGTTTAAGACAGGAAAGCTGTCTGGGCCAAGGCTGTCGTTTTGCAAAAGACCTCTGCTTTATTTATTTCCGCCCCAGCTGTTTCTTCAAGGTCTCCAGGACGGAGGCCGAAGTCCTTCTGGAGAAGAACGAAAACTGTGGGAATATGTTGCTGCGGCCAGGAGGGGATGGCAAGAGCGTCTCTGTGACCACCCGGCTGAAAGCGAACGGGTGAGTTTGGCAAGGCAAATCCATTGCAGAAAATTCTGCGATCTTCGTTTCCTCCTTTAGTCCCTTGCCATCTGAAGATCCAGCCGTCTCCCTTGCTGGCCTCCTGCTTCTAACGCGTTAAAAGGTTTTGTGTTCATTATTGTTCACTTTTTAAAAAATTATATTAATTATTTGTTTGTTTCAACAACTTGCATATCGCATCATCGCAGTCATCTCCAAGTGGGGATCCAGTGCAAACAAGACTAAAAAAATGCATTAAAACTATAAAATCAGAACTCAGTTAAATAGCCTGCCGACAATACAAAGTCTCCAGTAAGCACTGGAAGTTCAGCTGGAAGGGAAGACAATGATATTGGGCCCACAATATTATAATGACAATGACAACAACGATTTTATTGCAGTGGTACCTTTGTTTTCAAACGTAATCCGTTCCAGAAGACCGTTCGACTTCCGAAATGTTTGAAAACCGCGGCGCAAAGGGCGGTCCAGTTTCTATGGCGAAAATAATAATTAAAAAAAAACCTCAGTGGAAGTCGTTTGGCTTCCCAAAAGCGTTCGGAAACAGAACGCAATTACTTCTGGGTTTTTGGTGTTCGAAAACCAAAACATTCAGCTTCTGAGATGCTCGAAAACTGAGATAACTCTGTACAGTGGTGCCCCACAAGACGAATGCCTCGCAAGACGGAAAACCCGCTAGACGAAAGGGTTTTCCGTTTTTCAATGCGCTTCGCAGGACGAATTTCTCTATGGGCTTGCTTCGCAAGACGAAAATGTCTTGCGATTTTTGAGATTTTTTTTCGCTCCCCACCCCCTTTTTCTAAGGCGCTAAGCTGCTAATAGCCTTTTAGCAGCTAATCTGCTAACCCCTTAAGCCTTTAATAGCCGCTAATAGCCGCTAAACCGCTAATAGCGCTAATCCGCTAAACTGCTAATAGGGTTGCTTCGCAAAACAAAAAAACCGCTAGACGAAGAGACTCGCGGAATGGATTCTTTTCGTCTTGCGAGGCACCACTGTATTTATATGCCTCTCATCTGAGTGGGCTGTGTGTCTGAGTCATGGGGGACCACTAGGAATAATTGTGATATACTCAATCTCCACCCCCAGTTCCTTATTGTCTACTTTTTCGCTGCCCCCCTGCATGAGGCACGGGAGAATTGAGCTGGCAGAATTAACAGGGGCTGCAAGAACTGAGAGAGGCATTAGCTGGCTTCATGGTTTTTCCCACACTGTGATTTTTGTATAGCACACACACACACATATCATGATTTGTGTTACATTGACAGGTCAAAAATCATGAAACAGTATGGACCTCAAACCAGTTTTGGACGATATATCAATATGTATTTTGCCCTTCCTTAATGTCCTTCATATGAACTGATGGTGATTTTGTTGGGAAAAACATCCTTGGAAGCCAAGACGCAAGCTTAAAATTGAACACAGCCAAACATGCAATATTGAAATATAGGCTGCAAAACTTTAAAATGTGCCCTTTCCAGCGAACTCCATAAATATTCTCTTTAAGTGCTTCTTCTAAAGTTTTCTGCTTCCCCTAGAACAGAAGCAGACCACAAGCTTGTAAGTTATAAAAAGGTTTACTTACCAATGCTCCAAAGGTCAGAGTCATGTGCTTTTCCATGCAGCAGTTAGAAAAAGATGCACAGGCAGAAAAAAAGTTATTGGTTACAAAATGGTGAAAGCTAAACTAGTGTATAGGGAAAAGCTAGTTTCAGGGTACATTCTTGTCTGAAACAGAAAAGGCTTGTTAAAGCCATGCAGTTGGAGGGAACAATTCAGAGAATGAAAGCTTGGTTACCTCTTTCCTCCCAAGGTAAGGGGAAATGACATAGGCAAAGCCTGTCAGGACAGCTTACTCTATGGCATTAACCCTTCATGCATTTATTAGACTGAAGCATGCTGCTATATAAGGCGGGTTTAGCCTACAAATTTTACATAATTTCTTTTTATTTCCTTTATCCCCCCCCCCATTCTTTTGCTTTTGTTTTCTTCCTTGTTAAATTTGCAAATAAAAAAACTTTTTTTAAAAAAACAAACACATCGATTCTTACAAAAAGACATTGCTCAATTTCCCTCTTTCCCCCGTATCCGGTGCAGGATCGTGTCTATAAAGCACTATAAAATCAACCTGACTGATGGAGAATACATCATTGATGTCGAAGAGCCGGTGAGTTGTGCTGGGGCCGTCATTCAACTCGGTGGCAGGGCAAATGTTTTGTAAGGACAAGGTTCCAGATTACCGTATTTTTTGCTCTCTAAGACTCACTTTTTCCCTCCTAAAAAGTAAGGGGAAACGTGTGTGCGTCTTATGGAGCGAATGCAGGCTGTGCAGCTATCCCAGAAGCCAGAACAGCAAGAGGGATTGCTGCTTTCACTGCGCAGCGATCCCTCTTGCTGTTCTGGCTTCTGAGATTCAGAATATTTTTTTTCTTGTTTTCCTCCTCCAAAAACTAGGCGCGTCTTGTGGTCTGGTGCGTCTTATAGAGCGAAAAATACGGTAAATCCTACATATCGTGAGTTGAAAGGACCGGTTAGCAGATGGCGGGCCAAGATCTTTCTTTGCCTGAGACCCCAGAGAGCAAATTCTCTATCAGGGAACTGCCATCAGTGTCCGAGGGAGAGAGCAAGCTCCGAAGGGATTCCAGAGAGCGTCCCGGGATTGGGAGAGGCAGCCCATCTTCTGGGGGAGAGAATCAGCGTAGCTCCAGTGGAGAAGGGGGGCAGATGGGGGAATCGGCGAGGCGAACCCATGACTCCTTGCCGGGGACCAGCGGGGAGAGGAAGGGTCCTCCGCTGCCCACGCCCTCCTTGCGCAGAAGGCTTCCACGCAGGGAGAGTAGGCGGAGACTTGGTGTCAAAGAGCTTCTTTGCTGGAAGAAGTTTAAGAAACGCCCACTGACGGATTCTGCCAGCCATTGAGACAGTCACGGGCTAGTGGCTGCCCGGACAGGAAAGGTTCACTCAGGCAACCCAGCCAGACGTTGGGACAAGCTTACGTACGAGCAACCCCTAGAACCATTACAGTAACCTTTAAAGAATACAGACACAAGAGTCTTTCCTTAAAAGGAACAAGAAGTTTACTCACATTTCAGTTCACGATTTGATCCTTGAAAGGCAGGCTTGAATTAGTAGTTGCATAACAATCTTTGAGAGACAGCAGACTGCAAGATTAGGGGCACAGGATCAGGCCCAAATGTCTGTGTGGACAAGGGGGCACCAGGTATCAAGGCGAGCAAGCAAGAACAGGCAGGCTCATGCAATGGAACAATTTGTCAGTTTTGTTTCTCTCCGTTTCTCATTTCCCCCATCTTAAAGTTCAGTTCCCCATATTTCTGGAGCAATTTGCAGATTTGCTTATAGAAAAGAATAATCTGGAAAACGAGCGAGGTCCCAGCTAAAGAAGACTGGCGTCTTAAACTGATGGATCTAACATACAGAATAAGAACAAGAAGGACATACGTTTAGAGAAGATTGGAAAACGTTTGTTGAATATACGTGGGGGAAATTGTGCACACCTGAAAAACGTTGGCAGCATTAAGATAAATTCAACGGTGTAAATAAGTTTTGATGGATGCAATGGTGGAATACTGAACGGTTTAGTTTTTGTAAAATATGCAGGGATTTCTGATATGCAAAATGAACCAGTGAAGAAGGGAAGTTGCTGATATTTTAAGGATGTTTAAATGAATATTCTAAATTGTAAAACAGAAAAGTTTATTAAAAATCATAGGAAAAAAATGAATAAGAATGAATCCTCCAAACAAATAAAAAACCATACATACTTCACAAAAATTCTTCAGACTATTAGTTTGAACCCCTGAATACATTTTTGTACACCATTTGGACTAACGTACACATATAGATGGGACGCGGGTGGCGCTGTGGGTGAAACCACAGAGCCTAGGACTTGCCGATCAGAAGGTCGGTGGTTCAAATCCCCGTGATGGGGTGAGCTCCCGTTGCTCGGTCCCTGCTCCTGCCAACTTAGGAGTTCGAAAGCACGTCAAAGTGCAAGTAGATAAATAGGTACCACTCCGGCGGGAAGGTAAACAGTGTTTCCGTGCGCTGCTTTGGTTTGCCAGAAGCGGCTTAGTCCTGCTGGCCACATGACCCGGAAGCTGTACACTGTGTCTCTCGGCCAATAAAGCGAGATGAGCGCCGCAACCTCAGAGTTGGTCATGACTGGACCTAATGGTCAGGGGTCCCTTTACCTTTACTTTACACATATAGATATGCAAACAGATCCATATATCTGTGGAAATAACTTGCATGATCTTAGGGGAAATATATATATTTATGAAAAGGTTTGCTTAGGGGAAACTGCGTGCAGAAACGTTGCATATTAGATAAATGTGCTGGTGAGTTTATCTTGAGGACTTAAAAAAAAAAAGCAATTGACAGGCTGACATGGAAAGGCAGATAGCTGAACTTAAGACAGAAGAAATGAGAAACCGAGAGAAACGAAAACGGACAGATTCACACACACCACTTCTTGGTGTTCTTCGGGTAGAATTTCCAACTCTTCACCAAGCCCTGGTAAATGTTAGTGAATGGTTTCCCCCTCTTTCTCTTTCCCCAGTATCGCTGCTCTTCGCTTGCCAAGGTGGTGGAATTTTTTGTAAACAGCAGCAAGCGCATCCTGGTGCCCCTGTCTCTCGACGAGAGCTACGCCATGACTCTAGGTAGGTTCGTGGCTCAAGCCCTCCTCTACGTTGTCGGAACGCGTTAGAAATTTCCCCATAGGAATCAAAGGAAATTGTTGACTTGTTATGTGAACGCTCGCCAAAGGAGAGATACCTGAGAAGGCATCGTGCTCAGATAGCAGGACCTGCACGTACTTTGGTTCGCCGCCCGGTATTTAACATAATCTATGTTGCCATTGGTGGCGCTGTGGGTTAAACCACAGAGCCTAGGACTTGCCGATCAGAAGGTCAGCAGTTCGAATCCCCGCGACGGGTTGAGCTCCCGTTGCTCGGTCCCTGCTCCTGCCAACCTAGCAGTTCGAAAGCACGTCAAAGTGCAAGTAGATAAATAGGTACCACTCCGGCGGGAAGGTAAATGGCGTTTCTGTGCGCTGCTCTGGTTCACCAGAAGCGGCTTAGCCATGCTGGCCACATGACCCGGAAGCTGTACGCCGGCTCCCTCGGCCAATAAAGTGAGATGAGCGCTGCAACCCCAGAGTCGGCCACGACTGGACCTAATGGTCAGGGGTCCCTTTATTTTTTTATGTTGCCGTTGGTTTTACATAGGTCAACGTAACTTGCAAATTTAAACAGTCAAATGTGTAATTATTTCTGCGCTTCCATGCAAAGGAAATGCAATTTAAACGGCCAAAAAATCAATGTCACCAACTGCATATAACCAGTGCCCTGAAAAACTTCTTCTCCTTCTCCGATCCCACATAGCTGAGTGAGATTGTCTTCCATAAACATGGTCTTAATTGTGAGTCCATAAGTGACTGTGGAGGCCAATTCTGGATCCACAACATCCTTCTACAGTGGGGACATAGGTTTCTGGGTGGGAGTTCATCACGGTGTGGATTTGCCAAGTGTGCCTTCCTCTTAGCACATTTCTCCCTTTTGTCGTGAGTTTGAGTGTCTTCAAAGCCCATGACGCCTTTGGTAAAGGCTGTTCTCCAACTGGAGTGCTCGCAGGCCAGTGTTTGTGGTTCGTGGACCCGACCCCTGCAATGTGGAATGAATGATATAAGGTTAATGGGCAAGAAAAGGCCACAACTTTATTGATTACAGCAGTGAAAAGGTATTGGCTTAGGCATTGGATGTCTAAAACAAGGGGGGTTTATTCACCAGTAGGTGGAGCCTGTTGATGCTAATCCAACTATAGGCTCTCCCCTGATGTCACCGAGGGTCGTGCCATGGCCTCCCGCCAAGCAGGCATCGGACAGAATACACGACCGCCAGATTCCTTTAACGGAATACCCAGAAATTGAAGGCATAGGTGATGGCCACACCTAGCCCTTCCACACACCACAACACATTATTCCAATGCCTAACCTACCCACCAATACCACGAAAGTTGTGACGATTGCTACGAGGTAGGCGAAAAAACCCAAAAGCCTAATGCCAAATGGAAAAATTCCTACCAGGCCCCCCGGACAACCAGGGCGACCAACCTAAGGTCCATAGCAAGGCCAAGGAAAAAACTAAGACCCTGAGCTCAAAGGGAGTGGAGGGTGGGTGACTCACGACGGGACGACGGAGAGTGAGGCCGAAGAGGGGCTGGCGCCGCAGCATTTAGGCTGCTGTAAACGCCCCCTCGGAGGCACCTGGTTGGGTGCCTGCCGATGGGCGTGGGCGCCAGCCAGGTGAGTGGGTGAGGCAGGGAGCTAACGCCCCCTGCTAGGGGCGGAGCTCGGGCTCCCGCCCACAACCACTCCCCTGTCTTCCAGGGAGGAGAGTCTTCCTCAGTTGTTGGTGTTTATACTACATTTTTAAAGATTTTCCTTGAGACAGTCTTTAAACCTCTTTTGTTGACCACCAGCATTACGCTTTCCATTTTTAAGTTCGGAATAGAGTAGTTGCTTTGGAAGACGATCATCAGGCATCCGCACAACATGACCAGTCCAACGAAGTTGATGTTGAAGAATCATTGCTTCGACACGGGTGATCTTTGCTTCTTCCAGTACACTGGCATTAGTTTGCCTGTCTTCCCAAGGGATGTGTAAAATTTTTCTACGGCAACAACAGCAGCTGAGGAGAACAACTGGTCTTTCGCTGGGCTTGTTTCCGTTGCAGACATGGGACAAATACACAGACTTAGTGATAGCTTCTACTTTTGTTTCTGTGTTTGGCAAGATCTGTAACTGCAGTTTCTTCTCGTTTTGCAGAGATCGTGGAGACGGATAAAGAAAGTGGAGAGACTGCCCTGGTGGCCCCGCGCTTGCCCGGTATCCTGCCACGACCCCCAAGAGGTGTGACAATTCGCTTGCACTAATCCTGTGGCTAAACTCATGCTAACCTCCCTGTTCCTCTTCCCTGGGGGCCAGGAATTTGGGCTGCCACACCCAACCTTCCTATGGTCTTTATAGGGACGTGGGTGGCGCTGTGGTCTAAACCACTGAGCCTCTTGGGCTTGCCGATCAGAAGGTTGGCGGTTCGAATCCCTGCGACGGGGTGAGCTCCCATTGCTCGGTCCCTGCTCCTGCCAACCTAGCAGTTCGAAAGCACATCAAAGTGCAAGTAGATAAATAGGTACCACTCTGGCGGGAAGGTAAACGGCGTTTCCGTGCACTCTGGTTTCCATCACAATGTCCCGTTGCGCCACAAGCAGTTTAGTTCGGCTGGTCACATGACCTGGAAAGCTGTCTGTGGACAAACGCCGGCTCCCTTGGCCTTAAAGTGAGATGAGCGCCGCAACCCCATAGTTGCCTTTGACTGGACTTAACCGTCCAGGGATCCTTTACCTTTACCGATGGCCTTTAGCATCTGGTCCTATTTTTGGAGGCCAAGGAAAGTGGAAGAAAGCTGTGTCTCTGCGTAGCCCTCTCCTCCACGAATTTGTAAAATTCTTTTTTTTAAAGGAGGAGCCCATCACTGCCCCCCCCCCAGTGGAGGTTCCTGTCATGGGAGTGTGCTGGCCAGTAAGGTAAAGGTAAAGGGACCCCTGACCATTAGGTCCAGTCGTGGCCAACTCTGGGGTTGAGGCGCTCATCTTGCTTTATTGGCCGAGGGAGCCGGCGTATAGCTTCTGGGTCATGTGGCCAGAAGGACTAAGCCGCTTCTGACGAACCAGAGCAGCGCACGGAAACGCCGTTTACCTTCCCGCCAGAGAGGTACCTATTTATCTACTTGCACTGGCGTGCTTTCGAACTGCTAGGTGGGCAGGAGCAGGGACCGAGCAACGGGAGCTCACCCCGTCGTGGGGATTCGAACCGCCGACCTTCCGATCAGCAAGTCCTAGGCTCTGTGGTTTAACCCACAGTGCCACCCGCGTCCCTTCTCCATCCTAGCATGTCCAAATTTCGTCCGTCTGTCCACACAGCAGGTGCACCCCGAGAAGGAAAGAATTCCCAGTCTCCGAAAAGCTTGCTTCCCCCTCCGCCAATCCATCCCCCAATTCCTGCACGGACTTCCAAGCCTGAGCATGTCTATGAGACCGAAGATGCCCCAGACCAGACGTACGTGAACGACGAAGGTAATTCTTTGTCGACGGGTCTTTAGATAGGATCTGAATAGGCTTTGTGGTAATGAAGGGATGGGTTTCTGTGCAGTCAGTTTGAAACGGATCCCAAAACCCACCTTTTCCCTTTTCCAAGGGAGCATTTCTAAAATGCTTTAACTTGAGCTCTTGAGCCAAAACCCAGCTGTATAAACAAGTGCTCAAAGCTCTCTCCCTTATCAGTCCATGAAGGCTGGTAATGATGGATGGCCTTGTCCATTCCAAAGTGGAACAGGGATGGCACGCCTGGGCCTTATCTTACATCCTGACCACAAAGATCACACTCTGACGCACAGACCTAGTCCGGGAACAGCGCCAGAGTGTGTTCTTGGAGTTGGTGACCTCTTGCTCCAAGATAAGAGTGCCGGAACAGGAATACCCTTATATGATCAAGAGTACAGGAAGGAAAACCCTTTTATGGTTAAGCGTACCGGAGCAGGAACATCTGTGATGTCAACCTGCATGTATAATCTGACGTGTCTGGATTCCTGGGGAAGGGGGGAAGAGGGTGCCTGGAGGATATATATACTGCATGAAATTTCTCATTTCTTTGGACTTGCTGTGGACTGACCGCTCAAGTGCCTTTCTGCTGCTCCGGAGAGCAGAAACAAAGAACTCTTTCTCTGAACCAACCCTCGGTGTCATTTCATAGAATCGTAGAGTTGGAAGAGACCCCAAGGGCCATCGAGTCCAACCCCCTGCCAAGCAGGAAACACCATCAGAGCACTCCTGACATATGGTTGTCAAGCCTCTGCTTAAAGACCTCCAAAGAAGGAGACTCCGCCACACTCCTTGGCAGCAAATTCCACTGTCAAACAGCTCTTACTGTCAGGAAGTTCTTCCTAATGTTGAGGTGGAATCTTCTTTCTTGTAGTTTGGATCCATTGCTCCGTGTCCGCTTCTCTGGAGCAGCAGAAAACAACCTTTCTCCCTCCTCTATGTGACATCCTTTTATATATTTGAACATGGCTATCATATCACCCCTTAACCTCCTCTTCTCCAGGCTAAACATGCCCAGCTCCCTTAGCCGTTCCTCATAAAATTTGACTTCCTTCCTCCCGTCCGGGAGCAACGCAGACCCCCACCAATCGGTAAAGTCCAATAAGGCTACAGTTATTTCATGGACCTCCGTGTTGCTCTCACAACAAGCCTGCCAGGGAGGCCAGGATGAAAGGGAGTGTCAAGAACTGAAATATGTACAGCCTTTGGGAAATGAAGAAGGGGGGAAAATAATAATGCTAAAATGTTTTAAGTATTGAAATGGAATTAGGAAATGAGCAGAGAGGAAGGGAGGGAAGAGAGGTCAAAGAAATGGTCAAAGGCCTGGAAACGATGCCTTATGAGGAACGGCTAAGGGAGCTGGGCATGTTTAGCCTGGAGAAGAGGAGGTTAAGGGGTGATATGATAGCCATGTTCAAATCTATCAAAGGATGTCACATAGAGGAGGGAGAAAGGTTGTTTTCTGCTGCTCCAGAGAAGCGGACACGGAGCAATGGATCCAAACTACAAGAAAGAAGATTCCACCTAAACATTAGGAAGAACTTCCTGACAGTAAGAGCTGTTTGACAGTGGAATTTGCTGCCAAGGAGTGTGGTGGAGTCTCCTTCTTTGGAGGTCTTTAAGCAGAGGCTTGACAACCATATATCAGGAGTGCTCTGATGGTGTTTCCTGCTTGGCAGGGGGTTGGACTCGATGGCCCTTGTGGTCTCTTCCAACTCTACGATTCTATGATTCTATGAGAGGCACCATGGAAGCAGGGCGGTAAGTCAACCCTGAAATTTGTATTAATTTGATGTTAATTGGCTAAAATTTCCGAAATGCAATAAAAATTAATTGCACCCCCCCAAAATGCGAGGGTCACTGACCCAGACTCAACCAGCGAGGTTTGTGACTGCATAAAGGCTTGAATGTCAAAGTCCTGTGCTCTAACCACTACGTTGCGCTGCCTTGTAGCTGGTTCGTTGCAATATGCAGGACCCTAAACCAGCGATGCAGAACCTGGCAGCCTGGACTCTTAACTCCCATCAGCCCCAGCCGGTGGTCAGGTGGTTTATTGTGGTGTAGTGGTTAGAGTGTTGGACTAGGACTTGGGAGACATGAGTTCGAATCCCTCTGCTTAGCCATAGAATCGTGGAATTCTAGAGCTGGGTCATCTAGTATAAGCCCTTTGAAGTAATCCAGGGCAGGCTATTCTTACCTTCTTAAGCCACTTCTTTTGGATTTTATCGCTCTTTCCCTTTTTCCCAGATGTTGCTGAGATGAGACAGACCAAGCCATTCAAAGGTAAGCAAACATACTTTGTGGTACTTTTAGGAATAAAGGTGTCCAGGGCAGCAGGGGCAGTGTCGTATAGTGGTTAAGAGCAGTGGACTCGTAATCTGGGGAACCGGGTTCGCTTCCCCGCTCCTCCACCTGCAGCTGCTGGGTGACCTTGGGCCAGTCACACTTCTCTGAAGTCTCTCAGCCCCGCTCACCTCACAGAGTGTTTGTTGTGGAGGAGGAAGGGAAAGGAGAATGTTAGCCGCTTTGAGACTCCTTCGGGTAGTGATAAAGCGGGATATCAAATCCAAACTCCTCCTCCTGTTTACCAGCTTCATCTGGTACGCAGGATGAGACCCTTCCTGCCCGCAGACTGTCTCACCAGAGTGGTGCATGCTCTGGTTATCTCCCGCGTGGACTACTGCAATGTGCTCTACGTGAGGCTACCTTGGAAGGTGACCCGGAAACTACAACTAATCCAGTTGTAGCAGCTAGACTGGTGACTGGGAGCTGCCGTTGGGACCACATAATACTGGTCTTGAAAGACTTACATTGGTTCCCAGTATGTTTCCGAGCACAACTCAAAGTGTTGGTGCTGACCTTTAAAGCCCTAAACAGCCCAGTATACCTGAAGGAGCATATCCACCCCCATTGTTCAGCCCGGACATTGAGGTCCAGCTCCGAGGGCCTTCTGGCAGTTCCCTCCCTGTGAGAAGTGAGGTTGCAGGTAACCAGGTAGAGGGCCTTCTCGGTGGTGGCACCCGCCCTGTGGAACGCCCTCCCATCAGATGTCAAGGACATAAACAACTGACTTTTAGAAGACATCTGAAGGCAGCCCTGTTTAGGGAAGTTTATAATGTTTGGTGTTTTATCTGTAATATACTGTTGGGAGCCGCCCAGAATGGCTGGGGCATGTACCGTATTTTTCACTCTATAAGACGCACTTTTCCCCTCCTAAAAAGTAAGGGGAAATGTTGTGCGTCTTATGGAGCTTTCCTGCTCTGCATAGCGCCCCTTCAGCGAAGCGAGAGGCGAAACGGAGCCGCTTCTGTTTCTCCTCCTGCTTTGCTGGTGGGGTGCTGAGCAGAGAGGGAGAGGACATTTTTTCTTGTTCTCCTCCTCTAAAACTAGGTGTGTCTTATGGTCGGGTGCGTCTTATAGAGCGAAAAATACGGTATGTATGTACAGTGGTGCCTCGCAAGACGAAATTAATTCGTTCCACGAGTTTTTTCGTTGAGCGAGTTTTTTCGTCTTGCGAAGCACCACTGCATTTAAACACTAACAATGGTGGGGAAGGGGCGGGGAGAAGCAGGACAGCTGCCGCAGCCGGTACCTCGGACTCACCCGCGCGGCTGCTGGAGGGCGGCGGGGCTCAGGAGCTCGACTCTGGCTGCAACGCTGGCTGCTGGCGGCAACGGCTCTCTGAGGGGAGCGCGCGAGGGGGGTGGGCAGCGGCGCGAGGCAGCCGGAAGGTCGGCCGTCAGGTGGGAGGGAGCTGGAGGAGCGGGGAAGCGAGCGTGCGTGCGTGCAGTGACCGTCGCCATGACAGGAGAGGCAGGGCTGTTTCGTCTAGCGAAGCCAGCCCTTAGGGAAATCCGTCTTGCGAAGCACCTCAGAAAACGAAAAACCCTTTCGTCTAGCGGGTTTTTCGTCTTCCGAGGCATTCGTCTTGCGGGGTACCACTGTATGTATGTATGTATGTATGTATGTATGTATAAATAAATAAATTGTGCCCTCCGCTTGGGTTGTAGACAGAAGGAACCTGTCAACCTCTAGTACTAAGGCTGTGAGAGCCAGCGTGGTGTAGTGGTTAAGAGCGGTAGTCACATAATCTGGGGAACCGGGTTCGTGTCTCCGCTCCTCCACCTGCAGCTGCTGGGTGACCTTGGGCCAGTCACACTTCTTTGAAGTCTCTCAGCCCCACGCACCTCACAGAGTGTTTGTTGTGGGGGAGGAAGGGAAAGGAGATTGTTAGCCGCTTTGAGACTCCTGAAGGGGAGTGAAAGGCGGGATATCAAATCCAAACTCTTCTTCTCCTCCTCCTCCTCCTTCTTCTTCTTCTTCTTCTTCTTCTTCTTCTTCTTCTCCCCCCCCCCCCCCGTCCCCTTTGTTATTTCCCACCTCACAGAGTTTAAAGTATTACCAACTCCCGGCAAATCTCCCTGTGGACCCAGCCCAAGGAAAACCGGACAGGGGCTCCCTTCTCGCCTAGCAATGTCATTACCTAGAAGTTTTTCCACCGGTGAGTCTTGTGCATTTATCCGTCTGCTTAGTGCAAGGTTTTTAGCGGGGGCAATTAGAATAAGATCCATTATTTGATTATTGCTTTAACCCGCCCGCCCCCCGCAAAATGTATTTTCTATAGTTAAGTTTTTACCTCTGTCTTCAGTACATATTATAGTCGTACTTTGGAAGCTGAACAGAATCCGTTCTGGAAGTCTGTTCGACTTCCAAAATGTTCGGAAACCAAGGCACGGTTTCTGATTGGAAGCTCCTTCAGCCAATCGGAAGCCGCGTCGGACATTCGGCTTCCGCAAGTTGTTCGCAAACTGGAACACTCAGTTCCAGGTTTCGATCGTTTGGGAGCCAATTTGTTCGAGAGCCAAGGCGTTTGAGATCCAAGGTATGACTGTATTTCATTTTATTGCTATGGCTAGTGGCTGATGCAAGTAAAGATTCTTCTGTTCGACTCTAGTGCCATATGGGCAAACTCGTTTCCCCTAAACCCCAGAGCTCTGCTGCGCGCACACACAGAGAGAGTGACACAAACACTGTTAACAGAAAAATCCGAGGTCTCCCTTGGAAAAAAAACAAAGACACCAACCAGGATTACTTGCAGCAAAACAGCAGCCTGTAGACTTGGCCTTTATTGATCTGTTGCAACAGGGTGCTCCCCTCACTTGCAGGAGAGAGGAGGGACACAGAAAAATGGCGCGCAAGGCCTTATAAAGTCTTTTGAAATTGCCACCCTGTAGATCAAGACCAGTGGGACGCGGATGGCGCTGTGGGTAAAAGCCTCAGCACCTAGGACTTGCCGATCGAAAGGTCGGCGGTTCGAATCCCCGTGGTGGGGTGCGCTCCCGTCGTTCGATCCCAGCGCCTGCCAACCTAGCAGTTCGAAAGCACCCCCGGGTGCAAGTAGATAAATAGGGACCGCTTACTAGCGGGAAGGTAAACGGCGTTTCCGTGTGTGGCTCTGGCTCGCCAGAGCAGCGATGTCACGCTGGCCACGTGACCCGGAAGTGTCTGCGGACAGCGCTGGCTCCCGGCCTATAGAGTGAGATGAGCGCACAACCCTAGAGTCTGGCAAGACTGGCCCATACGGGCAGGGGTACCTTTACCTTAGATCAAGATCACCCCCAGAAACATCATACATACATCACAGAAGGGGTGTAACCCAAGACCACCCCCCAGATACATCACACCTACATCACAGAAAAGGCGGTCTAAAACAGAAATTTGAATGTTGTTTTTCTCCTGTCCTTGTTTATCTCCTGTCTGGCAGGTTACTTGATTGGATTTCCTGGGTAGCCTGGCCAGTCTTTTGTAATGATAAATACTTAGTTCCTGGGCCAGGTCACAGGCTCACACCCTATTCATATCTTAAATGTTCCCTTAAGACAGGATATGTGAAGGAAAAGACAATGGGGAGGCTTTTCCATTTTGACCTTGCAGAGAAAAGATTTAGTCAGTTTAGGAATCAAAATGGTTCCAGGTTGGCCTTCCTGTGCTGATCTATGTATGTGCTTGGTTGGTACACTTATGAACATTACCATATATTTAAGACCATAAAATTCCTATCACACACACACAATGCTTATGTTTTCCTGGTTAGGGATGACAGAGGAACTGGAACGCAAACTTCAGGAACGGAGGGCGACGCTTCAGGAAGACTGAGCTGCCTGCACCTCTCGCCAACGGGCCGAGCAAAGGACGGGGCGGACGGTGATCCACTCTGGAAGGCTGCCGGCCAGAGATTTCATGGTTTTTTCTGCACCAAGTCTTCCTCTGCTCTGTGTCCCAGCGTGATCTCGCAGCCGTCCAGGACTGTCCTCTTGCTTCAATAGAGGCAGCAGTTTTACCCATCGCCAGGAACCAAGTTGAAAATATCCACCTCCCTGCCACCCAGCGCTGTTTGAAAAAGGGCGAAGGGTACTCCTAAGAGGCTAAAAAATTGCACAATGCCCGTTTTCCAGCTCTTCCTGAGCTGATGCGATGCTCCTGTCTGAATCGCAAAGAGAGGGCCGGCTTTCTGAAAGGGAGGTTGCAAAGGATAGAATAGGCCGGTTTGTTGGCGGCTGCGAAGGGGAGCATGTTATAACAGGAGCAAGGAGCCATTTCTTTGCCACATTCCATTTTGCGCAACCGTGCAGGGAGTCACCTGCCGCAGGTAGGCAGAGGTAAACAAGAACGCAGCAATGAACGGATGGAAATTTTACCTTTTTGCGGTCATCTCTCCCCCCCCCCACGGACATTAAACTCACTGGAGGTCCTCTAAATAATATAAATGGGCGATCTCTTGCAGCATAAGGTGCCTTGTTGTTGTTTAGTCGCTTAGTCGTGTCCGACTCTTCGTGACCCCCTGGACCAGAGCACGCCAGGCACTCCTGTCTTCCACTGCCTCCCGCAGTTTGGCCAAACTCATGTTCGTAGCTTCGAGAACACTGTCCCACCATCTTGTCCTCTGTCATCCCCTTCTCCTTGTGCCCTCCATCTTTCCTAGCATCAGGGTCTTTTCCAGGGAGGCTTCTGTTCTCATGAGGTGGCCAAAGTCTTGGAGCCTCAGCTTCAGGATCTGTCCTTCCAGTGAGCTCTCAGGGCTGATTTCCTTCAGAATGGAGAGGTTTGATCTTCTTGCAGTCCATGGGACTCTCAAGAGTCTCCTCCAGCACCAGAATTCAAAAGCATCCATTCTTCGGTGACCAGTCTTCTTTATGGTCCAGCTCTCACTTCCATACATCACTACAGTGGTACCTCAGGTTACAGACACTTCAGGTTGCAGACACTTCAGGTTGCAGACTCCGCTAACCCAGAAATAGTACCTTGGGTTAAGAATTTTGCTTCAGGATGAGAACAGAAATTGTGCTGTGGCGGAGCAGGAGGCCCCATTAAGCTAAAGTGGTGCTTCAGGTTAAGAACAGTTTCAGGTTAAGAACGGACGTCCAGAAAGAATTAAGTTCTTAACCCGAGGTACCACGGTGCTGGGAAAACCATAGCTTTAATTATACGGACCTTTGTGGGCAAGGTGCCTACTCAGAGGTCAACCATCACCGTGCAAAAGGGAGCGGGGCTGACTTCTGTGCGGATGTGCTCGGGACGGCAGCCTCCATTTCTCCCCAATAGAAAATGAAAAGACTCTGGCCTGGGGGGGGGGGGCGCTACGTGGTAGTTCACCCTGGGAATTTGTCGCTTGATGTCACCACCGCTTTAGCAGGGAGGAGCTGGAGTTCTCGTCTTCCGTGCGAAAGGTCCAAATCTTGCCATCAAAACAACGTTTGTTTTCAACCCGCTTGTGAAGACTACCAGAGGTCACAAAGAAAGGGATGTATGACGACAACAAGAAGATGAGGAAAATAATAAAGAGAAGATTGAACAGAACTTGCAGAAGCAAGAGAGATGTTTGGATCCCTTTCTAAGCTTGAAGCATGGGTACCCCCAACAAAAATTTAAAAATTTGGCTGTGTAATTTGGAATTAATGTGATTTGTTTGGTTTGTTGATAAAAATTATATAAAAAAAGAATGTTGCCATCAAATGGCTTAAATAATTTCATTTTAGGAAACTGGACTGGTATCACAAAGCCGACACCAAATAAAGATACAGTGGTGCCTCGCAAGACGAAAAGAATCCGTTCCGTGAGTCTCTTCGTCTAGCGGTTTTTTCGTCTTGCGAAGCAAGCCACTAGCAGATTAGCGCTATTAGCAGTTTAGCGGCTATTAAAGGCTTAAGGGATTAGCGAATTAGCTGCTAAAAGGCTATTAGCAGCTTAGTGCCTTAGAAAAAGGGGGTGGGGAGCAGAAAAAAATCCCCAGGAATCGCAAGACATTTTCGTCTTGCGAAGCAAGCCCATAGCAAATTTGTCCTGCGAAGCACCTCCAAAACGGAAAACCCTTTCGTCTAGCGGGTTTTCCGTCTTGCGAGGCATTCGTCTTGCGGGGCACCACTGTATCTGATATCTTTTTTTAAAAAAAAAAAAGAAAAACATTTTTTGTCTCTTTGATATGTTTCTATACACACGTGTTCGGTTTGGTTGCTTGTTGCATCTAATGTTTCACTTTCCCCGCAGGGAGCTCATACGTAGTTATCCTCACAGCAATTCCACCGAGGCAGGCAAGACCAAGAGGCAGTGGCTGGCTGCAAGGCTGCCCATCCAGCTTCATGGCTGAGCAGGAACTCGAACCCAGACCTCCCAGATCCTAGTCCAGGGGTCAGCAAACTTTTCAGCAGGGGGCTGGTTCACTGTCCCTCAGACCTTGTGGGGGGCCGGACTAGATAGATAATTTATTACGGTCAGAGACCAGCTTATAAAACACACTTGGGGGTACAATCCCAGAAGGAAAACAAACATTTAAAACAATGTGCAACAATAAATTTAAAATTTATAAATGCAATAAGCGTACAGACACTTAAAACTTTAAGATAAACTGCCGCAGAGAGATGACCCAAAGTCACCCATGTGTAGCAGGAACCCCCCCCCCCATCATTCAGTTTGTACAGACTTCACACACACTCACACTCACGCACTACATACGCTACGCTTCTGTTATAAATTCATAGAAAATCAACCATACATCGGATTTGCACTGTTCCACTTTTATTTTACTCCATGAAGGAAAGACTACAAAATGGGGAAGGTTTGATACAGGCCACCATAATCCCTTGAGCATACCAGCACATCCACAGGAGCCCTGCCCAGTTGCTATGCCAACCCTGATGATCCCAGACAGAAGACCATCAAGATCACAAAGAACTTGCATATGGGAGTGGATTCAGCACAGGACAATGATCAGATCTTCCCGCAGGGGGCAGGAAACTGCGACTACCTTTTGTCTTCAGAAAATGACTCATGGGGAGGGGTAGAAGGGAACCAGCCAGGTGACAGGACACTCAGGTTACCACCACAACTCCTCCCTCAACCCCTCCTTTCTGTGATGTATGCATGATGTTTCTGGGGGTGGGCTTGACCTAGAGGAGGGGAATTTCAAAAGTTTTTATAAGGTCTTGCACACCATTTTTCTGTGTCTTTCCTCTCTCCTGCGAGTGAGGGGAACACCCTGCTGCAACAGTTCAATAAAGGCCAAGCCTACAGGCTGCTGATTTGCTCCAATTTACTCTGGTTGGTGTCTTTACTTTTTGTCCAAGGGAGCCCTCGGATTTTTCCGATAACACATGGAACCGAGTTTGGGGATTTTCTTAACGAACTAGTTTGGGTCGGGGGATGGTCTGCGTCTACACAGAATCTGGTGACCATCCAGGTCGTCTTATGATCTTTGCCTAACAGGAAAAGGTCACATTTTTGCTTTTCTGGGAGGTCAGCTAACCTCACCAGCAGGGAATCAATGGTCTCACTCCGTGCCTCGTCATAAAAGGGGCATCTAAAGAACAAGTGCTCTGGGCTTCCTATCTCCCCCAATGAAGAGGCGCAAAGTCTCTGAGCATATGGGACTTTTTAAAAGGGTCCTTCCAGGACCGCTGAGGGCAGTGCCCAGCTTCTGGAGGGGGGCTGAACTATATTTTGGGGGGACCTTTAGACAGCCCGAAGAGGCTTTGCTTTACGTGGCCCAGTTGTCGTCCCAATAGCCGCAGCTGGGCTTCTCCAGACTTTTAGAAGACATCTGAAGGCAGCCCTGTTTAGGGAAGCTGAAATATACTCAGAGTCGCAAAGTGATTTCATGCTCTTTATTCAGCTCATAGTGGTGAGGAGGAATGAGTGAAAGTCCCCTCAAAGTATCTGCTTTATATACATTATTTACACAATGGGCTGCCCATGATTGGCTAATTCCGGAATTCTACTGTAAGCCAATCAGGTTGTGGATTCACTTCTATCTGGAGCATGATTGGGTGGTTCCTGCCAACCAATCATACTGCTGCATTGTTCTAGGACCAATCAGACTGCTGCATTCTGAATCCTATTGTTCTAGGACCAATCAGACTGCTGCATTTTGGATCCTATTCAAGTCAGTACATAACATAAGCTTTTAATGTTTGATGTATTTTAATATTTTTTGGGAAGCGGCGATTCAAAACAAAAAGACAATGTTGCAGAGAAGTCACTTGAATTCGCTCTAAGAACCCCACAAATCCTCAGACGCAGCTGGGTTGCGCAGAAATCTGGAATTTATTGTTAAGGCTGGAAGCTGGTTGTGTGGTATGAAAGAGTCGTTTTCTAAAAAAAACAAACCAACAACTCTACAAGCTTGTAGATTAAGGAGGTACTCTGTTCTGCAATGGTTCCCCCCATTATGCCACCATATGACTGCTGTCCAGGTAGGGCAACAAAAGGGGGGGGGCACAAAAATAAACCAAAACGTCTGTGGTGTAAAAGAGGTCATGGGATTGCAGCTGGGAGTTGCAGGATATACACCGATTGCTGACCAAACTTTGGCAGTAAGGAAACAGTGCTGAAATCAGGAGCACATCTGACCTCCCCAATAGCATCTTGAGCACAAACCGTAATAAATGCATGATCAAAACCTAGAGGGAGCTTTTGAGCAGTCAGTCATGTTGTCATTTTAAAGGGTCTCAGGGCCACTGACCACATTCCAAACAGCAATGTTTCTGATCGGCTTGCTACACTTTTTAGTGATAGCTGATCCAAGGCCATTTGATGTACCTTTGGGGGGCTATTAATTTGAATGAAGATTTATCATTGAAACAGTTCATTATCCTGGAAGAACCGTACTGTCTGCTGCTGTGCTGGGAGCACCCTATTGCGACGTTTGGAGCATCCATCATCTCATATTTGTAGGATATAGACTGTGGAAAGGCATTCTAGACTAAAGGCATTCTATACACGGCAGCCAGACTGGTGACTGGGAGCGGCCGCCAAGACCTACATTGAAAGACCTACATTGGCTCCCAGTACGTTTGCGAGCACAATTCAAAGTGTTGGTGCTGACCTTTAAAGCCCTAAACAGCCTCGGTCCAGTAGACCTGAAGGAGCATCTCCACCCCCATCGTCCAGCCTGGACACTGAGGTCCAGCACTGAGGGCCTTCTGGCGGTTCCCTCCCTGCGAGAAGCCAAGTTACAGGGAACCAGGCAGAGGGCCTTCTCGGTGGTGGCACCTGCCCTGTGGAACGCCCTCCCACCAGATGTCAAAGAGAACAACAACTACCAGACTTTTAGAAGACATCTGAAGGCAGCCCTGTTTGGGGAAGCTTTTAATGTTTGATGTATTACAGTATTTTAATATTTTTTTGGAAGCTGCCCAGAGTGGCTGGGGAAGCCCAGCCAGATGGGTGGGGTATAAAAAATAAATTGTTGTTGTTGTTGTTGTTGTTGCTATTCTGCCTCCATTTCAGTGATCTTTGACAGTGACTTACCACCCCCTACTGTTCACGAAACATTTATTTGATTCTTTTTAGTTTGTGACTCTATGCACATATTATATGTCTTCTGCTTATGAATTTTGAAACGGTATACTGTTATAAAAACTTTGTCAGTATATTATTAGCCGACGTGTTGCTTGTTGTTGTTCAGTCTGCTCTAAAATGAGCTGTTGTTCCTTAGAAGAGAGGGAGGGCCCCAGATTCAAATCCAGCCTCGTTGCAAGGTTGGACTGTGAAATACTCCATGCAGAGGACTTGGCTGCTCAGTCTTGACAGTACTGAGCCAGAGGGACAAATAATACAACTTGGAACAAATTAGTTCGTGCTGGAGGAGGCCAAACACCGGCTTTGCATTGCACAAGGTTCCGGGTTCAGTTCCCGACAGCTCCCCTTTAAAAAAAGACTTCTGCCAATCAGAGGAGACCTTACTATGTGATACGGGCATAGGGTCTGATGTGGCCCAATATTAAAGGTAAAGGTAAAGGGACCCCTGACCATTAGGTCCAGTCATGGCCGACTCTGGGGTTGCGGCGCTCATCGCACTTTATTGGGCGAGGGAGCCGGCGTACAGCTTCCAGGTCATGTGGCCAGCAGGACTAAGCCGCTTCTGGCGAAGCAGAGCAGCGCACGGAAATGCCGTTTACGTTCCCGCCGGAGTGGTACCTATTTATCTACTTGCACTGGCGTGCTTTTGAACTGCTAGGTTGGCAGGAGCAGGGACCGAGCAACGGGAGCTCACCCCGTCACGGGGATTCGAACCGCCTGATCGGCAAGTCCTAGGCTCTGTGGTTTAACCCGCAGCATTAGTTGTAGTTTCCGGGTCAAAAGTAGCCCCACGTAGAGCACATTGCAGTAGTCCAAGCGGGAGATAACCAGAGCATGCACCACTCTGGCGAGACAGCCTGCGGGCAGGGAGGGTCTCATCCTGCGTACCAGATGGAGCTGGTAGACAGCTGCCCTGGGTGCCCCAGCCCTTGACAAAGACTTTAAAAAGCAAATAGGCAGCGGTGCGGGCTTGCTGACCCCATTCACGGCTTGCGCTATCCTTTACCCCCCCCCCGCAAACAAATTATGCAACGTCAGGGATCTGTGTTACTTCGTTTCATTTGCATAACGTCAGAATTTGGACCGAGTCGCCGCAGAATGTCTTTCAAAAAACAAAACCGGAACAAAACGCGGCATGGGCTGTATAAGCGGTAGCCTTGTGGGCTGGACTTTTCTTTCTCTCTCTCTCTCCCCGCCCCCCAGCCTTTTCCATACGTTTCTGACCATGCAAAACCCTCTGCCCCACATCTCGTCGAAGGCAAAAGCGGAGATTTGGTGTGGTGGTGGTGGTGGGGAGCCCCCCTCGCCTTAATTGACAACGTGTTTACAATCATAGGCAGATAAAACAATATAATACATTCATGGCGTGAGCGTGTTTTAAGCGAAAATCCACCCCCCCAACCCGGTTGCTTTGGCATGGGTCGAGAGCGCCTCATCAAGGACTAAGAGGGTGGTGCAACAGTGGCGTAGCGTGGGTTGTCAGCACCCGGGGCAAGGCAAGTAATTTGCGCCCCCTAACCCCTAACCTGCCGCCGCTGCCAGCTGCTTCTTGCTGCTGCCTGGTCTGGTTTGGTGTGGTTCTCTCCCGCGCTCAGCGCTGCGCTGGGCGGCCGCTGCACTGTCCCTTCCCCAGATAGTCCCCCGCTCTCTCTCCACACCGCACGCCTGGGACCCCCCCCCACAGTGGGCGGCGACCCGGCGGCTCGGATCGGATTCGCACAGCCAGCACTGCAGTGAGAGAGAGTGAGTGAGCCAGGTAGGGGCAGAGAGCTGCGAGTGCGAGCGCGCCCCCCCCCAGATGTTGCGCCCGGTGCAGCCGGCCCCCCCTGCACCCCCCACGCTACGCCACTGTGGTGCAAACCGTTATTGAAAACAAAACAAAAAACCCCAAACCCACAACATTTGTAGTTAAGAGTCCGCTTCCTTCTTCCGCTGGGAGTTGCCCAAGGCCTCTCTTGCGGCCAGAGGGTCCCAGCCCTGCAAAACGACGGATGTAGCAAGTTTCTAGGACAGGCTGGCGTTGGAGCTACTCGTGGCGCTGTTTCTCTTCTGAAGGCATTTGATGGTGCTGGGGACTTGCAAACCTGAGTAGACGTGGAAGGTGCCACACCACACCTAACATAAAAGAGAAAAACAGCCGGGGCATTAGGATAAGGGAATCTACGTTAAGTATAGTGAACGTTAAAGGCAAAGGGACCCCTGACCATTAGGTCCAGTCGTGGCCGACTCTGGGGTTGCGGCACTCATCTCGCTTTATTGGCCGAGGGAGCCGGCGTACAACTTCCGGGTCATGTGGCCAGCAGGACTAAGTCGCTTCTGGCGAACCAGAGCAGCACACGGAAACGCCGTTTCCCTTCCCGCTGGAGCAGTACCTATTTATCTACTTGCACTGGTGTGCTTTCGAACTGCTAGGTGGGCAGGAGCAGGGACCGAGCAACGGGAGCTCACCCTGTCCCGGGGATTCCAACCGCCGACCTTCTGATCGGCAAGCCCTTGGCTCTGTGTTTTAACCCACAGTGCCACCTGCATCCCTAGTGTATCGTTAGTCCAACATATTCCCATTTCACCCCGATGCTGCTGAACTGGACCCCTGACCATTACATCCAGTCGTGGCCAACTCTGGGGTTGCGGCGCTCATCTTGCTTTATTGGCCAAGGGAGCCGGCATACAGCTTCCGGGTCATGTGGCCAGCAGGACGAAGCCGCTTCTGGCGAACAAGAGCAGTGCACGGAAACGCCGTTTACCTTCCCGCTGGAGCAGTACCTATTTATCTACTTGCACTGGTGTGCTTTCGAACTGCTAGGTTGGCAGGAGATAGTGAACGTTAGGAATGCTTAAATGCATTAATTCCAGAATGTTTTCCAGTAACTCTCATGCGAACAGTTAATTTTGGTCTCGTGCATGGGTAGGGAAACTAAGGCCCAGGGGCCGGATCTGGCCCAATCGCCTTCTAAATCTGGCCTGCGGGTGGTCTGGGAAGCAGCATGTTTTTACATGAGTAGAATGTGTCCTTTTATTCGCAATGCAACCCTGGGTTATTTGTGGGGCATAGGAATTCGTTCATTATTATTTGTTTCAAAATATAGTCTGCCCCCCCACAAGGTCTGAGGGACAGTGAACTGGCCCACGGCTGAAAAAGTTTGCTGACCCCTGGACTCTCATGGGAGGTATCTCATGACATTGTCCGTTTTGTTTCTCTTTGTTTGCATGATTTGGATTGTGTTATAAGAATTCTAAGGTCTCAAATACAGTGGTACCTCAGGTTAAGTACTTAATTCATTACGGAGGTCCGTTCCTAACCTGAAACTGTTCTTAACCTGAAGCACCACTTTAGCTAATGGGGCCTCCTGCTGCTGCCCTGCCGCCGCAGCGCGATTTCTGTTCTCATCCTGAAGCAAAGTTCTTAACCAGAAGCACTATTTCTGGGTTAGCGGAGTCTGTAACCTGAAGCGTCTGTAACCTGAAGCGTATGTAACCCGAGGTACCACTGTAATATACTTCTTCTTAATTGTATTTCAGTTCAACAATTCCTTTGATAAAATACATATTTTGTGATGTGCAAATGGCTTTAGATCCCTATGAGGTCCATAAATGACCATGTAGTATATATTCAACACAAAAAACAGCGGCAATTTGTTGTTGACAAAGGACAGCTGGACATATAAAGGGCCCCGTTACCTTCCGTAGCTTAGGGCCTCATCGAACCTGAATCCGGCCCTGATGTGAACGCCAATAATTTGCATATCTATTTCTTTCCCTATATGTTGTGCGTGCAAAAGCTTTTGAATATTTTAACAAGTGTTCTAATTTCGAGGAAACAGTCAGCATTGCACATGATTTGGCTTCCTAGCTGCAGTTTAGCTACTCCGCCAACCAGTGGCGTAGCGTGGGGGGTGCAGGGGGGGCCAGCCGCACCGGGCGCAACATCTGGGGGGGGCGTGCTCGCACTCGCAGCTCTCTGCCCCTACCTGGCTCACTCACTCTCTCTCACTGCAGTGCTGGCTGTGCGAATCTGATCCGAGCCGCCGGGTCACTGCCCACTGTGGAGGGGAGGGTGCCAGGCGTGCGGTGCGGTGCGGAGAGAGAGCGAGGGACTATCTGGGGGAGGGACAGTGCAGCGGGGGGGGGGCGCAAATTACTTGCCTTGCCCCGGGTTAGGCGGCGCAAATTACTTGCCTTGCCCCGGGTGCTGACAACCCACACTACGCCACTGCCGCCAACAACTGTTGTTTTTCTCCAGCGGATAAAGGCACAAACTCCAAAACTCTTACCATGAACGCCGGAAGGATGGGCTGGGAAAATCTGGCCCGGAAAGTGTGTAGGAGCTGTTTGGTTTTGGCATTGTAGAACGAGAGGAAACCTGCAAATCAGACAACACAAGGATCCATTTGAGGCAAGAGGAAAAGGGCACAGATGACAAGCACCCGGCTGAACCAGATTGAAGAGTTACCGTATTTTTCCGTCTATTAGACGCCCTCATATACAAGACTCACCCCTATTTTAGGGGACTGAATTTTAAGAAAATGAGGGGAGATGGCCCAAAGTTATTGAGCCTCCCCCCCATGCGTGCAAACTTGCAAACCTGAGTAGACGTGGAAGTTGCCACACCACACCTAACATAAAAGAGAAAAACAGCCGGGGCATTAGGAAAATGGAATCTGCGTTACGTATAGTGAACGTTAAAGGTAAAGGTAAAGGGACCCCTGACCATTAGGTCCAGTTGTGGCCGACTCTGGGGTTGCGGCGCTCATCTCGCTTTACTGGCCGAGGGAGCCGGCGTACAGCTTCTGGTTCATGTGGCCAGCAGGACTAAGCCGCTTCTGGCGAACCAGAGCAGCGCACGGAAACGCCATTTACCTTCCCGCCGGAGTGGTACCTATTTATCTTCTTGCACTTTGACGTGCTTTTGAACTGCTAGGTTGGCAGGAGCAGGGACCGAGCAATGGGAGCTCACCCCGTCGCAGGGATTCGAACCGCCGACCTTCTGATCGACAAGCCCAAAAGGCTCAGTGGTTTGGACCACAGTGCCACCTGTGCCCATTGCAGGACTGGCATGAGAAGCAGAATGCAATGTCAGCACCACTCGCTGGCGAAACCGCCGCCCAGCCCCCCAAGTCCCTCCGCCAACAATGCTGGCTGGAGGAAGTCAAGAAGCAGGCGTCTCCGCTGTATTTAGGGTCAGCAGATGGAAGGTGATAAGGTTTTTGCCATGGCCTGATGCATGCCCATCAACCGTCACAGGACACCCCAGATCTCCCAGGATGTCCCGTTTTGGCTCCCGCGAGAACACAGCCTCGAAAGACACCCGTTTCTCAGGGGCTGTGCTGTGGGATGTGATACATGCTGTCATGGTTCTAGGGGTTGCTCGTGCGTAAATCGGCGCCACACCTGGGTGGGTTGCCTGAGTGAACCCTTTCTGTCTGGACATCCACTCGCCCGTGGCTGTCTCAATCGCTGGCAGAATCCATCAGTGGGCGTTTCTTGAACTTCTTCCAGCATAAAAGTTAGCATGCATATATTTTGGGGTAAATATGTTGAGAACTACAAAGGGGTAGTAAATAGTTGAGAACGACAAAGAAGAGCATCTGGCAACCCCGAGGTAATAAACAAGCAGTACATATGATAAGAAGGATGGCCAGGAGGACAGTGACCGTTATCCCCCTAATGTGAGATCTGGCCCTAAGATTAACATCCTACATCCAATAAACTTGCCCACTATCTTTGATGACCCAGAACACCTGCCTGTCTAAGCAACTGGGCTGTGTACGTGACAAGAGAAATGGGCATGGAAAGGACATGAATGTAGAATCTTATGGGATTTAATCAGAAATTATCGTCAATATATCAAACCCAGTCAACACAATGTCTTCATCGTGGACACGATGGCTTGATGTATATTTTATAATTCCTCATGGTAATCCCATCTGACCCCGACAAAGCTAAGCCTGGAGAGTGAGAGGGGTCGGTGCGCACCAACCCCTCTCACTCTCCAGGCTTCAGGCGGCTATCCGCAAGCCTTCGGAGCGCGGCGGGAACTCCCGCTGCACTCTGAAGGCTTG
Source organism: Podarcis tiliguerta (assembly GCF_965153285.1). NCBI lineage: Eukaryota > Metazoa > Chordata > Lepidosauria > Squamata > Lacertidae > Podarcis > Podarcis tiliguerta. Next base: position 6,215,532 of record NC_139551.1, on the reverse strand, counting down.
CGGATAGCTGCCTGAAGCCCCCGGAGCGCCGAAGAAGTTCCTGCTGTGCTCTGGGGGCTTCAGCAAAAGCAACGCGAAGCCTCCGGAGCGCGGGGGGAGCTCTCCCTCTGCGCTTTGGAGGCTTTGAGTTGCTATCGCTGACGCTAAGGAGCCTGCATTCGCTCCATAGGATACACACACATTTCCCCTTAATTTTTGGAGCGAAAAATACGGTATGTATCACATCCCAAATTGTTTTGCTGCGTTGCTTAGCTCAGAGGGGGACAAATATGGAATGGGAGCCTGAAAGGAATTATTATTTCCCGGAAGCAGCTCATGAGATCTCACCTTCGTGGAAATTGCAGTATATGCCGATGGTGTCCGGGACTGGTACATCTAAGATTTTCGATTTGTTGTTGTGCTTGGCAGTGAAGCTGACTTGAAGCCAGTTGTTGAGGTGGAGGCACCAAGATGAAGACGTCTTGCCCAGCTGGTCAAATTTGCCTAGAGTCCGGTAAGCCACCCCGACTGCGAAGGCTTTGCTGTCCCGGTCATAACGGACCTCCCAGTAGTGGTCTCCCCCATCAATTAGCGTGTCACCTGCAACGCAGAGGAAGGGGGCTGCCGTCAGATCGAGGCTGGGGTTCAAGACTTGGGATCTCATCATCATCATCATCATCATCATCATAATTTATTATTTGTACCCAGCCCATCTGGCTGGGTTTCCCCAGCCACTCTGGGCAGCTTCCATCAAAGATGAAGAATACACTAAAATGTCACATATTAAAAACTTCCCTGAACAGGGCTGCCTTCAGATGTCTTCTGAATGTCAGGTAGTTGTTTATCGCTTTGACATCTGATGGGAGGGCGTTCCACAGGGCGGGCGCCACTACCGAGAAGGCCCTCTGCCTGGTTCCCTGTAATTTGGCCTCTCGCAGTGAGGGAACCGCCAGAAGGCCCTCAGAGCTGGACCTCAGTGTCCAGGCAGAACGATGGGGGTGGAGACGCTCCTTCAGATATACTGGACCGAGGCCATTGAGGGCTTTAAAGGTCAGCACCAACACTTTGAATTGTGCTCGGAAACGTACTGGGAGCCAATGTAGGTCTTTCATCGGTTGCCTTCCCCAAATACCGTATTTTCCCGTGTATAAGATGCCCCCTACTTTGGGGGGCCCCCATTTTATAAATGGGGTTTGGGGGAGATGGCCGAAGATCACTCACCCGGGGGAGGGGAATGCCGAAGATCACTCACCCGGCTCACAAACGCTGCCAACCGCACGAGTCGCAGAAGAAAACAAGCGCCGGCAGCCGCAAGCCGCGCACACAATTGCTGCAGCGGCAGCCGGTCCACAGCAGCCCTTGCCGCAGCCACAAATCACCTACCCAATCGCCACTGAAAAGCTCCTACTCACAGCTGCAACCTATTGCCCATCCTGTGTACGCACTATCTGTGTATAAGACGCCCACCCCCCAATTTTAAACTTTAAGGTAAAGGTAAAGGTACCCCTGCCCGTACGGGCCAGTCTTGACAGACTCTACGGTTGTGCGCCCATCTCACTCAAGAGGCCGGGGGCCAGCACTGTCTGGAGACACTTCCAGGTCACATGGCCAGCGTGACATCACTGCTCTGGCAAGCCAGAGCCGCACACGGAAACGCCGTTTACCTTCCCGCTATAAAGCGGTCCCTATTTATCTACTTGCACTTAAGAGTGCTTTCGAACTGCTAGGTTGGCAGGCGCTGGGACCGAACAATGGGAGCGCACCCCGCCGCGGGGATTCGAACCGCCGACCTTTCGATCGGCAAGCCCTAGGCGCTGAGGCTTTTACCCACAGCGCCACCCGCGTCCCCAGCACTTTCCTTGGAAGTGCTGTTTACCCTTTCCCAAAGTAGCACGAGTACTTTAAATGTATTCTGTGGACAGAGGTGCCAACTTGAATAAAAGGTTTATAGCTTGGGGGTCCTCCTAGATCCTTTGCGGTCGCTCGAAGCTCAGGTGGCCTCAGTGGCCTGGCGTGCCTTCCATCAGCGTCGGCTGGTGGCCCAGCTACGCCCCTATCTAGACAGGGATAGCCTAACTGCTGTTATCTATGCTCTGATAACCTCAAGGTTAGATTACCGCAATGCGTTATACGTAGGGCTGCCTCTGAAGACTATTCAGAAATTTCAGCCGGTGCAGAATTCAGCGGTCAGAATCCAGGCAAGACGGCTTAAGCATATTACACTGACAGTGGCGTAGCGTGGGTTGTCAGCACCCGGGGCAAGGCAAGTAAGTTGCGCCCCCTAACCCAGGGCAAGGCAAGTAATTTGCGCCCCCCCCGCTGCACTGTCCCTCCCCCAGATAGTCCCTCGCTCTCTCTCCGCACCGCACCGCACGCCTGGCACCCTCCCCTCCACAGTGGGCGGTGACCCGGCGGCTCGGCTCGGATTCGCACAGCCAGCACTGCAGTGAGAGAGAGAGAGTGAGCCAGGTAGGGGCAGAGAGCTGCAAGTGCGAGCACGCCCCCCCCCTGGATGTTGCGCCCGGTGCGGCCGGCCCCCCCTGCACCCCCCACGCTACGCCACTGTACACTGATCCTGGTCCAACTGCACTGGCTGCCAATGAGTTTCCGGGCCCAATTAAAAGTGCTAGTTTTGACCTATAAAGCCTTAAATGTCTCAGGACAGCAATACCTCAAGGACTGCCTCTTTCCATATGTACCTACCCGGACCCAGAGGTCATCTTCTGCGGCCCTCCTTCGTGTGCCTCCTCCTTGAGAGGTCCGGAGGGTGGCAACATGAGAACAGGGCCTTTTCGGCAGTGGCCCCCCATCTGTGGAATGCTCTCCCCAGGGATGTTCGCCTGGCGCCTTCATTGCACACCTTTAGGCACCAAGCCTTTGGTTGACCTGATTGACATCCTTTACCCTTTAAAAATGTGGTTCTTTTTTGGGAGGGGGTGTTATGGGGTTAGGGGTTATTGTTTCTATTTTGACTTTATATATCTTTTCTGTGAGACCTCCCCGGTGATGAACAAACAGCAAAAAAATAAAGCGATGAAAACACAAAAAGCAGCTGGAGTTCTGGGCAGGGAAGCTTCTTACCCAACACGGTATAGGATTCAGCCGTGAAGCGGTCCCTTCCACTGCGGCCTGTGGGCATCCTTTTGGGAGACTGAACACACCTGAAGAGAGGAAGGAGAGAGTGAGGGGGAAAGAGGTAGCGGAGAACTCTACTCTGAAAAGGATCTAGGAGTCTTGGTTGACCACAAACTTGACATGAGCCAACAGTGTGACGCGGCAGCTAAAAAAGCCAATGCAATTCTGGGCTGCATCAATAGGAGTATAGCATCTAGATCAAGGGAAGTAATAGTGCCACTGTATTCTGCTCTGGTCAGACCTCACCTGGAGTACTGTGTCCAGTTCTGGGCACCACAGTTCAAGAAGGACACTGACAAACTGGAACGTGTCCAGAGGAGGGCAACCAAAATGGTCAAAGGCCTGGAAACGATGCCTTATGAGGAACGGCTAAGGGAGCTGGGCATGTTTAGCCTGGAGAAGGTTGTTTTCTTTTTTTTCTTTTTGTAACTGTTAAATTTCTAATAAATATTATTATAAAAAAAAAAAGGATAGAGGCAAGAGGTCTTACCTGGCTGGGGAGTTAACTGGCGACGCGGTACGGCCCTTCCCGTCTTTTTCTCGAGCTTTGATGTCTTGCACCTTTCCACCCATGGCGTCCCATTCCACACTGGCATCTTCTACTTTGAGATTCTGGTGGCTGGTCGTGGCATCAAGGCGGTACACGAAGGCTGAGGGCAGAGAAAGGCAGGTTCTAGAGACTCATTGGAGAGCCATCGAATCACAGAGCTGGGTCATCCAGTCCAACCCGTGAAATGCAGAAATCTCAACCAGAGCATCCACAATGGTCCAAGCAAAGTTCATTTTGCCTCTGTTTCAACAGTGCTTAGATGATGATGATGATGATGATGATGATGATCTGCTGTTCTGTTAATGTTGAGGTACGTTTCCGAGCACAATTGAAAGTGTTGGTGCTGACCTTTAAAACCCTAAATGGCCTCAGCCCAGTATACCTGAAGGAGCGTCTCCACCTCCATCATCCAGCCCGGACATGGAGGTCCAGCTCTGAGGGCCTTCTGGCGGTTCCCTCCCTGCAAAAAGTGAGGTTACAGGGAACCAGGCAGAGGGCCTTCTCGGTAGTGGCACCCTCCCTGTGGAACGCCCTCCCATCAGATGTCAAGGAAATAAGCAACTATCTTACTTTTAAAGACATCTGAAGGCAGCCCTGCTTAGGGAAGTTTTTACTGTTTAATGTTTTTTTTAATATTCTGTTGGGAGTCACCCAGAGTGGCGGGGAAAACCCAGCCAGATGGGTGGGTTATAAGTAATAAATAAAAACAACAACAACAATTATTTTATAGATTATAAGTGCCGTATTGGTTTGTCACTGAAATAACTTGGCCCTCTACTTAAGGAAGAAGATCATACCAGCTCCCAAGACAGACTTACCATTAAGAAACATCTAATATTTATCCTTTGTTTGGGGGAAGGGCTAAGGTTGTTCTCAGGCCCAGGACCAGCCACAAGTCCCACAAGTTTGTGGCCGGAAGTGGTGGGTCTGCGGTGGGTTTCTAATTTGGCCGACAAACCCTGCCTAAGTAAGAGCTGTTCGAGAGTGGAATTTGCTGCCAAGGAGTGTGGTGGAGTCTCCTTCTTTGGAGGTCTTTAAGCAGAGGCTTGACAACCATATGTCAGGAGTGCTCTGATGGTGTTTCCTACTTGGCAGGGGGTTGGACTCGATGGCCCTTGTGGTCTCTTCCAACTCTATGATTCTATGATTCTATTTTGACGCTGCCATTTTAACAGCGTTCCCTCTCGCTGGTCAAGTCTGGAAGTCTTTGCAAGAGCAGGCCTTCCCAGCGAACGCTCACCTCTCGTTTCCAAAGTGACCGGCTCAGAAAACTCTCCCGCCACAGCTTTGTTGCAGGCCTTGACGCGGAAATTCATATACTTCATGTCAAATTTCAGCCCTGCAGCGGGAAACGGACAAAGGGTCAACTTCCTCGGCTGACAATTGTGTATAGGTGCTTCCCAAACCCTGCGTTATAATAATTCTAAGGTCTCAGATATAAAATAAGGTAAAGGGACCCCTGACCATTAGGTCCACTCGTGGCTGACTCTGGGGTTGCGGCGCTCATCTCGCTTTATTGGCCGAGGGAGCCGGCGTACAGCTTCCGGGTATGTGGCCAGCAGGACTAAGCCGCTTCTGGAGAACCAGAGCAGCACACAGAAATGCCGTTTACCTTCCCACTGGAGTGGTACCTATTTATCTACTTGCACGTTGATGTGATTTCGAACTGCTAGGTTGGCAGGAGCAGGGACCTAGGCTCTGTGGTTTAACCCACAGCGCCACCCGAGTCCCCAAATATAAAATAAATGTGCAAGGCAAACACATACACAAGTATATAAACCACGTGTCTGAAATAGTATAGGAGAGCAATCCTGAAGCCATTTTGACTCTCCCAAATGGACCTCAAATGTTTCTCTGCAAGGAGGAAGGAAAAAGGAAAAGCTTTCCAATTGTCTTTGGACTGTAGGGGCTTACACCTCCCTTTGCAAACACAGCCTGGCAAGTATCTGTTAAGCTGAACACACATAATGCCTAAGAGATTCAGGAACTAAGTATTTGCCATCTCAAAGGAATAGCCAGGCTACCCAGAAAATGCAATCCAGTAAGGTATTAAAAGCCTCAGCGCCTAGGACTTGCCGATTGAAAGGTCAGCAGTTCGAATCCCCGTGACGGGGTGCGCTCCCGTTGTTCGGTTCCAGCGCCTGCCAACCTAGCAGTTCGAAAGCACTCCCGGGTGCAAGTAGATAAATAGGGACCGCTTACTAGCGGGAAGGTAAACGGCGTTTCTGTGTGCGGCTCTGGCTTGCCAGAGCAGCAATGTCACGCTGGCCATGTGACCCGGAAGTGTCTTCGGACAGCGCTGGCCCCCGGCCTCTTGAGTGAGATGGGCGCACAACCCTAGAGTCTGTCAAGACTGGCCCGTATGGGCAGGGGTACCTTTACCTTTACCTTTAAGGTATTATCAGGTATCCTGGCAGACCGGAGAGAAGCAACACTCTCAAATTTCTGCCGGAGACCACCTCCTTCTGTGACGTATGTGTGATGTTGTGGGGGGTGGTCTTGGGCTACTGGGTGGGCAATTTCAAAAGTCTTTATATGGGCTTGCGCACCATTGTTCTGGGTTCCTCCTCCCTCCTGCATGCGGTGGGTGGGGACCCTGTTGCAACAGTTTATTGCCTTTGATAAAGATCAGGCTTACTAGCCGCTTTGCTTCTCAATATACCGTATTTTTCACTCTATAGGACGCACTTTTTCCCCTTCAAAAATGAAAGGGAAATGTGTGTGCATCCTATGGAGCGAAGACGCCATAGCCCCGCGACCCTCTCTCGGCTGGAGAAGTGACGTGCGACTATGGCAGCAGCCTCTCTGCTGCGCCTTTCCGCTGCTCCCTGACCTGCTCTTTGGGGCTGGTGGTGGGCTTCCCCCTGCCAGCCCCAAAGAGCAGGTTGAAAGGAACCTGAAGCCTGGAGAGCAAGAGGGGTCGGTGTGCACTGACCCGTCTCGCTCCCCAGGCTTCCAAGGTAGCCGCCTGAATGCACCTTAAACGGCACCTTGTTTTAGAGCGGGAAAACAAGAGGGGGAAAATTCTCCCTCTCTCTGCGCAGCGCCTCCTGCCGCTTCGCTGAAGGGGCGCTGGGCAGAGAGGGGGAGATTTTTTTTTTCTTGTTCTCCCCCCTCTAAAACAAGGTGCGTCCTATTGTCCGGTGCGTCCTATGGTGCGAAAAATACGGTACTCTGGTTGGCCTCTGTTATTTTCTCCTACCTATAGTGAACCCACTTAAGGACTCTATATGGGCTCTGGAATACCCCATAAGAGAGAGGGAGAAGTTTTTTCTTATAACACCTGCAACCATCTGGTACACAGGCTGAGACCCTCCCTGCCTGCGCACTGTCTCGCCAGAGTGGTCCATGTTCTGGTTATCTCCCGCTTGTACTACTGCCATGCACTCTACGTGGGGCTACCTTTGAAGGTGACCCGGAAACTACAACTAATCCAGAATGCAGCAGCTACACTGGTGACTGGGAGTGGCCGCCGAGACCATAGAACACCGGTCCTGAAAGACCTACATTGGCTCCCACGATGTTTCCGAGCACAATTCAAAGTGTTGGTGCTGATCTTTAAAGCCCTAAATGGCCTTGGTCCACTATACCTGAAGGAGCGTCTCCATCCCCATCGTCCAGCCCGGACACTGAGGTCCAGCTCTGAGGGCCTTCTGGCGGTTCCCTCATTGCGAGAAGCAAAGCTACAGGGAACCAGGCAGAGGGCCTTCTTGGTGTTGGCGCCTGCCCTGTGGAACGCCCTCCCATCCAAGGTCAAGGAAATAAACAACTACCTGACTTTTAGAAGACATCTGAAGGCAACCCTGTTTAGGGAAGTTTTTAATGTTTGATGTTTTATCGTGTTTTTAATATTCTATTGGGAGCTGTCCAGAGTGGTTGGGGAAACCCAGCCAGATGGGCGGTGTATAAATAATAAATTATTATTATTATTATAACCTGCATGGGCTGTCTCACCAGAGAGCGTATACTCAGTCTGCTTAATTCCTTCGATGACCATCCATGGCTGGTCTTCTTTGACCCGGGGGGGACCTTCAAAGTTGGTCCGACGATACTCTAGCACGTAGTGGTCAATCTTGCTGTCCTCTTCGGGCATCCTCCAAACCAGAGTCACACAGTTATCAGCCACCAAAGATTCGGCCGTGTCTATCTCCGGGGCACTGGGGACTAGGTTTGCAAGTGGACAATCAGAGAGGATAGGTGCACAGAATTATAAATCAGGATATATTGGCATAGCTGTCAAGCGTCCTTTATTTGGCGGGACAGTCCCTTATCCCAGTGCCATGTCCCGCTGCTGTCCCTTATTGATGATGTCTCTTAAATAAGCTACTGAAGGTAATGGGGCCCTTTCTATGTCCAGCTGTGTGTTGAATATATGCTACATGGTAATTTATGGACCTAATAGGTATCTAAAGCCATTTGCATGCAACAAAATATGTATTTTATAAAAGTAATTGTTGACCCCTTATTTTTGAGGCTGCTGGTCCCTTATTTTCAAATCTGTACGTTGACAGCTAGCCTGCTCCCTCAGATATCACTGGTTTGCTCATTTCTATGTACAGTGGTACACAAAAAAACAGCGACAATTTGTTGTTGACAAAGGACAGCTGGACATAGAAAGGGCCCCATTACCTTCAGTAGCTTAGGGCCTCACCAAACCGAAATCCGGCCCTGATCAGGAACCTTACTCAGACTCACCGAAATTAATGCATGTAGCTAATTTAATTCATTTATTTTATTTTGCAAAATCCTGGGTGTGGGACGAGCTCCCGACAAGCAGAACTCAGCAGAAGAGGGCAGCAGGCTAGGCTCCACCGCCTTAAAATAATAATTACAAAAATCTTAGGGAATCTGCGTCTTTCGCCCGCCCTCCCTCCAGCTCTTTCCCCCTTTGTATCTACGGCAGGGACTGTGTTGTTGTCTTAGAACTTTGCACAGCACCAGGAAAAAGTCTGGGTGAAATGACAACGCGACAACGCTGCGAGGTAGGTAAGGCTGATAGACAGTCAGCCAGCAAGTGGGAATTCGAACCCAGCACCCTCACGGTACTTGCCTGACATGCTAACCACCCAGGAACCCCTTTTATGAAGAGGCATGTAGTAAGTTCATTGATTCCCTACTGGTGAGGCTCGCTGACCTCCCACAAAAGCAAAAATTTGACCTTTTGCTGTTAGGCAAAGATCAGAAGATGACATGGACGGTCGTCAGACTCTGTGTACAAATCTGTAGGCGCCAACCACCGCCCAACTCAAAATAGTCCGGCATGAAAATCCCCAAACTCGGTTCCATGGGTGACTCTGAGTCAAATCCCTGGGATAGTTTATTGCTGTACAGTGTTTCTAAATTTATTGTTTTACAATTGTTTTAATTGTCTGTTTTAACCACATTTTCACATCAGTGTGTCCTCTATTTCAGAGGCTTCTACTCTGCAGCCTCTTATAGTTGTTTTAACTGTGAGTCTTTTAGTTGTTATGTTCCTACCGTTGTTTTAACTGCTGGTTTTTATTTCTTTTTAGATCTTATCTGTTTTAATTATCAGTTTCTACCCATGCATTATCCGTGTTTAATCTTGTATTTTATTCAGATTTTTTATCCTATGCTTGTTTCTTTGTCCTTATTTGCTCTAACAATTATCGGTTAAAAACAAAACAAAACCTGCTACAGTGGCACCTCGCAAGACGAATGCCTCGCAAGACGAAAAACTTGCAAGACGAAAGAGTTTTTCGTTTTCTGAGCTGCTTCGCAAGACGGATTTCCCTATGGGCTTGCTTCGCAAGACGAAAACGTCTTGCGCCTTTTTTTTAAAACTGCCAATGCATTCCTATGGGAAACCGTCAATGCACAGCGGTGCTTCGCAAGACGAAAAAATTCACAAGACGAAAAAACTCGCAGAACGAATTAATTTCGTCTTGCGAGGCACCACTGTACAGTGGTGCCCCGCAAGACGAATGCCTCGCAAGACGGAAAACCCGCTAGACGAAAGGGTTTTCCATTTTGGAGGTGCTTCTCAGGACGAATTTGCTATGGGCTTGCTTCGCAAGACGAAAATGTCTTGCGATTCCTGGGGGTTTTTTTCCGCTCCCCACCCCCTTTTTCTAAGGCACTAAGCTGCTAATAGCCTTTTAGCAGCTAATCCGCTAACCCCTTAAGCCTTTAATAGCCGCTAATAGCCGCTAATCCGCTAATGCGCTTGCTTCGCAAGACGAAAAAACCGCTAGACGAAGAGACTCGAGGAACGGATTCTTTTCGTCTTGCGAGGCACCACTGTATTTTATTTATATCTTTGTTTGTTTGTTTGTTTTTTTATCCTGGTCTGCGACCGTAATAAAGTTCAACCCCGAATACCTGGCAGAAATTTCAGAGATTGCAATATCCGACGCTCCTGCCCGAAATCGACCATCAGGTGGCTCATATTGTCGCTGACTTTGGCCTTGAGGGAGAGCCGAAACGCAGGCGCCATGGTCACGCTGCGGAGGATTGGGTCCGAAGGGAGGGGGAAGGAGAGGAATTTGTTAGAGAGTGTCCCCCCCAAAAAACGACAACCCTCATCCCAACTATAGGGGTACCTCGGGTTACATACGCTTCAGGTTACAGACTCCGCTAACCCAGAAATAGTGCTTCAGGTTAAGAACTTTGCTTCAGGATGAGAACGGAAATGGTGGTGGCAGCGGGAGGCCCCATTAGCTAAAGTGGTGCTTCAGATTACAGTGGTACCTCGCAAGACGAATGCCTCGCAAGACGAAAAACTCGCAGGACGAAAGGGTTTTTCGTTTTTTGAGTTGCTTCGCAAGACGAATTTCCCTATGGGCTTGCTTCGCAAGACGAAAATGTTTTGCGCCTTTTTTTTAAAACCGTCAATGCATTCCTATGGGAAACCGTCAATGCGCAGTGGTGCTTCGCAAGACGAAAAATTCACAAGACGAAAAAACTTGCAGAACGAATTAATTTCGTCTTGCGAGGCACCGCTGTAATAACAATTTCAGGTTAAATACGGACCTCCGGAACGAATTAAGTTCTTAATTAAGGAGCGGGTCCGAAGGGAGGGGGGTGGAGAGAAATTTGTTAGAGAGCGCCCCCTCCCAAAAAACGACAACCCTCATCCCAACTACATCCACACATGGAGGGGGGGCCGAAGCAAAGATGCCTTGGAGCAAAGATTGTGAAACACACAAGAACCCAGTGCCTAGACTTTGAGAGGGGTCAGCCCGGAAACCACTGAAAATATCAAGGTTTTTCATAATAATAATATTTTTTTTTTATTTATACCCCGCCCTTCCTGGTTCAAAAACCGGGCTCAGGGCAGCTAACAACAAATTCAAAACACTTATTTAAAACACCAGATGTCAAAGAGAAAAACAACTACCAGATTTTTAGAAGACATCTGAAGACAGCCCTGTTTAGGGAAGCTTTTAATGTTTAATAGGTTATTGTATTTTAATATTCTGTTGGAAGCCGCCTAGAGTGGCTGGAGAAATCCAGCTAGATGGGCGGGGTATAAATAAAAAATTATTATTATTATTATTATTATTATTATTATTATTATTATTATTTGCAACAAAAAACAGCAGGTGTATAAATAACAAATTATTATTAATTATTATTATTATTATTATTATTATTATTATTATTATTATATGCAACAAAAAACAGCATAAAATACAGTATAAAACGTGAATAACAATAAATCAGTTTAGGGGGTGGGTGGGAAGAGAATGCCACAGAACATGCGCAAAGCGTCTTTCCCTGACTACAAGCAAAGGTGAATTTCAGTCTTTTTTTACAGGATGGGGCAGGTTGCTTCTGAGCACGTACAAAGTGGACTTTCCTTGCAGGGGGAGGGAAGGCCAAGAATAATATGAGGATTAGACAGTCGAGCATCCCTCTCCAGGCTGCTAAAGTCTCTCGCCCGCCATAACTGAAATTCAGGAAGAAGTCGGGGGTGCGTCGAAAGGACACTGACAAACTGGAACGTGTCCAGAGGAGGGCAACCAAAATGGTCCAAGGCCTGGAAACGATGCCTTATGAGGAACGGCTAAGGGAGCTGGGCATGTTTAGCCTGGAGAAGAGGAGGTTAAGGGGGGATATGATAGCCATGTTCAAATCTATAAAAGGATGCCACCTAGAGGAGGGAGAAAGGTTGTTTTCTGCTGCTCCAGAGAAGCGGACACGGAGCAATGGATCCAAACTACAAGAAAGAAGATTCCACCTCAACATTAGGAAGAACTTCCTGACAGTAAGAGCTGTTTGGCAGTGGAATTTGCTGCCAAGGAGTGTGGTGGAGTCTCCTTCTTTGGAGGTCTTTAAGCAGAGGCTTGACAACCATATGTCAGGAGTGCTCTGATGGTGTTTCCTGCTTGGCAGGGGGTTGGACTCGATGGCCCTTGTGGTCTCTTCCAACTCTATGATTCTATGAAAATAAATTGGTGCGCAGCAAGTTGGGCCTTGGATAAGGCAGGAGGGGTGTGGGATGGGGGCCTGGGCATAGGGACCATGGTGGTATATTTTATGTCTAAACGAGGTCTTTGGCAGAGGAGAATACTTGTGGAGCAAGAGATTTTTCCCGGAATGCAACGTACCTGTCTTTGATCTGTTTAGCAGCCTTCAAAGAAGCGTGAGAAAGAGGGCGAAAGAGTAAAAGAGAGAGAGAGAAAAAGAGGGAGGGAGGAAGGGGTCACTAGTTATAATTCAAGACGAGGAAAACAGCACCAACACATTGCCTGTACAGGAATGGAGAACATGCAACCAGCAGCCGATGGTCAGGGATGATGGGTTTTGCAGCCAAGTAAGTTCTGGGCATATGAGACGCGGCTGGCGCTGTGGGTTAAACCACAGAGCCTAGGGCTTGCCGATCAGAAGGTCGGCGGTTCGAATTCCCGCGACGGGGTGAGCTCCCATTGCTCGGTCCCTGCTCCTGCCAACCTAGCAGTTTAAAAGCACGTCAAAGTGCAAGTAGATAAATAGGTACCACTCCGGCGGGAAGGTAAACGGTGTTTCCGTGCGCTGCTCTGGTTCGCCAGAAGCGGCTTAGTCCTGCTGGACACATGACCCAGAAGCTGGACGCCGGCTCCCTCGGCCAATAAAGCGAGATGAGCGCCCCAACCCCAGAGTTGGTCATGACTGGACCTTGTGGTCAGGGGACCCTTTACCTTTAGTTGAGGGCCCTCCGCAAGGTTCCCCATCTCTGTACTAGACTAAGGAATACCCATGCAAACCATTGCTCCCGGCAAAGAGTCCCTGAAACTGCCGTCCGTCTGTCCCCTCCGAACTCCCCCATTCGGCCTCAGAACTCATGATCCCGCGATTGAACGTAAAAGCCTATCAACCGTCTGTTCCTAAAATGCATGGTCAGAGACCTGCAGTTATTGGGCGGTGTTATGTATTGAGTTGAATAGTATCCAATATGCCGCAGTCTGATTGGTCCTAGAACAATAGGATCCAAAATGCAGCAGTCTGATTGGTCCTAGAAAAATAGGATCCAGAATGCAGCAGTCTGATTGCTCCTAGAACAATAGGATTCAGAATGCAGCAGTCTGATTGCTCCTAGAACAATAGGATTCAGAATGCAGCAGTCTGATTGGTCCTAGAACAATAGGATCCAGAATGCAGCAGTCTGATTGGTCCTAGAACAATGGGATCCAAAATGCAGCAGTCTGATTGGTTCTAGAACAATAGGATCCAGAATGCAGCAGTCTGATTGGTCCTAGAACAATGGGATCCAAAATGCAGCAGTCTGATTGGTCCTAGAACAATAGGATCCAGAATGCAGCAGTCTGATTGGTCCTAGAACAATAGGATCCAAAATGCAGCAGTCTGATTGGTCCTAGAATGATAGGATCCAGAATGCAGCAGTCTGATTGGTCCTAGAACAATAGGATTCAGAATGCAGCAGTCTGATTGGTCCTAGAACAATAGGATCCGGAATGCAGCAGTCTGATTGGTCCTAGAACAATAGGATCCAGAATGCAGCAGTCTGATTGGTCCTAGAACAATGGGATCCAGAATGCAGCAGTCTGATTGGTCCTAGAACAATGGGATCCAAAATGCAGCAGTCTGATTGGTTCTAGAACAATGCAGCAGTATGACTGGTCTGCAGGAGCCACCCAATCCAGCTACAGGTGGAAGTGAATCCACAACCTGATTGGCCTACAGGAGAATCCCGGAATTAGCCAATCACCTGCAGCCCATTGTCTAAATAATGTCTATAAAGCAGATATTGTGGGGGAACTTCCATTCCTCCTCACCACTATGAGCTGAATAAAGAGCATGAAATCCTCTCTTGACTCCGAGTATATTTCAGGCGGGATACACATTTAATCAATAATAATAATCTGATAATGATGCGCTCATGCGCTCGCTCTTTGTTGGTGGCTTACAGGACCCCCACCTAAATTCCCACAGAAGCGCTGGCCGGTTTGGGCTCTGCGACAATAGGATTCCCGAAATATTTCCACACAGGCTTTGCAGAGCCTTGCATCTGCTTGCCATCATTTACCGTATTTTTTGCTCTATAAGTGTCACTTTTTCCCTCCTAAAAAGTAACGGGAAAATGTGTGTGTGTCTTATGGAGCGAATGCAGGCTGCGCAGCTATCCCAGAAGCCAGAACAGCAAGAGGGATTGCTGCTTTCGCTGTGCAGCGATCCCTCTTGCTCTTCTGGCTTCTGAGATTCAAAATATTTTTTTTCTTGTTTTCCTCCTCCAAAAACTAGGTGCGTCTTGTGGTCTGGTGCGTCTTATAGAGCGAAAAATACGGTAATCCTGTTTCTCCAAAATACGTGGGCCGGGAGATAACCCTCCAAGCCTGCCCCCCCCTTCACTGAACCACTGAGCCCATTGCTCAGGGAGGCAAGTCGAGCGAGCAGCTCTTTGTACCTGGTTGAAGTCATTGTTCTCAGCGCCCTGGAGTGTTTGGTTGGCTGTTTCCAGTAGTTCCTCGGAGCTCTCTAAGGCTTTTGTGCAAGCAGCCAGCTGGTTCTGGAGCAAGGAGTGGTTTGTGGAACAGAAGAAGGAGAGAGAGAGAGAGAGAGAGAGAGAGAGAGAGAGAGAGAGAGATGTTATAGCTAGCATGTCTGAGGCAAGGTTCTGCCTGGTTCCCTGTCAGGTAGTTGTTTATCTCTTTGACATCTGCTGGGAGGGCGTTCCGCAGGGCAGGTGCCACTACCAAGAAGGCCCTCTGCCTGGTTCCCTGTAACTTGGCTTCTCGCAGGGAGGGAACTGCCAGAAGGCCCTCAGCGCTGGATCTCAGTGTCCGGGCTGTGGAGACACTCCTTCAGGTATACTGGACCGAGGCCGTTTAGGGCTTTAAAGGTCAGCACCAACGCTTTGAATTGTGCTTGGAAACGTCCTGGGAGCCAATGCAGGTCTTTCAGGACCGGTGTTATGTGGTCTCGGCAGCCGCTCCCAGTCCCCAGTCTAGCTGCCGCATTCTGGATTAGTTGCAGTTTCCGGGTCACCTTCAAAGGTAGTCCCACGTAGAGCGCATTGCAGTAGTCCAAGCGGGAGATAACCAGAGCATGCACCACTCTGGCGAGACAGCCTGCGGGCAGGGAGGGTCTCATCCTGTGTACTAGATAGAGCTGGTAGACAGCTGCCCTGGACACAGATTTGACCTGTGCCTCCATGGACAGCTGTGAGTCCAAAATGACTCCCAGGCTGCGCACCTGGTCCTTCAGGGACACAGTGACCCCATTCAGGACCAGGGAGTCCTCCACACCTGCCCGCCTCCTGTCCCCCCAAAACAGTCCCTCTGTCTTATCAGGATTCAACCTCAATCTGTTAGCCGCCATCCATCCTCCAACCGCCTCCAGACACTCACACAGGACCTTCACTGGTTCTGATTTAAAAGAGAGGTAGAGCTTTTGGGGGGGGGGGTGGAGGGAGGAATCCACAAGTCTGATAGCTTGGACTCTGATATGAGGAATATAGAATTCTAGAGTTGGAAGGGACACTAAGAGTCATCTAGTCTGACCCCCCGTGCAATGCAGGGATTATGCACCACTCTGGCCAGACATCTCCCTGCAGTACATGAGCCGCTTACCTGCAACTCGTAAGTCCTGCTGGCTCGATCCTGTTTGATCTTCATCAGCATCCCATCTTTCAGCTCGTCCAGCAGGGTGAACAGCGACTGGAACTCTGCCTCAAGGTCTTGCTGGACTCGGTCTGAATTGGCCTGGCAGGATGAAATCATGGCACATATGAATTTCATGCAAAAATGTATCATATAAATGTTGTAGATCACTGGCTTGTAAATTTGCTAGCTTTAATGAGATGACTGTGTTAACGGGAAAATCCGAGGGCTCCCTTGGACAAAAACAAAGACACCAACCAGGATAATTTGGAGCAAAACAGCAGCCTGTAGGCTTGGCCTTTATTGAACTGTTGCAACAGGGTGCTCCCCTCACCTGCAGGAGAGAGGAAGGACCCAAAAAATGGAGTGCAAGACCTTATAAAGACTTTTGAAATTCCCATCCTGTAGATCAAGTGCCTGGCGTGCTCTGGTCCATGGAGTCACGAAGAGGCGGACACGACTAAACGACTGAACAACAACAACAACAACATTGGAACCAAAAGAAGACTGTGAAAAAATGTCACAGATTTTGATATTTGTTGTTTTTTTATGGATAACCTTGATTTTGTGTTATGTTTTTCTAAGTTCAATAGAACAATTCGAAAAGAAAAGAACTTGAGAGCTCTGTGTTTAAGCTGGTAATAACCTCACTCCTCAAATCTTTATAGAGAATGCAAGTCAGAAACATACCAGCCACTGACTCTATTCTGCCATCTCCGTTTTTCCAGTGGATTTTTTTGAAATCGACCCGAAGGCACTATATCTGATCTTGCGAAAGTGAAACCTATATTTTGGAATTGTTAAATTACGCAAACAGGGTGCCCAAAGCATCAAAATGACTAGGTGGAAAACAATCATACCGTAGACAAAAAGCCAGATTATTCTGCCGCTCGATATCATATAGGCCAGGCACCCCCAACCTTTGGCCCTCCAGATGTTTTGGACTACAATTCCCATCATCCCTGACCACTTGTCCTGTTAGCTAGGGATCATGGGAGTTGTAGGCCAAAACATCTGGAGGGCCAAAGATTGGGGATGCCTGACATAGGCACTGTCTAATTATTAAATTATTTGCTTTACTGAAGCCCAGTGTTAATAACATTTGGCTTGAAGTAGTAAGCTGTTTAGGGACGCGGGTGGCACTGTAGGTTAAACCACAGAGCCTAGGGTTTGCCGATCAAAAGGTTGGCAGTTCGAATCCCCGTCACAGGGCGAGCTCCGGTTGCTCGGTCCCTGCTCCTGCCAACCTAGCAGTTCAAAAGCACGTCAAGTGCAAGTAGATAAATAGATACCACTCTGGTGGGAAGGTAAACGGCGTTTCCGTGCGCTGCTCTGGTTCGCCAGAAGCGGCTTGGTCATGCTGGCCACATGACCCGGAAGCTGTACGCCGGCTCCCTTGGCTAGTAAAGCGAGATGAGCGCCGCAACCCAAGAGTCGTCCGCAACTGGACCTAATGGTCAGGGGTCCCTTTACCCTTTATCTAGTAGGCTGTTTATACAGTCATGCAACTTCCTTTGACGAGGGTCTGTGCCAGGACCTCTCACTGCAGAAATCAAACTCTGCTGACCCCTGAACCCTCAGCCAAGTTACCTCCACGTTCTGCAGCATCTGTTTGAGGACGTAGATGAAATTTTGGATTTCCTCATTTTTCACAGCCAGGGTGGTGATGATCTTCCTAAGCGCGTCCTTAGGAAAAAAACACCTTGAGTCAATGGTTTCTTTTATTTGCGTGTGTTCATGCTTTCCTTTCATGCCCTCCGACGACACTTTAACCACCCAGGTGTCCTTGCTATTGAGTATTCACGATAATAATAGAATTGTGGAGTCAGAAGAGACACCTGAGGGTCATCTAGTCCAACCCCCTTGCGATGCGGGACTCTTCCGTCCGGCGTGGGGCTCGAACCCACAGCCCTGGGATTAAGAGTCTCATGCTCTGCCCATTAAGCTACCTGGAGAGGTCAGATACCCTCCCACTTTCTCAATGAAACTTTTTAAAATTTGCTTTTAAAATTGTCATGAAACTGCTGTGACAAGTAAACAATAAAAAAAATCAATAATATATCCAGTGAAAGGCAGGGCAGAAAAATCCTAAACACCTATCTGTTTATCTATCATCTATCTATTTATCTATATCATCTATCTATCTATCTATCTATCTATCTATCTATCTATCTATCTATCATCTATCTATCTATCATCTATCTATGTCTGTCTATCTATCATCTGCCTGTCTATTATCTATCTGTATCTATCTGTCTGTCTACCTATCTATCTATCATCTATCTCTATCTATCTATCTATCTATCTATCTATCTATCTATCTATCTATCTATCTAATCTATCATTTGTCTGTCTATCATCTATCTATAGCTGTCTATCATCTGTCTATCTATCTATCTATCTATCTATCTATCTATCTATCTATCTATCTATCTATCTTCTATCTATCATCTATCTATCTATCTATCTATCTATCATCTATCTATCTATCTATATCATCTATCTATCATCTATCTATACCATCTATCTATCTATCTATCTATCTATCATTTGTCTATTATCTATATCTATCATCTATCATCTATTATCTATCCATCTATCTATCTATCTATCATCTATCTATCTATATCTATCTATCATCTATATCTATATCTATCTATCTATCTATCTATCTATCTATCTTCATCATCATCATCATCATCATCATCTATCATCTATCTATATCTATAGCGGTCTGTCTGTATGTCTATCTATCATCTGTCTATTATCTATCTATATCTATATCTGTCTGTCTATCTACCTATCATCTGTCTATCATCTATCTATATCTATCATCTATCTATCTATATCTATCTATCTATCATCTATCTATCTATCATCTATCATCTATCATCATCTATATCTATCTATCTATCTATCTATCTAATCTATCATCTATCTTTCTATCTATCTTTCTATCCATCTATATCTCTCATCTCTCATCTCTATCTCTATGTCATAAAATTTGCACACCGCTTGATTGTAAAACAACAACAATAACTTCAAAGCGGTTTACAAAACAGGTAAGTCAATAAAACCAAGAAAAACTACAACCCAATTTTAAAACATACAAAAGCTGAAATACTGGAAAAGATCACAGCTAGCTCAGCTTTCTAAAAATCTGGGTAGGCTTGCCCAAACAAGGATGCTTTAGGCAGGCAATGGGAAAGGTAACATGAAGATGCCTTGCTTGAGCTCAAGAGGCAGTAAATTATTATTAAATGCGGAGCGGCTATTGCGTGGCACCTGCTGATCAAAGTGGTTGAGTGGGCACATGAGTTCCGAATTTTGCAAAACGGAACATAGGTCAAAATTGTAAGTCTCCTGATAAAGCATTTTTAAAACACCGGGCAGGCAAAACATTTCTCTTTGCGATTCCATTTATTGCATATCTTTCAGACAACCATACTTTTAAAAATACATTCCTGCAATTGCCTGGGGTTGGACTAGATGACCCCTGGGGTCCCCAATTCTATGATTCTAAGTTTCCCCCTAGCCAAACCACTGGTCCATCTTAACTCACAGTAGCTCTCCAAAGTTTCAGCCATTGAACACCTTCCTTGGAGGTGCCCAAGATTTGAATCTGGATCTCTGCTTGCCAAGCGAATGTTCTGCCACTCAGCTATGGCACAGCTACAAAATTAAGGAAGATTCTAGTTCTCATGAGAAGCCTGAACACAAAGAAGCTGTTTTTTATGAGCCAGTGCCTGGTTCCTTTAGCACAATATCCACACCGCTTTGGCAGTGCTCTCTTCTACAATTTTTTAAAAAATCCTTGCACACAGAAAAGCAGGACAGGAGGAGAAGGCCTAGCTTTCTACCTGTCGGGATTTTATTTTGCTTGACTTTGGAGGCACACCCCACCGTACTAGCGCCCGAGAGGCAACACAGACAGACACCCACCGCCCTGAGGTCACCTCCCCTTCGCACCTTTTCTCCAAACGCAGAAAGCGCTCCTTAACCCCCTCTCTGCCTTTTCCATCTTTGCAAAGGCAACTCCCAAACTCCGCACCTTTGCAACCTCCCCTAAGATGCAAAGTCGACGGGGAACGAGGATGACAAAGCAGAGATGAAGGGAGGCGACAGAAACTCCTTTGGCCCAAAGCGAGCATCTCTCCATCTCTCCCTCGTCCTCAGCTTCCTGGTTGGCGCATCCTGTATCCTCCCTCTTTTCCCCCTCTGCATCCCTCGCATCAGCATCTTTTTACCTTTTGGTCCCCCATCTTCAGCTGCTTCCTCTGTCATGGACCAGGAAGGATGCTGGCTGCGAGGCGGGGGGGGGGGAATTAGTCCTTTCCCCCTCCCTCTTGTGGAATTAACAAAGCTGATTGGGGGGTTGTGGCCGGGTGGAGGGGAGGGTGGGGGCAGGGAAATGCTTCTGAATTTACTGCCCTTCCTCTCTGCGCAGATGGAAGAGCATGCTGGGAAATGTAGTCCAGCGAGAAAGAGGGAGAATAGAGGAGGGGTGGAATTGGGTGGCGATGAAAGTAGGCTTGTAGACAAAGGATTCGCCTGCATGACTAGGTTCCTGGTGTATGTAGCAGGCTGAAGTTCATCCAAAGCTGAATAAAAGGTTTTCTTTTCTTTTTTTGGAAAGATATTTATTAAAATTTCAACATACAGAAAAAGAATAAAAAGAAAAAGAAAATACAAAGTAAAAACAGTTAAAAACAGATCAGTCTTTCCATATCTGATCTTTCATTTGCTTGTTTCGCTGACCTCCTCACACCTCCCTTTCTTGTATTCCAGTTCAATTAGTTAATTCAGCAAATCCTTTCCCTCTTTGATTTTATCTTAATCTGTTATCTTAATATATTATAGCTTTAGATTATCACCTGTTAACAATCCATTTTTACATATTCCTCTATAACATTGCTGCTAAAAACCACTTAACTTCAATCCAACGTCATTCTAACATTCATTAATTTTGCAGTATTTCTGTAAATAGTCTTTAAATTTCTTCCAATCTTCTTCCACCGACTCTTCTCCCTGGTCTCGGATTCTGCCGGTCATTTCCAAAGCTGAATAAAAGGTTTTCAGCACAGGGGATGAAATGCGGGAGGAAGAATGGACAAAATTTAATGATCATTTGGTTAAAGTTGTTAAGTTAAACTAATTGGAAATACCCTGCAGGTATTAGATTGGCTTAGGATTTTATATAAGTTAAGTGATGAATTAATACAGTAGTACCTCGGGTTACATACGCTTCAGGTTACAGACGCTTCAGGTTACAGACTCTGCTGACCCAGAAATAGTGCTTCAGGTTAAGAACTTTGCTTCAGGATGAGAACAGAAATCGTGCGGCGGCAGCAGGAGGCCCCATTAGCTAAAGTGGTACCTCAGGTTAAGAACAGTTTCAGGTTAAGAAAGGACTTCCGGAACGAATTAAGTTCTTAACCCGAGGTATTGGGTTGGGGAAAACTATGAGGCGGACTCTCTTTCTTCTCCACAATAACACACTTGCAAACTCTAGATATTTATTTATTTATTTATTTATTTATTTATTTATTTTTTCTCATGTGTAAACTTGAGATGTCAAGGTAAGAAGTTTCAGAAGTCAATGACTCATTCTTTAACTGCATGCACTTTGTGGAGAGATTTGTTATTTTAATTAAAGCATTTTAACGTCCGCTCAGTCCTCGTAAGGTCTCCACTGATGCCCTTTGATGCTTTGTAACACCCTGGAGTGATATCATATTGCGTGTGACTCTCCACATTGACTGACAGCTGCAGATGGGGAGGAGAAACTAAGCCCAGCTTTGCACTTGAAGGCAAACCTACCTAATCCACATTTTCCGAAACAATATGAGAACCGAAGCGCAGCCAGCCTCAGAAATTCACACGTAACTGAATTTTGCAATGGCGTTCCCCAGGAAAAAAATTTGCTATCGTGATACTAGGGTAAAGTGTGCCAATAGCGTACAGTGGTACCTCGGGTTAAGTACTTAGGTAGTTCTGAGAGAATTTTTCCTCTGAATGTTTGGTTGAATGTCTCCCTACTGTAAATCTCTCTGCTACAAGGCTGGTTTACTTCTCAAATTATACACACTGCTTTTGTTCAGTACAGTGGTACCTCAGGTTAAGTACTTAATTCGTTCCGGAAGTCTGTTCTTAACCTGAAACTGTTCTTAACCTGAAGCACCACTTTAGCTAATGGGGCCTCCTGCTGCAGCTGCGCCGCTGGAGCACAATTTCTGTTCTCTTCCTGAAGCAAAGTTCTTAACCTGTAGCACTATTTCTGGGTTAGCGGAGTCTGTAACCTGAAGGGTATGTAACCTGAAGCGTATGTAACCCGAGGTACCACTGTACAAACATTAGAGGAAACTGCTTTGCAGAAATAGATATGTTAGACAAAAATACACTGAAGCGTACCGTAGTTTTCGGTGTATAAGACAAGCTTTTTTCCCCCTTTAAAAATGATGTTTAAAATTTGGGCTTGTCTTATACATGGTAGTTCAGAGTGGGGGCTGGCTCAACAACTCTGGGCAATCCTCCCCCCCCCCCCATTTTCTTAAATCAGAGTCCCCCCCAAATAGGGGTCGTGTTATACACAATGGCGGTTCCCTCACTGCGAGAAGCCAAGTTACAGGGAACCAGGCAGAGGGCCTTCTCGGTGGTGGCACCCACCCTGTGGAATGCCCTCCCACCAGATGTCAAAGAGAACAACAATTACCAGACTTTTAGAAGACATCTGAAGGCAGCCCTGTTTAGGGAAGCTTTTAATGTTTGATCTATCACAGTATTTTAATATTCTTTTGGAAGCCGCCCAGAGTGGCTGGGGAAACCCAGCCAGATGGGTGGGGTATAAGTAATAAATTATTATTATTATTATTATTATTATTATTATTATTATTATTATCATCATCATCATCATTATTATGTTATACATGGAAAAATACTCTATATATCAGGAGATATTCCAACTAAACCACGAATGAATTTTCATGACTTTTTAAAAAAAACTGCGATCTGATGTGGGAAATGTTGGAGAACTGGAATTAGGATTGGGAGAAAAAGGAAAGGAAAAGAAAACTTGGCTATATGCAACCTGAGCCTGTGTAATTTGTTTCTTAAAAAAACAGCGCTGAATCTGCTCTCTCTGTGTGTGCGGTTTGCAATGACTTGCATGATTATTGCAATTATTTGCACCTGCGGTGCTTTTCTTTGGGGGGGGGGGAAGGTGGGGGGAACTCACAACAAAGTTTGCTTGTTTGTTTTATTGCAATTGTTTTATTGTTTTATTGCAGTGCCACACACACACACACAAATCCTGGGCAGTAAGATGTGATTAACAAACTCAAGCAGACAATGGTCTGGATTAGAAATGGCCACCATTTTATCGATTATAGACATAGGTGGATTTTGAGCTCAGGCATTGGGCATATATCCATTCCAGCCCCCCCTCCAGTCAAATACAGTGGTTGTTGTTTAGTCGTTTAGTCGTGTCCGCCTCTTTATGACCCCCTGGACCAGAGCACGCCAGGCACTCCTGTCTTCCACTGCCTCCCGCAGTTTCGTCAAACTCATGCTGGTAGCTTCGAGAACACTGTCCCACCATCTCGTCCTCTGTCGTCCCCTTCTCCTTGCGCCCTCCATCTTTCCCAACATCAGGGTCTTTCCCAGGGAGTCTTCTCTTCCCATGAGGTGGCCAAAGTCTTGGAGCCGCTTTGGTGGAGGGAAGTCTGCGAATTGGGAGGGGGGTTAAAAATGTTTTCTTTTCGGTTATTTTTTAATGTCAATGAGAAATGTGCGGGGTAATATGGTATTGATACAATGTGGCATATAACTGAAAACTAATAAAAATTATTTGACAACAACAAAAAAATATTTATTTATATACAGTGGTACCTCAGGTTACAGACACTTCAGGTTACAGTCTCTATAGTGCTTCAGGTTAAGAACTTTGCTTCAGGATGAGAACAGAAATCATGCTCCAGCGGTGCGGCAGCAGCAGGAGGTCCCATTAGCTAAAGTGGTGCTTCAGGTTAAGATCAGTTTCAGGTTAAGAACAGACCTCCGGAACAAATTAAGTACTTAACCCGAGGTACCACTGTATTTTCCCAGTAGTGATGTATGGAAGTGAGAGCTGGACCATAAAGAAGGCTGATCGCCGAAGAATGGATGCTTTTGAATTCTAGTGCTGGAGGAGACTCTTGAGAGTCCCATGGACTGCAAGAAGATCAAACCTCTCCATTCTGAAGGAAATCAGCCCTGAGTGCTCACTGGAAGGACAGATCCTGAAGCTGAGACTCCAAGACTTTGGCCACCTCATGAGAAGAGAAGACTCTCTGGAAAAGACCCTGATGTTGGGAAAGATGGAGGGCACAAGGAGAAGGGGACGACGGAGGGCGAGATGGTTGGACAGTGGAAGTTTGAGTTTGACCAAACTGCAGGAGGCAGTGGAAGACAGGAGGGCCTGGCGTGCTCTGGTCCAGGGGGTCACGAAGAGTCGGACACGAGTAAACAACAACAACAACAAGCATCTGAAAAAGTGTGCATGCACACAAAAGCTTGCACCAGAACAAACTGAGTTGGTCTATAAGGTGTTACTGGACAATTTTTAATTTTTTTATTTTTATTTCAAGTAGGTTGATTGTATGCTGTTTGGTTGTTATTCAAAGAATTAAAAAAACCACACAAATATTTGGTGTGTTTTGGAGAGGGGGGAGAAGTAGGGAGAAACTGGCTCTCTTTGCTTTTTAATATACAGTGGTGCCTCGTAAGACGAAATTAATTCGTTCCGCGAGTTTTTTCGTAGAGCGAGTTTTTTCGTCTTGCGAAGCACCACGGCGGGGAGGGGCGGGGAGAAGCAGGACAGCTGCCGCAGCCGGTACCTTGGACTCACCCGCGCCTTGTGGTCACCGCGAAACGCGGCTGTTGGAGGGCGGCGGGGCTCAGGAGCGCGACTCTGGCTGCAGCGCTGGCTGCTGGCGGCAACAGCTCCTGAGGGGAGCGCGCGAGGGCGGTGGGCAGCGGCGCGAGGCAGCCGGAAGGTCGAAAGGTCGGCCGGAAGGTGGGAGGGAGCCGGAGGAGCGGGGAAGCGAGCGTGCGTGCGTGCAGTGACCGTCGCCATAACAGGAGAGGCAGGGCTGTTTCGTCTAGCGAAGCAAGCCCTTAGGAAAATCCGTCTTGCGAAGCACCTCAGAAAACGAAAAACCCTTTCGTCTAGCGGGTTTTTCGTCTTCCGAGGCATTCGTCTTGCGGGGTACCACTGTACCTAATATCTCTGAGTACGCACCGCTCTGCCGCTTGCCCTCTGTCAAGCGTCTTTCGTTCCACTTCTGCAAGGCTGCACATTATAGGGAGAGAGAAATCCGGCCTCTATTAATAGCAGGAAACTGGTCCCGCCGATCTCCTTTCCAACTTTGGTTAAAGGCCCGGGGAGTTGGCAGCGGCTCAGGGATTTCTTCGAGCCAAACTCCTGAAGGCGTAGAGTTGGTTCAACCGCCCCCCCCCCACTGTCCGCCCTTTGCAGAATTTGCAGTGGGGCTGTTCCAGAGGCCTGGAGGCCTCGCATAACCTCTTCTCACCCCCCCCCCTCCGGCGAGAGAAGACTAATCCCTCGAAGCGAGGAGGCCGCTGACTCGTCTTCCCACCTGCTCACATCTCCTTTACACAACACGGTTTCACGTCGTCTCAAGATCGCGTTTCGAGCACCCTGGAAAATATTCCCGTAGTACATGAAAATGATGTATAGATGGTACATAACACCAGTACAGATAGCAAGGATGTATAAAACTGGCTCAAATATATGCTGGAAATGCAAGGAAGAGGAAGGGACTTTTTATCATATGTGGTGGGATTGTAGAGAAATTAAAAAGTTTTGGGAAATGATATATCATGAGTTGAAGAAAATGTCCAAACTAACATTTGTAAAAAAACCAGAAGCATTTCTGTTAGGGATTGTAGGAAAAGACCTGCCAAGGAAAATGAAGAATATATTCATGTACGTAACAATGGCGGCACAAGGATGGAAGAATGAAGAAACCCGGACAAAAGAACAATGGCAAGAGAAACTGATGGACTATGCGGAACTGGCAAAATTGACGTACAAACTGTGTGATAAGGACAACTGTGGCTTCAAAGAAGAATGGCAACTATTTACAGACTATTTAAAGAAACAACAAAGCGAATTGGACTCCTTGGCAGGTTTTGAAGAAACTGACACAAATTTATTTGTTAATATATTAGATGGAGGATTTAGAGATTTTTACATTTTTATAACATGCGTTGAAAAGAGAGAGGAACTGAGGGAAGTCTTGGGGGGAGGAAGTGAGGGTTATTTGGAGGGGAGGGGGAAAATGGGGGGGGATGAAAAGAAGATGATATGTTTTGATAATTTGGTATGTTGAAACTCTTTAATAATTTATTTATTTTTAAAAGGAAAATGTTCCTGTGGACCATTGATCCGTGCTGGGTGTAACCACGAGTTCTGCACCTGGGTGGGTTTCGTGGTGGGGCCAAATGGGCAGAAGTTCCCATCGCTCTTTTTGTTTTTAAATTTATTTATGCAATTTTTCAACTGAATTTTTTTACAGAGATATATCAAACGTAAATAATAAAAAAAAAGATTCCAAGGAATCTCCTGGACTTTCCTCCTCCCCTTTGTGGGTCCTATTATTAATCCTTTCCTCTCGTATCTTTTATGATCATCCAAACCCTTTACCCCTTCCTTTATGTCCAGAATCAACCTTAAACGACAAGTGCTATTCCAATCCTGCTAATGATTTTGAACTGTCTTATAAATTTCCCCCATTCCTTACTATAATTTTGGTATTCCTGATTTCTGACTCTTCAGGTCATTTTAGCCATTTCGGTGTAGTCCATCACCTTCATCTGCCATTCTTCTCTGGTGGAAACTTTAGCTTCTTTCCATCTCTGGACCAATCACATCCGTGCAGCCGTGGTCACATACATAAATAGTCTTTTCTGCTCCCTTGGGATTTTGGCACCTAGAATTCGTAAAAGGAAGGTTTCAGGGTTTGATCCCACAATGCAGTAGGATATGCTTCATACAATCAACGTCCTGGGAACATAAACAAAACCTATTCTGATTCGGGACACCCCTCAGTCTGCCATTTAGAACTTCTGAGGAAATTACACTGGCTTTAGTAAATAAACACTGATAGGTACAGACAAATTCCTAAGGTATGAGGATATCTGAAAGTCATACCCATATTGGGTTCCAGCTGCGACCGGGCTACAAATTACATAAGACCCGGATTGCAGGTCGCTATGTGAGATGTCCCAAAGCCTTTGCCTCCGGGATTCAAGGGCAGTGTCGTAACCCAGATGATATAAGAGGGATGATGTCAGTCCAATCGAGGTGGCTTTTCTGGCCATAGTTTTCAGCCATGGGTTCAGCAACTTGGTTCTAGAACTCAATCCGTTTCCTGGAAGTCCGTTTGACTTCCAAGACGTTCGCAAACCAAGACGCGGCTTCCGATTGGCTGGCTGGTCCTGGAAGAAGAAGAGGAGGAAGAAGAAGAAGAAGAAGAAGGAGAAGAAGAAGAAGAAGAAGAAGAAGAAGAAGAAGAAGAAGAAGAAGAAGAAGAAGAAGAAGAAATCTGGCTGAGTTTCCCAAGCCACTCTGGGCAGCTCCCAATCGAGTGTTAAAAACAATACAACAATTCAGTTGTAAACAATAGCCAACAGTCAAAATGGATGTTCGGCTTCCGAAAAACGTTTGCAAACTGGAACGCTTACTTCTGGGTTTGCGAAGTTCGGGAACCGATCTGTTCCTCAACGCAGCTGTCCAGGAATGAAGGTACCACTGTAACTCGAAATAAGTGGCGTGGAGACATTTCATTCCAAATCTGCTAGGTGGAGCCCATACGGAGGATGAAGACAGGTGGGTGTCTCGCCCCCCACGCCATAAACATAAATCCTAGCTATGCCCATGGAAGGAAAGGCTCATATTGTGTTCCCTCGATACCCGACGATGAACCAAAGCAGTGGTTCAGTCGGGTAATTTTAGAATCGCGCATAATGGCCCTAAGGGGGTGCCCTATAGATGGTGATTCGTATCGCTTGCTTTATTTCAGAATGTGGGCAAGCTGGTCCTGCTGCGGTTGGGGTTTTCTTCCTTGAGTGGGGGGACAGACAGGACCCCTCACCTGCTCCTCCTGCTGAGTCCCCCCCCTCCCGGACATCTGCTCCCAAGTCCTTCTGACCCCCCCCCCGGCAGCTGACAACTTCCCTTTAGCACATGGCTGAGATTTTCCGCGACATTTCCAAGCTTCCAAATGTGTGAGCATATAAAAGGTCAGTCAGTACCACGGAGGGGGGGAGCTGTATCAAATTCCCTGGCGCTCATTCCCTGCTGAGTGCCGTGACTCAGCCCCCCGTGCTACCGCCTTAAGAACACGCGATTGTCTTGCTATTTGCTACTCATTCAACCAAGGGGGGGAACCCCCCCCCAGCACCAGTGTGTACCATCAATCAGGAGAGCAAACACTCCACTATTTCTGAAAATAGGGACGCCCTACATCTCAGGGATGCGGGTGGCGCTGTGGGTTAAACCCCAGAGCCGAGGACTTGCCGATCAGAAGGTCGGCGGTTCGAATCCCTGTGACGGGGTGAGCTCCCGTTGCTCGGTCCCTGCTCCTGCCAACCTAGCAGTTCGAAAGCACGTCAAAGTGCAAGTAGATAAATAGGTACCACTCTGGCGGGAAGGTAAACGGCATTTCCGTGCGCTGCTCTGGTTCGCCAGAAGCGGCTTAGTCATGCTGGCCACATGACCCGGAAGCTGTACGCCGGCTCCCTCGGCCAATAAAGCAAGATGAGCGCAGCAACCCCAGAGTCGGCCACGACTGGACCTAATTGTCAAGGGTCCCTTTACCTTACTCTATAATAATATTTTTTTATTATTTATACCCTCCCCATCTGATTGGGTTGCCTCAGCCACTCTGGGAGGCTTCCAATATATATAAAAACATAATAAAACTATAAAAAGCTGTCTTCAAATCTCTTCTAAAGGTTGTATCGTTACTTATCTCCTTGCTCGGGGAGGTTGCATGAATGTCATACCCTCCAATGCTTCTCCAACAAAAACAGGGGCATCCTACCATACCCTCCAACGTTTCTCCGATGACAATAGAGATGCCCTAAGGGAAAGTGAAGGGACGCGGGTGGCGCTGTGGGTAAAACCTCAGTGCCTAGGACTTGCTGATCGCAAGGTCGGCAGTCCGAATCCCCACGACAGGGTGAGCTCCCGTTGCTCGGTCCCTGCTCCTGCCAACCTAGCAGTTCGAAAGCACACCAGTGCAAGTAGATAAATAGGTACCACTCCGGCGGGAAGGTAAACGGCGTTTCCGTGTGCGGCGCTGGCTCGCCAGATGCCGCTTAGTCACGCTGGCCACGTGACCCGGAAGTGTCTCCGGACAGCGTTGGCTCCCGGCCTCTTGAGCGAGATGAGCACGCAACCCTAGAGTCAGACACAACTGGCCCGTACGGGCAGGGGTACCTTTACCTTTAAGGGAAAGTGGGATCAAATGAGAAACCGGGACAGCTTCTGTAAATCCAGGGCTGTCCTTGGAAAACAGGGACACTCGGAAGGTCCGGAAGAGAACACAAGAGGAGTGCGTGGAGACACAGAAAATGGGAAGGGGACTTAAACATATCTCACGCCATTGTGAGAGCCAGCGCGGTGTAGTGGTTAAGAGCGGTAGTCTCGTAATCTGGTGAACCGGGTTCGCTTCCCCGCTCCTCCACATGCAGCTGCTGGGTGACCTTGGGCCAGTCACACTTCTCTGAAGCCTCTCAGCCTCACTCACCTCACAGAGTGTTTGTTGTGGGGGAGGAAGGGAAAGGAGAATGTGAGCCGCTTTGAGACTCCTGAAGGGGAGTGATAAAGCGGGATATCAAATCCAAACTCTTCTTCTTCTTCTTCATGGGATAACCGCAGCTCAGGGACTGGGAAAACGGAAAGGGGCGCTTACTGCGAATTTCTGTTTGGCAAACATAGTTTGCATTCAGGATACCCAGATTCAATCGCTATCTGTGTTGTTATAACCAGGAAGAGGTAGCAGCCAACTGATGGGGTCTTTTGCCAGATTCTGAACCCCTCAGTCTTGGCAGGTCTGGTTTTAAAGGGAACATAAGATGAAGCTGCCTTCTACTCAGTCGTGAGTTCTTAACCTGAAGCCCTATTTCTGGGTTAGCGGAGTCTGTAACCTGAAGCGTATGTAACTCGAAGTACCACTGTACAGTGGTGCCCCGCAAGACGAATGCCTCGCAAGACGGAAAACCTGCTAGACGAAAGGGTTTTCCATTTTGGAGGTGATTCGCAGGACGAATTTCCCTATGGGCTTGCTTTGCAAGACGAAAATGTCTTGCGATTCCTGGGGTTATTTTTTTGCTCCCCACCCCCTTTTTCTAAGGCACTAAGCTGCTAATAGCCTTTTAGCAGCTAATCCGCTAATCCCTTAAACCTTTAATAGCCGCTAATAGCCGCTAAACCGCTAATAGCGCTAATCCGCTAATGGGGTTGTTTCGCAAGACGAAAAAACCGCTACATGAAGAGACTCGCGGAACAGATTCTTTTCGTCTTGCGAGGCACCACTGTATTCAGGTTTGCCTGCACTTACTGGCAGCAGTTCTCCAGGGTCTCAGGGAGACCCCTAGACAGCATCTTAAAAAGTAGAGACCTTGCCGACAAAGGTCCGTATAGTTAAAGCCATGGCTTTCCCAGTAGTGATGTATGGAAGTGAGAGCTGGACCATAAAGAAGGCTGATCGCCGAAGAATGGATGCTTTTGAATTCTAGTGCTGGAGGAGACTCTTGAGAGTCCCATGGACTGCAAGAAGATCAAACCTCTCCATCCTGAAGAAAATTAGCCCCGAGTGCTCACTGGAAGGACAGATCCTGAAGCTGAGGCTCCGATACTTTGGCCACCTCAGGAGAAGAGAAGGCGCCCTGGAAAAGACCCTGGTGTTGGGAAAGATGGAGGGCACAAGGAGAAGGGGATGACAGAGGACGAGATGGTGGGACAGTGTTCTCGAAGCCACCAGCATGAGTTTGACCAAACTGCTGGAGGCAGTGGAAGACAGGAGGGCCTGGCGTGCTCTGGTCCATGCAGTCACGAAGAGTCGGACACGACTAAACAACAAAATTCTATATATTATTTGTAAAACCAAATAAAAATTATTTTTCAAAAAAAGGAACAAAGGTGGGTTGCTTTGCTCAGGTTTGTCTACACTGCGGCTCTCTAAGATTTTAGGCAATTGTTGTCCCTAGTCCTTCTAGAGATGACAAAGGTTGAATCTGGTAGCCTTCTGTGAATTTTTGTCCTGCGTTGACGATGTTCAGTAAAGCAAAACGAGAGACCAAACGTTCAAATGTTTCTTTATTGAGTATGGCGTGTGTTCTTGCACAAGCAGTTAAACAGAAGCTTATTACTGACACAAAGCTACGTACGTAAAACCAGTGGTATTTTACAGACTTCCATTATAAAAATGCGTTTTTAAAACATACACGTTTAAGCCAATGGAATATAAAATAATAAGTAAATAAAAAACAACTGCCTGTGGTTGAGTTGTCAATAAACTACCTTATTTTTTCAATTATATACATAAAGTTATTTTCCAAAGGGTAGTGCTAAGGAAGGCATGTTCACTAAACATGTTTCAGTAAATATCCAAAATAGTATTTACATCAGATTTGTACACAGATCTTTCAGCTTCCCACAGATCCTGAAAAGCAAACATAAGGCAATTAATACCCAAAGTATTATGAGGAAGATACAAAGAGCGAGGTAGAAAATAACCTCCTCCCCTTTCACCCAGGAGCATATTCACCTATGAGTGATTCAAAAGCTTGTTCTGTATTTCTTTAAAAACTTCCATGTAAAGATCGTCTCTGGACTTCAGCCCATCCAGATAAACTGAAAAGAAGAACAGACAGTTGTGAATTTCACATGCGGGGGTGCCAGTAAATAAATCAACGCGACAGTTTTGCATGGACACGGGTGGCGCTGTGGGTTAAACCACAGAGCCGAGGACTTGCCGATCAGAAGGTTGGCGGTTCGAATCAACGTGACGGGGTGAGCTCCCGTTGCTCGGTCCCTGCTCCTGCCAACCTAGCAGTTCGAAAGCACGTCAAAGTGCAAGTAGATAAATAGGTACCATTCCGGCGGGAAGGTAAACGGCGTTTCCGTGCGCTGCTCTGGTTCGCCAGAAGCGGCTTAGTCATGCTGGCTAAATGACCCGGAAGCTGTATGCTGCCTCCCTTGGCCAACAAAGCGAGATGAGCGCCGCAACCCCAGAATCGACCATGACTAGACCTAATAGTCAGGGGTCCCTTTACCTTAAGAGATCTAACCCGCTAGAGTCAGGCTCGCAAAATGTATAACGCTGCAATCTTGCCAAGCAAGCAGGTATGATCGATTGAATCCAGTGAGCCTTACTTGCTTATTCACCAGACTCTCGCTCTTGCCAAAATAAAGAGCTGAACACACCACTGCCCTGCTGGCTCAGTGGATTTTTGGCAGCAAGCAGGCGGTAATTTGAGTGAGGAGGTAGACTCAATGAGGGAGAAGGATCCCCGCAAATCTGGAACTGGCACAAGTGCTTATAAAAAGGGCGGCTCATACATTGGCTTAAAATGTATATAAGAAGTGCAGTGTAAGCGATGGAAGTCAATCGATGAAATTTTATTATTGAGATATTTGTAGAATAAATTTGGAAGAAATCCTTCCAATTTTTCTTCTGATTTTTTCTTTTTTCTTTTCTTCCTTTTTTGTTCTTCTCTATATATGTGTGCTTATCTGAAAAATATATGTATGTATTTGTATGTATTTTGTAATAATTATGTTAAATAAAATTTAATAAATAATAATAATAATAAAAAATTTTTTTAAAAAGGGCAGCTCAACGGTGCAGTATTGTCAGAAATGATATTTACTTATTCAAAGTACTATCTGGTTGGTTCTTAGGTCTAACACCCTCACAAGGTGACAAAGGAGACAGAGGTGATTTTTTAAAATCTATAATCAAATTTAAAAAATAAAATAATTAAGAGATATTAGCAAGCATACAAAATAAGCAACCCTGAAATTACTGGCTGAGAGGATTTGATTGTTTAACTATTTTTAACAATATTACTGGTGCGTTCAAAATGCCTTTGGGGAGAAGGGCAGGATATAAACTGAAGAGACGATTGAGAAAACTAAAAGGAACAATTTCATTACCTAGCTCAGGAGTGGGAAACCTCTAGCCCTCCGGATGGGCTGTACACACTTCTGGCTAGAAAACATGGCTCCGGGTAGTTCTACACTTACCCTGCATTTTCTAGGCATGGATCCAAGCGGTTTTGCTTTGGCCCAGCCACTCCCCCCCCCCCAGAACACACTCTCTTCCGTGCTAAATCGGAACAAAAAGCAATCCATGGGAAAACTGGCTGCCTTTTGTTCCGATTCAGCACTAAAGCACAGCTTTTCCCAGGGGAAAGTGGAGGTGTGGATAAGCCCCATGCTGGACTACAAATCCCATTAAGTCTTGACCGTTGGCTATTTCTGGGGTTGGTGGGATGTTTAGGAACAATGAGAGGGCCAAACATTCCCCACCCAGGTCTTTCCAAACTGCAGCATATTTAGTGTGTCGGCCGCAGCGTGTAGGTATGTCGCGTGAACGCCCCCTGTGCTCCTCCCAGGGCTGGAAAGGGGTTAGTTTGACCTCTGGTTTGCTAGTAAAACTGAATCGCCGTGTTTTTCGCTCTATAAGACGCACCAGACCACAAGACGCACCTAGTTTTTGGAGGAGGAAAAGAAGGGGGAAAATATTCTGAATCTCAGAAGCCAGATCAGCAAGAGGGATCGCTGCGCAGTGAAAGTGATAGCTGCGCAGCCTGCGTTCGCTCCATAAGACGCACACACATTTCCCCTTACTTTTTAGGAGGGAAAAAGTGAGTCTTACAGAGCAAAAAAAAAATAATACGGTACTTTGTCATGAAACAATGCATGTCTTAAAAATGGTGCCACCAATGTGAGAGGCTGGGACGCGGGTGGCGCTGTGGGTAAAAGCCTCAGCGCCTAGGGCTTGCCGATCGAAAGGTCGGCGGTTCGAATCCCCGCAGCGGGGTGTGCTCCCGTCCTTCGGTCCCAGCGCCTGCCAACCTAACAGTTCGAAAGCACTCCCGGGTGCAAGTAGATAAATAGGGACCGCTTACTAGCGGCAAGGTAAATGGCGTTTCCGTGAGCGGCTCTGGCTCGCCAGAGCAGTGATATCACGCTGGCCACGTGACCTGGAAGTGTCTCCGGACAGCGCTGGCCCCCGGCCTCTTAAGTGAGATGGGCGCACAACCCTAGAGTCTGTCAAGACTGGCCCGTACGGGCAGGGGTACCTTTACCTTTTAATGTGAGAGGATTGGAAAGCCCTGCTCTAAGCACACAACATTTTTTTAAAAATTATCACACGCGAACACTTGCACAACACTCCAAGTTGTCCCTTACCAACATCCACTTCGTTCGCCTCCATTTCCTTCCTGTGCTTAAGATACATGGGCCATACGTGGCCATCAAAGAGACCGGGGGGGTCTGGTACTGTGTATTTACGTGTACTGCAAACAGAAAAGGAATTTGTTAATCTATACCAGGGGTAGGCAACCTAAGGCCCGTGGGCCGGAGGCGGCCCAATCGCCTTCTCAATCCGGCCCGCGGACGGTCCGGGAATCAGCGTGTTTTTACATGAGTAGAATGTGTCCTTTTATTTAAAATGCATCTCTGGGTTATTTGTGGGGCATAGAAATTCGTTCATCCCCCCGCCAAATATAGTCCAGCCCCCCACATGGTCTGAGGGACGATGGACCGGCTCACAGATGGAGCCTCGAAGAGTCAGACACGACTAATGGACTAAACAACAAATGAATTCCCACATCAGGTTTGTACAGCAGTGTCGGTAAGCACTTCTGTGCCATCAGCAATTACTAGGGTTAGATGGTTTCTCTCAATTTCTCATTTCCCCCCAGTCTTCAGTTCTTGGATTATTATTTTTTAAGCCCTCATGAAAATTCACCAGCATTTTAGTGTTGATTTCTTCTAATCTACGTATTTTTGTATGCAGTTATGTCTAACCTGAGGGACATGGGTGGCGCTGTGGGTTAAACCACAGAGCCTAGGACTTGCCGATCAGAAGATCGGCGGTTCGAATCCCCACAACGGGGTGAGCTCCCGTTGCTCGGTCACAGCTCCTGCCAACCTAGCAGTTCGAAAGCACGTCAGAGTGCAAGTAGATAAGTAGGTACCACTCTGGCGGGAAGGTAAACGGCGTTTCCATGCGCTGCTCTGGTTCGCCAGAAGCGGCTTAGTCCTGCTGGCCACATGACCCGGAAGCTGTACGCCGGCTCCCTCGGCCAATAAAGCGAGATGAGTGCCGCAACCCCAGTCGGCCACGACTGGACCTAACAGTCAGGGGTCCCTTTACCTTTAGCTTTACGTCTAACCTATATAATTTTGCAAGACGATTTCCCTTCATGTAATGTGGGTTTTTTGTGTGTATTATTTGCCCTAGCACATGTATTTTTGTATACAGTACAAAAATCTGGAGAACTGAACTGCAAAATTCAGAGACGTGTGACTGAATCATAGAATCAGAGGTGGAAAGGACCATGAGAGGGTTATCTTGTCCAATCCTCTGCAATGCAGGAATCTTTTAGCTTGACGTGGAGCTCAGAAGTTTCCCAATTCTGCAACTTGCAATTGTGTCATAGGAATGAGGCGAATACCACATGAAATTTCAGCGTCGCAATATTAAAGTCGAGGAGCCGTTCTTACCTCCTCCTCAACTTGCATTCGCTGTATGGGACTGCTAGATAATAGCGTTTGTCAAACAAGTCAATCAGTGGCCTGCAGGTGAGAAAAATTAAGGTTGGAAATTACTTGAGAAATGATCTTTCCTAAAACCACATGGTTGCACAAAGTCATACTGTTGTTTGTGATGAATAATAGTACTGCGGGAAGGGCAGGGGTTGTTGTTTTTGTTTGTTATTATGTTGTGTATTTTTGCGTTTTCGTATTGTAAACCACCTTGCGATCTTCGGATGGTGGTGTTGAAATTTAATAAATAATAAAATCATTATAATCACCACCAACGATTTCTAGGGTCTCTCGCAACAGGGACCCAGAGTGGCTGGGAAAACCCAGCCAGATGGGCAGGGTATAAATAATAAATTATTATTATTATTATTATTATTATTATTATTATTATTATTATTGACTGGCAGAGACAATCAAGTGTTATACAGAGAGCAGGTGAAATGTTTGCAGATGAAGCTCTTATTCAAAGCCCAGCACCAGGGGTCAATAGGGCAGGCGCAACCAAATGCATACTTTAAAGTGGACGCGGGTGGCGCTGTGGTCTAAACCACAGAGTCTAGGGTTTGCTGATCAGAAGGTCGGTGGTTCGAATCCCCGTAACGGGGTGAGCTCCCGTTGCTCGGTCCCAGCTCCTGCCAACCTAGCAGTTCAAAAGCACGCCAGTGCAAGTAGATAAATAGGTACCACTCCAGCGGGAAGGTAAACGGCATTTCTGTGCGCTGCTCTGGTTTCACCAGAAGCGGCTTAGTCATGCTGGCCACATGACCCAGAAAAACTGTCTGAGGACAAAAGCCGGCTCCCTCGGCCTGTAAAGCGAGATGAGCGCCGCAACCTCAGAGTCGTCCGCGACTGGACTTAACTGTCAGGGGTCCTTTATCTTTACCTTTTTTTTACTATAAAAAAAGGAAAGGTGGGGTGCCTTTGAAGGTAACCCAGAAACTGCAATTAATCGAGAATGCGGCAGTTAGACTGGGGACTGGGAGTGGCCGCCGGGACCACATAACACCAGTCCTGAGAGATCTGCATTGGCTCCCAGTACGTTTCCGAGCACAATTCAAAGTGTTGGTGCTGAGCTTTAAAGCCCTAAATGGCCCAGTAAACCTGAAGGAGCGTCTCCACCCCCATCGTTCAGCCCGGACACGGAGGTCCAGCTCCGAGGGCCTTCTGGCTGTTCCCTCATTGCGAGAAGTGAGGTTACAGGGAACCAGACAGAGGGCCTTCTCGGTAGTGGCGCCCACCCTGTGGAACACCCTCCCTTCAGATGTGAAGGAAATAAGCAGCTATCCTATCTTTAAAAGACATCTGAAGGCAGCCCTGTTTAGGGAAGTTTTTAGTATTTAATGCTGTACTGTTTTTAACATTTGATTGGGAGCCGCCCAGAGTGGCTGGGGAGACTCAGCCAGATGGGCGGGGTATAAATAAATTATTATTATTATTATTATTATTATTATTATTATTATTATTATTACAGTGGTGCCTCGCAAGACGAAAAGAATCCGTTCCGCGAGTCTCTTCGTCTTGCGGTTTTTTTCGTCTTGCGAAGCAAGCCCATTAGCGGATTAGCGCTATTAGCGGTTTAGCGGCTATTAAAGGCTTAAGGGATTAGCGGATTAGCTGCTAAAAGGCTATTAGCGGTTTAGATCAGCTGATAAGAGGCTTAGATCAGCTGTTCAGCGGCTTAGCGAACAGCTGTTAAGCGGCTTAGGGGCTTGGGAAAAAGGGGGGGAGGGGAAAAAAACCCCAGGAATCGCAAGACATTTTCGTCTTGCGAAGCTAGCCCATAGAGAAATTTGTCCTGCGAAGCACCTCCAAAACGGAAAACCCTTTCGTCTAGCGGGTTTTCCGTCTTGCGAGGCATTCGTCTTGCGGGGCAACACTGTATTATTATTATTATTATTATATTACCTGTAGTTGTAAAGCAGGAAACCTTCAACAATCAGTATATGGGTATCGTCAGAACTGGGCTGCTTTGATTCACAGGAAACACTCACTCCATGAGATCGTGCAAACTTCACGGGATTCTCGATCCATGCCTGAACAGTGCTCACCATCGCGTCCATATCCAATGAAGCCAAAACTAGGTGGGAAATATATATATATGCACACAAACGCGCAGAAAAGTCAGTAAGGAAATAAAGACGAAAAACTCAAGAGTGTGAAAGTGTATAAATTAAACGTGTATTTATAGAATGGTGCAGGTTTTACTGTTAAGTCTTTATTTAATAATATTATAGTGATAAAAATAAAATATATATATACTTAGGAAAATATACATTACTGCATCCTATAGCGAGCACCGCTCTTACCATCCCATTGTTTAAATCCGTCTTCCCCGACTTGTATTTGATCTTGTGGCTGAAATATAGTGACCAATAAAACATTGCTGCGATCGCAGGGTGATCAGCTTTATCTATGATCCGATCACAACCTGGACACTACTGCAAAATACACACACACAACGGAGGCAAAGTGCTGACTTAGCAAAAAACAGCTGTGCTGCAGAACAAACGACAATGCCAACACAACCCCCAGCCCCGCCAATCCACCCTAGTCCCAAGCTAGCTGCTCTCCATTTCTTGCTATTTTTTCTCCATTTGCCCAGTGGCGTAGCGTGGGTTGTCAGCACCCGGGGCAAGGCAAGTAATTTGCGCCCCCTAACCCGTGGATTTGCGCCCCCTAACCCTAACCCCCAGATGTTGCACCCAGTGCGGCCGGCCCCCCCCCTGCACATCCCACGCTACGCCACTGCATTTGCCTCGCCTACATGAGGACACCTGGGGTCACCCGCTGAACAGCAGGTGAGTTGATAGATAAGGGCTGATTATGGTTGGAGGGGCAGTGCCCCATTTTGCGCTGATTCAGGGGTGGAGAACGTCGGACCCTCCAGTTGTTTAGCATCCCCAAACAACCACAGACAGCATGGCCAAGAGTCAAGGCTGGTGGGGGTTGTAGCCGAAGAACAGGCACCCCAAACCGTCGGCCCTCCAGATGTTTAGGACTACAATTCCCATCATCCCTGACCACTGGTCCTGTTAGCTAGGGATCGTGGGAGTTGTAGGCCAAAACATATGGAGGGCCGCAGGTTGGGGGTGCCTGCCAAAGAACATCTAAGGAGGTCAAATGTCCCCCACTCCTGCCGTATTGCACCGGCCACACAGACATTTGCAGTGATTTGTGCACACAAGCATGTTTCAGTGTCCTATATGCACCAGGTAAGGTACACACATGTACACACAGACCCGGCACAGATATGAAACTGCTTGTTCTCGCATATCTGAACTGGGATTCTGGGGGGGAAACTTGGGAATAAATAATCATGTGGTGCATGCAGTGTAGAGAGGAAATGGAGTGGGAAAGATGGGGGGAGACTTTCTAAACTCTGTAGCAAATTAATTTTGCCAGGTTAAGCTACATTTTTGAAATAAAACAATACCCCCGAAGAAGTACACAGGTGGAAATTGTATTTTTTAACAGCTGAGTTGTGTGTGTGTGTGACTGCAATTCAAGTTCTACAAAATTAAATGAATGCTGGAAGGGCATTTCTAAGGAGCAGTAATAATTTTGGTTAAAGGAAATGACAACACACGTTATGTACTGAAGTTCTCACCCTGGGCCAGCAGGGGGATACTGTAGATAGTTATGCAAATAAGGGATCGAAAGTGACGTTCAGCGATTGGATAGTTTTAGAAAATTGTTACAGTTACGTTGTACTGGAGCTCTATATAAGCAGGCTGGCTGAACCCTTCAGTTCAGTTCTGTTCTGGCCTGTGAATAAACAAGAGCTGTTTGAAGAATCGCTGTGTTGTCTGATATGTTCACCCACAACTTAACGACACAAATGATTTGGGCTTAATGTAACTTGCTTAGAGTAGGCATACACAAGAACATATATCCGTGTTCCTAGCTCAGTGCAGTCTCCAGGATTTCAGGCAAGGATATGCCACAAATCAAATCTGGGACCTTTTGCTGTACCAATGAGTTTCGGCTTTCACAAAAGGGGAAAAAATAAGGCTACAGAGGGCATAAAGTACATTTCTCTGGCGGTGGAAGGGGGACCCCCCCCCCCAAAAAAAGCATATTTCTTTTAATTAGCTACAATGGCTAATTTGGGGTGGGGTGTTAAACTAATTTTCTGCAGAGGGGAGAACTGTCCTCTGGGGTCACTTAAAGCTCCAATGCTGGCCTGCTCTTCAGAATCAAATATTTTGTGATGGAAGATGAAATCTTGCACAATATACAAGAGAACAGCTGCAACAGAAAAGCAGTTCTGCTGGGTTTTTTAATCAAAGCATATGCCTGTTTGTCCGTATACATGTGTAGATACCCGGAGGGTACTTGGTTTATATAGCTGGCAGGTGAAAAACCGGAGGCAGTCCTTTTAGGTATAATCACAAACGATATTCCGGACAGAGGAAAATATTCCTTTATGCAACGGCAGCTGCCAGGATGCTTATAGCAAAAAATTGGAAAGGGAGAAAAATTCCACCAAGGAAAGAATGGCAAATTAAATTTTGTGAATATATAAATCTGGCAAGACTCACAGCATTCATAAGGGGACAATCGGACCAGAAATTATTAAAAGAATGGGGATGTGCTAAAGAATATATGAAAAAACACTGTTCTGGAGTAAGCATATCGGTATGTAATGAACGATGTTTTGCAGGGTTAAAGAAAAAGATAAATGGTGTAAAAAAAGTATAAAGTTAGACGTAATCTACATTAGACACAACAATTTAGTAAGAGTAAAAATTTTGAGGTCTTAGAACAAAGGAAGGAAGTCAATATGTATGTAATATATGTACCGTATTTTTCGCTCTGTAAGACGCACCAGACCACAAGACGCACCTAGTTTTTGGAGGAGGAAAACAAGAAAAAAAATATTCTGAATCTCAGAAGCCAGAACAGCAAGAGGGATTGCTGTGCGGTGAAAGCAGCAATCCCTCTTGCTGTTCCGGCTTCTGGGATAGCTGCGCAGCCTGCATTCACTCCATAAGACGCACACACATTTCCCCTTACTTTTTAGGAGGGAAAAAGTGAGTCTAACAGAGCAAAAAATATGGTATGTAATGACTAGATTAGACTGAAGATATGGTTTTATTTGTAGATGTGTGCTTTTTCTTTTGGTTTTTTGTGTTCTGTTTTTCTTTCTTGTTTGTATAGTATTATTTTGGATTCAATGTTTGTAATTTTGCATTGAAAATTATATATATATATATATATGGCTGGCAGGTAGCTACTTATTAAAATGTGCAATATTGGTTTTGGCGTTTGGGGAAAACATTGGGGGGGGGGGTCCCCTCAGTGAGAAGACTGGTTTGACCCTTGTAGTTGACCCTTGTAGTTGACCCTACAATTCTGCGATTCTGTGGCTGGTATTTTCCTTGAACCCATCCTTATCCATTCCTGGCTCATCACTATCAATCATATGGAATAGCTGGGTGCATTCTACAGTTCACATCCCACCCCAATTCACACAGGGTGGTGGGGAGACTCAATCCACCCGTTTGGCCCCACGTGACCCGAGTGCGAATCCATGCCCCCAAGAACACAACTTTGCGACACGAGGAGTTTCTAGAAAGACACCTTCACGCTATACAAGAATCGCGGGTATTGCAGTTTACTCCTTGCAGATCTACATTTCTACCCTTCCGGTTCCAGCACTCTCAACAATCTTCAGAGACTAGGATTATTTGGGGTGGGGGACACACCTTATGAACTTTCAATGTATGGCAACCGTCCTAGACAGTTTAAAAAATGGAAAACCACTGTTGGTTGCATATCCCATGGACCAGCCCATCGCCACGTAACGCATTTGAACCACCACAATATATTCACAATAGAAAGATTAAAACGAATGAAATACAGTCGTTGGATCCGGAACGCCCTGGGACTCAGACGTTTTGGTTCCCAAACGCCGCAAACCCATAAGTGATTGTTCCGGTTTGCGAACGTTCTTTCGGAACCTGAACCG
Organism: Podarcis tiliguerta; assembly: GCF_965153285.1. Taxonomy (NCBI): domain Eukaryota; kingdom Metazoa; phylum Chordata; class Lepidosauria; order Squamata; family Lacertidae; genus Podarcis; species Podarcis tiliguerta. The sequence goes on along the minus strand of NC_139551.1, from coordinate 6,173,986 downwards.
ACGGAGCTTCCGATTGGCTGCAGGAGCAGCCAATAAGAAGCCACGGTTCGGTTTCCGAACATTCCGGAAGTCGAACCGACTTTCGGAACGGATTCTGCTCGGCTTTCAAGGTGCGACTGTGGTTTCAATGGGTATACAAGAAGTGGGGGATTTTAGCCAGCGGTTATCCCAAAAACAAGGGTGCAATTGCTATCCCAGGTTATCCAACCTGGAGTAAAAACAGAACAAAAATGGCTATGATCCTAACCTATTTGAGAAGGAATCACCCTTGGATTCAGCAGAACTTGCTTCTGAGTAGACACAGTTAAGAACTGCGCTGCAGGCAGTCACCTCCATACAGTGGCGTAGCGTGGGTTGTCAGCACCCGGGGCAAGGCAAGTAATTTGCGCCCCCTAACCCGTGAGCCAGGTAGGGGCAGAGAGCTGCAAGTGCGAGCGCCCCGCCCCAGATGTTGCGCCCGGTGCGGCCGGCCCCCCTTGCACCCCCCACGCTACGCCACTGCCTCCATACCATGCAGTTAAGGGCACGGTTCCCCTGCAAAGAATCGTGGGAACTGTAGTTTCCTTCTCCCAGTTATCCTTGCCGGTCACAAGCTAGTTCCCAGTTTTCTTGGGGGGGGGGGGGAGCCATGCATTTAAATGCACGGTGTTTTTGTGCATATATCGTATTTTCCCGTGTGTATTTTTTGAGCCCAAAATTAAGAAATAATTAATTGCAACATTCCGTGTATAAGACGACCCCCAAGTTTAAACTTTGGGGGGAAATAATACACGGGAAAATACAGTATATACAAGCCCTAAAGTTGTGGCCCGGACCAAAAATAATGAGCATCTATGCTTTTAAGGTTTTAATGCCCTCCCCGGACAAATTGGGTTTGTTTTTTTTTAAAGACAGAGCAATGCTTACCAGTTTTAGTTGTTGCACTATGCATTAAATCACATCAAATATGTCTTTGTTTGTTTGGAAAAATCAACGTTAAACCAAAGGGGGAGGGTGATGCTTACCTTGAAGAAGTCATCTTGATGGACAACGCAACAGTTTGGGAGCGCTTGGATAAGTCGTTTGGTCAAAGTGGTTTTGCCACCATTGGTCACCCTAGATTAAGAAAATTGAAGCAGAATTGGGGTGGGGACAATGTCGGAATGGTCAACGCAGCAAGAATGCAAATTCAATGAGCATAGGAAGCCTTTGAGCCATTATTATTATTATTATTATTATTATTATTATTAATACCCCGCCCTCCGCAGCCAAGGCTGGGCTCAGGGCGGATAACAAGCAATAATAAAAACAAGTTGAATGAAAACAACTTAAAAACAAAATTAAAATTCAACATTAAAATATTGAAACATGTGCATATATAGTATTTTTCCGTGTATGAGACGCCCCCCATGCATAAGACGACCCCTATTTTTTGAGCCCCAAATTAAGAAATAATTAATTGCAAGGTTCCGACAGAGCAATGCTTACCGGTTTTAGTTGTTGCACTATGCATTCAATCACATCAAATTGTTTGTTTGTTTGAAAAAAACAACATTAAACCTAAGCACTTCCATTCCATTGAAAAAGACAAGGTTCTAATGTAAAAATTTGGCTGCGTTTAGAATGGCCTCGTGAATGGAAAAGGGGAAACATACATATATTCATATCTATGTATTAAGATGAAAATAATACAGATAAAATATGAAATGTGAAAGGGAGTGTTGTGAGAGGGATGGAAGTCTAATATTGCAATTTTTTTGTAAATTAGTGTTTATTGTATTGAAATATTATACTTTTCTTTATTCTTTTACTGCCTACTTTTCTTTGCAATTTTCCTTCTTTTTCTTCTTTATCCCCCCCCCCCCCCTTATATTATTCTTTATGTATGGTTTGGTACTGATGTATTTACTTTGCAATAATTTTTTATAAAAAGGGACTACCGGTATTTTTACACAAATTAACCTCTCAATGGAAGAGAGAAACTCTTCTTCTTCTTTTTTTAAAGACATTTACTCAGGAGTAATACATACAGAAGAAGTACCAACATTGAAAGATTGGCTATATAATTTTTTTGAAATGATTGAATTAGCAAAAATGACGGCAACAATTAGAATACAATCTAATCAAAATCTCAAACAGGAATGGAAATGTCTAGAAGAATACATGACCAAAAGATGCTCCAACAAGAATTTATTGATATGTATAGACTGATTTCACAAAATTAAGCTGAGCTAAGCTGATATATAAGATGTTTAATTATTAAGATACAAAATTACAACCTCAATCATAAAGTTACAAAGTAATAACAAAGAAGTCATGCACAGCTGGAGGCAAGAAATACGAAATAGATAAACGTTGGTACATAATGAAATGTGAAAATGTGAATTTAGGAATATAATGCATATGTATCAATATGTAAAAATTTCATGTATGTATTGCAACATTAGTAATAAATAAAGTGCAAAAAAAGGGGGGGGAAGGATCAGAGAAATTCTTTTTTTTTTAAAGGCATTTACTCAGGAGTAAGCCCCACTGCAGTGAGCGGGGTTTACTCCCATGTAAAACAATACAGTATTATTATTGTTATTATTTTTCCCGCCTCTTTCTTGCAGTCTTTTCCAAGGGGGGCGGAGCCTCAAGAAGTGGCGTGTTCGAAGCTCGTTCCCCTATTGGCTGGCGCGGCTCCCGCCACTATTAACGGACTTCGGTTCAGGGCGCGCGCGGGGCGGAGGTTATAAAAGCTTCCCCGCCTCGTCGGTTAATTAATATGGCGGGCGGCTGGGCGGGAGAAGGCGGGAAGAAGCAGAGATGTCTATATAGCTGCTTCAAAGAAAATGATTTCTAGCTCCCCCCCCCCTCATTTATTTCCTTTTTCATTGTTTACTAAATACTGTATAAATACGGATTGCTAAATAAAACAGAAGAAAAGAAATATGTGTCTTTTTATTTAAAAAAATAACCACCTGTCAGCTGCCTCTGTACATAGCTGCCAACGTTTTCCCTTTTTTTAGGGAAATTCCCTTTATTCCGAATAGGATTCCTCTCAAGAAAAGGGAAAAGTTGACAGCTATGTACAATGCAGCAATCTCCCTCCTCGCAGGGCTGTTGCAAGGATAAAAACAGCGGGGTGGGAGACGAGATATAAAATAGCATGATTATTATGATTATTTTAATGGCTTTGCATAAGGCTTAAAGGTGCTTCCAGGAAGGTTTTTCATCTGACAGGTGCTTGCTTTCCTAATTTACCAGATTCCCCCCAGAAAGGATAAAATCTGGACTGAATTAGGGATTTTGGCATGATACTAATGATACTAATGGGGAGTGGGACGAACTTGCAGGCAGGAAGGTGCACCAATTCCACATTAAATGTCAAAATGTGGATTATTGCAGGGCGTGTGTGTGCTTTTTTAAAAAAATACACAGCCATTTCCTTCTGTTTCAAAGCCAAGCCCAAAATGCTTTCAGAGTCTGCAGGACCCTCTTTGCCCAACCATAGGTTGAGCTTTCTTAAACCCATTATTACTGGGCAATGCCTATTAAATAATAATAATAATAATAATAATAATAATAATAATAATAATAATATACCGCCCTATACCCGGCGGTCTCAGGGCAGTTCACGGAAAAGATCAACATAAAAACCACAATATATAACAATAATAATAATAATAATAATAATAATAATATACTGCCCTATACCCAGTGGTCTCAGGGTGGTTCACAGAAAAGATCAACATAAAAACTACAATATATATAATCAAAATAAAAACAACAACCCAATAACATGCTGGATCTTTTATAGCATGGTATTACTTCAATTTGAGTTCACCGGGAGCTTCCTTTTAATTCACAGCGTTAATTTTAGGAGGGTGGGTGGGCAAAAAATAAAATAAAGAGCAGCCATGAGTCGCTTGCCTCCAGGATCTTACAAAAGAGTTGGTTTTTTTCGTGAGGGTAGCAAACCCACCGCCAGATCTTAAGTTATTATAATTTATTATAATAATAAATTCTTGTTATTATGGGAGCCGGCTAGGATGGGAACCATCTTGAGGGGAGGGGAGCCAAAAAAAAGCAGGATATCTGGACACCAGCGGCTTACTCTGGAGTAAATGGATAGGGAGCTGTAGCCTCTTGCAGTTATAAAGGCAAAAAGCAGAGGTCTCTGCCCCAAGCAGTTTACAATCAGGAATACTGAGAGTTCATAACGCCAGGAAAAATTGGCACAAACCCAAAATTGCTTTCCCCCCCTCCAGCCCTGTAGAATATTTTCTTTCTAATCTCTCACTTTAGGTTTCTCATTAAGTTTCCTCATTAGACTCAGGTTGTTTGTTTGAAAAAATCTAATTTCAATTAGATTTTGATCATAATCATTGGTGCATTTTAAACACAAATATACCGTTTTAATTCTATCTGTGCATAGTGTTATTTGTTATGACTGGCTTTTCCCCATGTTTTTAGACACTTCTCGTTTTTGCTTTTAAAAAATAAATAAATCTGTAAGCCGCCTTGAGTCCCATCGGGGAAAAGGCAAGATATAAATAACATTATTAGTATGTTCCATAAATGTCCAGTGGACATCCTTGATGGGAGAAAAATCTTTTTCTACCTCATTTTTTTTTAAATGTAATTTTCTCCCACTAAGTAGACCCACTAAGCCTGTTTATATCCTTTAATTTCAACGTGAATACAGGACTCCCAGTATAAATATCACTGGGTATAAGAGAATATACAGAGGAATAGCTGTCAACTTTTCCCTTTTCTTGAAAAAGGGGAAACGTCAGCAGCTATGGCATTGTAGCGGGTTGGACTGGATGACCCTCGGGGTCCCAAATCTGCAATTCTGGGATTCTTAAGGTTTGCCAGAGTGGAGGGGATTTGAAAGCGGCTCCTCCTACATCCCATAGGCTTCAGCTACCTCAAAGCTCGTGTTGGCCGAATGCACCCCAATTAATACAAAGCGTTACTTCTCAATCATGCGCCGTAATAAGGTTATTGGCATAAAAAATAGGGCACCATATATCATTACTATGCTTGCTCTGCAAGGTTTTCTAAATGCTGTTAACGAAAGTATTAGGGTTGCAGGCACTGCCTGGATTTTTGCCTATTAATGGAGGTGGTGGGAATTAATATCTCAGTGTCTCCGCCAGGCTCCAGATCTATCCAAAATACTCACGCGAAAGCAAATTTAGGGAAGGACGTAGACAGATGTCTCCCCGCAATTTCATTCCACGCATTGCAACAGGAATTCTTTCAATAGTTTTCTTCCTTTTCCTGCAGGTTACACCAGGCTCCCTCTCCCTCTATTACATTATTACATCTCCCATTATTAAAAGCGATGCTTTGGGGTTTTATGAAACAGTAGGATAAAAGTTAAAGTGATGCCTTTTAATTGGCTATTCAACTATTCTACTATTTACGAAACAGTAGAATAAAAGTTAAAGTGATGCCTTTTAACTGGCTATTTTTGTATTGATATGGGGCTACCTGTTTAGCCCATTTTAGTGTTGGCTAAGTTTTAAAAATCTTTTTCGATGTTTTAACTGCGTATTGATAAATGTTCCTTTTGCTGACTGACGGTCGAATAAAAAGGTTGATTGATTGAATTGGCTATTCAAGATTCCCTCTTTTAGGCTTCCAAATCCCATTTTTAGGCCACGGTTAGTTGACTCCTCATCTCATTATTTCATACATAAACGCTGAGAAAGAACGGGTAATCCTTTTGAAAACATCACTACATCTGTCCAAACTACATTTTTAAAAATTATTATTACAGAGCCTGGAGGTTTTCATGGGCTTTTTTTTGAGCCTAACTTCTGTTTACAAACTTGGCTTTTGTCCAAGGCGTAAAGCACATTGGCGCATTTCGAAGCATGCAAAAGTACAAAATGCAACGAGGGATGCCGCAACAACCTTACCCTCCAATTCCTATGATGTACTTCATCTTCTTCCTGTTTGTTTGCTTATTCCTTCTTCTTGAGGCGGGAATGTAGAAAACGAATGGAGGAAAAGCACTGGAGGCCTCCTTCCCTAAATCCTGTGCTCTGCTCTGCTCAGCTATTTCATTCAGGAAAAAAAGGCGTGTGTGCCTGTTATTTATACAGCACTGCAGCAGTGGCCTCTCCCCTTTCCTCCCCCCCTTCCCCTCCCCAGCCCATGCGGCTGGTGGAAAAGCACAAATATCTCTCCAGAGCACAAGGGGCGCACAGTTCAGGCAATGCGCAGAAGTCATGCGCACTCGCCTTGCACCTGTTAGGCACTTTTCACATCTCCACGCTCACTTCTCACTTGCCCCTTTTGCTTTGTTATAAATAGCTTCTGGTGGCTGCCTTAGCTTTGCCTAAAATTAGTAACGGGAACACAGAGATGTCACCTTTTCTTTTCTCCTTTTAGGATTCTGTGGCAGAATTCCCTAGAAGCACAGCAGTGTTTTTCCTCCCTGATTTTGGTTCCTCTTGTTTCATTTTTGTCAGTTAATGTTGATTTGGGATTGGTGGCTACTTTGATTTGGGTATAACTATAAACTGTTTATTGTTGCTGCTGTTACTGCTTTTCACTTATTTATTGGTTTATATGTTGCTTGTATGGGATATATTGTTTCTTTAATGTTTGATGCTTTGTTGCGTTTTATATGTTGTAAGCCGCCCAGAGTGGCTAGGGAAACCCAGCCAGATGGACAGGATATAAATTTAAAATTATTATTATTATTACTCCTCCTAAATACTCGGAAGAGGCTTGCTTATTAATTAATTAATTATCTAATCCATGTAGGCCTTTAATCATAGGTCTTATTTATTTAAATCTTCTTTTTAACAATATTTTTATTAAGTTTTCAACAACAAAAAACACTCAACAACAAATACAGTACCAACCACAAACAAAGAAAGTTGTACACAAAATCAATGTCAAATCCATAGAATGGGATTCTCCGAACCCTGTGACTTCCCTCCTCACCTCACCCCTGGTTCCTTAAATTTTCTTTTTAACTGCATATCATTTCTGCTCCAAATTATTATTTTTTGCCTCAGATTTCCTTTACTACAGTATTTCTAAAATTGCAAGTGATTTTTAAAATCCAGCCAGTGTATTAACCTGTTTACAATACTTTTGCAAATACATAATCAACATTTCCTATTCTTTTTAAAATTTCTTGTCATCTTGATTTCTAAGCTTTCCAGTTAATTTCGCCATTTCAGCATAGTCCCTTAACTTGGTTTATTTATACAGCGGTACCTCGGTTTATGAACTTAATCTGTTCCGGAAGTCCGTTCTTAAACCAAAGCGTTCTTAAACCAAGGTGTGCTTTTCCATAGCAGCGGGGGACTCAATTTACACTCAACAGGAAGCAGAACATGTTCTGCTTCCAAGGCAAAGTTCACAAACCAAAACACCTACTTCCGGGTTTGCAGCATTCTTAATTCATGTTGTTCATAAACTAAGCTGTTCTTAAACCAAGGTACCACTGTATCTTCAATCTATATCCTGCCCTCTTCCTCCCAGAGCAGCAAACACATCAATAATTATGTGTGTGTGTGTGTGTGTGTGTGTGTATATTCTCAAAACAGATATAGACATTCTTAAAAACAGTTGCCCCGAGTGTCAGGAACAGCTATCAAATGCCTGGGTAAAAAAAGGAATGTTCTTAAATTTCTCATGGGAGCCAGTAATCAAGGAGCCACATGCATCTCACAAGGAAGGGCGTTCCACAAATGAGAATCTGAAACAGCTGAAGGCCCAAACATTTGCACATTTTCTCTAAAGGTCTGTGTGCGAGGCTGCTAAGCGATTTACTGGCCCAGTGCAAAGCAAACCAAGCTTGGTTGGCGCAACGCGGAAGATTCAACGCCGTACCCACAACCCTGCTAGCTGGTGCCACTTGGGGCGGAAGCAGAAAACTGCCAATTTCCGGCCTTCGAAGCAACAAACTGGTGCAGGTAGCTTAGGCCCCCGCTCCCTTGGGGACCCCCCAAAAAATTTAAAGGAAAAGAACACCCGGATGTACATTTCCAAAACATAAGATAAAAAACGAATAAAATAAAGCCTACAAGCAGCAACAGTGTTTTGTGTTGTGTAGGCTCCTGTGATGCAAGTCTTGAGCCTGCCTGCTAGCCTGCTCCCTGGTTTGCTCATTTCTATATATAGGGTGCCTACATTCTGCTATTTATAATTATTAGTAAAGGTAAGGTACCCCTGCCCATACGGGCCAGTTGTGTCCGACTCTAGGGTTGTGCGCTCATCTCACTTAAGAGGCCGGGAGCCAGCGCTGTCCGGAGACACTTCCGGGTCACGTGGCCAGCGTGACGAAGCTGCTCTGGCGAGCCAGCACCAGCGCAGCACACGGAAACGCCGTTTACCTTCCCGCTGTAAAGCGGTACCTATTTATCTACTTGCACTTAGGCGTGCTTTCGAACTGCTAGGTGGGCAGGAGCTGGGACCGAAAGACGGGAGCTCACCCCGCCGCAGGGATTCGAACCGCCAACCACCTTATATATAATTATTAGTAGTTTGCATCATATATTGACACCTGTTATTATTTCATGTTATTGTAAGTTTCTAGAGACTAGGTTATTAGTGTTTGTAAATTGTGTTTCTAATGGAACTTTTGTTATTGCCAAATGCCAATGTGTTTGCATTATTAAGTTTATTATTAAGAGCTTAATAATTTGTTTCACTATTAATATACTGCTCCTTAACTGTATTTCAGTTCAACAATTCCTTTGATAAAATACTTATTTTGTTATGTGCAAATGGCTTTAGATACCCATTAGGTCCGTAAATGTCCATATAGCATATATTCAACATAACCAAACAGCGACAATTTCTTGTTGACAAAGGACAGCTGGACATATAAAGGGCCCCATTACCTTCAGTAGCTTAGGGCCTCATTAGACCTAAATCTGGCCCTGGGTGCAGCAGAGGGAATCCGATTCGGGGCCCCCATGAGGAAACAGGTGGCTTTGGGTGAAGCCGATTTATCACCTTTTCCCATTCTGCCTCCATGACAGCCTATTTTGAAACCTTGTGAATGCATTTGGCACTAATGCTTGGTAGTTTTTGGTCTTGCTTTTGAATTCTGGTGCTGGAGGAGACTCTTGAGGATCCCATGGACTGCAAGAAGATCCAACCTCTCCATTCTGAAGGAAATCAGCCCCGAGTGCTCACTGGAAGGACAGATCCTGAAGCTGAGGCTCCAAGACTTTGGCCATCTCATGAGAAGAGAAGACTCCCTGGAAAAGACCCTGACGTTGGGAAAGATGGAGGGCGCAAGGAGAAGGGGACGACAGAGGACGAGATGGTGGGACAGTGTTCTCGAAGCTACCAGCATGAGTTTGACCAAGCTGCGGGAGGCAGTGGAAGACAGGAGGGCCTGGCATGCTCTGGTCCAGGGGGTCACGAAGAGTTAGATACGACTAAACGACTCAACAACAACTATTTGCTCTGCTTCTGGCAGGTTTAGCAGGAAAGCAGAGCTCCTTGTGAGGTATGGCAGCGCCCAGCGGAAGAAGACCTCTGCCAGAGCCAAACATTCTCCAGCAGCACAGATCAGGGCTTTGGATTGCTCTGTAATTGCCTAAATAATTGCCATAAAATTATTTCTATTTAAACAGATACGTTCCAAGATCCATCGCACAGCCCCTAGCATACTGCAATCAAGTTGCCTCTCTCTTTATTCCTCACGGTATGTGAATGCCACATCATTTTTATTAGAATTGTAGAATTGGAAAGGGACCCCGAGAGTAATCTAGTCCATCCCTTTTGCAATGCAGTCATCTTTTGCCCCTTGTGGGGCTCAAACCCACAACCCTGAAATGAAGTCTCATGCGCTCTCTACCTACAGAGCTATCCCAGGTTCCAGTAACAGATTATAATTACATGATAGTGATGGGGCACCAGGTGATATTGGACTTCCAGCTCCCATTAGCTTCAGCCAGCATGGCCAATGATCAGGAATGATGGGATTTGTAGTCTAAGAAGAGCTAGAGAGCTCCATGCGTGTTCTCCAGCTCTGTACTAGAGAGCCAGTATGGCTGGTGCAAATCTCACCCGTTCATGTTGTTGTTGTTGTTGTTGTTAATGTCACTAGTAAGCCAGTGTGGTGTAGTGGTTAAGAGCGGTAGACTCCTAATCTGGGGAACCGGGTTTGCGTCTCCGCTCCTCCACATGCAGCTGCTGGGTGACCTTGGGCCAGTCACACTTCTTTGAAGTCTCTCAGCCCCACTCACCTCACAGAGTGTTTGTTGTGGGGGAGGAAGGGAAAGGAGAATGTTAGCCGCTTTGAGACTCCTTAAAGGGAGTGAAAGGCGGGATATCAAATCCAAACTCTTCTATTAAATAGCAAGGCATTTGGCTATTCTTCAGACTCCGGTGAGCCCCTTTTCCGAGTTAGACGGTGCCTTGGCCCTGGCTCCATGTGATCCATACCACCATGAGTTTATAACTGGGGGAGGCCACAGGGGCTGGGGTCAAAAGTGTATAAACAAAGTACGTGGTACCTTGGTTCTCAAACTCAATCCGCCCCAGAGGTCCATTCCAAAACCAAAGCGTTCCAAAGCCAAGGTGTGCTTTCCCGTAGAAAGTAATGCAAAATGGTTTGATCCGTTCCAGACTTCTTCTTTTTTTAAAAAAACAACAACCCTAAAACAGCAATTTAACATGAATTTTACTCTCTAACGAGACCATTGATCCATAAAACGAAAGCAATAAACAATGTACAGTGGACCCTCCGGATACGGATTTAATTCATTCAGGGGGTCCGTGCGCACCCTGGAAATTTCGTAAGCAGAGGTGCTTCTTCTACATGCGCAGCGCGCTTCTGCACATGTGCGCACAGCGAAACCCAGAAGAATACACTTCTGGGTTTGCCCCATTTGCAACCCGAAAGTTATGTTCCCCAAGGGTCCGCTGTATTGCAATCAAACAGTAGCTGAATTGGGTTCCACAAAGTCACAAAAACAAGAGAGTCACAAAAACGCAAAACACCGTATTTTTCGCACCATAGGACGCACCGGACAATAGGACGCACTTTGTTTTAGAGGGGGAGAACAAGAAAAAAAAATTCTCCCCCTCTCTGCCCAGCGCCCCTTCAGCGAAGCGGCAGGAGGCGCTGCGCAGAGAGGGGGAGAACTTTCCCCCTCTTGTTTTCCCGCTCTAAAACAAGGTGCCATTTAAGGTGCGTTCAGGCGGCTACCTTGGAAGCCTGGAGAGCGAGAGGGGTCGGTGTGCACTGACCCCTCTTGCTCTCCAGGCTTCAGGTTCCTTTCGACCTGCTCTTTGGGGCTGGTGGGGGGAAGCCCACCACCAGCCCCAAAGAGCAGGTCGGGGAGCAGCGGAAAGGCACAGCAGAGAGGCTCCTGCCATAGCCGCGTGTCACCTCTCCGGCTGGGAGAGGGTCGTGGGGCTATGGCGTCTTCGCTCCATAGGACACACACACATTTCCCCTTGAAGGGGAAAAAGTGCGTCCTATAGAGCGAAAAATACGGTAAATAGCAAAAACAGACCTCAGCGTAACACTCAAAACGGAAGTGTGGCACTCAAAACGGAGCATGTTCGGCTTCTGAAAGAAGTATGCAAACCGGAACACTTCCAGGTTTGCAGTGTTTAGTTTCCAAGTTTTTTGAGTAGCAAGCCGTTTGAGAACCAAGGTACCGCTGTATATTACGGGGATGGAACCTGCAACCTTGGCATCATCAGCACCGTGCTCTAACCAACTGAGCCACCCTGCGCTATTATGGTGTCAATAATATATTGCAGCAGCCAGCTACGATAAAACAGCTGTATGGAGCGGCCACGGCTCTGCTCCTTCCCACCCCAGCTTGGAAAGAAATATTGGCCCATTTTTCATCGGTGCTTGTGGAAAACACAGCAATGAGCGCCCAGAGATCTCACCAAGGACGTCTTGTCTCTTTCCACCTGCACATTTGGCGTTTCTCATAAAAGCAGCCGCTTAATCCTCTTTCGGTTGCACACCGTACACTTATAAGTCATAGTTTAGTTACAGTGGTATGCGGCAAAGTTTATCCGGCACACTCGCCCGTCACGTTCCTCGGAGTCAGGAGGTTCGTATGAGTGAGGAAGTCACTGCCAAGAACAAATGACATTCCCTCCTGCTAGTGCTCACCCACATTTCTGGGCTCACCATCTAGGGCAGAAACTAAATGTGACAGGAGGTCAGCTAAAACACTTCAAATAACTTTCTTTAAAAACAACAACAAGGCGTTGTAGAAAGCCTCCATTATCTCTGGGTGGGTCTGCGAAAGACGCCTGTCTCTCAGATGACGAGGACTGAAGTTCAGAAGAGCACATGTTGCATCTCTGACATCGCTAGTTAGAGGTGAGCAAGACTCTCCCGTCTGCTGCCAGCCTGAGAAAAAGGGACAAATGGTTTGCGTTCTCCCTGCTCCCAGTCACTATTCTAGGTTGCTGGAATTTTTCGTTGCATCTTGCCTGCCTGGTTTTGGTAAAGGCTGTTCCGAAAACTCCTGCTACCTAGGAAAGTACGGCAGATCTTTTTTTAAAACAGCAACAACCATTTTTAGGACTTTAAATACAACAGACATCTTTCTTGTTGAAGACTCAGCGTTTTTAATGAAATATCCACAGGTTTTCTTGGCTTCAAAGCAAGAAAAATGACCGCCGTTAACAGCAAACTGTATTTCCTAGAGTTAAATCACCTAAATACGGAACACATTAGGACAGGGGCGGAGGACTTAATTTGTCCTCGCAGTTTTACAAGAATGTTTTCGGACGGCGGAGCTCCACTTTTAAACACAGGGGAATTGTAGGTGTGTGCTGTTTTGTGCCCGGTCTTGATGACGGGAAAATTCACTTTGATAATGGCATGCTCTAGTACAAGGAATATACAAAAAAAAACCCCGCACATGTATTTACATTTGTAAATGTCGAACATTGATTTTTTCTCTCTCTCCTCTGACATATACATCACACCTGTAAGCAAAAGTCTTTGAGGCAAGAGCAGTGGCGTAGCGTGGGGGGTGCAGGGGGGGCCGGCCGCACCGGGCGCAACATCTGGGGGGGGCGCGCTCGCACTCGCAGCTCTCTGCCCCTACCTGGCTCACTCACTCTCTCTCACTGCAGTGCTGGCTGTGCGAATCCGATCCGAGCTGCCGGGTCGCATCCCACTGTGGAGGGGAGGGTGCCAGGTGTGCGGTGTGGTGTGGAGAGAGAGCGAGGGACTATCTGGGGGAGGGACAGTGCAGCGGGGGGGGGGGCGCAAATTACTTGCCTTGCCCCGGGTTAGGGGGCACAAATTACTTGCCTTGCCCCGGGTGCTGACAACCCACGCTACGCCACTGGGCAAGAGGAAGGAATGAGAGGTTCGGAATTGTACTGAGGTATGCTCTAAAATAGTACACCATTTTCCATTTTATTGGTACAGCAGCAGAAATCTACCTCTCAGGGTTGCTGTGAAGAAGAAGGTGAGAGAAGCGGGGAACTACACATGCTGATTTTTGCCCTTTGGAAGAAAGGTGGTTTGCAAATGGATGAATGGAAAGAAATAGATTGCAGAGCTTTCTGCCAAGGAGGGGGGCATCAAACAACATTATGAAATCCTAGCATTTATATATCAGTTTTGGATTTCGACCTTTGCAAATCGGTTAACACTGTCGCAATCTCACCACTGTGTGACACAGCAACACATCTTGTGGTTCAAAAGCCACCCATTTTATAACCACCTTAATTTATCAGCATCGCGGTATTGCTAAAAAAAGGAAGATTTTATCTCTCCATCGCAAACAGATATGTTTCTGATATTAGGTCAATACGGAGGAACAGAAAACATGAAACAACTGTTTCCTGTTCCTTAAACACATGGCAAAACGTTGCTCAGATTGTTGAGCGCTTAAATAAAATATCTTACAGTATCGCCATTCCAGTTTGATTGATGCAAAACATTTTACTGTGTGAAAGTGCTTCTTTAATCAAGGCTGCCCATTATTATTCTCCATTATTAGATCTATAGTCCCTTTTACATTTTTCAGTGATGGATTTGTACCATTATACCTGTCTATTCATAGAAAGGCAACAGATCCTACTTTTTGCAGGTGACAGTCCATTTAAACACCTGTCAAAGAACAGTTCTCTAAATAGAGTATTTGAAGGGGAAAGTCCTAAGTCTATCTTAAAGATAAAGAGTCCTACGAAGGGAGAAATGAGAGGCATTAAAGTTTTGGCGCATGCAGGTAACTTGGTCATAGCCTTCCCCACCGTGGTGAGATGGACTGCACTTTTTTCAGCTATTCTAAATTTAGGTAAAGGTAAAGGGACCCCTGACCATTAGGTCCAGTCGTGGCCGACTCTGGGGTTGCGGCGCTCATCTCGCTTTACTGGCCGAGGGAGCCGGCGTACAGCTTCCGGGTCTTGTGGCCAGCAGGACTAAGCCGCTTCTGGTGAACCAGAGCAGCGCACGGAAACGCCGTTTACCTTCACGCTGGAGTGGTACCTATTTATCTACTTGCACTTTGACGTGCTTTCTAAATTTCTAAATTTACAGCTATACATTTGTGGGTTGGGACACACTTCCTCCTCTTTAGCAGTAACCCAGGGATAGCGGAACACTTGACCCTCCAGATGATGTCAGACTGCAAGTCCCAACAGCTTTAGCCAACTTGGGCAATGGTCAAGGATGATGGGGTATGTAGTCCCAACATCTGCAGTGCCACAGATTACTCACCCCTGCTTTAAAACCAAGCAGTCCCATATTCTTCCCTTTGGTGCCCACGATCACAAGGCAAACACATCCTTTTAAAACCAAGCATAGAGAAACCGGCAAAGATATCGCAAAGAATTGTCACCCCATTTGTTTCCAGAGAGGGATGTGCAAATCTGTGGTCCTGAATGAGTCTTTTTGGAGACTGCCAATATGTTCCACGTTTCTCTTTGTAGAATGGTGGAAGAGCATGTAAACACTCCTCAATGCAGTTCTCAGCATATCCTGATATACACGTCTCAGCTGTCATGTTTTCTCCCCCTCCCTCCCAGCTTAAAATGCACTTTCAAAAAATCCAGTTGAGATTATTTCAGATCCAAACTGATAGATGTCTTTGCAGCTCTTTTTGCTTTTATAAATATTCCGTCCGCGAGAGAGAGAGAGAGAAGTTTTTAGAAATGATTGCAAACCATACATTTCCCAGATGTTTGATCATTGCGGTTGTAAACACGTCTGCTTGTAAGGTGACCCCATAGGGCTCTATGGGGTAAGGGTTCTAATTCCACTGTCAGTAGAGAGGTATGATTGAAGTGTTCAGGAACTCACACATTCTGCTATGCAAAGATGACATTCCCAAAGCTTCCGCAGATAGCGATAGATTCCTTTCTTTTGCAAACGAAACAGACCGGGTCCTTTAAAGCCATTGTTGAAGATTGATCCCCGTTACATCGCAAGCTCTTGTTCAGGGTTAGGTGTTACGTATCGAATGAGAAGAAAAACGGACAAGCCAGCTGTTCCACGCTCCTCTGCACACACACGAAAGCAAAGGAAGCCTTCTGTTACCCTGGCATTTGGAAGACTCCCCGGAAAATCAAGCTTGCACATGTAATTTTGCCACTGCTGCCCTCTGGTGTGGAACTGTATGGACAACCGAAACAGCAACTATCTGAATGTGGACTTCAAGGTTTTCTGTTCTTCTTGGATCAAAATAACTGGGTCACATTTTAAGTGCATAGATTAAATCTAAGTGTGAGTGAATTGCCTTCCTGTCCTGCAACGCCGGGACGCGGGTGGCGCTGTGGTTTAAAGCCTCAGCGCCTAGGACTCGCCGATCGAAAGGTCGGCGGTTCGAATCCCCGCGGCGGGGTGCGCTCCCGTCGCTCGGTCCCAGCGCCTGCCAACCTAGCAGTTCAAAAGCACCCCCGGGTGCAAGTAGATAAATAGGGACCGCTTACTAGCGGGAAGGTAAACGGTGTTCCGTGTGCTGCGCTGGCTCGCCAGATGCAGCTTGTCACGCTGGCCACGTGACCCGGAAGTGTCTGCGGACAGCGCTGGCTCCCGGCCTCTAGAGTGAGATGAGCGCACAACCCTAGAGTCTGGCAAGGCTGGCCCGTACGGGCAGGGGTACCTTTACCTGCAACGTCAGTGCGGGAAGTGGATCGTGTGATTCTAAGCACAGAGACCTGGGTTCAAATTTCTACTCAGCTGTCATCTTTTAACCTAACCTAAACGTCTTGCAGGGTTTTGCTGTTGTTTTTCTGGGATAAAATGGGAGCCACTCCCATGTTCATTAGGGCAGAAGATGGGTATACATATGTGGCTGTAGAAAAAGTGTTTTTAAGCCATGTTACGTACTCATTTTCCTGTTCTAAATGTGTGCACTTTCTAATCTGACTCACGTTCTTCCTTCTCCTTGCTTGAGGAGATGTGAACTGTGTTTTCATGTGCTTGCATCTTGCCTCAGATGTTTGGAGGCAGAATTCGGGGGGAGGCGATTGTCCAGTGTTCTGAAACGGACTAAAACCGTGCAAATGCCACCACCCTGTGAGTATATTTGCATCTTTATGAGAGCTAGTGTGGTGTAGTGGTTAAGAGCGGTAGTCTCGTAATCTGGTGAACCGGGTTCGCTTCCCCGCTCCTCCACATGCAGCTGCTGGGTGACCTTGGACTAGTCAGACTTCTCTGAAGTTTCTCAGCCCCACTCACCTCACAGAGTGTTTGTTGTGGGGGAGGAAGGGAAAGGAGAATGTGAGCCGCTTTGAGACTCCTGAAGGGGAGTGAAAGGCGGGATATCAAATCCAAACTCTTTACACTGACTAGTGTATGAATGGGCATTGTTACAGCACTTGCGATATCTGGTACCCAAGATTCAGAGACAGACCCTTTCAGGAGAGAGGCTGCGACAAATAAAAATGATCTGTACATCATTTCCTGCGTGAGACTTCACCATGAGCTCAAGTGGTTAAAAAAATAGCGCCAGGGGTGTATTTGGGAAACGGACGAGGCAAAAAAAAACCAGATAGGTGCTCTGTATCTATACTGGAACAGGCATGCAAAAACTTCATTCAGAAGGGGACAAAAGTTTGCTACCGCAGTTCTTCCTGACCCAATGAATGCACAAAGCAACAGTTTCCTTTCAGATAGGTCCGGCAAGGAATTAAGAATGGATGTGTGCTTTTCCATCCCGATGTCGCTATGCTGACCTGCAGCAACCAAACGGAGGAGGCTTTCGATGTACAAACCGGAGTTCTCCATTTTAGGCTGGATTTGGTAATATCCCGACGTTGTTGCTTTTTAAAGATGGAAGGTGCTTGCAGCTCTCAGCAAGGGGTTTGCCACTCAGAGCCTTTGCTGGAAAGTTCGTTCTTGTGTGCAATGGAATACCTTTGAGGCAGAGACAGAAAGGCTGACTCCTTGGTTGGATGGAACTGAGGATGGTTGTGTGGTCTTGACACCAGGAAGGTCATTTTACAATGGGTAATGCATCGTTCTGGGTCGTTCTTTAGGTCGACGATTCAGGACATGCTAAATGGTGCGAGGAAGGAGGAAGGAGAGAGAAAAAAACAGGACCGGTGAATACTTAAGCGATTGCTGATTGTCAATTATCAAGGGCCCCTCCACATTGGTGTTTTATTGTGGGTGTATAGGTAAAAGGGGGACACGGGTGGCGCTGTGGGTTAAACCACAGAGCCTAGGACTTGCCGATCAGAAGGTCAGTAGTTCGAATCCCCGTGACGGGGTGAGCCCCCGTTGCTCGGTCCCTGCTCCTGCCAACCTAGCAGTTTGAAAGCACATCAAAGTGCAAGTAGATAAATAGGTACCGCTCTGGCGGGAAGATAAACGGTGTTTCCGTGCGCTGCTCTGGTTCGCCAGAAGCGGCTTAGCCATGCTGGCCACATGACCTGGAAGCTGTACGCCAGCTCCCTAGGCCAATAAAGCGAGATGAGCGCCGCAACCCCAGAGTCTGTCACAACTGGACCTAATGGTCAGGGGTCCCTTTACCTTTACCTATAGATAAAACGTAAAGGGCCCCTGGACACTTAAGTCCAGTCAAAGGCAACTGTGGGGTTGCGGCGCTCATCTCACTTTCAGGCCGAGGGAGCCGGCGTTTGTCCGCAGACAGCTTTCCGGGTCATGTGGCTAGCATGACTAAACCGCTTCTGGCACAACGGGACACCGTGACGGAAACCAGAGCGCACGGAAACGCTGTTTACCTTCCTGCCACAGGGGTACCTATTTATCTACTTGCGCTGGTGTGCTTTCGAACTGCTAGGTTGGCAGGAGCTGGGACAGAGCGACGGGAGCTCACCCCGTCACGGGGATTCGAACTGCCGACCTTATGATCGGCAAGCCCAAGAGGCTTAGCGGTTTATGTAAACGGTAGGTAACTAAATTCTGAATGTGATTAAAAATAAATAAATAAAAGAAACCCACACCTTGTTTCCTGATCCTCTGCTGGCAATGTAGGCCTGTTTGGGAAGACAGACAAAATAGTAAATAAATTTAGAACATTGTGTATGCTTGTTAAACCTCGTAGTTCTGCATCTGAAGAGGTAGAATATTTCTAAATAAATTTAGAACATGGTGTATGCTTGTTAAACCTCGTAGTTTTGCATCTGAAGAGGCAGAATATTACAAGCGGATTAGTAAACCTGGATGTACACTTCCAAAATATAAGATAAAAAACAAATAAAATAAAACCTACATACAGCAACAGTGTTTTGTGTTGTATAGGCTCCTAGGATGTAAGTCATGGGCCCCGCCTGCTAGCCTGCTCCCTAAAAAGTCACTGGTTTGCTCATTTCTATATATAGGGTGCCTACATTCTGCATGGACTGGTTGCATGACAACATGTGCAAATGGCTTTAGATACCTATTAGGTCCATAAATGACCATATAGCATATATTCAACACAAAAAAACAGCAGCAATTTGTTGTTGACAGCTGGACATATAAAGGGCCCCATTACCTTCAGTAGCTTAGGGCCGCATCAAACCTAAATCCGGCCCTGGTCTGCTCTAAGTAGAATTTAGTTAGATTATGCCCTCTATTAATTGTTGTCATGCTGTCTGCTCTGGCTGAATTTTACATAATTACTTATGTAATCAGTACATTATTCCACACCTTTCATTTCAACACAAAGGAAATTCCTGACAGTAAGAGCTGTTCGACAGTGGAATTTGCTGCCAAGGAGTGTGGTTGAGTCTCCTTCTTTGGAGGTCTTTAAGCAGAGGCTTGACAACCATATGTCAGGAGTGCTCTGATGGTGTTTCCTGCTTGGCAGGGGGTTGGACTCAATGGCCCTTGTGGTCTCTTCCAACTCTATGATTCTATGAGAGCATTTTTTCCCCTTCCTTGTTTGCCTTTTGCAAGGTTTCAGAGTGTTTTTCTGGGTTTCCCCCCATTCCCCCCCCCCCCGTCACTTGGAGGGTAAAATTGGGGGGTAAAACTCTGTGGTCAGGAATGCATTAGAAATTTCCCCTTAAGACACTTTGAAGAAAAACTACAGTCAGTCGTGGGCTGCATTCAAGATAGGAACAGCAGAAGAAAAACGATAAAGTAATCGCATTAGACAAATTTCTGTCATAGATAAGAGTCTGATATATTATGTGGCTGGAAAGGGTTTGAACACTGTGCACTGTCAGTACACGAAACAATGTAAGCATTCAATTTAAAGTTACCATATTTTTTGCTCTATAAGACTCACTTTTTCCCTCCTAAAAAGTAAGGGGAAATGTGTGTGCGTCTTATGGAGCGAATGCAGGCTGCGCAGCTATCCCAGAAGCCAGAACAGCAAGAGGGACTGCTGCTTTCACTGCGCAGCGATCCCTCTTGCTGTTCTGGTTTCTGAGATTCAGAATATTTTTTTTCTTGTTTCCCTCCTCCAAAAACTAGGTGCGTCTTGTGGTCTGGTGCGTCTTATAGAGCGAAAAATACGGTGGGTGAATCTATCAATTTTGGTTTCTCTCCGTTTTTCATGTTTCCAATCTAAAGTTCATTTCACTTCATTTCCACATTACTTTGTGTGTATGTGTGTTTAAAAAATGAATTCTCCTGAAAATTCATCAGTATTTTAGGGGGTGGGGGTGGGAATCCCAATAGACATGTCTGTATGCAATTTTGCCTAATATACAGAGTTTTGCAAACCATTTCCCCCTAATATAATGCATCCGCAATAACATGGAAAGAGACTTACCTCTCTCTCACAGTTGTGTCCTGTTTCTCTTCTGCCCTGTTAGGGATAAATTGCATTTTGAAATAGCCGGTTTTGCCTGAAGGAACAATGTAAAATGACAATACAGTGGTGCCCCGCAAGACGAATGCCTCGCAAGACGGAAAACCCGCTAGACGAAAGGGTTTTCCGTTTTGGAGGTGCTTCGCAGGACAAATTTGCTATGGGCTTGCTTCGCAAGACGAAAATGTCTTGAGATTCCTGGGGTTTTTTTCCGCTCCCCACCCCCTTTTTCTAAGGCACTAAGCTGCTAATAGCCTTTTAGCAGCTAATCCGCTAATCCCTTAAGCCTTTAATAGCCGCTAATAGCCGCTAAACCGCTAATAGCGCTAATCCGCTAATCCGCTAATGGGCTTGCTTTGCAAGACAAAAAAAACGCTAGACGAAGAGACTCACGGAACGGATTCTTTTCGTCTTGCGAGGCACCACTGTATACCCTGGGCAACTGTGGTAATGGCCTCTAGCATACACAAAAAGGGAGAAACCTACCTTTCTTTTCTCGCTCTGTTCCGCTCTTCTTCAAACCTGAAACAAAGTGTTTAGAACTGTGAAAAAACCGTGGTTCACAACCGGCTTAAAACCAACCATAGGAACAAATTCCCAATAAGCGGCTAATTGCAAATGAACATACTGCCAACGAAACAAAGCTGTTGGAGACATAAGAAGCCTGCGATCTGAGTTTGTCGCAATCAACGCTTTTCCTGTCCTGCTTCATTTCGGTTTGTTTGAAGTACTACGTTATCTGCCTTGCTGTCCACTGTTTAATGTGACGTAAAGGTAAAGGGACCCCTGACCATTAGGTCCAGCTGTGGCCGACTCTGGGGTTGCGGCGCTCATCTCGCTTTACTGGCCGAGGGAGCCGGCGTACAGCTTCCGGGTCATGTGGCCAGCAGGACTAAGCCGCTTCTGGCAAACCAGAGCAGCGCACGGAAACGCCGTTTACCTTCCCGCCGGAGCGGTACCTATTTATCTACTTGCACTTTGATGTGCTTTCAAACTGCTAGGTGGGCAGTAGCAGGGACCGAGCAACGGGAGCTCACCCCGTCACAGGGATTTGAACCGCCGACCTTCTGATTGGCAAGTCCTAGGCTCTGTGGTTTAACCCACAGCGCCACCCGCTTACTTACGTAACTTAAATTCATTCCAATGTAAAGTAAAGGACGAAACAAGATGCGTTGACTGGTTTCTGTTCCTAACCACGGATGAGCATGGGCACTGCTTCTGCTACCTTTTATATGGAATTTGCTGCCAAGGAGTGTGGTGGAGTCTCCTTCTTTGGAGGTCTTTAAGCAGAGGCTTGACAACCATATGTCAGGAGTGCTCTGGTGGTGTTTCCTGCTTGGCAGGGGGTTGGACTCGATGGCCCTTGTGGTCTCTTCCAACTCTATGATTCTATGATATTCTTTGTTGGAATTCTCTGACCTTGCACACTGGATGAAATACAATTGCCTCTGGTCTATTTTTTGTGAATCCTGCAACGTGTTTAAGTTTTTACTCTGCTAACTCTACGTTGGAGTTCTGCTTTGGATCAATAAGAGTAGAATTACATGTCACATACATGACCAGGCCCCTCTTGGCCCCTGCAACCACCCTTCATTGTATATGAATCACTGATATTAGTTCGCCTGTCTTCCCAAGTGATCTGCAAGATTTTTCGGAGACACCGTTGATGGAATCTTTCGAGAAGTTGGAGATGGCATTTGTAAGTGGTCCATGTTTCACAAGCATACAGTAAGGTTGGTAGTACCATAGCTTTGTCAACAAGCATTTTGGTTTCCCTGCAAATGTCCCGGTCCTCGAACACTCTACACTTCAATCGGGAGAAAGCCGCACTCGCAGAGCTCAGGAGATGCTGGATTTCGGCATCAGTGTTGACCCTTGTGGAAAGATAGCTGCCTAGGTAGGAGAAGTGATCGACATTTTCCAACGTTACACCCTTGAGTTGGATTTGTGGCACTGCAGAGGGGTTATTTTGTACTTGTTGGTGCAGCACTTCGGTTTTTTGGGTGTTGAGAGACAGGCCAAGCTTTTCATACTGAGAGCCAGTGTGGTGTAGTGGTTAAGAGCGGTAGTCTCGTAATCTGGGGAACCGGGTTCGCTTCCCCGCTCCTCCACATGCAGCTGCTGAGTGACCTTGGGCCAGTCACACTTCTCTGAAGTCTCTCAGCCCCACTCACCTCACAGAGTGTTTGTTGTGGGGGAGGAAGGGAAAGGAGAATGTGAGCCGCTTTGAGACTCCTTAAAGGGAGTGAAAGGCGGGATATCAAGTCCAAACTCTTCTTCTTTGTACTCAGAATGCAAGGGAGAAACGTGCTAAGAGGAAGGCACGCTTGGCAAATCCACACCGTGATCCCAAACTCCCACCCGGAAACCAATATTATGGAAGACAATCTTACTCGGCGACGAGTGATCGCCAAAGAAGAAGTATATGAATCACAGAATAAAAGGAAAGGCAGTGCAGGAAAACAACAACAAGGTATCACCCAATACTTACTGTAGGATACAGTCCGGAATCTGGACATGTTCCATGGGGATGCTCTGCGATAGTTCCTCCAAGGTGTGAACGTACTGGATTTTATTGATGAATTTCACACTAGGAAAGAGTATTTCCACACGTTAGGCACAGCTTCTCCCACAGCCACACAATTTTCTTTTTCTAAAATCTAGCTTAGTGTGTGTCAGGGATCGTGCTGAGAAGAGCTGCACTGAGGAGGAACGGTGGGATCCACCCTCTCCCCTGATCCTGATTCTTCCCAGGAGCAGGAGGACAATATAGATCTGGAACAGTGGTTTGCAGAGGGGCATAGTTCAGAAAGCAGAAGCTGGGGAATACAGGATGGGGAACGGCTAGCAGAAGAAACACTAGAAAAGAGTTAACAGTTTCACACTCTCTGTCTGGACAGCATCCACCCTCCTTCTCCAAAAACACAGAGAGCTCAGAAAGTGTTAGAGCAGAAAGCGCAGTGGGTACAAACTCAGATTACAAGACGTAGGAGTGACATAGATTAATAGGGATGGCAAGGGGTGGAATCCTTAACTGGGAGCACTGCCATTTCTAGAAGATGTGTTCTTTGTTCTTGCACTGTGATTATTAAAGATTCTAACTGGTAAGACGTTCTTTTCATTTGATCTTTCGTTTACTGCCATGGGGGCCACAGTGTGGCCTTTGCAGGGTGTTGCAATTAACCCTGGACCCCCTTGAAAGTCAACCACTTGGGCTGGTGACGTGAAACTGCTTTCATATAGAGAGAGAAGTTCAGAACGGGGGTCATTTGCAGGGAGAAGAAAAAGGTCTGGTAACCCTTGTTCTAGAATTTCTAGAATAGAAATGTTATATTTAGCATCCAATGATACAGAACCATCCCCACCTGGTTGTAGCCAACGAAGCCCTACTCAGAGTAGACCCACTGAAATTAACGTCTTGTCCATCAATTTCCGTGGGTCTCATACTAGGACCAACATTGAATCCAACCTATTATTATGATCATTGGGCTGAATCCAATGGTAATCCTACTCAGAGTAGAGCCATTGATGAATATGACCAACTATGGTCCCTTAATTTCAATGAGTCTACTCTTGAGTAAAAATAGTTGACTGCAACTCATTATGTTATTCCTCTTAGTATTCTATCCTGATGGCTTCCCCCATCTATCTTCACAAAACAGGTTAGTCTGAGAAATTGTGACTACACAGAGTTTGAACCCGAGGTTGTCTTGGTCCGTCTCTGATTCACTAAGCTACCATGCTACCTTGGTTTGAAAGGCTGTACATGCGAGTCGTGGGTTTGAGCCCCATGTTGGACTAGAAGGCCCTTGCGGTCGCTTCCAACTCTGCAATTCTGCAAAAGAGGTCATCGTATGGAAATTCACTTATCCAAACGTGAGGAATTAGTACCCAAACCTCACTATACAGTGGTGCCCCGCAAGACGAATGCCTCGCAAGACGGAAAACCCGCTAGACGAAAGGGTTTTCCGTTTTGGAGGTGCTTCGCAGGACGAATTTGCTATGGGCTTGCTTCGCAAGACGAAAATGCCTTGCGATTCCTGGGTCCCCCCCCCCTTTTTCCCAAGCCCCTAAGCCGCTTATCAGCTGTTCGCTAAGCCGCTTATCAGCTGATCTAAGCCGCTAATAGCCTTTTAGCAGCTAATCCGCTAATCCCTTAAACCTTTAATAGCCGCTAATAGCCTTTTAGCAGCTAATCCGCTAATCCCTTAAGCCTTTAATAGCCGCTAATAGCCGCTAAACCGCTAATAGCGCTAATCCGCTAATGGGCTTGCTTCGCAAGACGGAAAAAAACGCAAGACGAAGAGACTCGCAGAACGGATTCTTTTCGTCTTGCGAGGCACCACTGTACACACTGCAGATTCAGATATCCAAACGGCCAGACCTGTATGTGATGCTGTAAATAGATAAGCAGACTTAAACAAGTCTTTTTGGGTTTTGCTGGTCTGCTGAGACCATTTTGCCAGAAACTCGTGGGAGGAACAGGGAGAGAGCGGGAGAATAAGATAGCATTTATCCCTCCCTTATTTGCCCTTTACAAGGTTCCGGAGGGTTTCCCCAGGGTTTCCATCATTTTCGGGTCAAAATTCCACGGTCGGGAACGCATTAGAAATTTCCCCATAAGAATCAATGGAAATCGTTGACTTGTTATGTGAACACTCGCCTGACGAACCATTTGCCTTATGTTTGGATAGCCGGACCTGCATCCATCATGCTGGGACTTGTCTTAGCAGTCTTTGAAGCACGAGGGGTGGGCTAAATTTAGAGAAATATGTCTTGGACTACAACTCCCATCGTGCTGGCTGGGGCTTGATGGGAGTTGTAGTCTAAACCAGTGTTCCCCAACCTTGGGCCTCCAGCTGTTTTTGGACTACAACTCCCATCATCCCTCGCTAGCAAGACCAGTGGTCAAGGATGATGGGAATTGTAGTCCAAAAACAGCTGGGGGCCCAAGGTTGGGGAACACTGGTCTAAACCACCCAGAGTGGCGTCAGACATGTTCAACCGGCTTCAAGGCAGCTATCCTCTCGGCTGCTCATACCTGATGAAAGGTCTCGAGATAGCCAGGACCGTTCGAATGAACCACGACGGGTGAACGATGATCAGCGCTTTCAGGTTTTTCCGCAACCTGTGATAAAAATCAGAAGGCAGGGCGGTGTAAGAACAGATCCGAGCAGTTGCCTTTGGTTGTGAATTAGTTCTGCCAGATACAAACCTCCATACACAAACACAATCTCAATTTAATTTCTCATCTCCTCTCCCTCAGATTCTGGAAGCTTTCTATTTTACGGTGTAAAAACAAGAGGTTGTTTTTTTTATAAAAAAGCTAGTGAATCTGTATGCTAGATGTTGTTGGATTCCATCTCCCATCAGCCCCTGCCAGTATGATGATAATAATAATAATAATAATAATAATAATAATAATAATAATAATAATAATAATTTATTATTTGTACCCCGCCCATCTGGCTGGGTTTCCCCAGCCACTCTGGGCGGCTTCCAACAAAGATGAAAAATACACTAAAATGTCACATATTAAAAACTTCCCTGAACAGGGCTGCCTTCAGATGTCTTCTGAATGTCAGGTAGTTGTTTATCGCTTTGACATCTGATGGGAGGGCGTTCCACAGGGCGGGCGCCACCACCAAGAAGGCCCTCTGCCTGCTTCCCTGTAGCTTTGCTTCTCGCAATGAGGGAACCGCCAGAAGGCCCTCGGAGCTGGACCTCACTGTCCGGGCAGAACGATGGGGGTGGAGACGCTCCTTCAGGTATACTGGACCGAGGACTGATCAATGGTCAGGAATGATGGGACTTGCAGTCCAACAACATTGGTGACCCTTGCCATAAATATAGATATATATAGGTAAAGGTAAAGGGACTCCTGACCATTAGGTCCATTCGTGGCTGACTCTGGGGTTGGGAATCTTGAATCTCCAAATATTATTAGACTTCAGTTTTTTTTTGTAAACCGCTTTGAAGGTTTGTTTGGTGTGTTTTTTTACAGACTAGTGGTGTATAAAATTTATGAAATAAATAAATAAATTGACGCACGCACAAAAACACGTATGTAAACGGTCATCCTCAAGCTCTGTAAAATGTGGCCCATTGTCATGGACTCAATCCACAAACCTCACCTTCTGTCAATCATTTGGTAGCATTTTTTCAACCAGCCGATCCCTGGCATTCTCCGGCGTGGCGTGGCACCGTTCATGTACACAATCATATAATCCTCTGCCACTAGCAACTCCAAGCTGCTTATCACATACCTGTTAGAAAACCAGAAGCAGATAACTAATAATAATAAGAAGAATTTATACCCCGCCCATCTGGCTGGGCTTCCCCAGCCACTCTGGGCAGCTTCCAGCAAAATATGAAAATACAATGATTCATCAAATATTAAAAGCTTTCCTAAACAGGGCTGCCTTCCGATGTCTTCTAAAAGTCAGGTAGTTGTTTATTTTTTTGACATCTGATGGGAGGGCATTCCACAGGGCGGGCGCCACCACCAAGAAGGCCCTCTGCCTGGTTCCCTGTAACTTGGCTTCTCGCAATGAGGGAACCGCCAGAAGGCCCTCGGAGCTGGACCTCAATGTCCGAGCAGAACGATGGGGGTGGAGATGCTCCTTCAGGTATAAAGGACCAAGGCCATTTAGGGCTTTAAAGGTCAGCACCAACACTTTGAATTGTGCTCGGAAACGTCCTGGGAGCCAATGTAGGTCTTTCAGGACCGGTGTTATGTGGTCCCGGCGGCCACTCCCCGTCACCAGTCTAGCTGCCGCATTCTGGATTAGTTGTAGTTTCTGCGTCACCTTCAAAGGCAGCCCCACGTAGAGCGCATTGCAGTAATCCAAGCGGGAGATAACCAGAGCATGCGCCACTCTGCGGGACAGTCTGCAGACAGAAGGGGTCTCAGCCTGTGTGCCAGATGGAGCTGGTAGACACCCACCCTGGGCACAGAACTGACCTGCACCTCCATGGACAGCTGTGAGTCCAAAATGACCCCCAGGCTGCGCACCTGGTCCTTCAGGGGCGCAGTTACCCCATTCAGGACCAGGGCGTCCTCCATTTGTGTGTACATACATGAAGACACAGATAATGCATTTGGTAAGGGGTACATAGGCTGATCTGCCTTCTTTATGGTCCAGCTCTCACTTCCAGTAGTGATGTATGGAAGTGAGAGCTGGACCATAAAGAAGGCTGATCGCCGAAGAATTGACGCTTTTGAATTATGGTTCTGGAGGAGACTCTTGAAAGTCCCATGGACTGCAAGAAGATCAAACACATCCATTCTTAAGGAAATCAGCCCTGAGTGCTCACTGGAAGGACAGATCGTGAAGCTGAGGCTCCAATACTTTGGCCACCTCATGAGAAGAGAAGACTCACTGGAAAAGACCCTGATGCTGGGAAAGATGGAGGGCACAAGGAGAAGGGGACGACGGAGGACGAGATGGTTAGACAGTGTTCTCGAAGCTACAAACATGAATCTGACCAAACTGCGGGAGGCAGTGGAAGACAGGAGGGCCTGGCGTGCTCTGGTCCATGGGGTCACAAAGAATCGGACATGACTGAATGACTAAACAACAACAACATAGGCTGATCCATGGACCACGATGCTCAGCACAAAGGATGAAAACACAGTTGCTCTAAATGGACTTGTTGTTTCTCTCCAAATTATGAAGATTATTATCTAACTTAGTGGTTAGGGGAGAGGTGACAGCAGAGACAGAAAAATAAATAAAGGATGTTTAAAAGGATGTTTAAAATGACATTTGTAAAAACAAACAAAACCCAGAAGCTTTTCTTTTGGGAATTCTACGGACAGAACTACCCAAACAGCATAGAAACTTATTACAGTGGTACCTCGGGATACGTACGCTTGAGGTTATATACGCTTCAGGTTACAGACTCCGCTAACCCAGAAATAGTACCTTTGGTTTAAGAACTTTGCTTCAGGATGAGAACAGAAATCATGCTCCAGCGGCGCGACAGCAGCAGGAGGCCCCATTAGCTAAAGTGGTGCTTCAGGGTCAGAACAGTTTCAGGTTAAGAACGGACCTCCAGAACGAATTAAGTACTTAACCCGAGGTACCACTGTAATGTATGCCACTACAGCGGCAAAAATGTTACTCGCCCCAAAATGGAAAGAAACAGAAGCCCCAGCGAAGGAGGAATGGATACAAAAACTTACGGAATAAGGAGAAATGGAGAAAGTTACCAGAAAAAATAAGACACCGAGATAGCAAACTTTTTATAAAAGAATGGAAATGGCTTACTGAATATTTGCAGATAAGTTGTAAACAGATGAAAACACTGCCAGGGTTGTTGTAATAATAACCTGCAGTTTTATAAGAGTGTATATTTAAAGTAGATGCATAAATGAGTAAATTGAGTTAATTTGGAGATGCAGAAGATATTAAAAATTGATTTAAGGAACCGCAGGAAGAGGAGGACGGAAGCCCTTGTTTCGAAATGTTAAATGATTTTAAAACTAGTGAAATGTACAAATTTGAAAAGGATAAATAATTTTTAATAAAAATAATGTTGGGATGAGGATTGGTTGAAATCGCCGGCTGTAGCCAAGTGATGACTTTTGCAGAGCTTGGCCTTTTGGGGGTGGGGGCAAAAGTGTTTCGAATGAAAAGAGGGCAATTTCCAAAATGCCCCCCAGCACTGCCAATCTTCCCGATTTTAACAAATCCATCACCACCCTGACGTGGCCAAGCAAAGGAGGTGCAAGGGAAATTACCGTATTTTTCGCTCTATAAGACGCACCAGACCACAAGACGCACCTAGTTTTTGTAGGAGGAAGACAAGAAAAATAATAATCTGAATCTCAGAAGCCAGAACAGCAAGAGGGATCGCTGCACAGTGAAAGCAGCAATCCCTCTGGCTGTTCTGGCTTCTGGGATAGCTGCGCAGCCTTCATTCGCCCCATAAGACGCACACACATTTCCCCTTACTTTTTAGGAGGGAAAAAGTGAGTCTTATAGAGCAAAAAATACGGTAATCCAAATGGAGCTTAAAAGCGACTTTCCCCTCCTCGGTTCCAAGCAGAAGGCAAGAAAAAATCACTCACAGGAAAAGATTTTCCATGATGTAATGATAATCTGGCAGGCTGCTGTCGGGCAGGTAGCAAGCAGCAAAGACGATGATGGCATTCAGTCCTTCCCCGTAATAACCTGAGAGAGAAACAGACAGGAAACAAATAATAACAAGAATACAGTGGTACCTCAGGTTAGGGACGCGGGTGGCTCTGTGGGTTAAACCACAGAGCCTTGGACTTGCCGGGTCGGTTTAGCCAAAACCGTTTGTTCTTGGATCATAGATATCTGTTCTGCTTTTGTTTCTAGTACGCTTGGGGTACAATACCGGTATCTGTAGATCTTTAGGTTACAAAGACCTAACTCTGTCCAGCTAATATGTAACAGGGAACAACGCAGCTGTTTGTATATCTTTAGGTTGCAAAGATCTACATCACAGCCATCCTTTCTTGTACAAACAGTACCAGCAAAGATATTTGACGCGGGTGGCGCTGTGGGTTAAACCACAGAGCCTAGGACTTGCCCATCAGAAGGTCGGCGGTTCGAATCCCCGCAATGACGGGGTGAGCTCCCGTTGCTCTGTCCCTGCTCCTGCCAACCTAGCAGTTTGAAAGCACGTCAAAGTGCAAGTAGATAAATAGGTACCACTCCGACAGGAAGGTAAACGGCGTTTCCATGTGCTGCTCTGGTTCACCAGAAGCGGCTTAGTCCTGCTGGCCACATGACCCGGAAGCTGTACGCCGGCTCCCTTGGTCATTAAAGCGAGATGAGCGCCGCAACCCCAGAGTCGGCCACGACTGGACCTAGTGGTCAGGGGTCCCTTTACCCTTTACTACGTCGGGTTAAGAACTTAATTTGTTCCAGAGGTCTGTTCTTAACCTGAAACTGTTCTTAACCTGAAGCACCACTTTAGCTAATGGGGCCTCCCGCTGCCGCCGCTCCACCAGAGCACAATTTCTGTTCTCATCCTGAAGCAAAGTTCTTAACCCGAGGTAATATTTCTGGGTTAGCGGAGTCTGTAACCCGAAGCAAATGTAACCTGAAGCATATGTAATCTGAGGTACCACTGTAATAATAATAATAATAATAATAATAATAATAATAATAATAATAAAATTTATTTCTATCCCGCCCTCCCTGACCAAGGCCGGGCGCAGAGCAGCTAACATCATAAAAACAACACAATATGCATAAAAACAGACGTCAATTAATTAAAGTGGGTTGGGGAGCTGAGCTGGATGTGGAATGGTCTGGCAATAGGGGTTTGTTTTGTTATTGTTTGTCCTGAGCATTTATATACCGCTTTGGGGGTATGCAACTTCCGAAAGCAGTTTACAAAACACGGTAACAGTCTGCGGGCAGGGAGGGTCTCAGCCTGTGTACCAGGTGGAGCTGGTAGACAGCTGCCCTGGACACAGAACTGACCTGCGCCTCCATGGGCAGCTGTGAGTTCAAAATGACTCCCAGGCTGCACACCTGGTCCTTCAGGGGCACAGTTACCCCATTCAGGACCAGGGCGTCCCCCACACCTACCTGCCTCCTGTCCCTCAAAACAGTACTAAATCCAGCCCGCAGACGGTCCGGGAATCAGCGTGTTTTTACAGGAGTAGAATGTGTCCTTTTATTTAAAATGCATCTCTGGGTTATTTGTGGGGCCTGCCTGGTGTTTTGACATGAGTAGAATGTGTGCTTTTATTTAAAATAAAATATCCTTTTATTTAAAATGCATCTCTGGGTTATTTGTGGGGCATAGGAATTCATTCATTTCCCCCCCAAAATATAGTCCAGCCCACCACATGGTCTGAGGGACGGTGGACCAGCCCACGGCTGAAAAAGGTTGCTGAGCCCTGTGGTAGACAGTTGCCCTGGACACAGAATTAACCTGTGCCTCCATGGACAGCTGTGAGTCCAGAATGACTCCCAGGCTGCGTACCTGGTCCTTCAGGGACACAGTTGCCCCATTCAGGACCAGGGAGTCCCCCACACCTGCTCACCCCTTGCTCTCCGAAAACAGTACAGTGGTACCTCAGGTTACAGACGCTTCAATTTACAGACTCCGCTAACCCAGAATGAGTACCTCGGGTTAAGAACTTTGCTTCACGATGAGAACAGAAATCGTGTGGCGGTAGCGGGAGGCCCCATTAGCTAAAGTGGTACCTCAGGTTAAGAACAGTTTCAGGTTAAGAACGGGCCTCTGGAACGAATTAAGTTCTTAACCCGAAGTACCACTGTACTTCTGTCTTGTCAGGGATCAACCTCAATCTGTTAACCGCCATCCATCCATCAAATCAATATCTGGGCTGAGTTGGCTGCTGATGCTGCTTGCTTGGATACAGTGGTACCTCAGGTTACACACGCTTCAGGTTACATACGCTTCAGGTTACAGACTCCGCTAACCCAGAAATAATACCTCGGGTTAAGAACCTTGCTTCAGGATGAGAACAGAAATTGTGCTCCGGTAGCAGCAGGAGGCCCCATTAGCTAAAGTGGTACCTCAGGTTAAGAACAGTTTCAAGTTAAGAACGGACCTCCGGAACGAATTAAGTACTTAACCTGAGGTAACACTGTATTGCCAAATGCACATCTTAACTGACCCAGTGACACAAATCCTCCCCCCATGTAATAATAATAATAATAATAATAATAATGATGATGCAAGCCCCCCTTAGGCTCCTCACCTCCGTGCGTCACCACTTTCATGTACGGCTTGATCATCTGCAGGTCAATTCGGTGTTCCTGTTCCCCGATGATGACCGTTCTCCACAGGCGGCCGTTTGTGGCGCTGCCCCCTTCCACGGCGCCATCACCAAATAAGTCTGCGCTGTCTCCCGGCATGTTTTTGGCTGTGGCCACAGGAGTGTCGTCTGAGGGGGAAATTCACAAAGACCATCCCTAGCAAGGCTCAATTGTACAGAAAGTGTTTGGGAGACGAGTATTAAGGGACATATATAATATATATATTAAAAAAATAAAAATAAAAATGAAGGGACGCGGGTTGCGCTGTGGGTTAAACCACAGAGCTTAGGACTTGCTGATCAGAAGGTCGGCGGTTTGAATCCCCGCAATGGGGTGAGCTCCCGTTGCTCAGTCCCTGCTCCTGCCAACCTAGCAGTTCGAAAGCACGTCAAGTGCAAGTAGATAAATAGGTACCACTCCGGCGGGAAGGTAAGCAGCTTAGTCCTGCTGGCCACATATCCTCCCCACTTCTGCAAAGGGGAGAAGGCTCTGAAAACCTACAGGGACAATTGCCTTTTAAAGACAGAAATAACCAAATATCTTCCCCATCACTACAGGTATTTAGGACTATAAAGGGCTGCTGTTGATTGCCTTCTTCTGAGCCAGCGTGGTGTAGTGGTTAAGAGCGGTGGACTCGTAATCTGGTGAACCGGGTTTGCTTCCCTGCTCCTCCACCTGCAGCTGCTGGGTGACCTTGGGCCAGTCACATTTCTCTGAAGTCTCTCAGCCCCACTCACCTCACAGAGTGTTTGTTGTGGGGGAGGAAGGGAAAGGAGAATGTGAGCCTCTTTGAGACTCCTTAAAGGTTTAAGGTAAAGGGACCCCTGAGCATTAGGTCCAGTCGTGACCGACTCTGGGGTTGCGGCGCTCATCTCGCTTTACTTGCCGAGGGAGCTGGGTCATGTGGCCAGCAGGACTAAGCCACTTCTGGCAAACCAGAGCAGCGCACGGAAATGCCGTTTACCTTCCTGCCGGAGCGGTACCTACTTATCTACTCGCACTTTGATGTGCTTTTGAACTGCTAGGTTGGCAGGAGCAGGGACCGAGCAACGGGAGCTCACCCCGTCGTGGGGATTCGAACCTTCTGATCGGCAAGTCCTAGGCTCTGTGGTTTAACCCACAGCGCTACCCACGTCCCTCTATTTTAGGACTATAGGGGGTACTAATAGGGTGGGGGATGTCTGTAGGTGATATTCCACCTATTTGCATGGGGGCCCCCCAACTTTTTCAGCTCCTTCTTGCCCTCAGCTATCATCTCGAAGCCTTATGAAAATGCATAAAATATTGTGGAGGGTTTTTTAAATTCCCCTTTACTTACCCTCCCATTCCAGTTCGTTTCCATTTCCCAGGAACTCAAGAGAATCTGTCTCATCGGGCGTCTCGATGTCATCAACATTGATGTCCAGGTCGTCCGGGGTGTCCAGAAAATCGTCTGATAGGAGAGATCCTTCGCTCTGGTCCAAGGAAATGTTGATTTCTGGGGCGACGAGCGTCTTCCGCTTGTGATGAGCCCCGTTACTAAAATTTAACGTGTTCGGAGGAGCTGCGGATTTACATTTGGAAAGAGGTGGAAAAAATATTGTTAGAATGGCACACAAAAGATGAAGAGATAAAATCAGTTATGATTGACTGGGCGAAAGACTTTGGATATAACATACATATGGAGGATTGGGAGAAATTGTGGAGAGAAGGCTTAAGATTTACTGCTTGTACAACTATAAAAGAAAATGTGATGAAAATGATGTATCGATGGTACTTAACACCAGTGAAATTAGCTAAGATGTATAAGGGATGCAACAAATGTTGGAAATGTAAAGATAAAGAAGGTACATTTTATCATATGTGGTGGGAATGTAAGAAAATTAAAAATTATTGGGAAATGATATATAATGAATTGAAGAAAATGTTTAAATATACATTTGTTAAGAAGCCAGAAGCATTCCTGCTAGGTATTGTGAGAAATGAGATAAACAAGAAAGATAGGAAATTATTTTTGTACGCAGTAACAGCAGCGAGAATATTGTTAGCCCAGAAATGGAAACAAGAAGAACTACCAACACTGGAAGAATAGAGAATGAAAATGATGGACTTTGCAGAACTGGATAGAATGACAGGAAGAATTAGGAATCGACGAGATCAGAGATTTATTGAAGAATGGGAAAAATTCTCAGAACATATGCATAATTTAAGTGAAAAACAAATAACGCTTGTAACATTCAGAGAAGCTTTGTAAAAATGAAAGTTAAAATTATGGATTGAAAGCAGATTTAATTTAAGAAGTAGATATGAACCAAGAAATGTGTGGGAAATTGAGAAGGGAAGGAGTACCAGCCAAGTTGAGGGAAGTCAAAAAATGAGAGAATGGTTTTATAAATTGTTTGAATTGTATTAATTTGTCTTATTTGTAAACTGAATAAAAATTATATTTAAAAAAAAAAATGGAAAGAGGGAAAAAAGAGCCAGTTCAGAAGTCATGTGTACAGCGAATTAGCATCTTAACTGAGCTATCCATTACAACCCCAAGGTCTTGTTCTTGGTCCACCACCTCCAATGCAGACCCCGGGAGCATGAAATTCACATTTCTTGCCCCTAAACTACAATCAAAAATATAAAACATTATATTCTCCTTAAAAAAGGAAAAAGAAGAAGGAAAAATAATACCGAAAAAAGAAGAAAAAGGAATAAAGTGACTTCTAACTAACTAGGTTATTATGTTTATATGCTTGTGGTTTTGCTTTCGTATTTTCTTCTGTTTTTGTATTATTTGTTCGTTTTATTCAGTCCTTCTTTGCATGATGTTTAAGTATAAACAACAAGAAAGAAAGAAAAGAAATTCAGTTCACGGGAGGCCCCATTAGCTAAAGAGGTACCTCAGGTTAAGAACGGTTTCAGGTTAAGAACGGACCCCTGGAATGAATTAAGTTCGTAACCAGAGGTACCACTGTAATAATAATAATTTATTATTTATACCCCGTCCATCTGGCAGTTCCCAACAGAATATTAAAAACACGATAAAACATCAAACATTAAAAACTTCCCTAAACAGGGCTGCCTTTAGATGTCTTCTAAAAGTCAGATATTTGTTTATTCCCTTGACATCTGGATGGGAGGGTGGGCGCCACTACTGAGAAGGCCCTCTGCCTTGTTCCCTGTAACCTCACTTCACATAGGGAGGGAACCGCCAGAAAACCCTCGGCGCTGGACCTCAGTGTCCAGGCAGAACAATGGGGGTAGAGACGCTCCTTTCAGGTCTACTGGACTGAGGCCGTTTAGGGCTTTAAAGGTCAACACCAATACTTTGAATTGTGCTTGGAAACATCCTGGGAGCCAATGTAGGTCTTTCAAGACCGGTGTTATGTGGTCTTGGTGGCTGCTCCCAGTCACTAGTCTAGCTGCTGCATTCTGGATTAGTTGTAGTTTCTGAGTCACCTTCCAAGGTAGCCCCACGTAGAGCACATGGCAGTAGTTCAAGCAAGAGATAACCAGAGCATGCACCACTCTAGCGAGACAGTCTGCGGGCAGATAGGGTCTCAGCCTGTGTTCCAGACAGAGCTGGTAGACAGCTGCCCTGGACACAGAATTGACCTGCGCCTCCATGGACAGTTGTGAGTACAAAATGACCCCTAGGCTGCACACCTGGTCCTTCAGGGGCACAGTTGCCCCATTCAGGACCAGGGCGTCCCCCACACCTGCCTGCCTCCTGTCCCCCAAACCAGTACTTGTCAGGATTCAACCTCAATCTGTTAGCCACCATCCATCCTCCAACCACCTCCAGACACAATCTAGCACACCATCTGTCTCTCCAAGACAGATGTTGACTTGTGGGTCCTCCGGCCTCGCTGAATCGCTATCCCGTGCTCTTGCGGTTCAAAATTCCAGCACTGCACGGGGTTGGGCCGGATGACCTTTGGGGTCCCTTCAACTCTGCAGTTTTAAGTTTCCATCCATGTTATCATCTATATCTCATTTGTTCCAACGTGTTGTGTTGGGAGGGAGAGCAGTAGGGCCCCATCTGAACCCGTACTTACAGAGGACATCTTCCGCTGGGCTTCCCAGTGACTCCATCCCTGCCTCTTCCGGGAGAGGTCTATAGGTTGGAAGATGGGGGAAGGAGAGAGAGAGAGAGAGAGAGAGAGAGAGAGAGAGAGAGAGAGAGAAGTTTAAAAAGTATTTCCAGCTCAGTCTTATGCTTTCTTTTCTTTTTCAATTACCGTATTTTTTGCTCTATAAGACTCACTTTTTCCCTCCTAAAAAGTAAGGGGAAATGTGTGTGCGCCTTATGGAGCGAATGCAGGCTGCGCAGCTATCCCAGAAGCCAGAACAGCAAGAGGGATTGCTGCTTTCACTGCGCAGCGATCCCTCTTGCTGTTCTGGCTTCTGAGATTTAGATTTTTTTTTCTTGTTTTCCTCCTCCAAAAACTAGGTGCGTCTTGTGGTCTGGTACGTCTTATAGAGCGAAAAATACAATAACAAATGGTTGTGAACACCAGATAACACACAGATATTTCCTTTCAGGTCGTGTCCAACACCCTTTTCTGAAATTATTATTTTTATCTGCAAATTTTGCAAAGAAAAAGAAGGGGGGTGGAGAGAATCAAAGACAATAAACAGTATATAATTATTAATAGTAACAACCCCCCCCCCATCATCGGTGCACCTTACAGCCATATTTCAAAAAGTAAAAATCTGGACACAAAGTTGTTGAACTTTTTTTTTGCAAAATCTTAAAAAAAGGAAGAAGTTTGTGAGCTATTTTTAATGAATCATAGAATCATAGAGTTGGAAGAGACCACAAGGGCCATCGAGTCCAACCCCCTGCCAAGCAGGAAACACCATCAGAGCACTCCTGACATATGGTTGTCAAGCCTCTGCTTAAAGACCTCCAAAGAAGGAGACTCCACCACACTCCTTGGCAGCAAATTCCACTGTCGAACAGCTCTTACTGTCAGGAAGTTCTTCCTAATGTTTAGGTGGAATCTTCTTTCTGGTAGTTTGGATCCATTGCTCCGTGTCCGCTTCTCTGGAGCAGCAGAAAACAACCTTTCTCCCTCCTCTATGTGACATCCTTTTATATATTTGAACATGGCTATCATATCACCCCTTCACCTCCTCTTCTCCAGGCTAAACATGCCCAGCTCCCTTAGCCGTTCCTCATAAGGCATCGTTTCCAGGCCTTTGACCATTTTGGTTGCTCTCCTCTGGACACGTTCCAG
This sequence comes from Podarcis tiliguerta, assembly GCF_965153285.1. Lineage (NCBI taxonomy): Eukaryota > Metazoa > Chordata > Lepidosauria > Squamata > Lacertidae > Podarcis > Podarcis tiliguerta. The sequence continues at coordinate 6,136,837 of NC_139551.1, read as the reverse complement.
TTTGTCAGTGTCCTTCTTGAACTGTGGTGCCCAGAACTGGACACAGTACTCCAGGTGAGGTCTGACCAGAGCAGAATACAGTGGCACTATTACTTCCCTTGATCTAGATGCTATACTCCTATTGATGCAGCCCAGAATTGCATTGGATGAAAAGATGAAGCCCAAACGATTCCAAATCTCTACCGGTCAGGAGGGTGGAGAAATCACCCCCCCCCCCACCCAGCCCTCATAGAGTTAAAGCCAGAAAGGGCAGCACCTATCCTGCCCTTCTTTCGCCGGGCCTCGGCATAAGGCTGGCAGAAGCAAAATAAATGATGCAATTACGTGGATTACTGCATAATCCCACTCTCCCCTTCCTAAACCAGTGGTTGTGTGTTACGAAATATGCTTGTTTCAAAAAGTACAAAACAAAACAGCAAATTTTCTTTTACCCCCATCTCTGCAATAACGTAGAAGGGGAAGAACAGATGAGAAATCGTAAACACACAAGCAGTTTTATTTTAGAGGGGCAAATTTAGCAGCTTTGACCTCTATGCTTTTAGCATCCAAGCAGCGTCAATAAATGCATCTGTCTTGGCTCTGGAAGGGGAGATTAAGGCTATAAATGGATGCAGAGGATGACAAGAAAGGCTGCTTCTTTTTTACCTTAAGTGCAGCTCTTGACTGCGAGAACGCCCAGTTTCCGGTCTCAAAAGCTTCGCCGCTCCTTTCGGCCTCCGCTTATACCTATTCTCCCTCTCCTCCCCTCTCTTCTCCTCTGGACTTTCTTGAATCGAGCCAGCTGATCATGTGTCACCATTTCGGGCTGCGCCGATCATATGATGCTACCCTCTCAGCTGCTGTTATGGTGCCTGCCTCCTCTAATCTTGCCGGCACAGGAATCTACTGAGCATGCTCCCTGCATCCCAGCATCCGTGAGCATCACTCAGGCTCGATAATAGAGCCGGCATCTCTCAGGCAGCCAAGACAGACACTTAACACCCGCTTTTGGGGTGGGATCTTTCCACATCTGTATGCCTCGCCGGAACATGTCATTCTGCACATCTCCTTTGCATCTGGTGGGGGCCGGAAACGTCCTCTCCCCCCACACACCCGGTTTGTTAGAAGACGTATTAATTTAGCCCTGCTTTTGGCAAACGGCTCGGTTTGCCTCGCCCGGATTCCCTCTCGCCGTACCGGCCGCTCGGGACTTGCGCGGCCAGATGGATTAATATCTGCTAAGCGCATGAGCGCATACGTTCGGGAGGTGCTGACGTAATTACACAAGCTCGTTTGCTTTATTTTGGTTTTCAGAAAGGGAAAGCCTCCCTTTCCCAGTTATTGTTTCCCCCCATCTCAAAGGCTTCCTGCCGATCCAGCCGTTAAAAATGTCTGACCGCATGGCTTATAAATTATTATATATATATATATATATATATATATATACACACACACACACACACACACAGTGGTACCTCAGGTTAAGTACTTAATCCATCCTGGAGGTCTGTTCTTAACCTGAAACTGTTCTTAACCTGAAGCACCGCTTTAGCTAATGGGGCCTCCTGCTACCGCTGCGCCGCCGGAGCACGATTTCTGTTCTCATCCTGAAGCAAAGTTCTTAACCTGAGGTAATATTTCTGGGTTAGCGGAGTCTGTAACCTGAAGCGTATGTAACCTGAAGTGTATGTAACCTGAAGCACATGTAACACGAGGCACCACTATATATATATATATATATATATGCTTTCGTAGATTTTCACGGGTACAGGAATGCAGGTTTTGGTGTCCTCGGGTGTCTTCCCGTGTAAAAGTTGGGGTGTCTAGGCGACGTTTCGACGAGGTCTCACTCGTCATCTTCAGGCTGGTGCTTTCGGCTTCTTGTTACTGGAACAGAGCAGGATCTCAGTGTTTGAGTTCCTATAAATACTGTTGAGGAGGTGTGGTGTATAGCCTCCAATGTTCTGGGCAGAGAGGAGGTTCCCAGGCTAGTGTGCCTTTTCTTCTTTTGTTCCTTAATTACTTGAGGGATATCTTGAGTGATTTCTTGAGTGATTTCCTGAATCCCACTTAGGTGGGTCATTAGGTGTGGATTAGTTGCTAAAGCCTTCGTGTCTTGAACTCTTGAACTTTGTGAAGAGTTTTTCTGAGAAGATGGCTGTACTGCACTTGGTTGTGCTCTGGCTTGGCTTCGTGTATAGGGGCGAGCTGTGGTTTTGTGGCCTGTGCCAGCCAGATCTGTGTAGGGATTGCAGGGGGGTGCAGCATCCGGAGGTGCCACCCTGGTTTGGCTACTGGATGGTGTCTGTAATTTATCTGTGGAGAGGGTCTGGGTTTGGGTCTGGTGTGGTTGATTGGTGATGGCGTTCTGTGTGCCTCTGGATCTGGTGTCAGATTTTGTGGGGAGGGCTAATTTCCAGATGTCTGGCAAGCGGGATGTGTCGTCACGCTTGTTCATGTTGTGAGGGTGTTTCTCTATCTCGATGGCTTCCATGATTATTCTCTTGTGGTGATGTTCCATGTTAAAGAGCAATTTGGAATCTGCAAAATTAATTTCGTGTCCTGTTTCTTTCATGTGTTGGAAAAGAGAGGAAGTTTTTTCTTCTTTTTTGACGGCATTCTTGTGTTCTGCGATCCGTGCATTTATTCGTCTGTTTGTTTGTCCAATGTACGTGGCTGGGCAGACTTTGCAGGGTATTTCATAGACCCCTTGGTTTTCCAACTGAATTTTATCCTTGGGGTTTCTGAGGATATTGGCTATTTTTTGGTTGGTGCAAAAGGCTGTTTTGATATTGTGTTTATGGAGGATTTTGCTAATTTTATCTGTAGTGCCCTTGATATAAGGAAGGAGGGCTATGCCATTGTTTTCTTCTGTGTCTTGGTTTTTGGGGGGTGTTTCTTTTTGGATTAGCTTCGTAACCCTGTTTTGCTGGTATCCATTGGCAATTAACACATTTGAGAGATTCTGTAACTCAGTTGTCAAGTGGTCTTCGTCAGCCAGGCGTTTGGTTCTGGAGATGAGAGTCTTGGCTACGGAGTTTATTTGTGCAGGGTGGTGGTGTGATTGTGCATGTAAGTAGCGGTTGGTGTGTGTTTTTTTCCGGTAGATAGTGTGTCCTAGGGAGCCATCAGGTTTTTTGTAGATTAGGACGTCAAGGAAGGGAAGTTGGTTGTTGGCTTCTATTTCCATAGTGAATTGTATTTTGGGGTGTAGGCTGTTGAGATGTGTGAGGAAGCTATCCAGTTTTTCCTTCCCGTGTGGCCAAATTACAAAGGTGTCGTCAACATATCTGAGCCAAAGTTTGGGTTTGTGTTCTGACTTGTCTAAAGCATTGGTTTCAAAGTGTTCCATGTACAGGTTAGCGATGACCGGTGAGAGGGGTGATCCCATAGGTGCTCCTTCTATCTGTTTGTATCTTTGTCCATTGTGGATGAAGTACGTGTTGGTTAGGCAGTGGTTGGTCAGGTCCAAGATGTATTCGGGGGGATTGTATTTGTTTTGAATGGCTGACAAGGCTTCATTAATGGGCACTTGTGTGAAGAGAGATACAACATCGAAGCTCACAAGTAGGTCATTGGGTTGTAGGTTTTGCTTCTTTATTGTTTCTATGAACTGGAAGGAGTTTGGAACGTGTGAAGAGATGGAGGCTATACACCACACCTCCTCAACAGTATTTATAGGAACTCAAACACTGAGATCCTGCTCTGTTCCAGTAACAAGAAGCCGAAAGCACCAGCCTGAAGATGACGAGTGAGACCTCGTCGAAACGTCGCCTAGACACCCCAACTTTTACACGGGAAGACACCCGAGGACACCAAAACCTGCATTCCTGTACCCGTGAAAATCTACGAAAGCATATATATATATATATATATATATATATGGGATTCATTCCGGAGGCCCATTGGCAACATGAAAAGCCCGCAACCTGAAGCGCCGCATCTGCGCATGCGCAAAGTGCGATTTAGCGCTTCTGCGCATGCGCGAGCAGCAAAACCCAGAAGTAACCCTTTCCAGTACTTCCAGGTTGCCGCAGGACGCAACCTGAAAAAACGTATCATGAAGCAAATGTAACATGAGGTATGATTGTATATAATATATAATAAATAATGAATATTAAATTATTATATATTATTATTATTAATATCATTACAGTTTCACCTCGGGTTAAGAACTTAATTCATTCTGGAGGTCCGTACCTAACCTGAAACTGTTCTTAACGTGAAGCACCACTTTAGCTAATGGGGCGTCCCGCTGCCGCCGCACCACCGGAGCACGATTTCTGTTCTCATCCTGAAGCGAAGTTCTTAACCCGAGGTACTATTTCTGGGTTAGCGGAGTCTGTAACCTGAAGCGTATGCAACCTGAAGCGTCTGTAACCCAAGGTACCTCTGTACTTTCATTTTCCTTTCTCATTGAAATACTGCCCCTCAATGAGCCCAAACTTAGATTCACAAAATGTTTAGAGGGTTGCGTACCCCCAGAAAAAAAGCACGGGCCACGTGACCCGGACAAAGGCCAGCTCCCTCGGCCTGAAAGCGAGATGAGCGCTGCAACCCCATAGTTGCCTTTGACTGGATTTAACTGTCCAGGGGTCCTTTACCTCTTTTTTAAAAAAACACCTTTGCTCAATCACAGGCATGTTTTGCCCCAAGAGGAAGAAAGCCAGGATATGAATTAATAAATAGCTGGAGGTGCCCAGGACTGAACTCGAAATATTCTGCATTGCAAAGCCCATGCCTTCCCACTGAATAACAGGCCCCTCCCTGCCTTAAAGGTAAAGGGACCCCTGACCATTAGGTCCAGTCGTGACCGACTCAGGGGTTGCGGCGCTCATCTCGCTTTACTGGCCGAGGGAGCCGGCGTACAGCTTCCGGGTCATGTGGCCAGCATGACTAAGCCACTTCTGGCAAACCAGAGCAGCGCACGGCAACGCCGTTTATCTTCCCGCCGGAGCGGTACCTATTTATCTACTTGCCCTTTGACGTGCTTTTGAACTGCTAGGTTGGCAGGAGCAGGGACCGAGCAACGGGAGCTCAGCCCGTCACGGGGATTCGAACCGCCAACCTTCTGATCAGCAAGCCCTAGACTCAGCGCCACCCGCATCCCTCTTCCCTGCCGTTGTTGTTGTTGTTGAGTCATTTAGTCATGTCTGACTCTTCGTGACCCCCTGGACCAGAGCACGTCAGGCACTCCTGTCTTCCACTGCCTCCCGCAGTTTGATCAAACTCATGTTGGTAGCTTCAAGAACACTGTCCCACCATCTCGTCCTCTGTCGTCCCCTTCTCCTTGTGCCCTCCATCTTTCCCAATATCAGGGTCTTTTCTCTTCTCATGAGGCGGCCAAAGTCTTGGAGCCTCAGCTTCAGGATCTGTCCTTCCAGTGAGCACTCAGGGCTGATTTCCTTCCGAATGGAGAGGTTTGATCTTCTTGCAGTCCATGGGACTCTCTTGAGTCTCCTCCAGCACCAGAATTCAAAAGCATCCATTCTTCAGCGATCAGCCTTCTTTATGGTCCAGCTTTCACTTCCATACATCACTACTGGGAAAACCATAGCTTATACTATACGGACCTTTATTGGCAAGGTGATGTCTCTGCTTTTTAAGATCAGCCTTCTTTATGGTCCAGCTCTCGCTTCCCTGCCTTACCAGTGACTGAAAAAGGCATTTCTTAGTCCCTTCTGCAGCTGTGCCTTTCATAGACAGAGCACTCAGCTAATGATGCAGCGGATAGGAAGACAGGAGATGGCATGGCTTGTTGGTTCCATCTGCTGCAGCGAATTTTGCCTTGGCAGCTGGCACTAGACAGGGAGACTACTGTCTTAGGAAGACAGAATCGCTGTGGCCATCAATAGGATCTCAGTGAGAAGTGTGCTCCATGCAGAAGTGATGTCTTTACTCCCCTGGGCCATATTAGATTACAGCTGTCGATGCCCATGCACCCTCATCGAACCCATTTCATTTTAATATTATTATTATTATTATTATTATTATTATTACCCTGCTCTTCCTGGTTCAGAAAACCGTGCTCAGGGCAGCTAACAACAAATTTAAAACACTTAATTGATGCAACAAAAATCAGCATAATTTATTATTATTATTATTATTAAACGGCTGTGTATAAAGGTAAAGGTACCCCTGCCCGTACGGGCCAGTCTTGACAGACTCTAGGGTTGTGCGCCCATCTCACTCAAGAGACCGGGGGCCAGCGCTGTCCGGAGACACTTCCGGGTCACATGGCCAGCGTGACATCGCTGCTCTGGCGAGCCAGCACAGCACACGGAAACGCCGTTTACCTTCCCACTAGTAAGCGGTCCCTATTTATCTACTTGCACTTTGACGTCCTTTCGAACTGCTAGGTTGGCAGGCGCTGGGACCGAGCGATGGGAGCGCACCTCACCGCGGGGATTCGAACCGCCGACCTTTCGATCGGCAAGTCCTAGATGCTGAGGCTTTAACCCACAGCGCCACCCGCGTCCCTCAATAATAATAATAATAATAATAATAATAATAATTAATATTAATACCCTGCCCTTCCTGGTTCAGAAAACTGGGCTCAGGGCGGCTAACAACAAATTTAAAACACTTAATTGATGCAACAAAAAACAGCATAATTTATTATTATTATTATTAAACAGCTATGTATAGTGAATACTTATCTACTTTTAAAAATGTTCACCTATGATCCTTTTCTTTTACTTCTTTATTTTTTCTTTGTTCTTTTTTCCCTGATATCTTATCTTTCATTTCACTCCTTTATTGCGAATAGCATTTTATAGAGGTATAAATAACTGTAAATATGAAAAGAGGCAAAGTATTCTCTAATTTTTTTCCCCTTGGTTATATGTATTTTCTTTTTCCTTTGTATTTTCTTTTGTTGTAAATATGTATGTTTTCTAATTTGTACTTAATAAAAATTATTAAAAACAAAAACAAAAAAACCAGCATAAAATACAGCATAAAACGTGAATAACAATAAATTCAGAATTCAAAAATCAATTTAGGGGGAAAATCCACCCAATAAACATTAGGTGATCACCAGGGCTAGCTGGCTAAATGAGTCCTATTTGGGCCAGCGAGGAGACCAGGGGAGAATTAGCTGTGGGATCCCAGAGCAGGTAATCTTCATAAAAAGGGGAGGGGGAGGGAAGGGAAGGAAGGGGAATAAAAGATCAGGCTAAGTTCATGTGCGTGCATGCATGCTTTGGTGAGGGACATTGGAAAATCCCTAAGGAAACAGTGCTGGAAGAAATGGGAGTGCCTGATCACCTCATCTGTCTCCTGAGAAATCTCTAGGTGGGACAAGAAGCTACAGTTAGAACTGGATATGGAACAACTGATTGGTTCAAAATTCGGAAAGGAGTACGACAAGGCTGTATTTTGTCTCCCTGCTTATTTAACTTATATGCAGAATTCATCATGCGAAAGGCTGGGCTGGATGAATCCCAAGCCAGAATTAAGATTGCCGGAAGAAATATCAACAACCTCAGATATGCAGATGGCACAACCTTGATGGCAGAAAGTGAGGAGGAATTAAAAAACCTTTTACTGAGGGTGAAAGAGGAGAGCGCAAAATATGGTCTGAAGCTCAACATCAAAAAAACGAAGATAATGGCCACTGGTCCCATCACCTCCTGGCAAATAGAAGGGGAGGAAATGGAGGCAGTGAGAGATTAAGGAAATCAGCCCTGAGTGCTCACTGGAAGGACAGATCGTGAAGCTGAGGCTCCAATACTTTGGCCACCTCATGAGAAGAGAAGACTCCCTGGAAAAGACCCTGATGACAGTGTTCTCGAAGCTACAAACATGAATCTGACCAAACTGCGGGAGGCAGTGGAAGACAGGAGTGCCTGGCGTGCTCTGGTCCATGGGGTCACGAAGAGTCGGACAAGACTGAACGACTAAACAACATTATTATTATTATTATTATTATTATTATTATTATTATTATTAACCTTCCCCAATACTTCTTTTCACTTACAAATCCTGTGCAAAGAGACCTCTTGCGTACGAATAGGGGAGGTTTCAGGAATCAGGTATTTGCAGTTTCAAAAGAAAGGCCTAATCTGGTCAAGGTGGGGCGATCTTGACAGACAAGCCACACTCTAAAATTTCTGTTGTAGACCCGCCTCGCTCTATGACCCTTGTGTGATAATTTTGGGTGGCCATTGGCTAGGGCTTGGGCAATTTCTAAAGCCTTTAGAAGTTCTTACACGCTTTTGTTCTGGGTCTTCACCTCTCTGCAAGGTGCAGAGGAACGCTGCCGCAACAGAAAAATAAAGATCTGCTTTGTTTTCACTGGATCCTGCCCCCATCCATTCTTCTCTGACTGATAATAATAATAATAATAATAAATTTTATTTATGTCCCGCCCTCCCCAGCTGAAGCCGGGCTCAGGGCGGCTAACAACAATAAAATAATACAGCATTCTAAAATCAATTCATTATAAAATCAGTTCAAATCAAATTAATGGCAACCATTGGGCTAGAGTTCTGTGAGGATTGCCAAAGGAGGGGGTCAGGCTGTGCCCTGGCCAAAGGCCTGGTGGAACAGCTCCGTCTTGCAGGGCCTGCGGAAAGATGTCAAGTCCCACAGGGCCCTGGTCTCTTGTGACAGAGCATTCCACCAGATCGGGGCCACGGCCAAAAAAGCCCTGGCTCTGGTTGAGGCCAGCCTAACCTCCCTGTGGCCTGGGACCTCCGAGATGTTTTTGTTTGAAGACCGTAGGGTCCTCCGTGGGACATACCAGGAGAGGCGGTCCCGTAGGTACGAGGGTCCTAGGCCGTAGAGGGCTTTGAAGGTTAAAACCAGCACCTTAAACCTGATCCTGTGCTCCACCGGGAGCCAGTGCAGCTGGTATAGCACCGGGTGAACGTGATCCTGCAGCAAGGACCCCGTAAGGAGTCTCGCCGCGGCATTCTGCACCCGCTGGAGTTTCTGGGTCAGTCTCAAGGGCAGCCTCACATAGAGCGAGTTACAATAATCCAGTCTGGAGGTGACCGTCGCATTGATCACAGTGATAAGGTCAGGGCGATCATGGACTTAGGGGTCATCCCTCAATGGGGGATTTGCGCTGCAAAAGTCAACCCCCAATTTTTCGTATAACGATGGCTACTTGCATATTTTTGAATGGGGAGGGCTTAAATGAATTAAAAATAACCAACAGCTGCCGGAACCAACCTGGGGAAGTCCTCATCTTGCCATTCCTCTTTCACCTCCACGTTTTCCATACGCAGGGTGGCCTCTGTAGTCCCCATATTGCTTCGGATAAAGGATTCAGAAGCACAGCAAAGTTAACTTGCTGTTGAGCTCAGCCTGCAAAAGAAGATGCAAATATATTTTTTTGGGGGGGTGGATAATAGAGAGGGGAACCATTTACTTTACCCTGGGGTGCATTCCTTTGCAGGCAATGCTTCGAATAATAAGTTTATTATTTATTAGATTTGTATACCATTTTTCCTTTCATGTATGCTATGCTCAAAGTGACACGCAACAGAGCAACAAAGAATAGAAGTCAATACGTATTTTTAAAAATCCAATATTGGTAAATCAAATCAATAAAGGAGGCGGCAGTGAACTTTGCTCAGTATCCTCCATTGCGGCCACACAAAACTCCTGGAGAGATGCTGACAGTTGGTGCAGACAGTACCGAACTAAATAGACCTAAGGTTGGATTCGGTCTAAGGCAGGCAAAAGTGTGGGGGACTCCCTGGTCCTGAATAGGGCAACTGTGAAGGACCAGGTGCGCAGCCTGGGAGTCATTTTGGACTCACAGCTGTCCATGGAGGTGCAGGTTAATTCTGTGTCCAGGGCAGCCGTCTACCAGCTCCATCTGGTATGCAGGATGAGACCCACCCTGCCCACAGACTGTCTCGCCAGAGGGGTCCATGCTCTGGTTGTCTCCCACTTGGACTACTGCAATGGGCTCTACGTGGGGCTACCTTTGAAGGTGACCCGGAAACTACAACTAATCCAGAATGCGGCAGCTAGACTGGGGACTGGGAGCGGCCGCCAAGACCACATAACACCAGTCTTGAAAGACCTACACTGGCTCCCAGGATGTATCGGAGCACAAGTCAAAACGTGGGTGCTGAGCTTTAAAGCTCTAAATGGCCCAGTATCCCTGAAGGAGCGTCTCCACCCCCATCGTCCAGCCCGGACACTGAGGTCCAGCTCCGAGGGCATTCTGGCAGTTCCCTTCCTATGAGAAGTGAGGTTACAGGGAACCAGGCAGAGGGCCTTCTTGGTGGCGGCACCCGCTTTGTGGAATGCCCTCCCTTCAGATGTCAAGGAAAAAAACAACTATCTGACTTTTAGAAGACATCCGAAGACCAGTGGCGTAGCGTGGGGGGTGCAGGGGGGCCGGCCGCACCGGGCACAACATCTGGGGGGGGGCGCACTCGCACTCGCAGCTCTCTGCCCCTACCTGGCTCACTCACTCTCTCTCGCTGCAGTGCTGGCTGTGCGAATCCGATCCGAGCCGCCAGGTCGCTGCCCACTGTGGAGGGGAGGGTGCCAGGCGTGTGGTGCAGTGCCGAGAGTGAGCGAGGGACTATCTGGGGGAGGGACAGTGCAGCGGGGGGGGGCGCAAATTACTTGCCTTGCCCCAGGTGCTGACAACCCACGCTATGCCACTGCTGAAGACTCATCTGTTTGCTACCAGCTAGTGTAGACACAGGTGGCGCTGTGGTCTAAACCCCTGAGCCTATTGGGCTTGCTGATCAGAAGGTCGGCGGTTCGAATCCCCGCGATGGGGTGAGCTCCCGTTGCTCAGTCCCAGTTCCTGCCAACCTAGCAGTTCAAAAGCACACCAGCGCAAGTAGATAAATAGGTACCGCTGTAGCGGGAAGGTAAATGGCGTTTCTGTGCACTCTGGTTTCCGTCACGGTGTCCCGTTGTGCCAGAAGCGGTTTAGTCCTGCTGGCCACATGACCCGGAAAGCTGTCTGCGGACAAACGCCGGCTCCCTCGGCCCGAAAGCGAGATGAGCGCCACAACCCCATAGTCGCCTTTGACTGGACTGAACCATCCAGGGGTCCTTAACCTTTACCTTTCTTAAGTGTAGCAATACTTAGCTAAATGGTCTGGCAGCTTCCTGCGTTTCTATTTAACAAAGGGTCTTCGTTAAAGATGATGAGGACTAGAATCTTCGGGGGTCCTCCAGACATTATTTTGCGCACTGGTGATGCTATTGGGGCATCTGTGCCTAATTCCATTTTCAATACCGTTTGCTCTTGCAAAGGTTTTGGGGCAGCACAGGCCTTTGTATCCTGCCCTGCAACTTTCTGCTGAAAACCGCACACCTTTTTCACAGCACATATGCTTGGGTTTATTTCTGGGCCCCTTGGCTGCGCTACAGCCCCTCCAGAAAACAGTGGTTTTGGGTAGCATTGGGGAAGCACCCCAGAACAGAACGAGCCCGCCGCTAATACCTTATGATTCTCCTGCCAAAGACATGTTGCAGACCACACCGGCCTGGAAGGGCTCTGCCTCTAGAGAAAGCTGCTACGCTTTAGCAGGAGATCACTGGCATTACTCAGAGATGGCAGAGACTGAAGCAACAAGGCTGCCTTCGAATGCCCCAAAATGAGCCATCTTAAATGCTCAGCGTGGCTGCGCCGCGCGTCGCGCAATACGGCCTTGAGTCCTCCATCGTTCCCTTTTCTTCCGGGCTGTCTGTCTCCCTGAGCCGATTTAAAACCATCCTTTCCCGGAGCGGAGAGCTCCCTTAACGCTGTCAAAGCAAGTGCCATGTTAGCTCTTAGAATGCATCTTCCGCCAACCCTTTTCCTCCCTCCCGGCGACATCTCAGGGTCTCCGTTCCGACAGCTCCACGAAGATGCTCGGCTGCAAAGCCACAGACCTTCCCGTACCTCGCAGAATCGTTTAATCTCGCAGCTTCCCTGTCATCATCATTGCGCTGGGTAAAGTGGGGGGGGGGGGGCATTTGCACAGCCACCGCCATGCCGTTATTCCCAGAGAAGCAAATTTCTCTACTTACCGCCTTTGACGCTCAAAACGTTCTCTCCAAATCCCAGCGGCGCATCCTTGCTTTACGCACAAAGCCCAAATGCCTTAGCCCCGAGAATAGCAGCGCTTCGGAGGACGAGCTGGTTGCATGTGCGGTACCCGAGGAATCCAACCCGGCCTTCAGCCTTGCTTCTTCTTCGCCCCCATCCCCGCCACCCTCCCTCTCCCCGGATAAATCGATGTCTCCGGCGCTATGCGCCCCCAACTAGCCGCGCGCGATGACTTCGCTTCCGCGCGGCGGCGTCGCTCTCCAAGGTATTTTGTGCTTCAATTTCCAACGCCGCGCCCCGGTGGCAATCTGCAGAAAAGCTTAAACCCACTGAAAGCCGGCTTTAATTTGCTTTTGTGCGCCGCCGGGGATGGGGGAGCAACGAGATACGTGGGTGGGGAGGAGGTGTTCGGCCCCATCCGTTTTAATTAGAGAGCTGCTGAGCATCCGGTCCAGGAAAAACCTGGAGGAAGGAGGACGCGTTGGTTCCCCCCCCTCGTTTCGTGTGTGTGTGTGTGTGTGTGTGCGCGCGCGCGTGTTTTACCCAAATGGCATCATTTGCTAAAAACAAAGGTTGCTTCACCATTGCTTTCATTTCCCCCCAGCAGATATCTCGCAGGGAAATGGAAGCGGTTGGAGTCAAGGAGGGGACACAAGAAGCTTCGAGAAAAACCGCTGCCAAATAAGATAAAAAGCTTGGACGTTTTGTGAGCCGAGGACTCTGGTTTTCAAGAGAGGGGAGGCAGATCTGTTTGCCTACACTCAAGTCTTCACGGAGCAAAAGGTTGAAAAGTTGAGGCAAACTGTAACGATTATAGTGTTGTTGTTTTTGGTAAAATTGGAAACACAGAGCCCAGCTTAGGATCGTGAATGGCATGGGGGGGGGTTACCTGTTTATCTACTTGAACTACATGCTCTCAAACTGCTAGGTTGGCAGGAGCAGGGACAGAGCAAAGGGAGCTCACCCCGTCATTGCGGGGATTCGAACCGCCGACCTTCTGATTGGCAATCCTAGGCTCTGTGGTTTAACCCACAGCGCCGTTTCACTAAAGGACTTTCCGCTTTGTGTGCTCATTTACCAAAGATGCGCCGCGCCAGCAGTGGCGCTTGTAATTCACAACGGCGGCGCATGTCAAACTCAATGAGTACAGTGGTACCACGAGTTAAGAACTTAATTCTTTCTGGAGGTCCGTTCTTGACCTGAAACTGTTCTTAACCACTCTAGCTAATGGGGCCTCCTGCTGCCGCCACATGATTTCTGTTCTCATCCTGAAGCAAAGTTCTGAACCTGAGCTACTATTTCCGGGTTAGCAGAGTCTGTAACCTGAAGTGTCTGTAAACTGAAGTGTCTGTAACCAGAGGTACCACTGTATAGGGGAGAAGCGCTAAACACTAGTCATAATATGGAACGTAACAGAAGAAGCGGAAATGTAATCACAGGTGCTGAAAAACAAAAGCTTAGAAGATAATGCTGTTTTCCAAAAATAAATGGGAACATTTTTCATCAAACAAACTATCTTGGTCACACATTATTAAATTCATATCTGTACAATTGGCATATGAAGGAAAAAAGAGTGAATGAATAGCTATTCTGATGAAAGGCATAATCTTTATAGATTTTTTTGTAAAATCTCAAAGGTCAGAGGTTCTTTTATATTCTATTGGAAGCTGTCCAGAGTGGCTGCAGCAACCCAGTGAAATGGGTTTGGTACAAATCATCATCATCATCATCATCATTTATTAAATTTACATACCAGTCAAGTAACCTTTATTGGCATCACAAGAACGTTCAGAAGAAAAGCAATGACCAGCCTAGACAGCATCTTAAAAAGCAGAGACATCACCTTGCCAACAAAGGTCCGTATACTTAAAGCTATGGTTTTCCCAGTAGTGATGTATGGAAGTGAGAGCTGGACCATAAAGAAGGCTGATCGCCGAAGAATGGACGCTTTTGAATTCTGGTGCTGGAGGAGACTCTTGAGAGTCCCATGGACTGCAAGAAGATCAAACCTCTCCATTCTGAAGGAAATCAGCCCTGAGTGCTCACTGGAAGGACAGATCCTGAAGCTGAGGCTCCAAGACTTTGGCCACCTCATGAGAAGAGAAGACTCCCTGGAAAAGACCCTGATGTTGGGAAAGATGGAGGACACAAGGAGAAGGGGATGGCAGAGGACGAGATGGTGGGACAATGTTCTCGAAGCTACCAGCATGAGTTTGACCAAACTGCGGGAGGCAGTGGAAGACAGGAGTGCCTGGCATGCTCTGGTCCAGGGGGTCATGAAGAGTCGGACACGACTAAACAACAACAACAAGAAGAAGAACATTCAGAATAGATAAGCCAGTGCAATCTCGTCGCTACCTCAACGGCCCAAAGGGCAGAAGAGGCGAGCAATCCACCTCATCTCTGTGGGTCCCCAGCAAGGGCAGGATCCTGTAGCGTACTTCGGTGACAAAAAATCAAATGGAGGATCTTAGCTACTGTCTTGGTGAGCTCCTGGTCTCTCCCCTGTAATAAGAAACGCATAACCTCCGTCTCTGGTTTCCATGTTGGAATACATAGATGGTCTAGAAATTGTTGGCAGAGATCATAATACATTTTACATTTAAGGGCCATGTGAGCTAGAGTTTCCACTAGGTGGGCATCGCATGGGCAGATTCTGTCTCCTTCTGCCAAACCCGCAAACCCAGTGGCGTAGCGTGGGGGGTGCAGGGGGGGCCGGCCGCACTGGGCGCAACATCGGGGGGCGCGCGCTCGCACTCGCAGCTCTCTGCCCCTACCTGGCTCACTCACTCTCTCTCACTGCAGTGCTGGCTGTGCGAATCCGAGCCGAGCCGCCGGGTCGCCGCCCACTGTGGAGGGGAGGGTGCCAGGCGTGCGGTGCGGTGCGGAGAGAGAGCGAGGGACTATCTGGGGGAGGGACAGTGTAGCAGGGGGGGGGGCGCAAATTACTTGCCTTGCCCTGGGTTAGGGGGCGCAAATTACTTGCCTTGCCCCGGGTGCTGACAACCCACGCTACGCCACTGCGCAAACCTACCCCAAAGGAGGTTAGAAGGATTAGAACTGAACCTAGCCAGCGAGAAGGCCCTTCTTTCTTGCAGATTAAACAAAAATTGTAAATAATTAAGGTTAATTCCTGCATCCAAGAGAGTCAAAAAAAAAAGAGGGGAACACGTTTTTTCCGCAGCTGAGATTAGTTCCTGGCGGTCTACGTGCCACAGCCTAGTTTTTAACATGGTCTTGGTGACTGAAATTTACATACCGCCCTCCACCAGACAAACATAGGCCAGTTTGCAGCATAAAAACCACAAACATGTGTTGTACCCTATTAAGAAACGACAACAAAAGTAACACAAAACACCCCTGCTTTGCAGGTGGAAAATCCGAGCGCCTCCGTTTTGTAGCCATCGCCAGTTGGTGTTTAGACAATGCGCCAACAGCCAGACTGCAATTGAGGCTATTAATAATAATAATAATAATAATTTTTTATTTATACCCCGCCCTCCCCAGCCAAGGCCAGGCTCAGAGTGGCTTACAAGCAATAATAAAAACAAGATGAATGATTACAACTTAAAAACAAAAGTAAAATACAACATTAAAATAATGGAACGTTAAAATATTAAAATGTAGCCTCATCGCAGGAGGAGAAGGAAAAGAAAAAAGAAAGAGAGGGAGGGAGGGAATCAAATTGGCTCCAAGCCAAAGGCCAGGCGGAACAACTCTGTCTTACAGGCCCTGTGGAAAGAAATCAGATCCTGCAGGGCCCTGGTCTCATGAGGCAGAGCGTTCCACCAGGCCGGGGCCAGTGTTGAGAAGGCCCTGGCTCGGGTTGAGGCTAATCTGACTTCCTTAGGGCCCGGGACCACTAGGGTGTTGTTATTTATGGACCTTGAGGCTCTCCGTGGGGCATACCAGGAGAGGCGGTCCCGTAGGTACGAGGGTCCTAGGCCATTGAGTTACCCATTTGTTTTCCTTTGAGCCCCATAGCCCCAGATTATTATTATTATTATTATTATTATTATTATTATTATTATTATTACTTATACCCCGCCCTCCCCGGCCAGAGCCAGGCTCAGGGCAGCTAACAACAGTAATATGGAAGAAAAACCCCCAATTTAAAATACAGGTTAAAATGCAATTTAAAACGCAGCCTCATTTTAAAAGTAGCCCATAAATCAAGTCCCCTTTCGTGAACTCCAAGCTCCCAGCCATAGTTATGCTCCCTTGGACGGATGCCAACGAAGGCAGCTCCTGGCTGGGTCAGGTGGCAGGGCTCAGTTTACCTTGGCGACGGTTGCCAGGGAACGGAGTCCGTGTCGCCCGGCGACGGTTGCCAAGGAGCCTCTCTCGGCGCTGCTGCTCCCAGCCCAGGCCTCTTGGAGCCAGAGGCTGCTGCGAGCCGCCATGGCCTCCACGTCAGTGATTCTCAGCCGGGACGGCACGGCGGCAGGACCCTCTGCCACCTATTCGTACTGCAACCGTCCCAGGCCGTTGCCGGGCAGGCAGAGGTACCGGACCTCCATTGATGCCAACGAGACGTGAGTACCTTTAGGCTCCGAGGCTGGACCGGGGAAGGAAGGGGCCGATAGACTACAGCAATGCGCTCCCCGTGGGGAATCCCTTGCACTCAGACCACAAGCAGAATGCCGGATGAGGCCTTGCCAGGTGTCTGCAAAGTTTGAGGTGCCTCCGTTGGCATTTAAGCCTTTAACAGCCTGCGACCGGCTTACCTATGAGATACCAGGCAGAGGGCCTTCTCGGTGGTGGCGCCTGCCCTGTGGAACGCCCTCCCATCAGATGTCAAGGAAATAAACGATATCTGACTTTTAGAAGACACCCAAAGGCAGCCCTGTTGAGGGAAGTTGTTAATGTTTAATGTTTTATCGTGTTTTTAATATTCTGTTGGGAGCCACCCAGAGTGGCTGGGGAAAGCCAGCCAGATGGGCGGGGTATAAATAATAAATTATTATTATTATTATTATTATTATTATTATTATTATTATTATTACTACTACTACTACTACTAGATTATTTTTTTAAAAAATAATATTTATTAAAAGTTTAAAGATTACAGAAAAAAATGAGAAAAAGAAAAGAGAATAAACAATACAAATCAATACATTACAATACATAAAAGGAAAACAAAAGACACAATACATCAAAACAAAAACAAAAACAATTAAAAACACATCCAATATTTATCATTATCTTTCATTAACTTGTTTCCTCGACCTCCTCACACCTCCCTTTTTTGTGTTCTAGTTATTAATTATTTCAGCAAATCCTTTCCACCTTTCAGTGATTTCTGTCATTTAATTATCTTAATTTATTTTAACCTTATCTTACCATCAAAACCCTAAAACTTATTTATACTTAACTCCTTATAATGTTTCTACTAAAGCCATGTAATTTCATTCCAACATTTTCCTAACGTTCATTATACTACTACTAGATTATTATGCTGGTGCTACAGGCCTTCCAGCCAAGATGGGTGATGCTTGGTTGCAGAGGACAGCATATCAGAAATAATAATAATAATAATAATAATAATAATAATAATAATAATAATAATAATAATAATAATTTATTTATACCCCGCCCATCTGGCTGGGTTTCCCCAGCCACTCTGGGCGGCTTCCAAAAGAATATTAAAATACTGTGATACATCAAACATTAAAAGCTTCCCTAAACAGGGCTGCCTTCAGATGTCTTCTAAAAGTCTGGTAGTTGTTGTTCTCCTTGACATCTGGTGGGAGCGCGTTCCACAGGGAGGGCGCCACTACCGAGAAGGCCCTCTGCCTGGTTCCCTGTAACTTGGCTTCTCACAGTGAGGGAACCGCCAGAAGGCCCTCGGTGCTGGACCTCAGTGTCTGGGTAGAACGATGGGGGTGGAGACGCTCCTTCAGGTATACTGGACCGAGGCCGTTTAGGGCTTTAAAGGTCAACACCAACACTTTGAATTGTGCTCGGAAACGTACTGGGAGCCAATGTAGGTCTTTCAAGACCGGTGTTATGTGGTCCCGGCGGCCACTCCCAGTCACCAGTCTAGCTGCCGCATTCTGTATTAGTTGCAGTTTCCGGGTCACCTTCAAAGGTAGCCCCACGTAGAGCGCATTGCAGTAGTCCAAGCGGGAGATAACCAGAGCATGCACCACTCTGGCGAGGCAGTCCGCGGGCAGGTAGGGTCTTAGCCTGCGTACCAGATGGAGCTGGTAAACAGCTGCCCTTGACACGGATTTAACCTGCGCCTCCATGGACAGCTGTGAGTCCAAAATGATTCCCAGGCTGCGCACCTGGTCCTTCAGGGACACAGTCACCCCATTCAGGACCAGGGAGTCCTCCACACCTGCCCGCCTCCTGTCCCCCAGAAACAGTACTTCTGTCTTGTCAGGATTCAACCGCAATCTGTTAATAATTGCACATGAACTGAAAAAATAGCCAGAGGAAGCAAACAACACAAAACACATCAGACAACCCAATATGCGTTTGTTAGATGTTTGCTTTTGCTTTTTGTCGGTTTTAAATGCTGCACCTCCGCTTTTGTTAGAAAACGGAAGTGTTTTTGTTTGTTTCTGATGCTTTTCAGTGGGGAATGGTCTTGATATTGTACTGTTTCTCTCTCTCTCTCTCTCTCTGGATAATTTTTATATATGCTTTGAAATTTAAGAAAGTGCTGTAAAGAAAGAAAGAGGTGTAAAAGAACAAGCTTGCTGCTGTTGTTGTTTGGCTTGTTGTTTTTAAATGTGTGCGGCTGCCCAGTTGGTTTGCAAAGGAATCATAGAATGGTAGAGTTGGAATTGGGAACCCCAGAGGTCCTCTAGACCAACCCGCTGCAATGCAGGGATCTCAGCAAAAGTATCCATGACAGATGACCAGCCAATCTCAGCTTAAAAGTAGAGTGTTTTTAAAAATTAAAAAAACAAAACTGCTTCTCCTCCTACAAAATAAATAGAAATCCAATGTGTGATTTTTCTCTTCTTGCAGTTAGAACCAAACGATTCCCAGTTCATTTTAAAACCACGCAAAAACAGTAATAAGAACATTCTCTGCGTTTTTTGTTGTAAATTAATAAAAAAAAAAATTTTTTTAAAAAAGAACGTTCTCTGCGTTAGCTCTCAAACTATGTCATTCTCATTTTCGCTGGGAGTTGAATACAAAAGCACAATTTCATGTCCCTTTTAGCTCACATTTTTAAAGAACACATTTGTTTCAGGAAAGAAATATCATGGCGTCTGTATTGTTATTATTATTATTATTATTATTATTATTAGGACGTGGGTGGTGCTGTGGGTTAAAGCCCCTGGGTGCAAGTAGATAAATAGGGACCGCTTACTAGCGGGAAGGTAAACGGCGTTTCCGTGTGCTGCGCTGGCTCGCCAGATGCAGCTTGTCACGCTGGCCACGTGACCCGGAAGTGTCTCCGGACAGCGCTGGCTCCTGGCCTATAGAGTGAGATGAGCGCACAACCCTAGAGTCTGTCAAGACTGGCCCGTACGGGCAGGGGTACCTTTACATTATTATTATTATTATTATTATTATTATTATTATTATTATTGCTATAAAAAGGCCCGGAACTCTGTAAGAATTTTTATCACAAAATCCCACTGGGCACAAATACCTCTGACAGGTTTGTAAACTTGCAAATTAAGGAGAGCTTATTTATTCTCACATAGCCTTGCAGATTTAGCAGCAGGAACGGGGACAGTGACACCCTGCTCTCTTATGCTTCGTTGCTAATTTATGCTAAGTGCTGTTTTCGAATCCTGTGCCTCTTTATGTTCTCTCTTCCAGAGAGGAGGAGCCGTATCACTATGCCAACCTCATGTATGAGAGGCGAGTCGTTCGGGGTAATACCTATGCTCTTCACATCTTGCCATGGGTGAGTTTTCCTTTTTCCGTAAACTTTGACATATCTATGTATCGGTTTCGATTGCACATTCCAGGCAAAAGGAACAATGTGCAGTTAACCAGTGGAACTAGCTGCTGCAAGATGCAAGGCTTGGGTATGAACTTTGTCTAGGAGGAGAGGTCTAGTGATGGATATCGCTGGCATCTTCAGATTTTGCTTGTGGGCTTCCCACTGGGACATCCGCCCAAGCCACTGGGCTAGGGGGGGTCTTGGGATCCAGACACGGGTGGCGCTGTGGTCTAAACCACTGAGCCCCTTGGGCTTGCCGATCAGAAGGTCGGCGGTTCGAATCCCCACGACGGGTGAGCTCCCATCGCTCTGTCCCAGCTCCTGCCAACCTAGCAGTTCGAAAGCGCACTGGTGCAAGTAGATAAATAGGTACCACTGATTTGGAGAAGGGCTGGAAGGAGTGAAAAAGGCAAGATGAACATGACCTGAATGTGAGCTGAATTGTTGGGCTTTGCTGGGGATTGAAAGCAATGGTGCACAAACCACTGTTCACAGCTGGGAAAGACTCATCTGTTTGCTACCAGCTAGTGTGGACACGGGTGGCGCTGTGGTCTAAACCCCTGATCCTCTTGGGCTTGCTAATCAGAAGGTCGGCGGTTCGAATCCCCGCAACGGGGCGTGTCCCGTTGCTCTGTCCCAGCTCCTGCCAACCTAGCAGCTCGAAAGCACACCGGCGCAAGTAGATAAATAGATACCACTGCGGCGGGAAGGTAAACGGCGCTTCTGTGCACTCTGGTTTCCATCACGGTGTCCTGTCGCGCCAGAAGTGGTTTAGTCTTGCTGGCCACGTGACCCGGAAAGCTATCTGCGGACAAACGCCGGCTCCCTTGGCCTGAAAGCGAGATGAGTGCCGCAACCCCATAGCCGCATTTGACTGGACTCAACCGCCCAGGGGTCCTTTACCGCCCTGAGTAGCTGTGGGTTATAGGGCAGTGTTCAAATCTAATAAATAAGATTGAGGACACTGCATGAACTGCTTACTCTCTGTCCATCCCCAAACCCCTGATCCTCTTCAACCTAGCAGCTCGAAAGCACACCGGCGCAAGTAGATAAATAGATACCACTGCGGCGGGAAGGTAAACGGCGCTTCTGTGCACTCTGCTTTCCAGAGTGGGTTATAGGGCAGTGTTCAAAGCTAATAAATAAGATTAAGGACACTGCATGAACCGCTTACTCTCTGTCCATCCCCTCCGCCAGAGCAGTGAACCTGATCCTCTGGAGCTTCAACGTCAGCGGGAAGCCCAGCGTAAAGCGTTGGCCCGGAGGAGAGCTAGGGACCAGCTTCAGACAAGAACCCCAGAGCCTTTAGAAGGCAGGCGGCATGTCGACGTTCAGACAGGTAAGGCGCCAGGTGGAGAGGGAGTGCGAAATGCTTATCTCAGCAATACTGGGGAATGGTAAAATAGAAAGATTGCTATAAAATTATGATCTTAGCTGGTATGCTTGTTATTGCATCAGGGTTTAAAGGAAACGATAAATGGACAATGGAAAAATGGAATGACTATGTTTTTGAATATACCGTATTTTTTGCTCTATGAGACTCACTTTTCCCCTCCTGAAAAGTAAGGGGAAATGTGTGTGCTTCTTATGGAGCGAATGCAGGCTGCGCAGCTATCCCAGAAGCCAGAACAGCAAGAGGGATTGCCGCTTTCGCTGCGCAGCGATCCCTCTTGCTGCTCTGGCTTCTGAGATTCAGAATATTTTTTTTCTTGTTTTCCTCCTCCAAAAACTAGGTGTGTCTTGTGGTCTGGTGCGTCTTATAGAGCGGAAAATACGGTATACAATCTGACGTATTTGAACAGGTAATGACGGAAGATACATGGGAAAACAAATGTCAAAAGATAACTGGACAAGCTATAGGAATTGGAGGGACGCGGGTGGCGCTGTGGCTTCTGACTTGCCGATCAGAAGGTCGGCGGTTTGAATCCCCGCGATGGGGTGAGCCCCCATTGCTCGGTCCCTGCTCTTGCCAACCTAGCAGTTTGAGAGCATGTAGTTCAAGTAGATAAACAGGTACCGCTCTGGCGGGAAGGTAAATGGCGTTTCCGTGCACTGCTCTGGTTCGCCAGAAGCGGCTTAGTCCTGCTGGCCACATGACCCAGAAGCTGTACGCCGGCTCCCTTGGCCAATAAAGCGAGATGAGCGTCACAACCCCAGAGTCGGCCGCAACTGGACCTAATGGTCAGGGGTTGCTTTACCTTAGGTAATTTGTAAATTTCTCCCACTCTTCACTAAAGCTCTTCTTTTCCTGGTTTCTGATTTTCCCGGTCATTTTTGCCATTTTGGCGTAGTCCATTCTTCCTCATCAGTCATTCATCTCTACTCGGGACTTTATCTCCTATCCATCTCTGGGCCAATAGTATCCACACTGCTGTCGTCGCGTACATGAATAGTCATTTCTGCTCCTTTGGTATCTCTGCGCCTAAAATTCCTAGTAAAAAGGCTTCTGGTTTTTCCACAAACATTATTTTAAACATTTTTTTCAACTCATTATAAATCATTTCCCAGAATGCTTTTGTTATCTTTCACATCCTTCCCAATCTTAAATTCAGTCCTCCACGTTAGTTTGTGATTGATATTGTGGGTGTGTGTTAGTCTTCACAATGCCGAAATCCCTTCTAATCCCCATGTTTAAAAAAAATCTAATGGAGGATTCCATTGTTCAACTAGCCAAGCAGGTTTCCTTGTGAGTAGGGCTGGGTGATATATTTTCATCCCAAACCAGTTCTATACCGTGATATCGGTTTCATAGTTTTGAACCTGGCAATATATTGCGAATTAAGACGCCTGCTCAGGGCCGGATTTCGGTTTGATGAGGCCCTAAGCTACTGAAGGTAATGGGGCCCTTTATATGTCCAGCTGTCCTTTGTCAACAACAAATTGTCACTGTTTTTTGTGTGTTTAATATATGCTAGATGGTAATTTATGGACCTAACAGGTATCTAAAGCCATTTGCACATAACAAAATAGGAGCCTACACAACACAAAACACTTGGCTTCTTGCAGTGAGGGAACCGCCAGAAGGCCGTCAGTGCTGGACCTCAGTGTCCGGGCTGGACGATGGGGGTGGAGACGCTCCTTCAGGTCTACTGGGCTGAGGCCGTTTAGGGCTTTAAAGGTCAGCACCAACACTTTGAATTGTGCTTGGAAATGTACTGGGAGCCAATGTAGGTCTTTCAAGACCGGTGTTATGTGGTCTCGGCGGCCGCTCCCAGTCCCCAGTCTAGCTGCCGCATTCTGGATTAGTTGTAGTTTCCGGGTCACCTTCAAAGGCAGCCCCACGCAGAGCTCAGGAGTCCCATTTCTATCCTGATTGTCCTCCGTGCAGGAGTTTTGCATCGGAGTCAGGAGAGCTGCAAAACTTCCCCTACACAAGAGCATCCCAAATGCCGTTTCAGAACTGTACCTGGAAGAGCTTGCGGACCGTATCATCGAAGTGGACATGGAATGCCAAACGGACGCATTTCTGGACAGGCCAGCAACGCCTCTGTTCATCCCCGCGAAGACCGGCAGAGATGTGGCCACCCAGATCTGGGAAGGAGATGTACGTTAGAACCATAGAACCGTAGAGTCGGCAGGGACACCCAGCGGTCACTTAGACCAACCCCCTCCAAGCCAAGCCTGGCAAGTCTGTTTCAGGCTTCCAGAACTCTGGTCTAGGCAGGACTGTGCCAAATGCCATGTCCAATGCCTCTAGGCAGGACTGTGCCCAATGCCACGTCCAATGCCGCTGGGGCGTGGGTGGTGCTTTGGTCTAAACCATGGGTAGGCAAACTAAGGCCCAGGGGCCGGATCCGGCCCAATCACCTTCTAAATCTTGACCACGGACGGTCCAGGAATCAGCGTGTTTTTACATGAGTAGAATGTGTCTTTTGACTTAAAATGCATCTCTGGATTGTTTGTGGGGCATAGGAATTTGTTCATTCCCCCCCCCCCCCAAAAAAAATAATCCGGCCCCCCACAAGGTCTGAGGGACAGTGGACCGGCCCCCTGCTGAAAAAGTTTGCTGAGCCCTGGTCTAAACCACTGAGCCTCTTGGGCTTGCCGATCAGAAGGTTGGCGGTTCAAATCCCCGCGACTGGGTGAGCTAGAGCACAGTACTCTTATTGTTCCATTTCTTCTATAAACTACTTTCTATAAAGCATCTCAAAACGATTTCACAACAAAAACCTGTATTTCAAAAACTGCACATATAAAGACAGTTAAAACCATTGTATAAGGGGAGCACATGGCGCTGTGGTCTAAACCACTGAGCCTCTTGGGCTTGCCGATCAGAAGGTTGGCGGTTCGAATCCCTGGAACGGGGTGAGCTCCCGTTGCTCGGTCCCAGCTCCTGCCAACCTAGCAGTTCGAAAGCACACCAGCGCAAGTAGATAAATAGGTACCACTGCGGCGGGAAGTTTGTCTTGATGTGCAGATTTACGCTTTAAAGAAAACCATTTCTCAAGATGTTCCCCTAGGTCAGCCCACCTCTGATTTCTCCTCTTTGTTTCGGACCCCCCCCCCCAGCTTTTCGATTTTGATATCGAAGTGAGGCCGATGCTGGAGGTCTTGGTCGGCAAGACCATCGAGCAAGCGTTGCTGGAAGTTATGGAGGAAGAGGAACTCGCCGACCTGCGGGCGCATCAGTACGCGTACCACGAGCTGCGCCGTGCGGAACTCGCTGAGGTCCAGAGACTTGAGGAGCAAGAGCGGCGGCACAGAGAGGAAAAGGTACAGAGTCCGGCACTGCTAACTGGGCGGGGAAGGGGAAAGAAGCAGTGGTTTTCAACCCGTGTGTCATGGCACCCTGGGGTGCCTTGAATAATGGTGCTGTAAACAAAAAACGCCCTTTTCCCTTATGGGGTATCCAAGAGCACCTAGGGCTTGCCGATCAAAAGGTTGGCGGTTCGAATCCCCGCGGCGGGGTGCGCTCCCGTTGCTCGGTCCCAGCGCCTGCCAACCTAGCAGTTCGAAAGCACTCCCGGGTGCAAGTAGATAAATAGGGACCGCTTACTAGCGGGAAGGTAAACGGCGTTTCCGTTTGTGGCTCTGGCTCGCCAGAGCAGCGATGTCACGCTGGCCACGTGACCCGGAAGTGTCTCCGGACAGCGCTGGCCCCCGGCCTCTTGAGTGAGATGGGCGCACAACCCCAGAGTCGGACACGACTGGCCCGTATGGGCAGGGGTACCTTTACCTTTTTAAGAGCCCATATAGAGTCCTTACATAGGTTCCCTATTGGTCAGATACATCATACATACATCACAGAAACTGCGGTCTTAAAAGAGAAATTTGAATGTTGTTTTTCTTCTGTCCTTGTTTATCTCCTGTCTGGCAGGTTACTTGATTGGATTGCCTGGGGATCCTGGCCAGTCTTTTGTAGTGATAAATACTTAGTTCCTGGGCCAGGTCACAGGCTCACACCCTATTCAAACACAGACATACCCTTAAGACATGCAACAACAAGAACAATTTTATTATTTATATTCTGCCCATCTGGCTGGGTTGCCCCTGACACTCTAGGCGGCTTCCAACAAAATATTAAAACACAGAAAACTTCCCTGAACATAGGGGAGATAGGTTTCTGGGTGGGGGTTGATCACGGTGTGGATTTGCCCAGCGTGCCTTCCTCTTAGCATGTTTCTCCCTTGCGTCCTGAGTTCGAGAGTCTTCAAAACCCATGACACCTTTGGCAAAGGCTGTTCTCCAGCTGGAGCGCTTGCAGGCCAGTGCTTCCCAGTTGTCAGTGTTTATACTGCCTTGGAAGTCAAACGGAATCCATTCCGGAAGTCCGTCTGACTTCCAAAACATTCATAAACCGAGGTGCGGCTTCCGATTGGCTGCAAGAAGCTCCTGCAGCCAATCGGAAGCCGCGGAAGCCATGTTGGATGTTTGGGTTCCAAAGAACGTTCACAAACCGGAACAGTCACTCCTGGGTTTGCGGCGTCCGGGAGCCAAAACGTTCAACTCGCAAGGTATCGAGGATCCAAGGTTTGCCTGAAGGTACATTTTTAAAGATTTGCCTTGAGAGAGTCTTTACATCTCTTCGGTTGACCATCAGCTACCGGGTCTGATTCAAAGTCTGCTGAAATGGCTTGGGGGAAAGACCCAAAACAAAGCCCAGAAGTTCCACACCGGCTGTTTTCTCCTTTCCGTCAGGAGCGTCGCAAAAAGCAGCAGCTAGAAGTCCTCCAGAAGGAGAAAGAGACCTCAGAGAAGATTGCGGCTCGGGCGTTCGCTCAGCGCTACCTGTCGGACCTTATTCCTTCCGTCTTCGGCAGCCTTCGGCAGAGTGGATACTTCTACGATCCAGTGGAGAGAGGTGTGTGGCTTGCTGTGTGTTGAGATGGCAGGGGGGGCTCTCATTCTGATCTCAGGCTCCCCAAGTGTTAAGTTGTGGGCGAACATATCAGACGACACAGCGATTCTTCAAACAGCTCTTGTTTATTCACAGGCCAGAACAGAACTGAACTGAAGGGTTCAGTCAGCCTGCTTATATAGAGCTCCAGTACAACGTAACTGTAACAACTTTCTAAAACTATCCAATCACTGAATGTCACTTTCAATCCCTTATTTGCATAACTATCTACAGTATCCCCCTGCTGGCCCAGGGTGAGAACTTCAGTACATAACACCAAGAAAGGCATCTGTCTTGCTAAATGCAAGGTGGTTCTTTTAAATGCAAGAGGCAATGCAAACACAAGCGAGTGAGAAGATTTTATTCTAAACAGCAAGCAATACAGTGGTACCTCTGGCTACGTACTTAATTCATTCTGGAGGTCTGTTCTTAACCTGAAACTGTTCTTGACCTGAAGCACCACTTTAGCTAATGGGGCCTCCCGCTGCCGCCGCCGCGTGATTTCTGTTCTCATCCTGAAGCAAAGTTCTTAACCTGAGGTACAATTTCTGGGTTAGCGGAGTCTGTAACCTGAAGCGTATGTAACCTGAAGCGTATGTAACCCAAGGTACCACTGTATATACATTACCAGCTAGGCTAGTGACTGGGAGCAGCTGACAAGACCATATAACACCGGTCCTGAAAGACCTACATTGGCTCCCAGTACGTTTCCGAGCACAATTCAAAGTGTTGGTGCTGACCTTTAAAGCCCTAAACGACCTTGGCCCAGTATACCTGAAGGAGCATCTCCACACCCATCGTCCAGCCCGGATGCTGAGGTCCAGCTCCGAGGGCCTTCTGGCGGTTCCATCTCTGTGAGAAGTGAGGTTACAGGGAACCAGGCAGAGGGCCTTCTCGGTGGTGGCGCCCGCCCTGTGGAACGCCCTCCCATCAGATGTCAAAGAGATAAACAACTACCAGACTTTTAGAAGACATCTGAAGGCAGCCCTGTTCAGGGAAGTTTTTAATGTGTGATATTTTAATGTATTTTTAATCTTTTGTTGGAAGCCGCCCAGAGTGGCTGGGGAAACCCAGCCGGATGGGCGGGGTACAAATAATAAATTGTTGTTGTTGTGGCGGTGGTTAGAATGTAAGGCGAGAGGCAGAGGGTATCAAATTTTGGTGTCACACAGGGGACCAGGTAAAGGACCCCTGGACGGTTAAATCCAGCCAAAGGCGACTATGGGGTTGCGGCGCTCATCTCGCTTTCAGGCCGAGGGAGCTGGCGTTTGCCCGCAGTCAGCTTTCCAGATCATGTGGCCAGCAGGACTAAACCACTTCTGGCACAAGGGGACACTGTGACGGAATCCAGAGCGCACAGAAACGCCGTTTACCTCCCCACCAGAGTGGTACCTATTTATCTACTTGCACTGGTGTGCTTTCGAACTGCTAGATTGGCAGGAGCTGGGACAAAGCAACGGGAGCTCACCCTGTCACAGGGATTTGAACCGCCAGTCTTTTTAATTGGCAAGCTTTTAATTGCCCTTGTTGCACCACAGAGTGGGTGAGCTCTTTCTGCTTCCAGCCTCAGCTGCTCTACCAAAAAACAACCCTCCAATATTTCTCCATACGGGTAATAATTTTTCAAATCTCTCCTTGTATTTCACAGACATCGAGACAGGCTTCTTCCCAGGGATGATGTCGGAGATAGAAGAGATAATGGAAAACCGGGTTCTGGGCAGAACAATAGCCGACAGTAAGTTAATTTATCCCGGTGTGGGGTTTTTCCCCATGTGCAAATAAGGTTTTGTGGCTGTTGTTTTCTTACAAAACGACAATGCAAAATTATATATTTTTCTAAATAAAAGCAAAGCAGCTTGGGTCGTTCTCTGGCAACTGCAGCCTTGGAAGCCACTGCCAGAATTCAGCTCCCTCAGCTTCAAGTTGGGGGGCTCATTGCAAATTATTGGGGGGGAGCCTCGCAAATTATCTCCTAAAAGTTTTTTTAATTTTACCAAACAACAGTTTTAACAAACCAATTTTATTACACAAAACGTACAGTATTCATTTCGACCTGTTGTCGCGGGGCTCCTAAAATGTGTGGTGCCCTTAGTCTACGCGGCCGGCACTTCTGCGCATGCGCAAAGCATGATTTAGTGGCTCTGCGCATGTGCGACCGCCAAAACCCGGAAGCAGCCCGTTCCAGTACTTCCGGGTTTCGGTGGTCCGTAACTTGAAAAAACGCAACCTGAAGCGTCTGTAACCCGAGGTACGACTGTACAGTGGTGCCTCGCAAGACGAAATTAATCCGTTCTGCGAGTCTCTTCGTCTAGCGGTTTTTTCGTCTTGCGAAGCAACCCTATTAGCGGATTAGCGCTATTAGCGGTTTAGCGGCTATTAGCGGCTATTAAAGGCTTAAGGGATTAGCGGATTAGCTGCTAAAAGGCTATTAGCAGCTTAGCGCCTTAGAAAAAGGGGGTGGGGAGCGAAAAAACCCCTCAAGAATCGCAAGACATTTTCGTCTTGCGAAGCAAGCCCATAGAGAAACACTTTCGTCTAGCGGGTTTTCCGTCTTGCGAGGCATTCGTCTTGCGGGGCACCACTGTATTACCATTTACAATTTCTAACGCAACACAACTTTCCTTGCAGACTTAATCCGAGACATGATGGAAATGAGGCTGGACTGTTACGAGAAAGGAGTGTTGCCGGTCCGGCCGGAGGTCATTCTGCCCCCCGACCCGGAAGAGGCCATGATTCCCTCCATGGAATTATTGTTGGGAGCGAGCCCGGATCCACAGGGAATCATGGAACAGCTGGAATCCCTTGGCCAACTGGACGGCTTGGATCAGACAGATGTTTTCGGCCAGTTGGATGCCTTGGATAAGCTGGAAGCTCCTGTCCAATCCGAAGCCACGGAACAGCCACCGATTTCAGACCAGCCGGAAGCCCCAGACCAGCTGGAATCCGCTCCGGATCAGGACAAAGCAGCAGAAGAGCCAGAAGTCAAGGAGCCAGAACCACAGTGATGGGATTACTAAATGAATCAGGTAGGGCAGGTGTGAATTAGTTCTTCAAGCCCCAAAAGAATTATTATTATTATTATTATTATTATTATTATTATTATTCTACCCCACCTTTCCCCAGACTGAAATTTAAGGCAGTTTGCAGATATTATTATTGTTGCAAAAGTTGGGTGCCACCTCCGCTCGCTGCAAAAATGGGGGGTTAAAGGGAGTCCCCGGCAAATTCATGGGACGCGTGTGGCGCTGTGGCTTAAGCCACAGAGCCTAGGACTTGCTGATCAGAAGGTCGGCGGTTCGAATCCCCGCGAGGGGGTGAGCTCCCGTTGCTCAGTCCCTGCTCCTGCCAACCTAGCAGTTCAAAAGCATGTCAAAGTGCAAGTAAATAAATAGGTACCACTGTGGCGGGAAGGTAAACGACGTTTCCGTGCGCTGCTCTGGTTCACCAGAAGCGGCTTAGTCCTGCTGGCCACATGACCCAGAAGCTGTACGCCGGCTCCCTCGGCCAATAAAGCGAGATGAGCGCTGCAACCCCAGAGTCGGTCACAACCAGTGGCGTAGCGTGGGTTGTCAGCACCCGGGGCAAGGCAAGTAATTTGCGCCCCCTAACCCGGGGCAAGGCAAGTAATTTGTCCCCCCCCGCTGCACTGTCCCTCCCCCAGATAGTCCCTAGCTCTCTCTCCGCACCGCACGCCTGGCACCCTCCCCTCCACAGTGGGCGGCGACCCGGCGGCTCGGATCGGATTTGCACAGCCAGCACTGCAGTGAGAGAGAGTGAGTGAGCCAGGTAGGGGCAGAGAGCTGCGAGTGCGAGCGCCCCCCCCCGATGTTGCGCCCGGTGCGGCCGGCCCCCCCTGCACCCCCCATGCTACGCCACTGGTCACAACTGGGGTCCCCTTTACCTTTTACCAGCAAATTCATGGAGCCAGCAACCTTTCCAAATTCCAATTGCTGGAAGCCACAGGAGCTGGTTTTGTGTTCGAATCGTGCTCGCTGGTTTCTGGTCAGCCGCTGTGAGAAGAGGATGACGGCCTAGATGGGGCCATTGGCCCTGATCCAGCAAAACCCTTTTTTACGTTCTTAGGTTTGCCTCTTCCCTGCCAACCCCTTTCCCTTTTGTAAGAACTGCCTTCGTAAAAACCGCTTGGGGAGTCTTCTTCTTTTTCCCTTTTTGCCGACGGGCAGAGTAAAATAAGAATAATAATACTTCAAATAAAATAAAATGGAATGTGGTTCAAGGGATGCCATTATTGTTAGCAAGGGGGGAACCTCGCCCCTTTGCTGATATTTATTGTCAGGGCCGGATTTAGGTTTGATGCGGCCCTAAGCTCCTGAAGGTCATAGCTGTCAACCGTCCCTTTTTTGCGGGAAATTCCCTTATTCCCACTGCTTCCTGCTGCTATCCCGGATTGTTAGATATCCCGTGGACTGTCCTCGGGACAGGTGAGGCTGCTGATCGCTTATTTTCGAAGCTGCTGATCCCTTATTTACAAATCTGAAAGTTTACAGCTATTCTGAAGGTAATGGGGCCCTTTATACGTCCAGCTGTCCCTTGTCAACAACAAATTGCCGCTGTTTTTTTGTGTTGAATATATGCTATACAGTGGTACCTCGGCTTACATACGCTTCAGGTTACATACGCTTCAGGTTACACACTCCACTAACCCAGAAATAGTGCTTCAGGTTAAGAACTTTGCTTCAGGATAAGAACAGAAATCGGGCTCTGGCGGCGCTCTGCACCCGGCCTTGGTCAGGGAGGGCGGGATAGAAATAAATTATATTATTATTATTATTATTATTATTATTATTATTATTATTATTACAGTGGTACCTCAGGTTACATATGCTTCAGGTTACATTTGCTTTAGGTTACACACTCCACTAACCCCGAAATAGTGCTTCAGGTTAAGAACTTTGCTTCAGGATAAGAACAGAAATCGGGCTCTGGCGGTGCAGCGACAGCAGGAGGCCCCATTAGCTAAAGTGGTGCTTCAGGTTAAGAACAGTTTCAGGTTAAGAACGGACCTCCGGAACAAATTAAGTACTTAACCTGAGGTACCACTGTATGGTCACTTATGGACCTCATAGGTATCTCAAGCCATTTGCACATGTTGTCATGCAACCAGTCCATGCAGAATGTAGGCACCTTATATATACAGTGGTGCCTCGCAAGACGAAATTAATTCGTTCTGCGAGTTTTTTCGTCATGCGAGTTTTTTCGTCTTGCGAAGCACCACTGTGTATTGACGGTTTCCCATAGGAATGCATTGGCGGTTTTTTAAAAAAGGCGCAAGACGTTTCGTCTTGCGAAGCAAGCCCATAGGGAAATCCGTCTTTCGAGTTTTTCGTCTTCCGAGGCATTCGTCTTGCGAGGTACCACTGTAAAAAGGAGCAAACCAGTGACTTTTTAGGGAGCAGGCTAGCAGGCGGGGCTCCTGGGAGCCTACACAACACAAAACACTGTTGCTGTATGTAGGCTTTACAGTATTTGGTTTTTTTTATCTTATATTTTGAAAATGTACACCCAGTTTTTTCCCCCTTTAAATTTTTTGGCCCCCCCAAGAGAGTGGAGCCCTATAAGCTTGTTTAGCTTATACGTAAACCCGGCATTGTTTATTGCGCGTTCTCCCCGCAAGATGGCAGCATCGCCACTGGGATGTTAACAAAAGCAAAAGCATCAGAGCAAGCCTTCCTGTCTAGCCTGTGGGCTGAGATGCAAGTGAGTTGCAGTGATTTTAGTTATCCTCCTCTGGAATTGGTTTCAGTTTAGAGCAAGGGTCAGCAAACTTTTTCAGCACGGTCCCTCAGACCTTTTTTTTGGGGGGGGGGCGGACTACAGTGGTACCTCTGATTATGTACTTAATTCGTTCTGGAGGTCCGTTCTTAAGCTGAAACTATTCTTTCTTTAAAAAAAATAATAATAATATTTATTAGAGGTTTAATAGTTACAGGGGGAAAAAGGACAACAAAGAAACAATAAAAAATTTAACAAACAATGCATCAAAAATAGAAAGAAAAAACAGTACAACAAAACAACAAGAAGAAACAAAAACACTTAAAAACACATCCAAATTTCATATCTTTATCTTTCATTTGCTTATTTCCTCGACTTCCTCACACCTCCCTTTTTTTGTATTCTAGTTCAAATTAGCTATTTCAGCAAATCCTTTCCCTCTTTCTCAATTTTTTGTTCTATAATTTATCTTAACACGATCTTAAATTTTCCACTTTAGCCCATTAACAATCAGTTTTTGCATAATTCTTAATAACATTTCTGCTAAAACCCTGTAACTTCATTCCAGTATTCTTCTAACATTAAAAGCTGAAACTATTCTTAACCTGAAGCACCACTTTAGCTAATGGGGCCTCCTGCTGCCGCTGCACAATTTCTGTTCTCATCCTGAAGCAAAGTTCTTAACCCGAGGTACTATTTCTGGGTTAGGGGAGTCTGTAACCTGAAGCGTATGTAACCTGAAGCGTATGTAACCCGAGGTATCACTGTATAGGGTGGGGGAATGAATGAATCCCTATGCCCCACAAATAACCCAGAGATTCATTTTAAATAAAAGGACACATTCTACTCATGTAAAAACATGCTGATTCCTGGACCACCCGCAGGTAGGATTTAGAAGGCGATTGGGCCGCATCCGGCCCCTGGGCCTTAGGTTGCCTACCCCTGGCTTAGGTGCACAAATGGAGTGCTTGGAAAAAATCCCCCTTTTAAGAAGAACTGGTTCCAGGTCAACATGTCTGCAAAGGAACTAATTCCAGTTCATGTCTGATTCAGGTTCGGGCAGCGCCGAATTTACATATACCGTATTTTTCGCTCTATAAGATGCACCAGACCATAAGACGCACCAAGTTTTTGGAGGAGGAAAACAAGAAAAAAAATATTCTGAATCCCAAAAGCCAGAACAGCAAGAGGGATCGCTGTGCAGCGAAAGCAGCAATCCCTCTTGCTGTTCTGGCTTCTGGGATAGCTGCGCAGCCTGCATTCGCTCCATAAGACGCACACACATTTCCCCTTACTTTTTAGGAGGGAAAAAGTGAGTCTTATAGAGCAAAAAAATACTGTAAGCTAAACAAGCTATAGTTTAGGGCCCCACTCTCTTGGCGGCCCTCCAAAAAATTAAAGAAAACAACAACTGGATGTACATTTCCAAAATATAAAAAACAAACAAAATTTATTAATTATTACTCTCCCTTCTTCCTTTTTTTTTTTTAAAAAAAAATACATTTTTATTGATTTTTTAACATATCAGTTCCAACAGGTCATACAACATATCTTCACATCTTATACAATATTTTTGACTTCCATCAACACACCTCTGATGATTTTCCGTTCTTTATCACTTATTCTGCATTTCTTAATTTCCCATTACTGTACATTTAATTATCCTTAACTAATCATTCTTTTCATAGTCTTTCTTGTAATATTTTAAGTCATCCACCTTACAAAACTTTTTGCAGTCCTACAGGTATATTCCGTTCATCACAATTGCTTTTCAAATAGCTCATATATTTCCTCCAGTCTTCTAAGACTTCTTAGAAGTCTTCTAAGTCTTCTAAGAATCTCTGGTCCCGCAGGTTTCGAATCCTTCCTGTTAATTTATCTAATTCTGCATAGTCCATCAGCAGAATGGACGCAGGTGGCGCTGTGGGTAAAAGCCTCAGTGCCTAGGGTTTGCCGATCGAAAGGTCGGCGGTTCGAATCCCTGCGGCGGGGTGCGCTCCCGTTGCTCGGTCCCAGCGCCTGCCAACCTAGCAGTTCGAAAGCACTCCCGGGTGCAAGTAGATAAATAGGGACCGCTTACTAGCGGGAAGGTAAACGGCGTTTCCATGTGCGGCTCTGGCTCGCCAGATGCGGCTTTGTCACGCTGGCCACGTGACCCGGAAGTGTCTCCGGACAGCGCTGGCCCCCGGCCTCTTAAGTGAGATGGACGCACAACCCTAGAGTCTGTCAAGACTGGCCCGTACGGGCAGGGGTACCTTTACCTTTACCTTTTACCATCAGCTTCATCCTCCATTCTTCTTTCGTCGGCAGTTTTTCTTGCTTCCATCTTTGCGCCAATAATATTCTTGCTGCTGTCATTGCATATGAAAACAACTTGCAATCCTGTCTATTAATATCCTTATTATTCTCCCTTCTTCCATGACCCTCTGCCATCTTGCCCTCGCGATTTTAGGCTGGTGGGCTGCTTTCACTTCGGTAAAAGCGATAAAACTCGTGCCGGCCATAATAACTACATTTTATTTTATTTTTTTGCCGTTCTCTTTCCAGGGATTCCAGGAGGTCGCACCAACGCCTTTGTGCCAACTGACAAAATGCTGAATTTAATTGGTCCTGGTGCAAGCAATAAACGGAAAGCTGCGGTTTTTCAAAAATACGTGCGAGGTCTATGCTCTTATTAGCCCCAAAAAAGCTCGGCGCTAAGAAACATCACACTAGTTTTCAACGAATTCCTCTTCTTTTTAAATTTGTGCATGTTCCCATTAATTGTTTGCAACTTAAATGTGCCTAAATAAATCCCAGACGACATCTGGTAGAAGTTTGTTGTTATTTAAGTTCTGTTGAAGTCAGCGAGATACAATTTATCCAGAGCTAAACTTGTTGAGTGGGTCCGATTTCAATGGGACTAGGAGTGGTGACAAAGTTCTGCCAGATCTGTGTGTTGACGTTTAGAAAGTTTTTAGCAACCTTTGCATTGTTTAACCATAGTTATTTGCATTATAACCATAGTATCTGCATTATTTGACCATAAAATGTGTTATTTTTTTAGAGAATGTTTGTGCTTATGTGCATGCCTATATACATTTTTAGAAAGCTTAGGATAATTTCATTTTTACCTAGTTGCCTTATAAGTCTGATTTATTCATGACTTCAGCAAAAAAGGAGGTTTTTCTTTTTTCTTTTAAGGTTATTTTCCTAGTACAAAAGAAATCATCGTGGAGATAAATAGATTGGTTGTTGTTGTTGTTGTTGTTATTGTTGTTATTATTGTTGTTGTGCTCTTCCTCCCCCCCCCCCCAGTCTCCCACCTCTGAACCAGGTTAATTATTTCGTTTAAAATGTTTCTCTTTGGAAAGCACTGTTTGTGTTTTATCCCATAAAGCATTTCCGTTCAGTCGTATTCTTAAATAACTTCAATGCATTTCCATGTTTGTGTTTTACCTATGATTGTATCTATCGTTTTAAGATTAATTAATTTAATTAATTAATTTTAATTAACTTAATTAATTAATTAATTTCAATTAATTTAATTATTAATTTTAATTAATTTAATTAATTAATTTTAATTAATTTAATTATTAATTTAAATTAATTTAAATTAATTAATTTTAATTAATTTTAAGATTAATTTGGTTTTGTTGCAATGGTATTATATGTAAGATTTTTTTTGGGGGGGGGGTGAACTGACCAAGAATTCACCCAGATCTGCGCTTGGGCCAAGTCTAGAAAGCGCAAGTCGAAGCGGTTTTCTGCTTGTCTCAACTGCCCTTCATCGATAAATCAGAGCAAACGTCAACCCAACCCAACTGATGTGTGCTCTGATCTAGCAGTAAAGTTCGGGTTTCCCCGGGGTAAAGTGTCAAAGGCGAATGCGGACGAGCTCAAAGACAGCGAAATCTCCCACCCTTTAGTTTTCCTTCTCCTCGTATAAAACGAATCATTGAAGAGGCAGCGAAATGACTGATCTTTCTTTCCCCTTCCTCCCTTTTAAGGATGCCTCCAGCTTGTCCCCAGCACAGCTCTACTCAGAAGGAACCTGCCGAAATGAAACGGATCCGACCCGTTTTATTTTGGGGGGGTTGACTCTGAATATGACCAGCGCTGGATACGAGCCTGTGCGTCTAGTTGAAAAAGTTACTGCTCCCCTTTAAGGCGATCTCTTTGGAGACATCCTGTTTAAGAAATGGGACCTTTTATCTTTTCTTCTCGTTTTTTCTTACCCCAAAATTTAGCACCAATAAATGTGGGTCGGTGGGTGGAAAACAGGGTTGTGCGATTGCAGCTCTGAACTCCCTGTGTAACCCACATTCAAGGTGGCTCCTGAATGGTGGGACGTCACATGCAATGCTAAAAGCCGCTCGCAGCTGCTACCGCCGCCTCTAAGAGAAGATGCCCATAGCTCTGGCAGGACCTATCGGGCTCTTCTTCCCCCTAACCCTCCTATCTGCCCCATTGCCACCCCTCCTTCCTCTTTCCAGGGCGCAAAGGGTCCAGCGGTCAAGGTTTCTGGGTTGACCAGCTGCTGTGACCCAAACTCCCTCCAGGGACAGGCAGCGGCAACAGAACAGGTATCTACCTATCTGAACCCATCAACCCAGGAATGGTAGGAGTTTGGATCACAGCCCCAAACGGTTTGCCATACTTTAAAGAACTAGCGAAAGCTCTCTGTCGTCACGAAGTCCGTTGTTCTGATTATTTTCGCGGGGAGCGATCTGCCTGTTCAGAAAAAAGCACACCTGTAGCATTTCGGAACAGATGCTCAAACCGCTTTTCCGAAGCAAGGAAGGAGACGCAATCTCGCCTCCTCCTTGAGCAGCTAGATTTCCAAAGGCGGGGAGCTGTTTTCTTTTTCCTTGCACCAGGCCTCGGGAACCTGTGGCCCTCTCTGGGGAGAGGCTGTGGGACTCCAGTTCCCAGCAGCCCCATAGAGAATGTAACCAGAGACATCCGTTGGAACACAGATTCCCTGTTCCCGCTTTGCACAGCGATTTCTGAAGTGCTACAGTCCGGCGCACGACTATTATAGTGTGCTTTTTCCAAACGTGTAGATCAGCTCTGGAAGCGTATGCAATGTCAAATCTGTTTTCCTCTTACCCGCTGCACCCCACCCCGAAAGCATTTTGTGTGAACTGAAAATAAAGAGGATACCACAAAGTGATTACGTTGTCAAGTACTTCTTTGCAGCCAGCTAGGGAGCGTTGCTTTTACAGCCCAATGGATTCAGGGTCCCGTAAGTCTGTTATCAGGGACGTGGGTGGTGCTGTGGTCTAAACCACAGAGCCTAGGGCTTGCCAATTGGAAGGTCGGCGGTTCGAATCCCCGTGACGGGGTGAGCTCTCGTTGCTCGGTCCCAGCTCCTGCCAACCTAGCAGTTCGAAAGCACGTCAAAGTGCAAGTAGATAAATAGGTACCACTCCAGCGGGAAGGTAAACGGCATTTCTGTGTGCTGCTCTGGTTCACCAGAAGTGGCTTAGTCCTGCTGGCAGTGGCGAAGCATGGGTTGTCAGCACCCGGGGCAAGGCAAGTAATTTGCGCCCCCTTACCCGGGGCAAGGCAAGTAATTTGCACCCCCCCCCCGCTGCACTGTCCCTCCCCCAGATAGTCCCTCGCTCTCTCTCCGCACCGCACGCCTGGCACCCTCCCCTCCACAGTGGGCGGTGACCCGGTGGCTTGGATCGGATTCACACAGCCAGCACTGCAGTGAGAGAGAGTGAGTGAGCCAGGTAGGGGCAGACAGCTGCGAGTGCGAGCGCCCCCCCCGATGTTGCACCCAGTGTGGCCGGCCCCCCCCCCCCGCACTCCCACGCTACGCCACTGCCTGCTGGCCACATAACCCGGAAGCTGTCTGCAGACAAACGCCGGTTCCCTCGGCCTATAGAGCGAGATGAGCGCGCACCCCCAGAGTCGGTCACGACTGGACCTAATGGTCAGGGTTCCCTTTACCTTTTTAAGTCTGTTCTCGGGATGCGGGTGGCGCTGTGGGTTAAACCACAGAGCCTAGGACTTGCCGATCAGAAGGTCGAATCCCCGGAACGGGGTGAGCTCCCGTTGCTCGGTCTCTGCTCCTGCCCACCTAGCAGTTCGAAAGCATGCCGGCGCAAGTAGATAAATAGGTACCACTGCAGCGTAAGGTAAACGGCGTTTCTGTGTATTGCTCTGGTTCGCCAGAAACGGCTTAGTCATGCTGGCCACATGACCAGGAAAAATGCCAGCTCCCTCGGCATATAGAGCGATCTTCCAGGGGCCATCCCAGTAGTCAGTGCCGGCACACCCAAGAGGCGAGGCGAGGCGACTGCCTCAGGCAGCAGGATGCTTGGGGCAGAAGATCTGGCCTCCAAGGCATGCTTTGCCCGCTGCTGCTGGAAGCTGGGTCTAGAGTGTCTGGGGCAACCCAGTCCGATGGGCGGGGAACAAAAATAAAAATATGATGATGGAATCGGATGTCCCTATTTTCATTGGAGAAATGTTGGAGGATATTCTGTAGCTGTGCTCATCATCAACCTTTTATTCGACCGTCAGTCAGAAGAAGAAACATTTGTCAGTACACAATTAAAAACATCGAAAAAGATTTTAAAACTTACCAACACTAAAATGGGTTAAACAGATAGCCCTATATCAATACAGTCAATTATAGTCTTGCGACGCTTAAAAGCTAAAAAAAGACATTTGGCCACCAAGGAAGGTGACATTATTTAGCAAGTGTAAAACCTGGTTTTCTCCGGGTAGGAAGCTAAATTGACGTAGAAGTGGGGCTATAAAATTTTGTCTAAGCTCTGCATAAGAAGGGCAAGTCAAGAGAATGTGTTCGGTGGATTCAACCACACCCATGGCACAATGACAGGTTCTCTGGGCGTATGGTACTCCCCTGTACCTTCCCCACAATATCGCAGAGTCAAGGACATTTAATCTAGCCACTGTAAAAAGTCTGCGGTATTCCACATAGTAGATTTCTGCAAGGTTGGGGGCTGGTATGGTCCGGTAAATCTGGTCCCCTAGGAACATCCCTGGTTTTACCTGGGCTATGTAGCTGTGCTTTGTGTTCCATTCCCAGGAAATGAAGATTAACTCATATCAGGTGCTGTCCTGCAGCTCTAAAGCAGGCATAGGCAAATTCGGCCCTCCAGATGTTTTGGGACTACAGTTCCCATCATCCCTGACCACTGGTCCTGTTACCTAGGGATCATGGGAGTTGTAGTCCCAAAACATCTGGAGGGCCGAGTTGGCCTATGCCTGGTTTAAACCAACAGCCCCAGCTGTTTCGTCCAATATCAAGAAGATTGGATGAAATTTTTTAAAGACTATTTGAATAAATATTGTAATATTTGTAGATTGTACAAATTTGTACAATTTGTACAATATTACAATTTGTAATATTGTAAGATTTGTAACCACTTGAAAGAACTAATTAGGCCTAGGATTAAATTGGGATTAAATAAATAAATAAGAAAAAGTATGATGAGAAAAGTTAGGAAATTTGATTTATGACCGGAATATTGTTATATGGAATAATGATATTGGAAACTGCTACATTTAATTACAAGGAAATTCGGTTGGAAGAGATTAGAGGAAGCCAAGCAATATGTTTATGAAGTTGGATTTTAATTAATTAACGAAGTCTTATTGTATGTGGTGGTATATGTGAGGTTTGAAATACTTTTATTTCTTTTATTTTATTTTTTATTTTATTATTGCTTTTTTTCTTTTTCTGTTTGTTTGAAATTTTGTATGAAATTTAATAAACATTATTGGGGGAAAATATACCGTATTTTTTGCTCTATAAGACTCACTTTTCCCCTCCTAAAAAGTAAGGGGAAATGTGTGTGCGTCTTATGGAGCGAATGCAGGCTGAGAAGCTATCCCAGAAGCCAGAACAGCAAGAGGGATTGCCGCTTTCACTGCGCAGCGATCCCTCTTGCTGTTCTGGCTTCTGAGATTTAGAATATTTTTTTTTCTTGTTTTCCTCCTCCAAAAACTAGGTGCGTCTTGTGGTCAGGTGCGTCTTATAGAGCGGAAAATACGGTAAATAAACCAACAGCTGGGCCTTGTGTCTATTTTCGCCCATTTCCTTCCACTACCCCCCTTCCCCCGCTTTCCCTCCCTCCCGAAATATTTCATTCAGGCTGTAACCAAGCCCCACGGAGGGCCGCGGCGGCCGTTCCTTATACTCGCGCCAGCAGCCATAAAATTCATCGCCCAGGTGAGGAAATCAAGGAGCCTGGACTTTGCGGCCATCTGCCTTCTTGCAGCGTGAGAATTCCCTTCCAAGAATATCTGCAGACAATGAGATTACTCTGGCAAGTTGGGGGGGGGGGCGGTGAGGAGGGAAAGATGGGACCACATGTATTCATTGCCATGGCAACACCCAGGTCGGAGGTATCTGTTGACCACAAAGCCCCTCCAAGCATCGTTCAGAAGTAACCAGATCTCTCGATGGGTTGGCAGATGGGGAAATTCTTCTTAAGGAAGAAAATTTGAGTGCAAAGGGGGTGGGGGGGTGGGAGGGATGGAATAGGATTCGACCCCTCATCCTCCCCATTCCCCTTTTTTAATTTTAGGATCGCCACCGCCCCCTCCGTGATGATTGAGTTCAAACCGGCTTTCTGTAACAGGAAATTGCTCCGTTAAAAATGAAGACAAATTGTGGAATCGGGAGTCAATTTAAATGCAGACTTCTGCATTTTCAGGTGGATTAATGCAACGACGCGATGGGTCAACAGACTTATGGGTCAAGGGGCGGAAAACACAACTGACTGGTCAATCCCACGAGCCAGAAAAATGTAGGTTTTTGGCTGCTGCAACCACCCAGCAATACAGTGACCTGAATCAATCAGTTCAGGATTTGGTCAACAAAAGAGTAATGAGAACCCTGCAATGTTAAGAACGCGGCACCTGAGTTTGCTTGCTTTCCTCTTCCCTCTCCAATCCTTTTTCCTTTTGTGTGGTGCCATTTTTTATTTTTTTGGTAAGCCTGAAAGGTAGGGACTGTGTTGTTTTCCCGACAGGCAGGCTGTTCTGCAGATGTGTTCTGGCGGAAGATAAAACACGGCGGACGAGCGAAGAAATAAAGGAATGCATGAATGAAGACTTGGCTGGTGTTATTCGGATGGCCATCTGCCGCGCCTGCTTCAGTTGAGATTCCTACATTGCAGGGGGTTGGACTAGATGGCTCTGGGGACCCCTTCCAACTCTACGATTCCACGATTCTATTTTGAGCCGTATGGCTGACGCTGAAAACTGTTTAGGCCAGTTTAGAGCCAGGAATCGCTGGAGAAGGGGTGGAGACCGGCTGCCGTCGCAACCCCTCTCCCCTGACTTCAAGGATGACAAAACCAAATACAGTGGTACCTCAGGTTAAGTACTTAATTCATCCCAGAGGTCCGTTCTTAACCTGAAACGGTTCTTAACCTGAAGCACCACTTTAGCTAATGGGGGCCTCCTCCTGCTGCCGTGCCGCCGGAGCACAATTTCTGTTCTCATCCTGAAGCAAAGTTAATTTACCTGATCTGGGTTAGCGGATTCTGTAACCTGAAGCGTATGTAACCTGAAACGTATGTAACCCGAGGCACCGCTGTACAGCGAG
Organism: Podarcis tiliguerta; assembly: GCF_965153285.1. NCBI lineage: Eukaryota > Metazoa > Chordata > Lepidosauria > Squamata > Lacertidae > Podarcis > Podarcis tiliguerta. The sequence continues at coordinate 6,095,277 of NC_139551.1, read as the reverse complement.
GGAAATAAGTATTCGACCCCCTGCTAAATTTGCCCGTTTGCCCTCTGACGAAGAAATGACCAGTCCGTAATTTAAATGGTAGGTTTATTGTAGCTGTGAGAGACAGAATCTCTGACTTCTGTCTTCTGGGTTTCTGGGTTTTTTCCCCCTGTTGTTATTCTGTCTCTCACAGGTCCAATAAATAGCCTCGGTCCAGTATACCTGAAGGAGCGTCTCCACCTCCATTGTTCAGCCCAGACACTGAGATCCAGCTCCGAGGGCCTTCTGGCGGTTCCCTCGCTGCGAGAAGGCAAGTTACAGGGAACCAGGCAGAAGGCCTTCTCGGTGGTGGCACCCGCCCTGTGGAACGCCCTCCCACCAGATGTCAAAGAGAAAAATAACTACCAGACTTTTAGAAGACATCTGAAGGCAGCCCTGTTTAGGGAAGCTTTTAATGTTTGATGTATCACAGTATTTTAATATTCTTTTGGAAGCCGCCCAGAGTGGCTGGGGAAACCTAGCCAGATGGGAGGGGTACAAATAATAAATTATTATTATTATTATTATTATTATTATTATTATTATTATTTTATTATATGACCATTACAGTGGTACCTCGGGTTACATACGCTTCAGGTTACAGACTCCGCTAACCCAGAAACAGTGCTTCAGGTTAAGAACTTTGCTTCAGGATGAGGACAGAAATCGTTCTCCGGCGGCAGCGGGAGGCCCCATTAGCTAAAGTGGTGCTTCAGGTTAAGAACAGTTTCAGGTTAAGTACGGACCTCCGGAACGAATTAAGTACTTCACCCGAGGTACCACTGTAAAATTATGGACCGGTCATTTCTTCGTCAGAGGGCAAACGGGCAAATTAAGCAGGGGATCAAATACTTCCCCCCCCCACCTCACTGTAAATAAATAAATGTACCCTTCCCCACAAATCATGTCACAACCGCCATGCAGAGATGCGAGAGCGTTACCTCGGCGCTTCAGGTTTCAAACCTCACGCTGTGAATTTGTACACGACCTCCCCCGTTATTTTTTTTATTCGTTTGCAAAAAAAAGGGGGTGTTAATCGGCTTCAGGCTCCCAGCAACCCCCCACCCCACCCCCCAGGCACTGTAAATCTACAACCTTGCCTTAAGGAAGGGACGGAGCATAATTGCTTCTTACTTCAGACCTGGAAACAGAATACTCAGAGAGGGGGGGTGCGTTGTTTGAAAAATTGTGAACGAAACTTGTAACGTATCCCGGAGGGGGGGCAGGCTGCCTTGAGTCCGGAGCGATGAGACCCCACTCTTCCACACCCACCCCATCATTTCCCGATGACCACAAGGGATCTATAAATAATGCAAAGCAGCTGACAAGCACAGCCCCCCCCCAAAAAAATCTGGAACTCGTTACCGACTCAGAACGTGCAGACTTTTTCTCAGAGTCGCCCCATTGAACAAAGGGCTGAGAAATATACTTCCGGATCTTTCCTCTCCACTCTAATCCGTCAAGATCAGAATCTGGGGGTCTCCGCAAGTCTATTAACTTGAGTTTTAGTCAGATTAATTTATGATTTAGGCTGCAGATGGTTGCAGATGAGCAAAAGGAAGAGGCTGGAAGTGGGGGGGGGGAGAGATGGGTTTTGCTTCCAGACAATGGATTTTTTTTTTTTTTACCTCCCAGCTCGGGTGGGAGGCCTTACATTCCTTGGGGGGCGGCTTCCCAGGGGCTCCGTGGTGGTGGTGGGCAAGGCCCCTGGCGAAAATGGGCAGAGCGACGGGCATGACTCTGAAAACCAGGCAAAACGAGCCGTGAGAAAGCCAGAGAGTTCTGGCTTGGAAGACGTAACATTGCAGTCGGTAATGATACACTGGGCCAGAGACTTTGGTTGTAATATCCAATTTGAAGACTGGGAAAGACTATGGAAGGAGAACCTAAAATTTACAGCATGTGTGACACTAAAAGAAAATGTTATGAAAATGTTTTATATAATACCAGTAAAATTAGCGAAAATGTATAAGACATGCAATAAGTATTGGAAATGTAAAGAGAAAGAAGGTTCATTTTATCACATGTGGTGGGAATGCAAGAAAGTGAAAGGCTTCTGGGAAATGATATACAATGAATTGAAAAAGATATTAAAATATACATTTATAAAGAAGACAGAGGCCTTTCTGTTAGGCATTTTAGGAAAAGAGATAAAGGGAAAGGATAGTAAGTTCTTTCAGTATGCAGTGACAGCTGCAAGGGTGTTACTGGCTCAGAAATGGAAACAACAGGAAATACCGACAATGTAAGAATGGAGAAGGAAGCTGCTAGACTATGCTGAGTTGGATAAGATGACTGGGAAGATTAGATATTTAAGAGACCAAAAGTTCACAGAAGACTGGGGAAAATTTGTGGAATATCTGGAGAGTATAAGTGATGGTCAAATAACGCTAGAGGGATTTAAAAAAGCACTGTGAAACGCGAGAAGTATTGTTAAAAGGGAATAGAAAAAGAAAGGTTCAAATAAAGACAATACAAACCTAAGAAATGCGTAAATTAATAATGACTACGGAAGATTTATGGAAAAGCTGAAGGAAGTCCAGAAAAGAAAGATTTTGTGAAAAATTAGATGTGAAATTATGGTATGATTTGTTTTTGTTGTAAATTAATAAAAATTATTATAAAAAAAAGGAAGATGTAACATTGCAAGAAACAATTATTGCAGTTTGGAGACAGATTCCAGGCAGATGACGGCTCTCAAAGTGGGGGCGGGGCCACACTGTTGAGGGGCGTGGCTTGAGGAGAGGCAAGGCCAGAGTCCTTTCAAAAAGAATTTTTAGCTTTTTTACTCAAAACCTGACATTATTCATTTCACTTTCAGCATAATGTAGTGGCTAAGAACTCGGGTTAAGAACTTAATCCGTTCTGGAGGCCCGTTCTTAACCTGAAACTGTTCTTAACCTAAGAACAGTACCACTTTAGCTAATGGGGCCTCCCGCTGCCGCCGCTGCACGATTTCGGTTGTCATCCTGAAGCAAAGTTCTTAACCCGAGGTACTACAGTGGTGCCCCGCAAGATGAATGCCTCGCAAGACGGAAAACCCGCAAGACGAAAGGGTTTTCCGTCTGCAGAGGCGCTTCGCAAGACGAATTTCCCTATGGGCTTGCTTCGCAAGACGAAAATTGACGAAAAATTTTGAGGTTTTTTTTGCTCCAAAACCCCTTTTTCTGAATCGCTAAGCTGCTAAAAGCATTTTAGCAGCAAAACCGCTAATCCCTTAAGCCTTAAAAAGCCGTTTTTAGCCCTTAAAGTGCCAATAGCGCTAATAGCGCTAATCCGTCAATGGGCTTGCTTCGCAAGACGAAAAAACCGCAAGACGAAAAGACTCGCGGAACGGATTCTTTTCGTCTTGCGAGGCACCACTGTATTTCTGGGTTAGCGGAGTCTGTAACCTGAAGTGTCTGTAATCCGAGGTACCACTGTAATCTCTTACGTTTTCACTTCCCATCCTTGTGTCTGTGAGCCGGAGAACCTGCATAGGAATAACAGAGAGCGCTCTTGAGAATGTGCAAAAGGTAAAGGTAAAGGACCCCCGGACGGTTCAGTCCAGTCCAAGGCGACTAGGGGGTTGCGGCGCTCATCTCGCTTTCAGGCCGAGGGAGTCAGGATTTGTCCACAAACAGCTTTCCGGGTCATGTGGCCAGCAGGACTAAACCACTTCTGGCCCAACGGGACACTGTGACGGAAACCAGAGCGCACGGAAACGCTGTTTACCTTCCCACCAAAGTGGTACCTATTTATCTACTTGCACTGGCGTGCTTTCGAACTGCTAGGTTGGCCGGAGCTGGGACTGAGCAACAGAAGCTCACCCTCTCGCGGGAATTCGAACCGCCAACCTTTTTAATCGGCTATGGGAAAACCATAGCTTTAACTATACGGACCTTTGTTGGCAAGGTGATGTCTCTGCTTTTTAAGATGCTGTCTAGGTTTGTCTTATCACTACCCGAAGGAGTCTCAAAGTGGCTAACAATCTCCTTTCCCTTCCTCCCCCACAACAAACACTCTGTGAGGTGAGTGGGGCTGAGAGACTTCAGAGAAGTGTGACTGGCCCAAGGTCACCCAGCAGCTGCATGTGGAGGAGCAGGGAAGCGAACCCGGTTCACCAGATTACGAGTCCACCGCTCTTAACCACTACACCACACTGAATAAATACAGCTAATCAATTTCTCTCTTTTTTTATATATACATTTTTATTGGTTTTTTATCATTTCCAACAGTCATATAACATAACTTTTCATCTTATGCAATATTTTAGACTTTCATCAACACCTCTGATGATTTTCCGTTCTTTATCACTTATTCTGCATTTCTTAATTTCACTATTACTCTTAATTGTCATTAACTGATAATTCTCCTCATAGTCTTTCTTGCAATATTTCATATAATCCTCCTTACAAAACTTCTTGCAGTCCTACTGGCGTGATCTGTTCGTTACGATTACTTTGCAAATACAGTGGTGCCTCGCAAGACAAAAAGAACCCGTTCCGCGAGTCTCTTCGTCTAGCGGTTTTTTCTTCTTGCGAAGCAACCCTATTAGCGGATTAACGGATTAGCGCTATTAGCGGTTTAGCGGCTATTAGCGGCTATTAAAGGCTTAAGGGATTAGCGGATTAGCTGCTAAAAGGCTATTAGCAGCTTAGTGCCTTAGAAAAAGGGGGTGGGGAGTGGAAAAAAATCGCAGGAACTCGCAAGACATTTTCGTCTTGCGAAGCAAGCCCATAGCAAATTTGTTTTGCGAAGCACCTCCAAAATGGAAAACCCTTTCGTCTAGCGGGTTTTCCATCTTGCGAGGCATTTGTCTTGCAGGGCACCACTGTAGTTTGTATATTTACTCCAGTCTTCTAAGAATCTCTGGTCCCGCTGGTTTCAAACCCTTTCTGTTAACTTGTCAAGTTCTGCATAGTCCATCCATTTCATCCTCCATTCTTCTTTCGTCGGTAATTCTTCTTGCTTCCATTTTTGTGCCTATAATATTCTCGCTGCCACAGCTAGTCAACTTCTGAGCCCTGCATGCAAGGGCACCGACTTGCCCGCCCCCCCATTGCAGGGAGGCAGAGGTGGAGCAGGGCCATGGGATTTGGGGGGTGTCCAGTCCCCTCCTTGTAAATTTTGGGGGTGCTGAAGACCCCTCAACACCCGCACCTGCTTGCTTATCTGCGTGCATCACACATACAATCCAGGGGGCTGGGGGTTAGGGGGTGAAAACTGAATTTCTGGTTGTTGCTTGTCTGTGTCCCGACATGTCTGTTTTGAAGCCTGCCCAGTGGCGTAGCGTGGGTTGTCAGCACCCGGGGCAAGGCAAGTAATTTGCGCCCCCTAACCCGTGGATTTGCGCCCCCTATTGGAAGACGCAAGAATTACCCACGCTGGAAGGATGGCAGATGAAGATTATTGACTATATGGAATTAGCAGAAATGACTGGCAGAATCAGAGACCAGGGAGAAGAGACGGTGAAAGAAGATTGGAGGAAGTTTAAAGATTATCTACAGAAACATTATAAGATAAAGAATGCTTGAGGACATCAGACTGAATCTAAAAGAAATATTAGCATAAAAACTTAATGATTAAGAAAGAAAGACTAATGTTTTTGACATATGGAAATGTAATTATGTTAAGATACCAAGATTAATTTGAACTAAAGATATGCCAGAGGGAAAGAATTTACTGTCAGAATATAAGATCTAGAATACAGAGTGGGAAGGACTGGGGAAGTCGCAGACCCAGGTTAATGTTAAATAATGCAAAGACACAATGATTGTTTTTAACTTTTTCTTTTATTTTTTCTTGTATACTGTATTTTATATTGTCTGTAAGTGTGGTTTTTATTTTCTTTTTTGTATCTATTTGTTTGTATTGTTTGTTTATTGATTGTTAAAATAAAAAATATCATTCAAAAAAAACAACAACCGTGGATTTGCGCCCCCTAATCCTAACCCCCAGATGTTGCGCCCAGTGCGGCCGGCCCCCCCTGCACCCCCCCACGCTACGCCACTGAGCCTGCCCCACCGCAGATCCCCATTTCGGAAGGCAGATCTGAGGCCTGCCTGAAATCCTCCTCAGCGCTTTGGCACCCGGGGTCTGGAAAAACCAAAGAGCCTGCGATTCCTTTCGTCTCATTAGAGGACGTGTAAACACGCGGGCCAATTTGCCGCGGCTTTAAACAAAAAAAGAAGAAACAACAACAACCAAAAAAATAAAATAAAAGAGCTCGTAGCTTTCCTTCCAAGAGCTCTGCTATTTATGGAGCAATTTTTCCATGCCCTAGTGCCAATCAAAATGGATTTTTCAGACTTCCACGGCCTCTTTTTTATGGTTCGTCATGGAAGAGGGAGCCAAGGGGCAAGAGGGAAGGAGACCTCCTCCTCCTCCTCTTGCTGGTTTTGAAGTCGGACGCAAACGGGTGGGTGGGCACTGGGATTGTACAGCTGCTCCTTGAGATGGGCGAGTTCCCCTGGCAGTGTCTGAGAAGGACAGCGGAGGTCCGCTGCAAAGCTGGCACTAAATCCACTTGACAATATTACCAACAACAGCAACCAAGAGGCCCCCTGCATCTGTGGGGTGCTTAGCTGCTGTGGGGCGGTCCGTCCTCCCCCCCCCCCTGCCTTTTTCCGCCACGCACGGAGCCCGCCTTGAAAGATGCAGTCAAGAAGATGTATCACCCCTTTCTCAGTTTATGGCGCATTCCTCATCGCTCTCCGATTTCCCGGGGAAGGTGGCATGAGCGCCTGGCCTTGGGGGGAGATTCGGAAAAGGCCGAGAGACCAGCAACAGACCAGCTGCGCTGAGAACAGGCAGATCAAGAATTTTCTCAGAGATTCCCCGGCTCCGTGCACAGCCTGTTTCCCCCGTATTATACGGTTTTCTGTTTGCAGAGTCAGTTACAAAACTCAATAGAGCGGTACCTCGGGTTCAGAACTTAATTCGTTCTGGAGGTCCGTTCTTAACCTGAAACTGTTTTTAACCTGAGGTACCACTTTAGCTGGGTGGCGCTGTGCGTTAAACCACAGAGCCTAGGACTTGCCGATCAGAAGGTCGGCGGTTCGAATCCCCGCGATGGGGTGAGCTCCTGTTGCTCAGTCCCTGCTCCTGCCAACCTAGCAGTTCGAAAGCATGTCAAAGTGCAAGTAGATAAATAGGTAGCACTCCGGCGGGAAGGTAAACGGCGTTTCCGTGCACTGCTCTGGTTCGCCAGAAGCAGCTTAGTCCTGCTGGCCACATGACCTGGAAGCTGTACGCCGGTTCCCTCGGACAATAACGCGAGATGAGCGCCACAACCCCAGAGTCGGTCACAACTGGACCTAGTGGTCAGGGGTCCCTTTACCTTTACCACTTTAGCTAATGGGGCCTCCTGCTGCCACCGCGCGATTTCTGTTCTCATCCTGAAGCAAAGTTCTTAACCCAAGGTACTATTTCTGGGCCAGCGGAGTCTGTAACCTGAAGCGTCTGTAACCTGAAGCATCTGTACAGGTACCACTGTACAGAATTTTTCTAAAACATGGAACTTGGGAAGGTATAACAGAAATGCGGCAGCGAGACTGGGGACTGGGAGCAGCTGCCGAGACCACATAACATCGGTCCTGAGAGACCTACATTGGCTCCCGGGACATTTCCGAGCACAATTCAAAGTGTTGGTGCTGACCTTGAAAGCCCTAAATGGCCTCGGCCCAGTATACCTGAAGGAGCTTCTCCACCCCCATCATTCAGCCCGGACACTGAGGTCCAGCTCCGAGGGCCTTCTGCCGGTTCCCTCCCTGTGAGAAGTGAGGTTACAGGGAACCCAGCAGAGGGCCTTCTTGGTGGTGGCGCCCGCCCTGTGGAATGCCCTCCCATCAGATGTCAAGGAAATAAACAAGTACCTGACTTTTAGAAGACATCTGAAGGCAGCCCTGTTTAGGGAAGTTTTTAATGTTTGATATTTTATCGTGTTTTTAATGTTCTGTTGGGAGCTGCCCAGAGTGGCTGGGGAAACCCAGCCAGATGGGCAGGGTAATAATAATAATAATAATAATAATAATAATAATAATAATATATGCTTTAGTAATACAAAAGAATAGGACAGACAGCTTGGGTCTTGGTCCCACCAGGCGGGAATGTGGAAGAGGGCCTTCTCAGTGGTGGCTCCTCCCAGTAGATGGACAAAAGTGTCTCCTGTTGGGCTTGCGTATTTGGAGGGAAGAGGCCTGAGGCAAAGTCCCAATGGTCAGGGACACAGGTCCAGAAGGCCGCACTTGGCTCCCTTGTCTGATCTTCCTTGCCTCTAAAATAGAGGAACTGTCAAGGATTGCAAAGGAGAAAATTCCACTTCGCTATCCCTAGAATATGGCTTCCTTATTTTGGAGTTGGTTTGATACGGATCATAAAAAAAGCTCTTCCTTGAACTGTTCCCAAAGGAGCCACTAATGGGGTGATTACAAAATCTATCAAAGCAATCTTAAGATTTACCACCATATGTGTGTGTCAGTGTTATGTGTGTTTGCGTGTCTCTGAAAACATTGCTGGAAGACAGAGAAACACAGGCTTCCAACTTCCAGCTGAGGTTGGATCAAGTCTATAAAATCTTGCAACGGAAAACCGGCATCTCTCTTTAAGCATGTTACTGTAATTTATAGTATGTTTGCTGGCTTGGCCACGAAGGTTTTGAGGCCAGATGTATTATTCCCCGCAGTTCTGGATCGTCGCAATAGTCAAATGACGAACAAAGGAAGAGGATGAGCACATCAACCGAGAGCTGGACCATAAAGAAGGCTGATCGCCGAAGAATGGATGCTTTTGGATTATGGTGCTGGAGGAGACTCTTGAGAGTCCCATGGACTGCAAGAAGATCAAACCTCTCCATTCGGAAGGAAATCAGCCCTGAGTGCTCACTGGAAGGACAGATCCTGAAGCTGAGGCTCCAAGACTTTGGCCACCTCATGAGAAGAGAAGACTCCCTGGAAAAGACCCTGATGTTGGGAAAGATGGAGGGCACAAGGAGAAGGGGACGACGGAGGAGGAGATGGTGGGACAGTGTTCTCGAAGCTACAAACATGAGTCTGACCAAACTGCGGGAGGCAGTGGAAGACAGGAGTGCCTGGCGTGCTCTGGTCCAGGGGGTCACGAAGAGCCGGACACGACTAAATGACTAAACAACAAAGCACATCAAAAGGGGTGTTTTTGTGAACAACAACAAGACATCGCAGGCTTTTTCTGAGTCTGTCAGTCAAGGCCCCCTGACGGCGCTGCAGTTTGCAAGGTTGAAATGGTTGTCTCCTTCTTCCCACCCCGACCAAATGGGTTGGATATTAAGTCTCTCTTTTAAAAAAATTTTTTTTTTAAATTTTTATTGATACAGCAAGAAAAGAAAAAAAGAGAAAACACACATACCAAATTACACACAGGAATAACAGCAGGCACAAAATTTTCTTAACAAACAACAAAACATAAATTGGTCTTAACACTAAAGACCCAACCTCCCGTCTATTCCGTATTTTGATTTCATATTACTCATTGCCAATACACACTTTTATCATCATTTAACTTTTTCTTAATATATCTTAATTCTTATATCTACCTTGCAACTATTACTGAAGTTCCTCGAATGCTGCAACAGAGTTTAAGCTACTATATCTGTATTTCAAATATTCTTTGAAAACCTTCCATTTGGAGACAAATTCCTGTTTTTAATTAGTCTTTTTTTTTCTGATAGACCACCAAATTTGGCCTATTCTGTCAGCTTTTGGATCCAACCTTGTTGTTGTTGAGTCGTTTAGTCGTGTCTGACTCTTCATGACACCATGGACCAGAGCACGCCAGGCCCTCCTGTCTTCTACTGCCTCCCGCAGTTTGGTCAAACTCATGCTGGTCTCTTCGAGAAGGTTTGATCCTCTTGCAGTCCATGGGACTCTCAAGAGTCTCCTCCAGCACCATAATTCAAAAGCATCCATTCTTCAGCGATCAGCCTTCTTTATGGTCCAGCTTTCACTTCCATACATCACTGCTGGGGAAACCATAGCTTGAACTATATGGACCTTTGTTGGCAAGGTGATGTCTCTGCTTTTTAAGATGCTGTCTAGGTTTGTCATCACTTTTCTCCCAAGAAGCAGGCATCTTTTAATTTTGTGACTGCTGTCATCATGGAGCCCAAAAAAGTCAAATCTCTCACTGCCTCCATTTCTTCCCCTTCTATTTGCCAGGAGGTGATGGGCCCAGTGGCCATGATCTTCGTTTTTTTTGATGTTGAGCTTCAGACCGTATTTTGCGCTCTCCTCTTTCACCCTCATTAAGAGGTTCTTTAATTCCTCCTCACTTTCTGCCATCAAGTTGTATCATCTGCATATCTGAGGTTGTTGATATTTCTTCCGGCAATCTTAATTCCGGCTAGGGATTCATCCAGCTCCAACCTTGCATAGATTGAATTTCATTACTCTTCCATTTTGCCGCGATAAGAACTCTTGCTGCCGCCATTGTGTATAAAAAGATACCCTTCCTTTTAGGAAGGGATGGATATAAAGTCTCAACTGGTTGGCAATAAGGCTTTTGTAGCCCCAAGAACTAGACAGCATTTAAAAAAAAGTAGAGACATCACCTTGCCAACAAAGGTCCGTATAGTAAAAGCTATGGTTTTCCCAGTAGTGATGCATGGAAGTGAGAGCTGGACCATAAAGAAGGCTGGTCACCGAAGAATTGACGCTTTTGAATTATGGTGCTGGAGGAGACTCTTGAGAGTCCCATGGAATCAGCCCTGAGTGCTCACTGGAAGGACAGGTCCTGAAGCTGAGGCTCCAATACTTTGGCCACCTCATGAGGAGAGAAGACTCCCTGGAAAAGACCCTGATGCTGGGAAAGATGGAGGGCACAAGGAGAAGGGGACGACAGAGGACGAGATGGTGGGACAGTGTTCTCGAAGCTACCAGCATGAGTCTGACGAAACTGGGGGAGGCAGTGGAAGACAGGAGTGCCTGGCGTGCTCTGGTCCATGGGGTCATGAAGAGTCGGACACGACTGAACGACTAAACAACAACAAAGCCCCAAGAATTGTTTGCCTGGGTGGAAACTGAATTCTGAGGTCTAGAAACCTCTGGCTTTTCGATGGCCAGAGAAGTTGGTCTTCAAAAGAGGAGAGGAAGCTGGAATTTCACATCCTGCTCACAAACAACCTGGCTTCCTATTTCAATACGCCCTTGATTTAAAACCATGAAGACTATAATCTTGTTTATGCTTCTTGGGCAGGGGAGAAGCTTAGCTTAATGGTGGACCATCAGCTTTATCTGCAAAATTTACCTGGTTTGGCCTTCAGGTAGAGAACGTGCCCATTTCAGTTCCTCTCCATTTCTCTCCCCTGCCCCCAGATCTTAGATTTAGTTCTCCACATTCCACATCACTTTGAGATTACTAATTTTTGTTGTTGTTTAGTCGTTCAGTCGTGTCCGACTCTTCATGACCCCATGGACCAGAGCACGCCAGGCACTCCTGTCTTCCACTACCACTGGCAGTTTGGTCAGATTCATGTTTGTAGCTTCAAGAATACTGTCTAACCATCTCATCCTCTGTCGTCCCCTTCTCCTTGTGCCCTCCATCTTTCCCAACATCAGGGTCTTTTCCAGTGAGTCTTCTCTTCTCATGAGGTGGCCAAAGTATTGGAGCCTCAGCTTCAGGATCTGTCCTTCCAGTGAGCACTCAGGGCTGATTTCCTTCAGAAGGGAGAGGTTTGATCTTTGGAATTCTGCATTCAATTTCCTGTATCTTTCTCTATCTCCCTCGCATTTTGCTTGCCTTCTTTCCCCCGCTATTTGTAAGGCCTCATTGGACAGCCACTTTGCTTTCTTGCATTTCCTTTTCATTGGGATGGTTTTCGTTGCTGCCTCCTGTCTGATGTTTCGAGCCTCCATCCATAGTTCTTCAGGCACTCTGTCCACCAAATCTAAATCCTTAAACCTGTTCCTCACTTCCACTGTGTATTCATAAGGGATTTGGTTTAGATTGTATGTTACCGGCCCAGTGGTTTTTCCTACTTTCTTCAGTTTAAGCTTGAATTTTGCTATAAGAAGCTGAATTTCTAATTACTAATTACTAATTTTTAAGTCCACGCAAAAAATTATCCACATCTCAGTGTGAAATTCTCCAATTATACAGTTTTGCATGCAATTTTCCATAACATGCTCATTATTTTTTTTTTGCAAATCAGTTTTCCCTAATATAATACACCTTTCCATGTTATTTTCACTTGCGCAATTTGACTAGTAAACGCATTTTCATGCACAATTCTTGGCTGGAAAACCGCATCGCAATGTTCAGAGAAGTGTGAATTTTGAAGGATGGCTGAGATTTGGTGCATTGTTTCAAAAACAGGAAATTAGCCAGGCTCGCTCTTAAATACAAACTGAATTGAATCAAATGGAAAAGGTAAAGGGACCCCTGACCATTAGGTCCAGTCGTGGCCGACTCTGGGGTTGCGGTGCTCATCTCGCTCTATAGGCTGAGGGAGCCGGCGTACAGCTTCCGGGTATGTGGCCAGCATGACTAAGCCGCTTCTGGCGAACCAGAGCAGCGCACGGAAATGCCGTTTACCTTCCCGCCGGAGCGCTACCTATTTATCTACTTGCACTTTGACGTACTTTCGACCTGCTAGGTTGGCAGGAGCAGGGACCGAGCAACGGGAGCTCACTCCGTTGCGGGGATTCGAACCGCCAACCTTCTGATTGGCAAGTCCTAGGCTCTGTGGTTTAACCCACAGTGCCACTCCATTGACTGTCAACCGCTCTCTGGGGTTTTAGATGGGGCCTTTCTCAGCGCTACGTAAACTGCACTTGGGGTGTTCTGCATGTCAATCAAAGACTCTTTTGCTAATCTACAATTCCTCTCCTGAACAGACAACACTCTCCCTGTTGCTAAAGTGATATAGTCCTTTCTGACACCTTCTCCTTCCAAATGCATTTACAGACTCTTAGCTTCTGCAGATCATGGGAAGTGAGCTAAATATATTGCAGATATTAATTTTGCACAGCATGAAGTGATTGGATGCAGAAAACAGAATCCTTTTGGAATAAAAAATATTCAGATTCAAAGCTTTACTAGCCAGAACTTCTTCAAAACAGGTACAAAAACATCAATGATACATCCAGATAATTCTGTAATATCCAAGCTCAGATACTTCTTCTTAAATATATGTAACATAATTACGATCAGAGTAAAATTCAAATCTCTCCCATAGCTTGCATTAGCCTTCATCCAGCCTAAGGCTATGCAGCTGCTGGAGAGATTATTACATTCGTTGTTGTTTCTGTTATGTCCTGAGAAAAACCAACAGGCAACTCCCTTCAAGATGGAGATTTGCAATCGAATACCTTAATCACATGATCTAAGGTTAAACACTCACGAGAAGGCCAGCAGAGAACATCAACAGTTCCTTATCAACCCAGCTAGAGATTAGAGAGAGCTTCAGCACGCTTTAATAGAGATTTCCAATGTTAAACCCTTTCAGCAACATACATACAGGCATTCTTCATTTTATACTTCGCAAAAAAACCACCCCTGCTAGCAAGCTGGGGTCAGCTGGGGTGCCTGTCCGGTTCCAAGACTTGGCTAGAAATTCATTTTTGCAGCGCCAGTAAACAGCCCTTGCCCTGCAGTTTGTGACGGGACAAGGCATCCAATAAAGGTTTTGCTAAGCGATTATCACACTGGGTGTCGTGTTTTATTAGCATGGAAATTTGGCGCAGAAATTCCCGGAGCCGGCCTCTGCGTACGTGTAGTAGCTGGTTTTTGTTCTGTTTTGACCACTATAGGCTCAAGATGAATCCCCGAAGTCAGGACTGGAGGCAACCCAAGAAGCAGACCGGCGAGGACTCCAAACCTTGTAAAAGTTTTTAACGCTCCCCCTCCAACCTAAACTCTCCACACTGTCCAAGCGACAAGGCGGCTCCTCTGGAGCAAGAAACCAGAAGTGGAGAGTTTGCGGCCACTCAGATTTTGCAAAACTTCAGTCCCAGTCACCCCATACCTGACTGGTTCTAACCAGAGCTTGAAGTCCAGCAAAACTAGGGGGCGCCAGTAGGGTGTGTCATTTGGGGGGGCGAAACTTACTTCCCCCCCAAATAATATTTATTATTTTCAGTAAATAAGCATAATACAAAAGAATTAACAGTAACAAAAACAAACAAAAGATAAAACAGAAAAAAGATAGGAAAAAGGAAAAAAATAAAAACATACAATACAGAATAATGCCGCTTAATTAATTACAATTAAGTACCATCCATCTTCAGGGGACGCGGGTGGCGCTGTGGGTAAAAGCCTCAGCGCCTAGGGATTGCCGATCGAAAGGTCGGTAGTTCGAATCCCCGCGGCGGGGTGCGCTCCCGTTCTTCGGTCCCAGCGCCTGCCAACCTAGCAGTTCGAAAGCACTCCCGGGTGCAAGTAGATAAATAGGGACCGCTTACCAGCGGGAAGGTAAACGGTGTTTCCGTGTGCGGCTCTGGCTCGCCAGAGCAGTGATGTCACGCTGGCCACGTGACCCGGAAGTGTCTCCGGACAGCGCTGGCCCCCGGCCTCTTGAGTGAGATGGGCGCACAACCCTAGAGTCTGTGAAGACTGGCCCGTACGGGCAGGGGTACCTTTACCTTTTACCATCCATCTTCATAAACATAGTATTTGACTTCCTCTAGTCTCTTCTGAATTTCTTAGTAATTATCTGTAGCAGTTTCCAATATCAATATTTCAAAAAACCAAATCACAGTCATAATCATAATACATCACTTTCCTTATCGTGCATTTTCTTATTTATAAATTTAATCCCAATTTAATCCTAGGCCTAATTGATTCTTTCAAGTGGTTACATATCTTTAATATTACAATATTTATTCAAATAGTCTTTAAATTTCTTCCAATCTTCTTGATGTTCCTCTTCTTTCTCGTCGCGGATTCTCCCAGTGAGATCAGCCAGCTCCATAAATTCTATCATCTTCATCTGCCATTCTTCAATTGTTGGTAGTTCTTGTGTTTTCCATTTTTTGTCTAGGAGGCAAAACTTACTTTTTGCAAATTTCTTCAGTGAGGGGTCTTAAAAATACGTTTTTGGATTTGAGGAATTCAAATCTGCCAATTTATGTTTGTGACAGGGCAACATTCAGCTTGGTTGCTTGACGAAGAAGGACATCAATTGCTTTTGGAAAACCAAAGTATTACCATTTTACCGCGGCAGCTAAAAAAGCCAATGCAATTCTGGGCTGCATCAACAGGAGTATAGCATCTACATCAAGGGAAATAATAGTGCCACTGTATTCTGCTCTGGTCAGACCTCACCTGGAGTACTGTGTCCAGTTCTGGGCACCACAGTTCAAGAAGGACACTGACAAACTGGAACGTGTCCAGAGGAGGGCAACCAAAACGGTCAAAGGCCTGGAAACGATGCCTTATGAGGAACGGCTAAGGGAGCTGGGCATGTTTAGCCTGGAGAAGAGGAGGTTAAGGGGTGATATGATAGCCATGTTCAAATATAGAAAAGGATGTCACATAGAGGAGGGAGAAAGGTTGTTTTCTGCTGCTCCAGAGAAGCGGACACGGAGCAATGGATCCAAACTACAATAAAGAAGATTCCACCTAAACATTAGGAAGAACTTCCTGACAGTAAGAGCTGTTTGACAGTGGAATTTGCTGCCAAGGAGTGTGGTGGAGTCTCCTTCTTTGGAGGTCTTTAAGCAGAGGCTTGACAACCATATGTCAGGAGTGCTCTGATGGTGTTTCCTGTTTGGCGGGGGGTTGGACTCAATGGCCCTTGTGGTCTCTTCCAACTCTATGATTCGATGATTCTACCTTCTGAACATCTCAGGTAATGAATAATAATAATAATAATAATAATAATAATAATAAATCTAACTGCAAGCACTTTGCAATAATTTTTAATGATTTCTACACGATTTTGCACACATTTTGCTCAACAAGCAAAAACTAAATTGTGTGAATTGAACCAATATAACTTTTGATTTCCAAAGTCATTATTGTCCCTGTTGTTTAAGGTGCCTGCCTGCCAGCCAGTCATGCAGAAAACAACCCCTCTGCAGTGCCACAAATCCACCTCAATGGTGTAACGTTGGAAAGTGTCAATCACTTCTCCTACCTGGGCAGTTATCTTTCCACAAGGGCTGACACTGATGCTGAAATCCAGCATCGTCTGAGCTCTGAGAGTGCAGCTTTCACCCAATTGAAGTGCAGAACATTTGAGAACCCGGGACAATAGCAGGGAAACCAAAATGTTCATTTGCAAAACTATTGTACTACCAATCTTACTGTCTGCTTATGAAACATGGACCACTTAACAAACACCATCTCCAACTCCTTGAAAGATTCCATCAACGGTGTCTCTGGAAAAAATTACACATCACTTGGGAAGACAGGTGAACTAATGTCAGTGTACTGGAAGAAGCAAAGATCACCCGTGTTGAAGCGATGATTCTTCAACATCAACTTCGTTGGACTGGTCATGTTGTGCGGATGCCTGATTATCGCCTTCCAAAGCAACTCCTCTATTCCGAACGTAAAAATGGAAAGGGTGGTGCTGGTGGTCAACAAAAGAGGTTGAAAGACTGTCTCAAGGCAAATCTAAAAAAAGTAGTATAAACATTGACAACTGGGAAACACTGGCCTGCGAGCGCTCCAGTTGGAGAACAGCCTTGACCAAAGGCGTCATGGGCTTTGAAGACACTCGAGCTCAGGACGCAAGGGAAAAACGTGCTAAGAGGAAGGCACGCCTGGCAAACACTCACCGGGATCAACTCCCGCCCAGAAACCAATGTCCCCATTGTGGAAGGATGTGTGGATCCAGAATTGGCCTCCACAGTCCCTTACGGACTCACTGTTAAGACTGTGTTCATGGAAGACAATCTTACTCGGGTATGAGGGATCTCCAAAGAAGAAGACCATTCCACGGGGAAAACTGTCAGTGCTTTGAACGGTGCCACACTGCTCACCCTTCTTTTCCCATTGACCCCAACGCCCCTGCCCGCAGCCACAGCCAACAGGGAGGCTGCAAGCAGAAGGGAAATCTCACCCCCTTTTGTGATAGCTTTCTCAGCTGCCAGCAAGGAATGTTGATTTGCACGCTTTGTGGGGTCGTTGCCTTGAGCTGCTCCTGGCAGACCAGCCTGGCTCAGCTCCAACAAGCAACGAGGCTAAATCCCGGGCATTCCCAAAGTCTTGGGAGCCGGGTGGCGCAGTGGGTCAGTGCATCCGGCTGTTGACCAAAAGATTGGTGGTTCGAGCCCACCCAGGGAACGGCTGCGGGCAGGATTCCTGTAAGGCATATTACACCGATCCCATTCTGACTGCACTGGCTACCAATGAGTTTCCGGGCCCAATTCAATGTGCTGGTTTTGACCTGTTGTTGTTTAGTCATTCAGTCGTGTCCGACTCTTCGTGACCCCATGGACCAGAGCACGCCAGGCACTCCTGTCTTCCACTGCCTCCCACAGTTTGGTCAGATTCATGTTTGTAGCTTCGAGAACACTGTCTAACCATCTCGTCCTCTGTCGTCCCCTTCTCCTTGTGCCCTCCATCTTTCCCAGCATCAGGGTCTTTTCCAGGGAGACTTCTCTTCTCATGAGGTGGCCACAGTCTTGGAGCCTCAGCTTCACGATCTGTCCTTCCAGTGAGCACTCAGGGCTGATTTCCTTAAGAATGGATGTGTTTGATCTTCTTGCAGTCCATGGGACTCTCAAGAGTCTCCTCCAGCACCATAATTGAAAAGCGTCAATTCTTTGGCGATCAGCCTTCTTTATGCTCCAGCTCTCACTTCCATACATCACTGCTGGGAAAACCATAGCTTTAACTATACGGACCTTTGTTGGCAAGGTGATGTCTCGACTTTTTAAAATGCTGTCTAGGTTTGTCATTGCTTTCCTCCCAAGAAGCAGGCGTCTCTTAATTTCGTGGCTGCTGTCACCATCTGCAGTGATCATGGAGCCCAAGAAAGTAAAATCTCTCACTGCCTCCATTTCCTCCCCTTCTATTTGCCAGGAGGTGATGGGACCAGTGGCCATGATCTTCGTTTTGACCTATAAAGGTTTTGACCTATAAAGCCTTAAATGGCTCAGGATAGCAATACCTTAAGGACCGCCTCTTTCCATATGATCCTACCCGGACCCTGAGATCATCTTCTGAGGCCCTCCTTCGTGTATCCCCTCCTTGAGAGGTCCAGAGGGTGGCAACACGAGAACGGGGCCTTTTCTGTGGTGGCTCCCCATCTGTGGAATGCTCTCCCCAGGGAAGTTCACCTGGTTCATTATACACCTTTAGGCACCAGGCAAAGACATTCCTCTTTAACTAGGCATTTGGTTGATCCGATTTACACCCTATGCCCTTTAAAAATGTGGTTCTTTTTTGTGGGGTGTGGTGGTATGGAGACTCATCGAAAACCCAGCTGAGCTCCAGTTAGGTGGAAATCCACGGATACTGGAACGGCCTGCATTTTGATTGCCAGTGTGTCAGTGAGAACATTTGCCCGGCACAACTGATCTTCTTCTTCTTCTTCTTCTTCTTCTTCTTCTTCTTCTTCTTCTTCTTCTTCCTCTTCTTCTTCTTCTTCTTCTTCCTCTTCTTCTTCTTCTTCTTCTTCTTCTTCTTCTTCTTCTTCTTCTTCTTCTTCTTCTTCTTCTGTGATCCCTTGTAGCCGAGTAAGATTGTCTTCCATAAACACAGTTTTAGCAATGAGTCCGTAAGTGACTGTGGAGGCCAATTCTGGATCCACACGTCCTTCCACAGTGGGGACATCCATGACACCTTTAATAATAATAATAATAATAATAATAATAATAATAATAATAATAATAATATTTTTATACCCCGCCCTCCCCAGCCAAGGCCGGGCTCAGAGCGGCTTACGAGCAATAATAAAAACAAGATGAATGATTACAACTTAAAAACAAAAGTAAAATACAACATTAAAATAATGGAACATTAAAATATTAAAATGTAGCCTCATCGCAGGAGGAGAAGGAAAAGAAAAAAGGAAAAAAGAAAGAGAGGGAGGGAGGAAGGGAAGGCTGTTAGTAAAGGCTGTTCTCCAACTGGAGCGCTCGCAGGCCAGCGTTTCCCAGTTGTTGGTGTTTATACTACATTTTTTTAGATTTGCCTTGAGAGAGTCTTTGAACTTCTTTTGTTGACCACCAGCATCATGCTTTCCATTTTTAAGTTCGGAATAGAGTACAGTGGTACCTCGGGTTAAGTACTTAATTCGTTCCGGAGGTCTGTTCTTAACCTGAAACTGTTCTTAACCTGAAGCACCACTTTAGCTAATGGGGCCTCCTGCTGCTGCTGCACTGCCGGAGCACGATTTCTGTTCTAATCCTGAAGCAAAGTTCTTAACCTGAAGCACTATTTCTGGGTTAGCGGAGTGTGTAACCTGAAGCGTATGTAACCTGAAGCGTATGTAACCCGAGCTACCACTGTAGTTGCTTTGGAAGATGATCACCAGGCATCCGCACAACATGGCCGGTCCAATGAAGTTGAGATTGAAGAATCATTGCTTCGACACGGGTGATCTTTGCTTCTTCCATTACACAGGGATGCTGAAGCTTTGGCCTGATATTTATAGAGCACAGTGCCGTAGCGTGGGGGGTGCAGGGGGGGCCGGCCGCACCGGGCGCAACATCTGGGGGGGGGGGCGCTCGCACTCGCAGCTCTCTGCCCCTACCTGGCTCACTCACTCTCTCTCACTGCAGTGCTGGCTGTGCGAATCCGATCCGAGCCGCCGGGTCGCCGCCCACTGTGGAGGGGAGGGTGCCAGGCGTGCGGTGCGGAGAGAGAGCGAGGGACTATCTGGGGGAGGGACAGTGCAGCGGGGGGGGGGGGGCGCAAATGACTTGCCTTGCCCCGGGTGCTGACAACCCACGCTACACCACTGACAGAGCAGAAAAGTACCAATGGCTCATAGCCATGATGAACCACCTTTTTAAGGACAGCAGGCTTGATGGAGCGGGACAAAAATAAAGAGAGAAAAGTCTATCGCTTCGATGCCCAGTTTGCGAGCTTCCCAGAGGCTGTCCACTCTTGGAAACAGGAAACTGGGCTGATGTGTTTTAGGCACGACCGTACAAAGCAGCTCTTATCTGCTTCCTCGGCTCTGTTTGCTGCGGCTTTTTCAACCGCAGAGGTGGCTCTCGGAGGAGTCTGCGCTCCCTTCCAATTTGTCAAAAGGAAGCCCATAAAAGCACATCAGTCATCTGGGGGGAAATACCCTTTTCCTCCCCACAGCTGACTTCACACGCCCTTGTTTTTGGCAAGCGTCCTGATTGCTCCACATTTGGGGCAGGCGAAAGCAAGTCCCTTGCCCCAGAAACGCACCCAGTGCCACAGCGAGGAAAAACCTACAGTGCATTTTGAAGACAGGCTTGCCATTTATTCAGGGCTACGCCTGATGCTCTGTTCCAGGGCTCAGCAAACTTTTTCAGCAGGGGGCCGGTCCGCTGTCCCTCAGACCTTTTGGGGGGGCCGGACTACATTTTGAAAAAATGAATGAATGAATGAATTCCTATGCCCCACAAAGAACCCAGAGACGCATTTTAAATAAAAGGACACATTCGACTCATGTAAAAACACCAGGCAGGCCCCACAAATAACCTATTTGTCTACTTGCACTTTGACGCGCTTTCAGGCGGTCACGAAGAGTCGGACACGACTAAACGACTAAACAACAACAACCACCCTATACCAGGGGATCTCAGGGCAATTCACAGAATAAAATCAAGATATAAAACTACAATAGGTAATGGTAAAGGGACCCCTGACCATTAGGTCCAGTCGTGGCCGACTCTGGGGTTGCGGCGCTCATCTCGCTTTATTGGCTGAGGGAGCAGGCGTACAGCTTCCGGGTCATGTGGCCAACATGACTAAGCTGCTTCTGGCGAACCAGAGCAGCGCATGGAAACGCCGTTTACCTCCCCGCCGGAGCGGTACCTATTTATCTACTTATACTTTGACGTGCTTTCGAACTGCTAGGTTGGCAGGAGCAGGGACCGAGCAACGGGAGCTCACCTGTTGCGGGATTCGAACCGCCAACCTTCTGATCGGCAAGTCCTAAGCTCTGTGGTTTAACCCACAGCGCCACCCGTATCCCACTGGCATTGGTTGTTGTTGTTGTTGTTTAGTCGTTCAGTCGTGTCCGACTCTTCGTGACCCTATGGACCAGAGCACGCCAGGCACTCCTGTCTTCCACTGCCACCCGCAGTTTGGTCAGATTCATGTTTGCTTCTGGCGAACCAGAGCAGCGCACGGAAACGTCGTTTACCTTCCCGCTGGAGTGGTACCTATTTATCTACTTGCATCAACTGGCATTGGTAGAACCGTGCAAAAATCGCAAGGCAGAGGCAAGCTGACCAGGAAGCAAGAAGGAGCACGACCAGTGCGGTCTGAGTCTTGCCAGCAAGTTCCCTGATGGAGAGGACGCCTTTGCTCATCCTGGATGCAGGATCACGACCCTATTGCAGACATAAGAGGATTCAGTGCCTCCAAACCCAGGACGGAGAATTTGGGAAGTTTTCCCCTACCCGCAAGGTGGCTTGCACCAAGTGCAGATGACACAACCGTGATTGGGCTCATCTCTGAAAGGGAGGGTGAAACGGATTATAGAGATGAGGTGGAGCGGCTGACAGAGTGGTGCAGAGCTAACAACTTGCTCATAAATACAAGGAAGACAAAGGAACTTGTGGTGGACTTCAGGAGACAGAAGAGCAACGTCCAGCCACTTTTGATTGATGGGGTCTGTGTGGAGAGGGTAACAACGTTCAGATTTTTGGGCATTGAATTACAAGAGGATCTGTCCTGGAGTGTCAACACAAGGGGGCTTGTGAAGAAGGCGCAGCAGAGACTGTACTTTTTGAGAATACTAAGGAAAAACCATCTTCCGCAGAAACTGCTGCTTGCCTTCTATCACTGTGCCATTGAGAGCGTGCTCACTTATGGCTTATGTGTGTGGTACGGAAGCTGTACTACCCAGGACAGGATGGGGTTGTGCAGGGTTGTTAAGGCAGCAGAGAGTATTGTTGGCTGCCCACTCCCCACCGTAGAGCAGATTTATGCCACAAGGTGCCATAGGAAGGCACTGGACATAGTAAAAGATCCATCGCATCCTGGTCACTGTCGCTTCGAGCCCTTGCCGTCGGGACGGAGATACAGGACGATGAAGACAAGAGCGAGCCGTCTTAAGAACAGCTTCTTCTCCAGAGCGATCTCGGCCCTGAATGGGAAGCCCGGACTTTGAAAGTCATCTAATCTCCCTTGCTGTATTTTACTATATTGTTTAATTAGTGTTTTTATGGAGCAGTCAAGTAATTTTGTTGTCCCCGAAGGGGGCAATGACAATAAAGATATTATTATTATTATTATTATTATTATTATTATTATTATTATTTATTTTTCTTCCGCTTCAGGCCTGGCAAGTGCCGATGTCCTAGTAGCCGTCAATGGCAGAGCAGAGTAAAGACAGGTCAGCCATGGCAATGTCGTCTCTTCACACTCGGGGAAAGAGGAGCAAGCGGAACAGTCTTGCCCTGAGGATATTGGCAGAGCGGAGGCAGCCCTGCCTTGAACACCTCTTCCAGAACACAACATCGCAGCCTGCCAAAATCTAATGTGTCTTTTGGAGCGGCTTCTTAGTTGCACAAGTCTCTGCAATCTCCCCGATCGAAAGTTTCCTTCCTCTCTTGGCTTGCAAAGAGTCCGTTCTAAGCTTAAGCAATTGGGAGAGAAAACGAACCGAATCACAGCAAGAGAACAGCTGCCCACCAGCCCATCGAGGTCAGTGTTGTCAGCACCAACTGGCAGCAGAATTCCAGCATCTCAAGCAGAGGACAATGGCAAACCTTGATGTCGAGTTGCTTGTCTTCTGCTGTGTTGTGTACAAACACCCTGTTGATCGCAGCTAAGAAGCTCAACATATTGAGGTTGAATCCTGACAAGACAAAAGTGCTGTTTCTGGGGGACAGGAGGCGGACAGGTATGGAGGACTCCCTGGTCCTGAATGGGGTAACTGTGCCCCTGAAGGACCAGGTGTGCAGCCTGAAAGTCATTTTGGACTCATAACTATCCATGAAGGTGCAGGTCAATTCTGTGTCTAGGGCAGCTGTCTACCAGCTCCATCTGGTACGCCGTCTGAGACCCAACCTGCCTGCAGACTGTCTGGCCAGAGTGGTCCATGCTCTGGTTATCTTCAGCTGGCTGGGTCTGATGGTTTTGTGGGATGTGAAACACAAGAGCAGTCAAGTACAACAATCCTAGAGTGAACATGTTTACATATGGGGAGGAATGTTTGTCCAGCCAGCAGGTAAACTTCCTGTTTCTTTCTGGGCTGGGACAGACTTCCTCTGCATGGGACTAGAGGTGGGTGTGGCCTCACCTGTGCAGGTAATGACAAAAGCACACAGCAGGGCAGCCATCTCTCTCTTTTTGACTACATGCATCGAAGAAGCAACATCTGCTCAGCCAAAGATGCTCTCTTGACTTGAGGACAGAGAGACTGTCTCCTTATGAGATAGTTTCCAGGTATATGTTACTTTTCTAAGATAAGTCTGCCTTCTGGGATCCGATTGTGAACAGAATGTGAGTACAGTGGTACCTCGGGTTACATACGCTTCAGGTTACATACGCTTCAGGTTACAGACTCCGCTAACCCAGAAATAGTACTTCGGGTTAAGAACTTTGCTTCAGGATGAGAACAGAAATCGTGCTCCGGCGGCAGCAGGAGGCCCCATTAGCTAAAGTGGTGCATCAGGTTAAGAACAGTTTCAGGTTAAGAACGGACCTCCGGAACGAATTAAGTACTTAACCCGAGGTACCACTGTAAACTGTTTTTATACTTTTATAGAAGACTGTGTCATGTCTTATCTTTTATGAGGGAATAAGGGGGAAATACCAGAACAGTTATCATAGAGGCTTTAGCGAGCCTGAGCAAACGCATCCGCTGTGAGTTTAAAAAGGGGGATGTTACTCTGCTAAATTGTGAACTTGTTAACACAAGTTGGAAAGGCTATAACCAAACAATATATCCTCTCCTGCATCCCTGAACATTCCCACAGCATTCTGGAGCCCCGCAACGGCACCTGAAGGCCACAGCTCTCATGGGAACATGGTGGGTTTGGAAATGCAGATCAGCTGTAGCAGCGGTGACCTCATGGAAGACTGCCGGGCGATAATTAAAACGATTCCCTCCGTCACTTTATAAAAGTGGCTCTGGGCACCCACGCCCCATTCCGTTTGCGGTGTAGCCTTAATGACACAAGCATACCTATGTTTCTCCCGAAGCTGTCAGCAAGGTTTTGCGAAACACCCCAAGCCAGCTTGGAAGGAAAATCTGTCCGCAAATTTTATTCCCGCTCCCACGTCCCTCTCTGCCGCCTTTTAGGGGATTCATCAAGTGTTCTTTCAGTGGGTGTTGAAAAATGGACACATGCACACACCGCTCTCACCCACGGCAAAAGCAGTGTCCGAGTTTGGCTCCTCTATAAATCTTGTCTCTCTTTCCCCTCCTTTTTTTAAACTGGCAATACTTTGGAAGATGTTCGTTTGCTCGGGAACGGAAATGAATTGTATACCTTTCCCCCAGTGGAAAAGCAGCACGTGCCCACAACAGCCGCCCGAATATTACTTGATAAAAATTGGAAGACACGAGAAGTACCAACAGCGGGAGATTGGCAGATGAAGATGATGGACTTTTCAGAGCTAGACGACCTGACTGGAAGAATCCGCAACCAGAAAGAAGAGGAGTTTCAAGAGGACTGGAGGAAATTCAAGGACTATTTGAATAAATATTGTAATATAAAAAATTAGAAATGACTTGAAAGAAACAAATAGGCCTAGGATAAATTAAGTTATAATTAAATAAATGGGATTCAGAATGTTAAGAAAAGTGAATAAGATGACTATAATTGGAAATTGTTTTAGTTTAGTAATGATATTGGAAAGCTGTTACTTTTAAATTACAAGGAAACTCAGAAGGGAGGGATTTGAGGAAGTCAATTAAGATGTTTAAAAAGTTGGATTTGTGAAGAATTAAGTTTGTTATTATTGTCTATTTGTTTACTGTCCCCCCCCTTCCCCCCTTTCTTCTTTCTTCTTTTTCCTTTTCTGTTTTTGTGTATCATTTTGCTTTGTGGTTTGTGTTATCACGGTGGAAAATTTAATTTTAAAAAAATTATTTTTTAAAAAAAGGAAAAGCAGCACGTGTTTGTATGTGCGTGCGAAACAGAACGGCAAAAAAAAGCAGCATACAATCCTCAGGGTTTCTTCCAACTCTAAAAAATTCTATGATTTTATGATTCAGTGGAAGGAAAACCTCAAAAACAAGGTGGAAAATAAAGTAGTTATGTACATAATGTTTGTGGACTTATAAAAACAAGAGCAAATACTGCTCCTATTCTTTTACATGACCTCCATTCCTGATGAAAATGTGAATATTGGTCATTTCCTTGCCTGTCCCTGTATAAAAATTCATATATGATTGCAAGACTGCTCGGGTGACATTTCCTGGATGTGTTTGAGAGATGTTCTCATTCTCTCATAAGCACAACCAGATCTGCTGAGGAATCCAGCACTATATTAAAACTTAATTATTCTTTTTTTTTGGGGGGGGGAGCTGTTCTCGCTGGCTCATTAGCACACATGCACGCACAGCCTTTTCCATAAGGCAGCAAGCGAGAGAAGAAGAAGAAGAAGAAGAGTTTGGATTTGATATCCCACTTTATCACTACCTGAAGGAGTCTCAAAGCGGCTAACATTCTCCTTTCCCTTCCTCCCCCACAACAAACACTCTGTGAGGTGAGTGGGGCTGAGAGACTTCAGAGAAGTGTGACTAGCCCAAGGTCACCCAGCAGCTGCATGTGGAGGAGCGGGGAAGCAAACCCGGTTCACCAGATTACGAGACTGCCGCTCTTAACCACTACACCACACTGGCTCTCAGAGCAGGCCATTGCAAAGGGAGCAGATTTATTCTGTGGGGCTCAGGAAATAACCCTGTGTACCTTTGCTCAATGAACACGGGTGGTGCTGTGGGTTAAACCACAGAGCCTAGGTTCAAATCCCTGCGAAGGGATGAGCTCCCGTTGATCGGTACCTGCTCCTGCCAACCTAGCAGTTCAAAAGCACATCAAAGTGCAAGTAGAGAAATAGGTACCGCTCCGGCGGGAAGGTTAACTACATTTCCGTGTGCTGTTCTGGTTTGCCAGAAGCGGCTTAGTCCTGCTGGCCACATGACCCGGAAGCTGGAAGCCAGCTCCCTCGGCCAGTAAAGCGAGATGAGCGCCGCAACCCCAGAGTTGGCCACGACTGGACCTAATGGTCAGGGGTCCCTTTACCTTTTTACATTTGCTCAAAAGTAACTCTCATTGTTTTCGCCAGGTCTTACTCCCAGGGAAACGTGTAGAGCAGAAGCAGGGCTTGACTCTAGGTGGATTCCTAGTGCAGCCTCTTCTCCACGGTCTCAAACCCTCCACATCTGCTTGCCGATCAGAAGGTCAGCAGTTCGAATCTCCACGACGGGGTGAGCTCCCGTTGCTCAGTCCCAGCTCCTGCCAACCTAGCAGTTCGAAAGCAGAGACATCACCTTGCTGACAAAGGTCTGTATAGTTAAAGCTATGGTTTTCCCAGTAGTGATGTATGGAAGTGAGAGCTGGACCAAAAAGAAGGCTGATTGCCGAAGAATGGATGCTTTTGAATTCTGGTGCTGGAGGAGACTCTGGAGAGTCCCATGGACTGCAAGAAGATCAAACTGATCTATTCTGAAGAAAATTAGCCCTGAGTGCTCACTGGAAGGACAGATCGTGAAGCTGAGGCTCCAAGACTTGGGCCACCTCAGGAGAAGAGAAGACTCCCTGGAAAAGGCCCTGATGTTGGGAAAGATGGAGGGCGCAAGGAGAAGGGGATAACAGAGGACGAGATGGTGGGACAGTGTTCTCGAAGCTACCAGCATGAGTTTGACCAAACTGCGGGAGGCAGTGGAAGACAGGAGTGCCTGGCGTGCTCTGGTCCAGGGGGTCATGAAGAGTCGGACACAACTAAACAACAAAGCTAATCTCCTGTACACCAGCTCCATGGAGGCGACCCGAGTTCTAGTCTTACGGAAGTCGGAGAAAATCTCTCTCTCTCTTCTGTTTATCCAGCCCAGGCATCATTTTATAAACCTCTCCCCAAAGTCATATTTCTCCTAACCCCCCTGGGAACTTCCATGTAGGGCAAACCATCGATCATGTTGTCTGCTCCACCCCGCTGTGCGATTTTCCACCTCCGTCACCCCTTCTTCCGCGAGCCAGACTCTCCGGACATCGCCTTCCAAGATGGCCATTGCCAGTCTTCGCTCCCTCCCCTCTCCCCCCTCCCCGGCCCACCCAGAGCCCCTCTTCGTTGTTATTGCTGTGGAAGACCTGGCGGCACTCTCCTGTTTTAAGGAAATAAGATTTATGAGACTCCAAAGATGCTTAATAAAATATTTACAGAGCGTGGCTTTGGAAGTGGGAGAGGGGGCCTGGCGCTCTACCCAAGCTTTTTCTGCTCCTGCCGCTGTCAGAAATCTGGGTGGCACAAGGCGCGGTAATATAAACGGAACATTTTTCCATTCCCCTAAACTCTATAAATCTTCAGGGCTGTCTAAAGGCACTTTGTTTTCTGGGGAGGGGGAGGAAGGAAGGAAGGAAGGAAGGAAGGAAGGAAGGAAGGAAGGAAAGAAAGACACCTTCGCATCTTTTCCAGGGGGTCCACTTCCCTGGCACCACGACATTCACGATACATATTGGAAGTCAAGCCTCTAGTCCTTAAGGTCTGAATTTTTTTGCGGTTCTGTAGCTCACTGTGTGACTTGAGCAGTTGCCAGTTCTGAATGCTGCAGTTTGCCTGAACGAAGTTCCCCGAATTAGTTCAAAACCCACCCCCTCTGAACTGCAACTGAAAGTACCGTATTTTCCGCTCTGTAAGACGCACCAGACCGCAAGACGCACCTAGTTTTTGGAGGAGGAAAACAAGAGAAAAAAATATTCTGAATCTCAGAAGCCAGAACAGCAAGAGGGATCGCTGCGCAGTGAAAGCAGCAATCCCTCTTGCTGCTCTGGCTTCTGGGATAGCTGCGCAGCCTGCATTCACTCTGTAAGACGCACACATATTTCCCCTTACTTTTTAGGAGGGAAAAAGTGAGTCTTATAGAGCAAAAAATACGGTAATTCCCAGGACTGACCGAATCAAATTTGTTTGGGGGCAGAAGTTCGAACCATTTTGACTTAATCCAGATCAATGGAAGTAAGAGTACCGCTCTATTCTGCCTTGGCCAGGCCACACCTGGAATACTGCGTCCAGTTCTGGGCACCACAGTTTTAGAAGGATGTTGACAAGCTGCGAGGTGTGCAGAGGAGGGCAAAGGAATTTGTTTATATATTTTTCCAAAATATAGTCCGGCCCCCCACATGGTCTGAGGGACGGTGGACCGGCCCATGGCTGAAAAAGGTTGCTGACCCCTGACCTAAGCAATCGGAAGGACAGACTCTTACCTTTGAACGGCGCCAGAGAAGGCTGATGGGCTCTCATTCCTCTTGCATCTCACCCTCTTTCGTTGGCGAGCTCCGATTCTGGCTCCCGTCCCGTAAGCAGGAAAGGGGGGAAAGTGATGCAATGGATGAATAGGATGAGTTGATTTCGGGAAAGGGTCCTTGAGCTTGCCGGGTGCAGCCGACATCACTCCTAGTGGTGCAGCAACGAAACTGCTGCCACATTGGCAGAGCTAAGCAGGGTCCAGTGTGGTTTCGAATTGGATGGGAGACCGCGTGTTGAGATACCTGCATCGCAGGGCGTTGGACTAGTTGACTCTTGGCGTCCCTTCCAACTATGCTTCTATGCCCCTCGGGCTCCTTTCCAAATCTACAATTGTGTGCCCCTGGAATCTGGTGTTTCCATTGTCCTGCTTGGAAGCAGTAGGGAGAGAAAGTGGTTTTTTCCCCCTTCACTAGGTTGGCATGCAAAAGGAAGCTTTGCAGATCTCGGGGCTCTGGGAATGTTCAGGGATGCAGGAGAGGATATATTGTCTGGTTATCGTCTTTCCAACTTGTGTTAACAAGTTCACAATTTAGCAGAGTAACATTCCCCCTTTTAAACTTGCAGCGGATGCGTTGGCTCAGGCTAGCTAAAGCCTCTATGATAACTGTTCTGGTAAAGGTAAAGGTAAAGGTAAAGGGACCCTGACCATTAGGTCCAGTCGTGGCTGACTCTGGGGTTGCCGGCGCTCATCTCGCTTTATTGGCTGAGGGAGCCGGTGTACGGCTTCCGGGTCATGTGGCCAGCAGGACTAAGCCGCTTCTGGCGAACCAGAGCAGTGCACAGAAACGCCGTTTACCTTCCCGTCAGAGCGGTACCTATTTATCTGCTTGCACTTTGACATGCTTTCAAGCTGCTATGTTGGCTGTAACAGGGACTGAGCAACAGGAGCTCACCCCGCCGCGGGGATTCGAACCACTGACCTTCTGATCGGCAAGTCCTAGGCTCTGTGGTCTAACCCACAGCGCCACCTGCGTCCCTTAACTGTTCTGGTGTTTTCCCTTTATTCCCTCATAAAAGATAAGACATGACACAGTCTTCTGTAAAAGTATAAAAAGCGTTGACTCACATTCTTTTCACAACCGGATCCCAGAAGGCAGACTTAGCTTAGAAAAGTGACATATACCTGGAAACTATCTCATAAAGAGACAGTCTCTCTGTCCTCAAGGCAAGAGAGCATCTTTGGCTAAGCAGATGTTGCTTCTTCAATGCATGTAGTCAAAAAGAGAGAGATGGCCGCCCTGCTCTGTGCTTTTGTCGTTACCTGCACAGGTGAGGCCACGCCCACCTCTAGTCCCATGCAGAGGAAGTCTGTCCCAGCCCAGAAGGAAACAGGAAGTTTACCAGCTGGCTGGACAAACATTCCTCCCCATTTGTAAACATGTTCACTCTAGGAATGTTGTACTTGACTGCTCTTGTGTTTGGCATCCCACAGGGGCTCCTTTCGTTGGATCTGTTCTGGTAGGCCAGCTCCATCGGGTGTCCTCTCCCCACAGTTGTCACCTGGGGGCAGTGGCGTAGCGTGGGGGGTGCAGGGGGGCCGGCCGCACTGGGCGCAACATCTGGGGGTTAGGGTTAGGGGGCGCAAATCCACGGGTTAGGGGGCGCAAATTACTTGCCTTGCCCCGGGTGCTGACAAGCCAGCTACGCCACTGCCTGGGGGCCATTCCCTCACTGGGAAACAGGGGAAGCAGCAGGGCTCACACTCCACCAGCTTTGCTGGACACCCAGCTCCTGCCCCTGAATCTCTGGGTTGTGGGTTCGAGTCCCAGCTTCGGCAAAAACATCAACAATACTGTATTGCATGGGGTTGGACTACGTGACCCAAACGGTCCTTTTCAACTCTACCATTCTACAGTTCTGTAACTGCGCCACCTGGTCAACGGTTTAGAAATCGAGTTTTGATGCTCCTCATCCCTCCCTGTTCCTTTTTCCTTGTGTGTTGTGTGATGATGATGATGCCCCCCCCCCCCAGTTTATAAGCCTGTGGGTAGAGACTGTCTTGCTTTGTATGAAAGCGACTCTGGGAACCTTTTAGAGCGCAGGGGTAAGGTAAAGGGACCCCTGACCATTAGGTCCAGTCGTGGCCGACTCTGGGGTTGTGGCGCTCATCTCGCTTTACTGGCCGAGGGAGCCGGCGTACAGCTTCCGGGTCATGTGGCCAGCAGGACTAAGCTGCTTCTGGCGAACCAGAGCAGCGCACGGAAACACCATTTACCTTCCTGCCAGAGTGGTACCTATTAATCTACTTGCACTTTGAGGTGCTTTTGAACTGCTAGGTTGGCAGGAGCAGGGACTGAGCAATGGGAGCTCACCCTGTCGTGGGGATTCGAACTGCTGACCTTCTGATCGACAAGTCCTAGGCTCTGTGGTTTAACCCATAGTGCCACCCGCAGCCCGGAGAGACGCCACCCGCTTTTAGAGAGCAGGGTTACAAATGCTCTAAATAAATAGATAAATAAGTGTGTCAAAGGAACGGTGGGGATGATAAACCCTCTCCTGAAGATTCCTTTTACAGTGGTGCCCCACAAGATGAATGCCTCGCAAGACAGAAAACCCGCTAGACGAAAGGGTTTTCCGTTTTGAAGGTGCTTCGCAGGACGAATTTCTCTATGGGCTTGCTTCGCAAGACGAAAATGTCTTGCGATTCTTGCGATTTTTTTTCGCTCCCCGACCCCTTTTTCTAAGGCACTAAGCTGCTAATAGCCTTTTAGCAGCTAATCCGCTAATCCCTTAAGCCTTTAATAGCCGCTAATAGCCGCTAAACCGCTAATAGCTCTAATCCGCTAATCCGCTAATCCGCTAATCGGGTTGCTTTGCAAGACGAAAAAAACGCTAGACGAAGAGACTCGCGGAACGGATTCTTTTCGTCTTGCGAGGCACCACTGTACTCTCTTGCTCCAGGAACACTTAATATTTGGATGGGGCAAACGACTGCTGCATCGCCATTGAGGACAGGGATTTAGGGCAGCTATTAGCTGGCTGACAGAGACACACACCCCAAACAGACAGGGGCTCACTCTCCACGTTTTAAAGTAAGTGAAGCAGTGCAGTGCTCACTCCCGGCTAAATTAGCATATTTTTTGCTCCATAAAAGGAGGAAAACAAGAAAACAAATATTCTGAACGAAACAGTGGATGTGTGATTTATGTGGTTTTTGTTGTGGCCACAGACATGTGATTTGATGGTGAGTTTGGGGTAAGGTAAAGGTAAAGGTACCCCTGCCCGTACGGGCCAGTAGTGTCCGACTCTAGGGTTGTGCGCCCATCTCACTTAAGAGGCCGGGGGCCAGCGCTGTCCGAAGACACTTCCGGGTCACATGGCCAGCGTGACGAAGCTGCTCTGGTGAGCCAGCGCAGCACACGGAAACACCGTTTACCTTCCCGCTAGTAAGCAGTCCCTATTTATCTACTTGCACCCGGGAGTGCTTTTGAACTGCTAGGTTGGCAGGCGCTGGGACCAAACAACGGGAGCGCACCCCGCCGCGGGGATTCGAACCGCCGACCCTGCGATCAGCAAGTCCTAGGCACTGAGGTTTTACCCACAGCGCCACCCGCGTCCCTTCTGGGTTTGGGGTAGCCCAATGCAAAAGTCCTGAGGATCCATGCTTTGTAACCACATTTTTGCACCATTTTTTGCACACTTTGCACCCATTTTTACAACAGTGGGTGCACCTGAAGAAGTGTGCATGCAAACGAAAACTCATACCAATAACAAACTTAGTTGGTCTCTAAGGTGCTACTGGAAGGATTTTTTTTTATTTTGTTTCGACTACGGAAGACCAACACGGCTACCTGCCTATATCATACATCTCAACTGTGAGCTGAAAGGAGCATGACAGAGTTATGGTTAACTATGCCCTACTCAAAGTAAAGGGACCCCTGACCATAAGGTCCAGTTGTGGCTGCTCATCTCACTTCATTGGCGAAGGGAGCCGGCGTACAGCTTCCGGGTCATGTGGCCAGCATGACTAAGCCGCTTCTGGCGAACCAGAGCAGCACATGGAAATGCCATTTACCTTCCCGCCAGAGTGGTACCTATTTATCTACTTGCCCTTTGATGTGCTTTCGAACTGCTAGGTGGGCAGGAGCAGGGACCGAGCGACGGGAGCTCACCTCGTCGTTGCAGGGATTCGAACCGCCGACCTTCTGATTGGCAAGTCCTAGGTTCTGTGGTTTAACCCACAGACCCACTGAAATTAACGAACCTCAGTTCTTATCTATGAACTTCAACGACTCTACCCTTGTAGAATGGCACCCATTGTATCTTCGCCCTGATGCAGAATTAACACACCACACCAATTGCTTTTGTTCAGTTATTCCTCTCTTTTTTAATCATTTCCCCCCCATGCCAACATCGCGTTCGGTTCTTAAGGCGTTTGCTTCTTCCTCCAAGAACTCGTCTGCTTTCCGCTGAGAAATAAATGGTAAGAGAAAAACGTACTTGAAAGGCAAGCAAAGTTTGGCATCGTTTTGCACAATAAATTAGGAGAGGGAGGGGAAGAAGATGGAGATGCCCTCAGCGCAATAGGTAGGATATATTTTAGGGTACCTAAATAAATATCATAAGTTACTTTGAATAAATAGAGCTCAGCATAATATACAGTGGAATTGCATCAACTTCTCAAGGTAAATCGATGGGCGATTGAGGAACACAGATTGTTGACTTATGCCAGGTCCATCTAACTCAATATTGTCTACACGGGCCGGCAGAAGCTCTCCAGAGTTTTGTTTTTCCCAACACTAAGTGGAGACCACGTGCTCTGCAACTGAACTATAGTCCTTCCCACAGCACATCTCTAGATCGCAGGGAAATAATACATTGCGACAGCAGCCCTTTCTTTCCATGTTTAGAAATTTCTTAATGAGAACCAGTAGTCATCGATGGCTTTTGATGGCTGGTGGTGGCTAGCTATGACACAGCTGCAGGTCTGGGATTGAAAGGAAATGGTTTGGAAGTTGGAATGTCGCCAGCAGGGGTGCCAAGTTGAACAAAATCTATAAAAGAGGGTGCAGCAATAATATTATATAAAAAAAATATACCACGGGAAATGGGATGGGAAGTTGATAGAACCAACAAAAATAAATTATTATGTACTGGAATTTTATGTGAAATTTGTGGGAATTTAATAAAACTTGAATGGCAAAGCCCATCAGCTGGGGGGCTCAAATATTTTGTGGCAGCCAGCAAGGCATAATAATAATACTAATAATAATAATAATAATAATATGTTTATACCCTGCCCATCTGGCTGGGTTTCCCCAGCCACTCTGGGCGGCTCCCAACACAATATTAAAAACACATTAAAACATCAAACATTAAAAGCTTCCCTAAACAGGGCTGCCTTCAGATGTCTTCTAAATGTCAGGTAGTTGTTTATTTCCTTGCCACCTGGTGGGAGGGCGTTCCACAGGGCGGGCGCCACCACCTAGAAGGCCCTCTGCCTGGTTCCCTGTAACCTCACTTCTCGCAATGAGGGAACCACCAGAAGGCCCTCAGAGCTGGACCTCAGTGTTCGGGCTGAACGATGGGGTGGAGACGCTCCTTCAGGTATACCGGGCTGTTTAGGGCTTGAAAGGTCAGCACTGACACTTTGAATTGTGCTCGGAAATGTACTGGGAGCCAATGTAGGTCTTTCAAGACTGGTGCTATGTGGTCTCAGCAGCCGCCCCCAGTCACCAGTCTAGCTGCCGCATTTTGGATTAGCTGCAGTTTCTGGGTCACCTTCAAAGGCAGCCCCACGTGGAGCGCATGGCAGTAGTCCAAGTGGGAGATAACTAGAGGCGTAATCCCCAAGATAAGGGGATGCAGCGGGGAGAAGAATCTTTGATAGTGCTTTGATACCATCTCCAGAACCAGGTGGGGAAGGGATGGATGGGGGGGGAAGCTGGTGGGGAAGTAGAGAGGCAAAACACCTCCCCCCCCATCCCAAATAGTAAAGGTAAAGGGACCCCTGACCATTAGGTCCAGTCGTGGCCGGCTCTGGGGTTGCGGCGCTCATCTCGCTTTATTGGCCGAGGGAGCCGGCGTACAGCTTCCGGGTCATGTGGCCAGCAGGACTAAGCCGCTTCTGGCGAACCAGAGCAGCGCAAGGAGACGCCATTTACCTTCCCGCCAGAGTGGTACCTATTTATCTACTTGCACTTTGGCGTGCTTTTGAACTGCTAGGTTGGCAGGAGCAGGGACTGAGCAACGGGAGCTCACCCCGTGGCGGGGATTTGAACCGCCGACCTTCTGATCCGCAAGTCCTAGGCTCTGTGGTTTAACTCACAGCGCCACCCGCGTCCCGTTCCCATCCCAAATATTTTCTCCAAATTGGCCCTTCTCAAGAACATTTTTCTGGAGATGTCGTCCCGTTCGTGGATGCATTCCTGGCCTGCGGTTTGGACCTCTCGTTGCCCAACCATGGAAGCGCTCTGTGTGTTGATGTCATCTGGACGCTTGTGGGGCAGTGGAGCCAAAGAAAAGACAGGAACCTGGAAAGCGGCCTTTTCTACATGCCTACTCTCTCCCAAACATCTGTATCGGGACTCTTATTGAACGGAGGCCTTTCCTGGACGATGATTAGCAAAACAAAACAGAATAGAACGTGGATGGGATGGGGTGGTGGGGGACAAAAAAGGAAAGACGGCAAGAATAAAAGGGAGCCTTTTCATGCAGTGGCGTAGCATGGGTTGTGAGCACCCGGGGCAAGGCAAGTAATTTGCGCCCCCTAACCCGGGGCAAGGCAAGTAATTTGCGCCCCCCCCCCGCTGCACTGTCCCTCCCCCAGATAGTCCCTCGCTCTCTCTCCGCACTGCACCGCACGCCTGGCACCCTCCCCTCCACAGTGGGCGGCGACCCGGCGGCTCGGATCGGATTCGCACAGCCAGCACTGCAGTGAGAGAGAGTGAGTGAGCCAGGTAGGGGCAGAGAGCTGCGAGTGCGAGCGCGCCCCCCCCCAGATGTTGCGCCCGGTGCGGCCGGCCCCCCCTGCACCCCCACGCTACGCCACTGTTTTCGCGTACAGATGTTTTTTCTACCCGCCTCGGATCTCACTTCTGCCGACCCTTTGGAAATTTTAGCACGGTGGAAACGGTCCATTTTCACGCAGAAGCACAGTCCTGGGTAAGGAAGATATTGTGAGAAAGGGGCATCTTTAAGGAAAAACTGCTGTTGACTGGGAAATGTCCTCCTGGCCGGCTGAATGGAGAGATGGATGAGAGGAACTCAGGGAGAGGGAGAGAGAAAGAGAGAGGCCCCTGAGCTAAACTGGTGCAGAATGGATGGAGAAGGAGGAGAAATGGCCTGGAAAACAGCGACAGGAAGGGTCAAAGCACACTGGAAGAGCAATTGCAAAAGCTCCCAGGTTCAATGTACAGTATTTTAATATTTTTTTGGGAAGCTGCCCAGAGTGGCTGGGGAAGCCCAGCCAGATGAGCAGGGTATAAATAATAAATTATTATTATTATCCCAGTAGTGATGTATGGAAGTGAAAGCTGGGCCATAAAGAAGGCTGATGGCCTAAGAATGGATGCTTTTGAATTCTGGTGCTGGAGGAGACTCTTGAGAGTCCCATGGGCTGCAAGAAGATCCAACCTCTCCATTCTGAAGGAAATCAGCCCTGAGTGCTCACTGGAAGGACAGATCCTGAAGCTGAGGCTCCAAGACTTTGGCCACCTCATGAGAAGAGAAGACTCCCTGGAAAAGACCCTGATGTTGGGAAAGATGGAGGGCCCAAGGAGAAGGGGACGACAGAAGACGAGATGGTGGGACAGTGTTCTCGAAGGTGCCAACATGAGTTTGACCAAACTGCGGGAGGCAGTGGAAGACAGGAGGGCCTGGCATGCTCTGGTCCAGGGGGTCACGAAGAGGCGGACACGAGTAAACAACTAAACAACAACTACAACATTACTATTATTATTGTTATTGTTATTCAAGACCCAATAACCATGGACAGAATCTGAGCTAGATGAACTGGTTATTTGGTCCGGTAGCTATGTCTTTGAGGGGGAAGACTGCAGCCCAGTGAGTTTGCATGCAGAAGGTCCCAGAATCATATCTCCAGCACCTGCAGGAAGGGCGGGGAGCAACCCCTATCTGAAATCCAGCACAGCTGCTGCCTGTTGGTTTGTTTTGGTCCAAACGGTCCAGGTTTGCATCAGAATACACCTGTACTCAGGGATAACGCTCCCCCTTGTGTTTGATGGCTCTTCAGCAGCGGACATCGTGCAGCCCCCTGGTTCCCCCACAACCCTCCATGCCTTCTTTTCAATGCACGCGGCATGTTCTCGTGCGCTATTTGCACTTACATGTGCCTTTGCGTGCGTACGCATTGGCGCATGCATTGCTTGTGTGCTGCAAAACTGTGAGAGGTGCAAATGTCAATTGTCTCCACCCCCATCATTCTGCCCAGACGCTGAGGTCCAGCTCCGAGGGCCTTCTGGCGGTTCCCTCATTGCGAGAAGCAAAGCTACAGGGAACCAGGCAGAGGGCCTTTTCGGTAGTGGCGCCCACCCTGTGGAACGCCCGCCCATCAGATGTCAAAGAGATAAACAACTACCAGACTTTTAGAAGACATCTGAAGGCAGCCCTGTTTAGGGAAGCTTTTAATGTTTGATGTATTACAGTATTTTTATATTTTTTTGGAAGCTGCCCAGAGTGGCTGGGGAAGCCTAGCCAGATGGGTGGGGTATAAATAATAAATTATTATTATTATGTGTTTCGGTTCTCATGAAAGTGCAAGTTGGCTAAAGGGTGCCTTTAAAATGCAGACCTAATTGAATCTCTCTCCTGCCCCCCCTAAACCCAGACTGAGGAAGTTTCCACCACCCGGTTGCCGCATCCACAGATGCCATGAGATTTGGCTGCAATTCACGGCCCTTATAGCTTTGAGCAGGTAAAGGTAAAGGGACCCCTGACCGTTAGGTCCAGTCGTGGCCGACTCTGGGGTTGCGGCGCTCATCTCACTTCATTGGCCAAGGGAGCCGGCGTCCAGCTTCCGGGTCATGTGGCCAGCAGGGCTAAACCGCTTCTGGCGAACCAGAGCAGCGCACGGAAACGCCGTTTACCTTCCCGCCCGAGCGGTACCTATTTATCTACTTGCACTTTGACGTGCTTTCAAACTGCTAGTTTGGCAGGAGCAGGGACCGAGCAACGGGAGCTCACCCCGTGGCGGGGATTCGAACAGCCGACCTTCTGATCAGCAAGTCCTAGGCTCAGTGGTTTAACCCACAGCGCCACCCGCGTCCCTCATCCAGCGTCCCTAGCTTTGAGCAAGGACTCTCTTATTTCCAAACTGGTTTTCAGAGCAGCGTTGGACAAAGAGCTCTGCGATAGCAGGCAGCGTTTCACAGCAATGTCACCGTTGTTTACTCTGGAAGGATATAAATGAGCCCTCGGACTTCTGCCTTGGCCAAGCCAACTTCATTTGTCTCCTGAAAGAGCATTTCTCTCCCCCCTCTTTCTTGGCCGCCTTCCCGGGCCAAGGAAATGCTAAACAGAAGTACTAACCGTAAAGTCCTGCCGCCCTTCACAGGCGGGAGCAAAGAACGTGGAATGCAAGCCAGCCCTATGGATCCGGACAGCTGCCCGCTGTCCAGCCAGGGCAGACAACTAGGGCAAAACGCATGCCGCAAAGCAGAACAAAGGTTCCTATTTGTTCCTTCCACACAAGCAACAATCCTCACTGACCTGCAAATGAATCAGGCCTGAGTCTCTAACAGTGGCGTAGCGTGGGGGGTGCAGGGGGGGGCCGGGCGCACCGGGCGCAACATCTGGGGGGGGCGCGCTCGCACTCGCAGCTCTCTGCCCCTACCTGGCTCACTCACTCTCTCTCACTGCAGTGCTGGCTGTGCGAATCCGATCCGAGCCGCCGGGTCGCCGCCCACTGTGGAGGGGAGGGTGCCAGGCATGCGGTGCGGTGTGGAGAGAGAGCGAGGGACTATCTGGGGGAGGGACAGTGCAGCGGGGGGGGGCGCAAATTACTTGCCTTGCCCCGGGTGCTGACAACCCACGCTACGCCACTGGTCTCTAAGACTGGTGCAACTGCCTCAATCCCAGCCTTGCCAGCAAAAGTGAGGCTGGGATCAAAGGATGCATCGCTGCTGCTCTCTCACGAGAGACCAGAGCCCTGCGGGATTTTGACATCTTTCCGCAGAGCCTGCAAGATGGAGCTGTTCCGCCAGGCCTTTGGTTGGGGTTCAGTCTGATTCTTCTTTTTCCTAGCCTGCTCACAGGTCCTTTATAAGACCGGTGGTAACATTGGACCCTGGAGAATATTAACCAATCTCAATTTTACCCGT
The DNA here is from genome assembly GCF_965153285.1 of Podarcis tiliguerta. Taxonomy (NCBI): domain Eukaryota; kingdom Metazoa; phylum Chordata; class Lepidosauria; order Squamata; family Lacertidae; genus Podarcis; species Podarcis tiliguerta. The sequence goes on along the minus strand of NC_139551.1, from coordinate 6,056,446 downwards.
GGACTGCCATCTGTCCAGATTTTAATTTGCTCTGAACTAATTCTAAGATGTATTTTAATTAATCGATTGCCTGTTTTTATGTTCTTTGTATACTGTGTTAGTTTTATGATGTTACCCGCCCTGAACCTGGCAATGGCCGGGGAGGTAAAGGTAAAGGGACCCCTGACCATTAGGTTCAATCGTGACCCACTCTGGGGTTGCGGCGCTCATCTCGCTTTATTGGCCGAGGGAGCCGGCATACAGCTTCCGGGTCATGTGGCCAGCAGGACTAAGCCGCTTCTGGCGAACCAGAGCAGCGCACGGAAACATAATTTACCTTCCCGCCAGAGCGGTACCTATTTATCTACTTGCACTTTGATGTGCTTTCAAACTGCTAGGTTGGCAGGAGCAGGGACCGAGCAACGGGAGCTCACCCCGTCGCGGGGATTCGAACCGCCAACCTTCTGATCGGCAAGTCCTAGGCTCTGTGGTTTAACCCACAGCGCCACCCGCGTCCCTTTCGCCAGAAGTATGGATGGGCATCCATGTCCCGGTTTCTGGTTATTATTTTTCCCAATCTTAAGTTTGGTTCCATCACATTTCCGCATTAGTTTACAATTTTTCTTGGGGGAAAGTTCTCATGAAAATTGATGAGCATTTTATTACGAATTTCACACTCCCCCCCCCAATATATGTACCTTGTGCAATGGATTTTTGTACGTCATATGCATATGCATGCACATTTAACCCTAGGATATGTATATTCATTTGCAGTTTAATCGACTGGAGAATTGCATTGCAAAATTCGCAGAAGTGCAAATGTCAAAGGATGGCTGCTTTGGCTCCCATATTGTTTCGGGGACGTGTGAATCCAGTATACCTGAAGGAGCGTCTCCACCCCCATCATTCAGCCTGGACACTGAGGTCCAGCTCCGCGGGCCTTCTGGCGGTTCCCTCCCTGCGAGAAGTGAGGTTACAGGGAACCAGGCAGAGGGCCTTCTCGGTGGTGGCGCCCACCCTGTGGAACACCCTCCTATCAGATGTCAAGGAAATAAGCAACTACCCGACTTTTAGAAGACATCTGAAGGCAGCCCTGTTTAGGGAAGTTTTTAATGTTTGATGTTTTATCATGTTTTTAATAATCTGTTGGTAGCTGCCTAGACTGGCTGGGGAAACCCAGCCAGACAGGTGGGGTATAAATATTAAGCTGTTGTTGATTTGCCATTAAATGGTAACTGAATCAAATTTATCTCCCTCCTCACCGGTCAGCCTCAAATGCCTCTTAAGGCTGAATATCTGGTTCCTTCTTCAGTAGAGAAGCCATCAACCTCGCTTTGAGAAGCACAGTGACACTGCAAATTAAAGCTTGTTTTGACTGTCATTTCCATTATTTCACGGAATAAAGAGAGTAGCCTTAACGCTAAGTCAGTTCATTGATTCATCTAGTGGATTATTGTGTACTGTAGCCTTCTCCAGTGGCGTAGCGTGGGGGGTGCAGGGGGGGCCGGCCGCACCGGGCGCAACATCGGGGGGGGGCGCTTGCACTCGCAGCTCTCTGCCCCTACCTGGCTCGCTCACTCTCTCTCACTGCAGTGCTGGCTGTGCGAATCCGATCCGAGCCGCCGGGTCGCCGCCCACTGTGGAGGGGAGGGTGCCAGGCGTGCGGTGCGGTGCGGAGAGAGAGCGGGGGACTATCTGGGGGAGGGACAGTGCAGCGGGGGGGGGGCGCAAATTACTTGCCTTGCCCCGGGTGCTGACAACCCACGCTACGCCACTGGCCTTCTCCAGATGTTATAGGACTGCAGTGCCCAGCATCCCTGACCCTTGGGCTAAGCTGGTGGAGACTGATGGGACATCTGTGATGTCCAGAGGCTGTTCTCCTCTGATTGGCCGTGGCTCCTGCAGTTCTCCCTGAGGCAAAGATGGAACCTGAAACCTGACACCTTTGGAAAGCAGTCAATTCCAGAGATTTGAACTCATGACGTTCTGCTTCCAAAATTATGGCCCCTCACAAAGTCTGGAGACAGTTAGGAAGTGGCCTTGGCCAGAGCTTTAGGAGCTCACACACTGCCTTGCCCAGAATTTCCCAAACTTGGGCGTCTTTCCAGCTGTTTTTGGACTACAGTTCCCATCATCCCTGACCACTGGTCCTGCTAGCTAAGGATGATGGGAGTCGTAGTCCAAAAACAGCTGGAGACCCAAGTTTGGGTAACACTGGCCTGCTCCACTTCCCAGGAGTAGGCGATTTGAGGATTGTGTCCCAATAAAACAGCTAGCACATGAGCAGGGTCTGGTATGCTTTCAAACAGGATGGGGGGACGACTGCGTGTTGAGGTTCCTGCATTGCAGGGGGTTGGACTAGATGACCCCTGGGGTCCCTTCCAACTCGACCATTCTATGATTCTCTCTATACTAAACCTTCAACAGTTCTCCACAGCCCTTCCCTGAACTACCTTGAGTTGCCAGAGATCGAACTTTGGACCGCCTGCATGAAACAGTGCCTCTTTCCCATAAAATCAATTTAAGCACCTAGTCCTCATGGTTCCGAGCAGATTGAAACAACAGTGCAGGTGCCTTAAAACGGAGTCAGGTCCACAGAGCTCCACGTTGGCCCAACCTGCTGGCCGAGGCTCTCCATGATTTCAGACACAACTGGAAGAGCCAGGAATCGAAACCTGCAAAACTCTGCCACCAAACCTCCGTCTTCTCCAATATCCCTCCAATGTTTAATGTGGAACATTTGAGCTCTTTGGTTTCAGAACCCCCCGGACGCCGCCGATTCCATTAAGAATTTGATGCAATGCCTGGAAAGGAACGTCAGCCTTTTTGTACACATTGGTCAATACTTTAAACCTATGTCTACATGTATATACAAACATACATTTTACACAGCACTGTTATAACGGTGTGTGTACTTTAAGATGGCGGCAGGATGGCTCCCCTGCAAGTATGGGAGGAGCGCTCCTCAATCTCTCAACCCTTCTTTGCCCGCAGGATTCACTGGCAGGAACGGCCACTGGCACCTGGGTCCCATGTGGAACCATCCCCGTAAAGATCTCCAGCTTGGGCAAAGTGGCCACTGCCCACGGGACAGCTCCTCCAGAAGACCACCAGGCAAGAGATCTCTCTTGTTTTCGATCCGCTGCAAAGCTTGGAACGACGTTCCTCCAGCCGGCTGCGTCGAGAGTGCGCCGGTTCCTCCATCGCGGCAGCCCGGCGAGGCCCTTGACAGGATTCCTTGCACCGTTGGAATCAAGAGGTTCCCCGGCTCCCCACCAGTTGAGGAGGCCCTCAACCAGACGCCAGCTTCTCTTGGCCTCCGTTGACGGCCCTGAGGTAGACTTAAAATCGAGTTGTCTCCTTGGCTGCTCCAAGCGGGGATGTCCCGTCAGTCTTCTCCTCGCGTCCTCTTCCACCTTTGGACAACCACCCACACGCCAGCAGCCTCTGGGCACCGCTGGGTGCGCAGCCAGGCTCCTCCTCTTCCGACCTTTGCTCCATCACACACAGCCGCACTCTTTGGCCGAGACCTCGTTCACCGTGTAGTAGCGGTTCCCCGCGTCCAAGAAGGAGACGTCGTCGTCGTACGACAGGGGGCGGCAGCATGGCCGGGCCCTCACCTTCTCCTTCTTGATCTTCCGCATGCTCCTCACGTTCTTGAGGGACAGGTCGTAGTTGCGCACGGCCGAGTCGCAGGTGCCGCTGCAGTAGCGGAAGAGGACCGTCTCGTCCGACTTGTACCCGAGGCCCAACTCGCTGACAGTCACCTCCAGCTCCTTGAGGGAGCAGGGCTTGTGGCGGGCTTTGGCGCGTTTCATCCGGTTGCCAGCTTTGGCGAAGAGCGGCAGTTCGTGGCCCCCCGAATTCATGGACTGGCTGTACCTTTCGATCAGCGTGGAGATGAGGTGGCGGATTTCTCCCTCCGTGTAGCTCTCGAACAACGTGCTGTCTGGAATTTTTAAAAGAAACGACAGGAAATTAGAATAATATAAGGGACGCGGGTGGCGCTGTGGGTTAAAGCACAGAGCCTACGACTTGCTGATCAGAAGGTCAGCGGTTCGAATCCCCGCAATGACAGGGTGAGCTCCCGTTGCTCAGTCCCTGCTCCTGCCAACCTAGCACTTCGAAAGCACACCAGTGCAAGTAGATAAATAGGTACCACTCCGGCGGGAAGGTAAACGGCGTTTCCGTGCACTGCTCTGGTTCGCCAGAAGCGGCTTAGTCATGCTGAAATGACCCGGAAGCTGTACACCGGCTCCCTCGGCCATAAAGTGAGATGAGCACCACAACCCCAGAGTCGGTCATGTCTAGACCTAATGGTCAGGGGTCCCTTTACCTTAATAACAACATAATAATAAAATTTTATTTATATCCTGCCCTCCCCAGCCGAAGCCGGGCTCAGAGCGGCCAATAACAATAAAAGCAACACAACATTCTAAAATCAATTCATTTTAAAATCAATTCAAAATCAGATTAATGGCAACCATTGGGCTACAGTTCTGTGAGGATTACCAAAGGAGGGGGTCAGGCTGTGGCTTGGCCAAAGGCCTGGTGGAACAGCTCTGTCTTGCAGGCCCTGCGGAAAGATGTCAAGTCCCGCAGTGCCCTGGTCTCATGAGACAGAGCGTTCCACCAGATCGGGGCCACAGCCGAAAAAGCCCTGGCTCTGGTTGAGGCCAGCCTAACCTCCCTGTGGCCTGGGACCTCCAGTATGTTTTTGTCTGAAGACCGTAAGGACTATACTGAAATGGCAAAACTGACCGGGCGATTCAGCAATCAAGAAGATAACGACTTTAAAAAAAGAATGGGAAGAATTTATAACTTATTTAGGAGACCATTGTTAAACAAATAAAAACGTGAGCTGGACTTTAAAGACAACTTGTAAAGATACGGGGGTGGGATGGATAATTCAGAGAGATGTAAACTGTGGAGAACGCAATGATATGTAGTTTTAGAATAATTATGCCTTCCAGTAGCACCTTAGAAACCAACTAAATTTGTTATTGGTATGAGCTTTCATGTATCTGAAGAAGTGTGCATGCACACGAAAGCTCATACCAATAACAAACTTAGTTGGTCTCTAAGGTGCTACTGGAGGGACGCAAGTGGCGCTGTGGGTAAAAAGCCTCAGCGCCTAGGACTTGCTGATCGAAAGGTCGGTGGTTCGAATCCCCGCGGCGGGGTGCGCTCCCGTTGTTCGGTCCCAGTGCCTGCCAACCTAGCAGTTCGAAAGCACTCCCGGGTGCAAGTAGATAAATAGGGACCGCTTACTAGCGGGAAGGTAAACGGCGTTTCAGTGTGCGGCTCTGGCTCACAAGAGCAGCGATGTCACGCTGGGCACGTGACCCGGAAGTGTCTCCGGACAGCACTGGCCCCCGGCCTCTTGAGTGAGATGGGCGCACAACCCTAGAGTCTGTCAAGACTGGCCCGTATGGGCAGGGGTACCTTTACCTTTACCTTTTAAGGTGCTACTGGAAGGATTTTTTTTAAAATTTTTTTTTACTATGGCAGACCAACACGGCTACCTACCTGTATGTAGAATAATTATATTAAGGACCCATGCAGGGGACAGGACAGGAAATTGTGAGATTCAGAGAATCTCATATATGGATTGGTAAAAGGTTTTTTTCTTTAAAAAGAACCCAAAACTCTCCCGTCCACCGCCACAAACATGGGGCACAGCCCTCTATTTTTATTTTTGCATTAAATACCCTCCCCACCCCACAACCCGGTGTGCTGTTTAGCACGCTCCGAGCATCCAGCGTTTTTCCACGAAGGCAACTTGGCCTCCGCTCGGAACCTGGATTTAACAGCCTCCACGAAGCCTCCGAGGGCCTTTAAAGGACCCAGCGGCCGGAGGGTTTTATTCCGTTCCCAGGCAGGAAAGAACAAAAGGGGACAGCAGCATCTGATTCCAATGACCATTCGCCGCCAGTAATTCGCTGGCGCCAATTTGGGGAAGGGCCCAGAAGGCTCGGTTTGAAACAGTCGGGGTTTGCTTGCTTGCTTGGCACATCGTCCTAATAATAATAATAATAATAATTTATTATTTTGCCAACAAAGGTCCGTCTAGTTCAAGCTCTGGTTTTCCCAGTAGTGATGTATGGAAGTGGGAGCTGGACCATAAAGAAGGCTGATCGCCGAAGAATGGATGCTTTTGAATTCTGGTGCTGGAGGAGACTCTTGAGAGCCCCATGGACTGCAAGAAGATCAAACCTCTCCATTCTGAAGGAAATCAGCCCTGAGTGCTCACTGGAAGGACAGATCCTGAAGCTGAGGCTCCAAGACTCTGGAGAAGAGAAGACTCCCTGGAAAAGACTTTGGTGCTGGGAAAGATGGAGGGCACAAGGAGAAGGGGACGACAGAGGACGAGATGGTGGGACAGTGTTCTCGAAGCGACCAGCATGAGTCTGACCAAACTGCGGGAGGCAGTGGAAGACAGGAGGGCCTGGCGTGCTCTGGTCCAGGGGGTCACGAAGAGGCGGACAAGACTAAACGACTCAACAGCAATTTATTATTTATACCCTGCCCATCTGGCTGGGTTTCCGCTTCTCGTTGGGGAAGGTGGCCCCATTAGGGCAAAGTTAGCACTGCCCCTCCAAGTTCGTTCAGCCAGCCAGCCCCCCCACCTGCTCGCCTTCTTACTTCCAAGCAGCCGCTCCCCTGTCAGCTTCCTTCTCCTCCTTACATACCCTCCAACACTCCTCAGATGAAAATAGGGACATTTCTCACTCACCCCCCCCCAGCCAACTGACCCCCCCTTGACTCCCCCCCCTTTTTTTTTTGCTGTTGTTCTCCTTCCCTCTCCCCGCTGAAACTCCCGCACCCGATCGGAAGCCGCATCGGACAATCGGGTTCCAAAAATAGTTCACAAACCGGAACACTCACTTCTGGGTTTCCGGCGTTCGGGAGCCAAAATGTTCGACTCGCAAGGCGTTCAGCATCCAAGGTACAACTGTATTATTATTATTATTATTATTATTACTATTATTATTATTATTATACTCCACCTATCTGACTGGGTTGCCCCAGTCACTCTGGACAGCTTCCAACATACAGTCATACCTCAGGTTACAGACGCTTCAGGTTGCGTTTTTCTGGGTTACTGACGCGCCGATACCCGGAAGTAACGGAATGGGTTACTTCCAGGTTTCGGCGGCCGCGCATGCAGAGAAGCACTATAACGCGCTTTGCACATGCGCAGAAGTGCCGAATCGCAACCCAAGCGTGTGCAGACGCGGCGCTGCGGGTTGCGAACGTGCCTCCCGCATGGATCACATTCGCACCCTGAGAGTCCACTGTATGTAAACATTCCTGGAGGGTGATGCAATGGAGTTGGGGGTTGGAGCACTTCACTCTTCTCCCGGTGTGTGCAATTGGTAGCTTACAGGAATGCCTAAAGGTTAAGGTAAAGGGACCCCTGACCATTAGGTCCAGTCGTGACTGACTCTGGGGTTGCGGCGCTCATCTCGCTTTACTGGCCAAGGGAACCGGCGTACAGCTTCCGGGTCATGTGGCCAGCATGACTAAGCCGCTTCTGGCGAACCAGAGCAGCGCACGGAAACGCCGTTTACCTTCCCGCCGGAGCGGTACCTATTTACCATATTTTTCGCCCTATATGACGCACTTTTCCCCCTCCAAAAATGAAGGGGAAATTTGTGTGCGTCCTATGGGGCGAATACAGGCTTTCGCTGAAGCTTTGAGAGCGAGAGGGGTCAGTGCACACCGACCCCTCTCGCTCTCCAGGCTTCAGGAAGCTATCAGCAAGCCTGGGGAGCCTGCAGGAGTTCCCGCAGGGCTCCCTAGGCTGCGGATAGCAGCCTGCTGCATGGAGCGCGGGGCACACTGAAGCAGAGCGCCCTGCGCTTCAGGCAGACATCGGCCAGCCCGACAAGCTCGGGGGACAGCGGGGAGGCGAAGCGCCGCCATCCCACTGTTCCCCGACCTGGTTTGGTTTCCCCGACCTGGTTTTGGGGGGGAAATAAAGGGATTTCCCCCCTTTATTCCCCCCCCAAAAAAACTAGGTGCGTCCTATGGGACGAAAAATACGGTATCTACTTGTCCTGGTGTGCTTTCGAACTGCTCGGTTGGCAGGAGCAGGGACCGAGCAACGGGAGCTCACCCCGTCGCGGGGATTCGAACCGGCGACCTTCTGATCGGCAAGCCCTAGGCTCTGTGGTTTAGACCATAGCGCCACCTGCGTCCCTTCACAGGAATGCCTAGATAGAGCTAGACCAAGCCCTTCTTCACCCATCCCTAAGAGGGAGTCCCTTGCGGTCTGAAATTTGGTTTCTTCCTCCTGCATGCCCTTCTTAAAACGAGGCACCCAGAACTGGGCTGGCAGCACTCTGTCTCGCCTTAGTATCGTGCTTCTGACTGAAATCAGCCTGGTGCCCCCCGTCGAAGTCGCCCTCTCTCCTTCGCAGCTGGAATTTGGAGGCATCCGATAACCGCAAAAAGCCTGACCTAATCGTATACACAAACCCACCCCAATCAACTGCCTTTGAAAGAATTCTAATCCATAGACAAACGTGCAATTAAATCCATTTTTTTCAGTGGGGGGGGGGGTAGCCAAATGTAACCAATCTCAGAAGCAACCATGTCCCAGTCAAACAGTCCCCAAAATTCATCTAATCTCCCCATCTCATCCCATCTGGGTAGGACGGGTCTGGATTTGATTGTATGCTGTCATAGGAAATCTCATGCCACCATACACAGTTTTCTAAGCGGGGATTTGCAGATACAATTACATCAATTTTGCGCGCATGTAAATTTTGCGTGTATGTGTGATGAGTCGATTTAGCCTCGAGTTTAGGATCTCTGTCCGGGAGAGAGTTTTACACCGGGATATGCTGCATAAAGGGACGCGGGTGGCGCTGTGGGTAAAAGCCTCAGCGCCTAGGGCTTGCCGATCGAAAGGTCGGCGGTTCGAATCCCCGCAGCGGGGTGCGCTCCCGTTGTTCGGTCCCAGTGCCTGCCAACCTAGCAGTTCGAAAGCACATCAAAGTGCAAGTAGATAAATAGGGACCGCTTACTAGCGGGAAGGTAAACAGCGTTTCCGTGTGTGGCTCTGGCTCACCAGAGCAGCGATGTCACGCTGGCCACGTGACCCGGAAGTGTCTCCAGACAGCGCTGGCCCCCGGCCTCTTTGAGTGAGATGAGCGCACAACCCTAGAGTCTGTCAAGACTGGCCCGTACGGGCATGGGTACCTTTACCTTTACATGCTGCATAGAAGCCCAAGTTTATAATGATCAAGGTAAAGGTAAAGGGACCCCTGACCATTAGGTCCTGTAGTGACCGACTCTGGTGTTGCTGCGCTCATCTCGCTTTCAGGCCGAGGGAGCCGGCGTACAGCTTCCGGGTCATGTGGCCAGCATGACTAAGCCACTTCTGGCGAACCAGAGCAGTGCACGGAAACGCCGTTTACCTTCCCGCCGGAGCGGTACCTAATTATCTACTTGCACTGGCATGCTTTCGAACTGCTAGGTTGGCGGGAGCAGGGACCGAGCAACGGGAGCTCACTCCGTCGCGGGGATTTGAACCGCCGACCTCCTGATCGGCAAGCCCTAGGCTCTGTGGTTTAACCCACAGCGCCACGCTTGAGGAACCACCTAAAGAGGTCCCATTGAGAACACCTTAGGTTCACACCCAGCTCTGTCCCATAAGCACTAGTGCACCCTCCCAAACAAGCCTACTCATTTTCCACTGGGAGAAGGAAGGGCTGAGATCCCAAGCTTACACTGGGAGATCAGCGATCCACGGCGTCCCAGAGCCCTTGGGTGCCTCCTGTGGCCGCCGGCGAGCGAGGAAGACGACGAGGTTCTCGAAAACAGCGACGAGGAGAAGTGGGTGTGATCCTGGCTCCTGGTGAACAAGTCTCTACAAACCAAAACGGACAACATGGAACTGAAGAGCATCGAGGCTATAGCCGCCAGCTTCCATACCTTCATCGTAGACCAAGTCAGAACATTGAAACTCTGCAAAACAGGCAAAAACGAGAGTCTTTATTACACCGGCCTGGGCTCTGGTATACCTGCCCCACCCAGACCCCCTGCAATAGCATTCGAAAGAGGCGCACGTGGTGGTGGGGGGCTTAAGGTAAAGGTAAAGGTACCCCTGCCCGAACGGGCCAGTCTTGACAGACTCTAGGGTTGTGCACCCATCTCACTCAAGAGGCCGGGGGCCAGCGCTGTCCGGAGACACTTCCGGGTCACGTGGCCAGCGTGACATCGCTGCTCTGGCAAGCCAGAGCCGCACACGGAAACGCCGTTTACCTTCCCGCCAGTAAGCGGTCCCTATTTATCTACTTGCACTCGGGGGTGCTTTCGAACTGCTAGGTTGGCAGGCGCTGGGACCGAGCGACGGGAGCACACCCCGCCGCGGGGATTCGAACCGCCGACCTTTCGATCGGCAAGCCCTAGGAGCTGAGGCTTTTACCCACAGCGCCACCCGCGTCCCATGGTGGGGGGCTTATCCACCTCCAAAAAATGCAGAAATGGATAAAAGCCTCCTATCCAAACAATGACTATCAGTGCAGGTAAGGGCGAAAGATTAATTTTAATTTTTATCATCTACAATACTGTCTTATTCATCTTACAGTATGATACGTTGATTGTTGCCTTCATTCTATGGCTCAATGGTCTCGTTAGACAGCAAAATTCCTGTTTTAGGGGTTAGTTTTAAAAGTCTGGAACGGATTAATCCATTTTGCATTACTTTCTATGGGAAAGCAGGCCTTGGTTTTGGGACGCTTTGGTTTTGGAACGGATTAAGTTTGAGAACCAAGGTACCACTGTAGCGACACGAGCAAGACAGAGTACCATATGTTTAACACACATTTAAAGCAACAAACTATCCATATTTATCTTTATCCTTTTGGATACAGTGGTACCTCGGGTTAAAAACTTAATTCGTTCCGGAGGTCCGTTTTTAACCTGAAACTGTTCTTAACCTGAAGCATCACTTTAGCTAATGGGGCCTCCCGCTGCCGCCACCACGCAATTTCTGTTCTCATCCTGAAGCAAAGTTCTTAACCCCAGGTACTACTTCCAGGTTAGCGGAGTCTGTAACCTGAAGTGACCACTGTACGGTCCACACTTTAAACCTCCGTGTCCAAGCTAATCCCCCCCTTTATTATGCTTCATAGCTTTCCCTGCAAAAACCCACTCCTTAAAGCTGAATCAGAGAAAACATCAATCCACAAAACCCCAGATTGCCATTTGCTCCGATGGAGCGCTAAAGAACAGGCTTTCGCAGAGCTTTCAAGTGCTTCCCTGTTCCTAGAAAGAGCAGAGCTAAAATTTAAGCACAGCTACGTCCTGCTAAAAGTAAAGGTAAAGGGACCCCTGATCATTAGGTCCAGTCGTGACCGACTCTGGGGTTGCGGTGCTCATCTTGCTTTATTGGCCGAGGGAGCCGGCGTACAGTTTCCGGGTCATGTGGCCAGCATGACTAAGCCGCTTCTGGCGAACCAGAGCAGCGCACGGAAACGCCGTTTACCTTCCTGTTGGAGTGGTACCTATTTATCTACTTGCACTTTGACGTGCTTTCGAAGTACTAGGTTGGCAGGAGCAGGGACCGAGCAACGGGAGCTCACCCCGTCATTGCAGGGATTCGAACTGCCGACCTTCTGATCGGCAAGCCCTAGGCTCTGTGGTTTAACCCACAGCACCACCTGCTACTGAGTAGGAAAATGACAGGCAAAGCCACCCACTGGATTCATTGTTAAGGAAGAAGGCAGGTGGGCATGGAGGAATCTAGACTGTGGTTGGTGGGGCAGTGCCCCATCCAATCTAATGGATCAGCCTCCAGAGACGAGAAGGAAAGGTATTTAGCTCCTCTTTGCACGGCTCCCCTGGCTGTTTGCGTCCCAATCTCTCTGCAAAGAGCAATGTACTTCCTAAGCATTTTGTAGCCTGTTATAGGAATTCTAAGGTCTCATATATATATAAAAATCATATGTTCATAAATGTACAAGGCAAACACATACATAAGCATATAAACCACGTGTCTGGAATAGTACAGGAGAGCCATTTTGACTCTCCCAAATTGACCTCAAATGTTTCTCTGCAAGGAGGGAGGAAATGGGAATAGCCACCCCATTGTCTTTTTGCTTGCAAATCCTGTCTTAAGGGCGTATTTGTGTATGAATAGGGTGAGCCTGTGATCTGGATTCAGGAACTGAGTATTTACCATCGCTGAAGAATGGCCAGGGTGCCCAGATAAAAGCAATCAGTGACCATTAACAGGTTTCCTGCCAGACAGGATTCTGCTATAGACCGCCTCTTTTGTGATGTATGTGTATTTTTTCGGGGGGTGGGGGGTGGTCTTGAGCTACAGCGTAGGCAGTTTCAAATGTCTGCATAAGAGCTTGCACACCAATGTTCTGGGTTCCTCCTCCCTCCTGCGTGGGGTGAGTGCAGTGGCGTAGCATGGGTTGTCAGCACCCGGGGCAAGGCAAGTCATTTGCGCCCCCCCCCGCTGCACTGTCCCTCCCCCAGATAGTCCCTCGCTCTCTCTCCGCACCGCACCGCACGCCTGGCACCCTCCCCTCCACAGTGGGCGGCGACCCGGCGGCTCGGATCGGATTCGCACAGCCAGCACTGCAGTGAGAGAGAGTGAGTGAGCCAGGTAGGGGCAGAGAGCTGCGAGTGCGAGCAGGCCCCCCCCCCCAGATGTTGCGCCCGGTGCGGCCGGCCCCCCCTGCACCCCCCACGCTACGCCACTGGGTGAGGGCAGCACCCTGTTGCAACAGTTTAATAAAGATCAGGCTTACTAGCTGCTTTGCTTCTCAATATTCTCTGGTTGGCCTCTGTTATTTTCTCCTACCGATAGAAAACCTACATAATGACTCTAAATGGGTTCTTGGGTACCCCATAAGGGAAAAGGAGCAGTTTTTTCTGATAGCAAGCCCCATCCCCAGTTTCGCACAGTCTTGCAAGGGCCTCTGCTTTTCATCTGACAACTCGGTTTTCGCAAGGCTTCTTTCGATTTGATTTAATATTTCTATTCCGCTTTTGCGACAGCAAACACTGAGCCTCGTGGGCTTGCCGATCGGAAGGTCAGCAGTTCAAATCCCCGCAATGACGGGGTGAGCTCCCGTTGCTCAGTCGCAGCTCCTGCCAACCTAGCAGTTTGAAAGCACGTCAAAGTGCAAGTAGATAAATAGGTACCGCTCTGGTGGGAAGGTAAATGGCGTTTCCATACGCTGCTCTGGTTTGCCGGAAGCGGCTTAGTCATGCTGGCCGCATGACCCGGAAGCTGTACGCCGGCTCCCTCGGCCAGTAAAGCAAGATGAGTGCCGCAACCCCAGAGTTGGCCACGACTGGCCCTAATGGTCAGGGGCAGTGGCGTAGCGTGGGGGTGCAGGGGGGGCCAGCCGCACCGGCCGCAACATGGGGGGGCGCGCTCGCACTCGCAGCTCTCTGCCCCTACCTGGCTCACTCTCTCTCTCTCTCACTGCAGTGCTGGCTGTGCGAATCCGATCCGAGCCGCCGGGTCGCCGCCCACTGTGGAGGGGGGGGGTGCCAGGCGTGCGGTGCGGTGCGGAGAGAGAGCGAGGGACTATCTGGGGGAGGGACAGTGCAGCGGGGGGCGCAAATTACTTGCCTTGCCCCGGGTTAGGGGGCGCGAATTACTTGCCTTGCCCCGGGTGCTGACAACCCACGCTACGCCACTGGTCAGGGGTCCCTTTACCTTTATTAGAAGCAAACAAACTTTGCAATTGCTATACTGTCAAACGCAGGAACGTTATAAATAGGGGAAGCAACAAAAAATTAGCTGATCCTAGCAGCCAACCCGTCAGCGCTGCAGAATTTTCTGAAAGCAGTAGCTGCCCAAATGGAGTCCCGCAAGAAACCAGTCAGTTAAAAACAATGAATGGATCTTGTGTGAGTTCTAAGCGGTGGAGAACGCTGACCGTTGTTTCTCTGTATGATTCACGGTCTTCGGCTTGCTGCCAGGTTCCAGATCAGTAACTCATAACCATGCTTGCTCTCAGTTAAAATTCGCTAATAAAAATGTCAACACAGCAGATCCCTCGTTACATTCGCTTCGACTCGAAAAGCATCTCCTGATGTTAAGCAGAGACTCAGACCGAAAGTTACGGAAACGGTTCGTTTTGGCAAGCAGAGTTTGCTTCCCACCAAATCTTACCGCCTAAAGTCAGTTATCACCCTACCAGTTTAGGGAAGGGGCAGAAATTACCGTATTTTTTTGCTCTATAAGAGCATAAGATGCACCTAGTTTTTGGAGGAGGAAAACAAGAAAAAAAAAATATTCTGAATCCCAGAAGCCAGAACAGCAAGAGGGATCGCTACGCAGTGAAAGCAGCAATCCCTCTTGCTGTTCTGGCCTCTGGGATAGCTGCGCAGCCTGCATTCGCTCCATAAGACGCACACACATTTCCCCTTACTTTTTAGGAGGGGGAAAGTTCGTCTTATAGTGCAAAAAATACGGTATTTCCAGTTCTCATTTAAAGGCGTTTCTACCTAATTCACGGGACGCGGGTGGCGCTGTGGGTTAAACCACAGAGCCTAGGACTTGCCAATCAGAAGGTCGGTGGTTCGAATCCCCGCAATAGGTGAGCTTCCGTTGCTCGGTCCCTGCTCCTGCCAACCTAGCAGTTCGAAAGCACGTCAAAGTGCAAGTAGATAAATAGGTACTGCTCTGGCGGGAAGGTAAACGGCGTTTCTGTGTGCTGCTCTGGCTCACCAGAAGCGGCTTAGTGCTGCTGGCCACATGACCCGGAAGCTGTACACCGGCTCTCTTGGCTAATAAAGTGAGATGAGCACCACAACCCCAGAGTCAGCCACGACTGGACCTAATGGTCAGGGGTCCCTTTACCTTTACCTAATTCACACTTCCTGGATCCAAATGCAGCCATCCATCAAAATCCAAATTTATTCGAATTTTCCAGTGTGGTTTCTAGAAAGTGGAATTCTTGGGTGTTATATTGGAGTGGATTTTTTTTTTTGGGGGGGGAGAATCTCTATATAGCTGGCAGATGAAGAGACAGAAATTCTCTCTCTCTCTCTCTTTTAATCCCTTCCCTTCCTTTTCTCCCCTCCTTTCGGTTTGTGTTTTTATTTAGATTAGCTTCTATTATCTCTAATAAAAAAATTGGATATTTAATATTAAGCTTTATTTCAAACTTTAATAAAATATATTGGGGGGGGGGGATTTTGCAATGGAGTTCTCCAGGCAGATAATATTTACAAAATTGCATACACTACGTAAAGCAGGCACAGAAAAATGCATGTATCGGTTAATATAAGATACAAGCATGCATTGTATTTTGGCCTGCTCTGATTTTGTTTCAGCGAATAGTTAACTTTGCTGGCACCTTGTGAGTTATTGCTGTCCTGCCCATAACTGTCAACCGTCCCTTATTTGGCGGGAAAGTCCCTTATCCCAGTGCCGTGTCCCGCGGCTGTCCCTTATTGATGATGTCCCTTAAATTTCCCAGGTTTCAAAGGAAGCAGCTCCTCTCCCTCCCTCCCTGCCGGCCGGGGAGGAGGGGAGGAGGGAGGCTCCAGCTGTGTTGCTTGGCTGCGTTGCTCACCCAATAAGGAGTCTAAGAACGACTGGGGGGTGGAGCTTGCATGCCTTGTGCCAATCAAATCGGCCACGTTGCCTGGGGACTCGCCTTTGCTCAGCGCTTCCCAGCGGAGAGGTGACGGTGGTTTCCCTTGCTGCATCCCCTTTGCCGGGTTGCTGCGCTGTGGGAACCACCGCTTGAGGCTTCGTTTGGCTGCTGGCTGGGCTTTCTGCCTTTGGCTCGGAGGGGCTCAGAAGTTGAACATACCTGTGTTCTGAAAATCCCTTATTTTGGCTGCTGATCCCTTATTTTCGAGGCTGCTGGTCCCTTATTTTCAAACCTGTAAGTTGACAGCTGTGGCCCTGCCCTGACAACAGGCTGGCTGAGATTGACGGGAGCTGAATTTCACCTACACCTGGAGGGTTCCGGTCCCCAGACCCTGTGCCACGGAGACATGGAAGCGGGCAGTGCTTTCTTTATGTATGCTACAACAGCAGCAAGAATACTTATTGCAAAGTATTGGAAGACACAAGATTTACCCACCCTGGAAGAATGGCAGATGAAGGTGATGGACTATATGGAATTGGCAGAAATGACCGGCGGAATCTGAGACCAGGGAGAAGAGTTGGTGGAAGAAGATTTAAAAAAAATTTAAAGACTATCTACAGAAATATTATAAAATTAATGAATGTTAGAATGATGTTGGATTGAGGTTAAGGGGTTTTTAGTAATAATGTCATGAAGGAATATGCAAAAATGGATTGTTAACAGGTGAAAATTTAAAGTTATAATATATTAAGATCAAAGATAAGGATAAAGGTAAAGAGGGAAAGGATTTGCTGAATAAACAAATTGAACTGGAATACAAAAAGGGGAGGTGTGGGGAGATCCGGGAAACAAGCAAATGTAAGATAAGTTATGAAAGATTGAACTATTTAAATTGTTTTTTTATTTTTTTTTCTTTTTTCTCTTTTTTCTTTGTAATGTTTTGAAAATCTTAATAAAATATTATTTTTTTAAAAAAAGGAAACAGGCAGTGCTTACTGCCTCCTTTCACACAGGTAAATGATCTTGAGCAAAACAACCAGATGTTTAGGAAGAAACTGGCAAAAGCACTGATTTCTCTGCTGGGGAGATAGCCTTGCCAGAAATTAATGTTCTTGTTGCCGACGATGAGGCCCAACCAAACATTGCATGGCGCGCACACACACACGCACACACGCCATTTGCCCGAGGCCCGTCAATCTCTCCCATCAAATGATAAGCAGCAATTATTCTGATGATTAAGACATGCCCTCAAGACAAGGCGGGCGAGGATCTCCGTGTGCCAGTTTAATTATTGCCCCGGAGGGGGGAAAACCGAAATGAAAGACGCGAAGGCATTTGGGAACTGAAAGGAGAAAGGAGGCTGTGTTCTTCGTGCCTTTGACACACGCCACTCCCCACGTGACGTCATTTCCCCCCACCCCACGGTGAGCCCGTTCGGCGTGGCACGCCCAGCTTGCACCCTGTGGCAGCATCTCGTGACTTTTCTCCAAATTAAATAGGCACCCAGTCCTTGTGCTGACTTGCTGGGTAGGGTGACTCTGTTTCTGCTCTTTCCAGGGCTCCCCAGATTCTTTGGGGGGGGCAGGGAGTTCTCCACCAGCAGCCTGGAAAATTGGTGGAGCCATCTCAAAGGCTCGAATGCGACAGATGAATCACTTTCTTATTTTCTACATATCCACCAGCATTGTTGTTGTTTAGTCGTTTAGTCCTGTCCGCCTCTTCGTGACCCCCTGGACCAGAGCACGCCAGGCACTCCTGTCTTCCACTGCCTCCCGCAGTTTGGTCACACTCATGTTCGTTGCTGTGAGAACACTGTCCCACCATCTCGTCCTCTGTCGTCCCCTTCTCCTTGTGCCCTCCATCTTTCCCAACATCAGGGTCTTTTCCAGGGAGTCTTCTCTTCTCATGAGGCGGCCAAAGTCTTGGAGCCTCAGCTTCAGGATCTGTCCTTCCAGTGAGCACTCAGGGCTGATTTCCTTCCAAATGGAGAGGTTTGCTCTTCTTGCAGTCCATGGGACTCTCAAGAGTCTCCTCCAGCACCAGAATTCAAAAGCATCAATTCTTCGGCGATCAGCCTTCTTTATGGTCCAGCTCTCACTTCCATACATCACTACTGGGAAAACCATGGCTTTAACTATACGGACCTTTGTCGGCAAGGTGATGTCTCTGCTTTTTAAGATGCTGTCTAGGTTTGTCACTGCTTTTCTCCCGAGAAGCAGGCGTCTTTTAATTTTGTGGCTGCTGTCACCATCTGCAGTGATCATGGAGCCCAAGAAAGTAAAATCTCTCACCAGCATTACTCGGAGGAAAATAGGGACGTCCTATTCCATCCCCTCCAATGTTTCTCCCGTGAAAATAGGGACGTCCTATTCCATCCCCTCCAATGTTTCCCCCATGAAAATAGGGACGTCCTATTCCATCCCCTCCAACATTTCTCTTTTGAAAATAGGGACGTCCTATTCCATCCCCTCCAATGTTTCTCCCGTGAAAATAGGGACGTCCTATTCCATCCCCTCCAATGTTTCCCCCATGAAAATAGGGACGTCCTATTCCATCCCCTCCAACATTTCTCTTTTGAAAATAGGGACGTCCTATTCCATCCCCTCCAATGTTTCTCCCGTGAAAATAAGGATGTCCTATTCCATCCCCTCCAACATTTCTCTTTTGAAAATAGGGACGTCCTCTTCCATTTGCTAGGCTAGGGGGAAGCAAGCAAGCTGCATGCCATCAGATGTACCCATTTTAATGTGTCCCTGCTGGGCTCTCCTTATAGATTTGAGGAGCACCAAAGGAAGCTTTGCCCGCAGGCCAAACTGTCTCACGGAACCCAAAGCAGACATTTCTTACAGCAAGCGCTGATGGATATTTGCGAACTTATGAGATGCACCCTCCTTCCTTCATGTCTAGACGCAGACTAAATCATCCGTCCCCGGCTGTTGAAATTGTGACGTCGCGGTGGGCGATGGGAGGGTGCAGCTGCCAAAAGATCGCAAGGATGGAGACATCAAAAAGTCGGGAGGAACAGAATTGGTGCCCGAAGTTCAAAGGGCTGTTGCGCGATGATTCATGGCCTTTGAGCCACGAGTGCTCAGATCACAAACTCTCCATCCTTGGAGGTTTTTAAGCAGAGGTTGGATCCAAAGCTGTCAACGTTTCCCCTTTTTAAAGGGGATTTCCCTTATTCCCAATAGGATTCCTCGCAAGAAAAGGAAAAAGTTGGCAGCTATGGTTGGATGGCCATCTGCCATGGATGCTTTAGCTGAAATTCCTGCATTGCAAGGGGGTTGGACTAGATGACCCCCAGGTGTCCCTTCCAACTCCAGAATTCTCTGCTTCTATGAAATCTCTCTCCTGAGTTCTGGAGTTCAGAATGCCTTGCTCTTGCTTCCCAAATGCAACTCTGTTCTCCCTCGTTTCCAGATTGGAGAATGTTCATGTGCAGGATAGCTGGGTTTTGGCTCACATCTGAGTTCAGGAAATGCGAATTAAGTCAGTTTATCTTAAAATTGTGGGCTGCATGAATTCCCACCCCTGGCCACCCCTCCTGCCCTGCTTAGGAGCTTCGCAATGGAGCATGACTGTGGAAGAACGGTTGCCAGGTATGAACCAGCAAAGGAATCTTGTGACATGCAAAACAGAGGCACAGTGGTACCTCTACTGCGGACTTAATTCGTTTTGGGGTGCCGTTCGCACCTTGAAAAGTCCGCAACTATAGCGCCTCTTCTGCGCATGTGCACGGCTTGATCAAGTGCTTTCAAGAAGGACACTGACAAACTGGAACGTGTCCAGAGGAGGGCAACCAAAATGGTCAAAGGCCTGGAAACGATGCCTTATGAGGAACGGCTAAGGGAGCTGGGCATGTTTAGCCTGGAGAAGAGGAGGTTAAGGGGTGATATGATAGCCATGTTCAAATATATCAAAGGATGTCACATAGAGGAGGGAGAAAGGTTGTTTTCTGCTGCTCCAGAGAAGCGGACACGGAGCAATGGATCCAAACTACAAGAAAGACGATTCCACCTAAACATTAGGAAGAACTTCCTGACAGTAAGAGCTGTTTGACAGTGGAATTTGCTGCCAAGGAGTGTGGTGGAGTCTCCTTCTTTGGAGGTCTTTAAGCAGAGGCTTGACAACCATATGTCAGGAGTGCTCTGATGGTGTTTCCTGCTTGGCAGGGGGTTGGACTCGATGGCCCTTGTGGTCTCTTCCAACTCTATGATTCTATGATTCTGCGCAAGCGTGATGTGGTCAGATCGCTTTTGCGCTTGCGATAAGCGCGCAGATTTCTTTTGCGCATGCGAGAAGCACGCAGATCGCTTTTGCGCGTGTGCAAAGTGCGCAAATCACTTCCGCACATGCATGCATGGCGAACCCGGAAGTAAACACTTCCGGGTTTGCTGCGTTCGTAAGCTGAAAGTCCGTAACCAGAGCGGAACACAACTATAGCTACCACTGTACTATTTAGAGACTTCAGATCACTCAGACACAAATGGAATTGGGAGCAGAAATTTGCTGCGGATCGCCTGCTCATCCAATATCAGGAATGGAAACCCTGGCAAGCATTCACAAGC
Source organism: Podarcis tiliguerta (assembly GCF_965153285.1). Classification (NCBI taxonomy): domain Eukaryota; kingdom Metazoa; phylum Chordata; class Lepidosauria; order Squamata; family Lacertidae; genus Podarcis; species Podarcis tiliguerta. The sequence continues at coordinate 6,036,312 of NC_139551.1, read as the reverse complement.
GGCATTATCTGTTGTCCACAAATATTATGTAGATGATTACATCATTTTCTGCATCGCTTTTGACATTTCCCTTTCAGCAAAACGCACCGTAATTCGTTTCGGCAATAGCGGATAGCGAGACAAACAGAGTAAGTCTTAGCAGAACCCGAACCGCAGTGGAACGGAAGAGGCGCGGATTGCGACGAACGCCAAGGAATTCGCCGCCTCTTTTCATCCCTGAACGAAACCTATCACAAACAGAGCTTTAAACGCAGCACTTTGTTTCGCAGGATCTGTTTGCAATTTGGTGGAATGAACCACACAGAACTGGAGAGCGGTCCCAAATCAAGCTTTTTCTGGCAGAAAGAGACACTTCTAGGAAATCCAGTCCTATTTTAATGGCCTTTTACAACATGTTAGGCATTGTGTGACTCTCTCCCAGCGCTGCCGCAAGACTCAGTGCCTGCCTAGCAAACCTCCAGTGCCAAAACACGACGCAGCTCAGTTTGTTATTGTGCAAAATCTCCCGAGAGGTGACAGGAGTTGGGGACAGAGCGAAACAGCCAAATATGGGCTCCTTCAACTTTGAGCCTTTTCGCAAGGCGATTCTGGGGCTGATAAGTGCTACCCAATTTGGTCAAGGCAGTGTTGAGTGTGCAAAGGCTAATCCTGCAAAGGGCTGGAAGATTCAGGGTGGATAACAGTCAGGACTTCATTCAGCACGTAGTTAAGTGAAGGAATTTGCTCCCCCCAAGAGGCAGCGATGGCCAGCAGTTAGATGGATTTGAAAGAGGATCAGAGCTGAGTATGTTTAGCCTGGAAAAGAGGAGATACGAGAGCCATCTTAAAGTATCCCAGGGGTTGGAAGATGGAGCAAGCATGTTTTCTGCTACTCTGTTTGAAATAGCCTCTCCTCCTTACAGAGGGGAGGAGTTGTGAGCAGGGGCCGTATCCCCAGGGTGCCGCGCCCCCAGGTAGCCAACCAACCAGGTGGAGGCTTGGGGGCGGGGTTTTGCCGCTCAAACATGGCCGCGGCAGCACTCCCCTTTCATTCCGCTGCTGGTTTTCGTCGTATCACCCACCCACATCCCTTTAGTTCACTGCTTGGTTCTTGACATTGCTATGGACCTGTGGTTGGTCGCCTTGGTTGGCCAAGGGGCCCGGTAGGAATTTTATTCCAACTGGCAAATTGGCACCGGACACTTGGTTTCTTGCCTAAGGTAAAGGGACCTCTGACCATTAGGTCCAGTCGTGGCCGACTCTGGGGTTGCGGCGCTCATCTCGCTTTATTGCCCGAGGAAGCCGGCGTACAGCTTCCGGGTCACGTGGCCAGCAGGACTAAGCCGCTTCTGGCGAACCAGAGCAGCGCATGGAAACGCCGTTTACCTTCCCGCTGGAGTGGTACCTATTTATCTACTTGCACTTTGACGTGCTTTCGAACTGCTAGGTTGGCAGGAGCAGGGACTGAGCAACGGGAGCTCAGCCCGTCGTGGGGATTCGAACCGCCGACCTTCTGATCGGCAAGTCCTAGGCTCTGTGGTTTAACCCACAGCGCCACCCGCGTCCCTTGGTTTTTTTGCCTACCTCGTAGCAAATTGTCACAACTTTTAGGTATTGGCGGTTAGGCATGGGAATATGAGGGCAGGGTGTGGCCATCACCTACCCCTCTACTTTATGGGTATTCCGATAAAGGAATCCGGCGGTTGTGGATCCTGTCCGATGCCCTTGCTGGTGGCTAGGGCAATGGCAAGACCCCCAGTGACATCAGGGGGAGCTTTCAGTTGTATTTGCATCAACAGGCTCCTCCCACTGGTGGTTAACCCTTGTTAGACTCACCCCTCCCTGAGGGGGTGGAGTCATGCTCTGTTGCCTAAGCCAAGACCTCTCACATGCTGTAATCAATAAAGTTGTGGCCTTTTTTAGCCCATTAACCTAATATACTGTGTCCCTGTGTCTTTCTTATCCCCAAGCGGGTGGCGGGTCCTTGAATCACAACAGATTACCTGCGAAATCACCTTAACCCATATGTGCCCACGCAACGGCTTCAAGCCTGTGGAACTGGCCCTGTTACGGGCACCACATAATACTTCTGGGAAGCGTGGAACTCCCTGCCTATTGAAAGCAAGACAGCCCTTTCACTGTACAGTGGTGCCCCGCAAGACGAATGCCTCGCAAGACAGAAAACCCGCTAGACGAAAGGGTTTTCCGTTTTGGAGGTGCTTCGCAAAACGAATTTGCTATGGGCTTGCTTCGCAAGACGAAAATGTCTTGCGAGTTCCCGCGGGGTTTTTTCCCTCCCCCGCTTTTTCCCAAGCCACTAAGCCGCTTAATAGCTGATCGCTAAGCCGCTTAACAGCTGATCACTAAGCCGCTTATCAGCTGATCGCTAAGCCGCTTAACAGCTGATCACTAAGCCGCTTATCAGCTGATCCACTAAGCCCGCTAAGCCGCTAATAGCCTTTTAGCAGCTAATCCGCTAATCCCTTAAGCCTTTAATAGCTGCCAATAGCCGCTAAACCGTTAATAGCGCTAATAGCGCTAATCCGCTAGGGGCTTGCTTCGCAAGACGAAAAAACCGCTAGACGAAGAGACTCGCGGAACGGATTCTTTTCGTCTTGCGAGGCACCACTGTATCCTTTTCGGCGCTTGCTAAAAACATTATTGGGGTTTTTAAAAAAGGTTTTAACTTTTCTTTTTACTGATAATGTTATCATAATGTTATCATTTTCGTCTTTTCATGCGGACTGCTTTGAAGTTTTATTGCAACCATGTGGAATGTGAATGTTACAAACTAAAAACAACCTCTGAATCAGATGTGGCCCTGAAGTTTATCGCGGGACAGAGGCTTGCGGGGATGGGAGCATTTTCCCAGTCCGGGAAACTGGCCAGCCAATTCTTTTGTGTCGTGGACCGCACATTTTTCTGACAGAACAAGTGCATGGCTTGGGAATACTCCCAGAACCATCTTTGTCCCCCAAAGCCCAGGCATCTTCAGAGGCTAGGAGCACCAGCTGTTGCAACAGCTACAGCCGCTCCTTGATTGACTTTTGTTGTTGTTGTTGAGCCGTTTAGTCGTGTCCGACTCTTTGTGACCCCCTGGACCAGAGCACGCCAGGCACTCCTGTCTTCCACTGCCTCCCGCAGTTTGGTCAGACTCATGCTGGTAGCTTCGAGAACACTATCCCACCATCTCGTCCTCTGTCGTCCCCTTCTCCTTGTGCCCTCCATCTTTCCCAACATCAGGGTCTTTTCCAGGGAGTCTTCTCTTCTCATTAGGTGGCCAAAGTATTGGAGCCTCAGCTTCACGATCTGTCCTTCCAGTGAGCACTCAGGGCTGATTTCCTTAAGAATTATATGTTTGATCTTCTTGCAGTCCATGGGACTCTCAAGAGTCTCCTCCAGCACCAGAATTCAAAAGCATCCATTCTTCGGCGATCAGCCTTCTTTATGGTCCAGCTTTCACTTCCATACATCACTACTGGGAAAACCATAGCTTTTACTATACGGACCTTTGTTGGCAAGGTGGTGTCTCTACTTTTTAAGTAGATTGACTAGACTGCTGCAATCCTCTGTACGAGAAACTTCCCCTGCAGGGTGACTGCTTAATGTACGCAGGTTTTCAAAGGAATTTCCCCCAATGTTTGCCTGTTACTTAGACTCACATGTGCCTAAAGGTAAAGGGACCCCTGACCGTTAGGTCCAGTCGTGGCTCACTGGGGTTACGGCGCTCATCTCACTTTACTGGCCGAGGGAGCCGGCGTACAGCTTCCGGGTCATGTGGCCAGCAGGACAAAGCCGCTTCTGGCGAACCAGAGCAGCGCACGGAAACGCCGTTTACCTTCCCGCTGGAGTGGTACCTATTTCTCTACTTGCACTTTGACGTGCTTTCGAACTGCTAGGTTGGCAGGAGCAGGGACCGAGCAACGGGAGCTCACCCCGTCGCGGGGATTCGAACCGCCGACCTTCTGATCGGCAAGTCCTAGGCTCTGTGGTTTAACCCACAGCGCCACCCGCATCTATTTTGTGTTCTTTCATATATACAGTATATATGAAATCTCCAGTCGAAGGTCAGTATCTGGAGGTAACCCTGTATTGAGAAATTTTGTAATGTCTAATGTTTTACAATTTTTTTTATGTGCTGTGAGCCGCCCAGGGTGGCTGGGGAAACCCAGCCAGATGGGCGGAGTATAAATACAGCTGTACAGTGATACCTCAGGTTACATATGCTGCAGGTTACATACACTTCAGGTTACAGACTCCACTAACCCAGAAATAGTACCTTGGGTTAAGAACTTTGCTTCAGGATGAGAACAGAAATCTTGCTCCAGCGCAGAGCAGCACACGGAAACGCCATTTACCTTCCCACTGGAGTGGTACCTATTTATCTACTTGCACTTCATGCTTTCAAACTGCTAGGTGGGCAGGAGCAGGGACTGAGCGACGGGAGCTCACCCCATCGTGGGGATTCGAACCACTGACCTTCTGATCGGCAAGTCCTAGGCTCTGTGGTTTAACCCACGTCAGCCTTTGAACACATAGGGGATCGGATTTCCCACCCCAGCCCTATCAGATAGAGATGTGTGTTCTGACAGCCCAAGCAGCGGAGGGCTGCTCTCTGCAAATGCCTAGGCGCTGAAGGAATCCATGCGGCACCTTGCCGCTGCCCAATCCTTGCCCAACGTGGGCTGCAGATGTCAAATCCCTGAGGGTTTCCGCCGCAGTTCGCTTGCATGTGCAACCATGCAGACAGACAGATTGGGCATAGGCGGCGATTGTGGGGGGGGGGGGCCTTAGGCCTCTCTCTCTCTCACTCCCCCCCCCAAAAAAAACCCACTTTTTTATTTAAAACCCATAAAACTTGAGGAGGGCTCTTCCAGCCAAACAGCAGCCTGCCTCTGGCGGAGGAGGAGGCTGGCGGAAGGAGAGAGGGTCTGTTTTTGCAATTTGCCCCCTCCGACACACAGCGCTGGGCTGTCTGTTAAAGAGACATTGTCAAGATGTTTAGGGAAGGCCCGGATTAGGAGGCTTAAAGGAGGTTTTGCAAAAACAAGCCGTGCTTTCGGGGGGGGGGGCGGGGAGAAGAGAGAATCTCTTGCATGAAAGCAAAACAAGCTTATTCTCTCAATTTCAACATACACACAGAATGAGCATGTAAGTGGAACCAGTTGTTATTGGAGGGGTTTCAGAGCAGCCCTTCCCCCCCGTGACGGTTCTCAGGATCTTTGCGGGGGGGGGGGCGGGGAAATACTGCATTCTTCCGAAAAGACTCAAGCAGCCCCGATATAGGAGCCAAATTGTCTGATCTAGAATTCTGCAGCCCCCGCCCCTAATACAGAGCAACGGAATTTCCCCTGATCAGAGAAAAGGAAAGCCCTCTGTACATGCTCAGAGGGCCTCCGGTGGGACTAACCTGCCCTACCGTTGGCAGCCAGTGAGGGTGGGCAGGTGTTGGTTTGGCTCCACCCACTGATTTGGCCCCGCCCGCCGTTGGCATGCAGCCCCCAGAAGGTTCCCAGGGAGCACACCAGTGCAAGTAGATAAATAGGTACCACTGTGGTGGGAAGGTAAACGGCATTTCCGTGCACTGTGGTTTCCGTCACGGTGTCCCATTGTGCCAGAAGCAGTTTAGTCCTGCTGGCCACGTGACCCGAAAGCTGTCTGCAGACAAACACCGGCTCCCTCGGCCTGAAGGCGAGATGAGCGCCACAACCCCATAGTCGCTTTTGACTGGACTGAACCATCCAGGGGTCCTTTACCTTTTTAAAAACGTAACTTAGGGATGGGTGAATCAGACAGTTTTCATATCAATCTGCACTGATATACAGTGCTACCTCAGGTTACAGACACTTCAGGTTACATACACCTCAGGTTGCAGACTCCGCTAACCCAGAAATAGTACCTCGGGTTAAGAACTTTGCTTCAGGATGAGAACAGAAATCGTGCAGCGGTGGTAGCAGCGGGAGGCCCCATTAGCTAAAGTGGTACCTCAGGGTAAGAACAATTTCAGATTAAGAACGGGCCTCCGAAACGAATTAAGTTCTTAACCCGAGGTACCACTGTACCCGTCTTTTTGGTACATATTACCTGCCTGGGGATGAGACACGGGTGGTGCTGTGGGTTAAACCACAGAGCCTAGGACTTGCCGATCAGAAGGTCGGCAGTTCAAATCCCCGCAATGACGGGGTGAGCTCCCGTTGCTCGGTCCCTGCTCCTGCCAACCTAGCAGTTCGAAAGCACATCAAAGTGCAAGTAGATAAATAGGTACCACTCCAGTGGGAAGGTAAACAGCGTTTCGGTGCACTGCTCTGGTTTGCCAGAAGCGGCTTAGTCCTGCTGGCCACATGACCCGGAAGCTGTACGCTGGCTCCCTCAGCCAATAAAGCGAGATGAGCACCGCAACCCCAGAGTCGGCCACGACTGGACCTAATGGTCAGGGGTCCCTTTACCTGTCTGGGGAACTTAACTATGGCATCTGCATAAGTGTGAATTTTTAAGAACGGGTTAGGTTTCCGTTTGCGATGTGTTTTGGATAGCCGGAAGGTAAGTTCTGCTTTGAATGCAAACCAAATTGAACTTCGCTCCCATGCCTAGCTGAACTACAACAGCCTTGTTGAGCCTCCGCTGTCTAAAAATAATCGGCTTCTAATACCAGAAGCTGGGGAATCAACAAGGACTTATAAACAAGAGTAGGTCACACTTGCAAACTTCCTAGGGGCATCTGGCGGAGGCAGGAGCATGGGACAAACCAGCCTTTGCATTGATGCCACGAAGCAATTCCGAGACTCTTAACATGGCCAGAATTTCTCTCCCCGGTCCCAACACGCCTCGGGCTCAACTTCCACTGTGTACACCGTCAAAAGAGACACTCGCATCTTTGTGGAGCTTCGAAAACACATGCTGGTCTTTGTCCCGACACAGAGATTATTACGGCTGTTTCCCCCCTCTTTCCCCCTGAATCATATCCAGCTCTCAAAAACGAGACAACAGAAAAAAGCGCCACTTGTTTTGTCGGTGTGTCATGTGGTGACATTTCTCTCCGTCGACAAACTTGGGTTGGGGGGCAAACGTAAAGAGGATGATTCTCCGAATAGACCCATTTGGGGGCCGGGGATGGGTGGGGGGGAGTCGGAGAGAGCGAAAGATCCCCACTCCCAAGTTTGTCTTGGCAAAGGCGAGGGGGTGGAAGCCACCAGGAAATGAAGATTTATCTTCAATCCGCCGGCCAATAATTGGTGAAGTGTTCTTGGCGGCCCTCGCGGAGAGGAGGAGGGTGTCACTGCCAAAATGCTTCCGTGTTTCCCTCCGCCCTTCTCTTATCGCCGCTGCTGTTACACTACGAGGTGCAAAAGCTTCTGGAGTACAAACCAAGAGACCCGACTAGAATCACAGAGCCGGAAGGGACCCCAAAGGTCATCTGGTCCAACCCCCTGCAATGCAACCTCTGCTTAAAAACCTCCAAGGGAGGAGAGTCCACAACCTCCTGAGGAAGACTGTTCCATGGTCTAGGACCCTTGTACCCATGGGACCGCCTCTCCCGGTATGCCCCACGGAGAGCCTCAAGGTCCATAAATAGCAACACCCTAGAGGTCCCGGGCACTAAGGAAGTTAGATTGACTTCAACCAGAGCCAGGGCCTTTTCAACACTGGCTCCGGTCTGGTGGAACGCTCTGCCTCATGAGACCAGGGCCCTGCGGGATCTGATTTCTTTCCGCAGGGCCTGTAAGACAGAGTTGTTCCGCCTGGCCTTTGGCTTGGAACCAATTTGATTCCTTCCCCCCTCTTTCGTTTTTCCTTTCTCCTTCTGTGATGGAACTCCTATTTGGGGACTTCCCTGGCTTTTTGCTGGCCCACATAGGACCAGTCTGGATAGTTGGCCTTGGTGAAGATTTGACGTTTTCATCCGCAAAAAGTTTTTGATTTGGGTTTCTACTGAAATGAGGCTGCATTTTGATGTTGTATCTTAATCTTGTTTTTAAGTTGCATTTTAATCCATTGTTTTTATACCTGGTGTTAGCCGCCCTGAGCCCGGTCTTGGCTGGGAAGGGCGGGGTATAAATAAAATTATTTGTTGTTGTTGCTGTTGTTGTTGTCGTTATTTGAACAGCTCTTACTGTCAAGAAAGTTTTTTTTCTTATGTTCAGCCGGACTCTCCTTTCTTGTAACTTAAGTCCCGTTCAAGTGCTGTGTTTGGGTCACACAGAGGCATCTAGCTGGTCGGCATGAGAACAGGATTCTCAGCTAAATGGGGTCTTCATTTGTTCTCAGGGTGACCGAAGTCGGGAGCAGGGGAAGAAATCCAGATCCGTTAGCATTTAAGGGCGAATCTCCCTAGTTCACACTTCCCAGAACAATAGGAGGAATGCGACACAACCATGAGTTAAGAATCAAACGTCTCCAAATTCTGCGAGGGTCAGTCCTCCAGCCGAGGACTGCAAGCAAAGCGTGAATACATTAGAGAAAAGTTCCCATGCAAAAGCACACAGTGTGAAAACAGCACACGAAAAAGCATCCTATTAGGGAAAACCACTTGCAGATCTATCCATTCTTAAGGAAATCAGCCCTGAGTGCTCACTGGAAGGACAGATCCTGAAGCTGAGGCTCCAAGACTTTGGCCACCTCATGAGAAGAGAAGACTCCCTGGAAAAGACCCTGATGTTGGGAAAGATGGAGGGGGCAAGGAGAAGGGGACGACAGAGGACGAGATGGTTGGACAGTGTTCTTGAAGCTACCAGCATGAGTTTGACCAAACTGTGGGAGGCAGTGGAAGACAGGAGTGCCTGGCGTGCTCTGGTCCAGGGGGTCACGAAGAGGCGGACACGACTAAATGACTAAACAACAACAACTTGCAGGAACGTGTGTGTTAGTCGCGTACAAAAATGTAATTCTCAGAAGAAAGTTGCATTACAACGCTGGTGAATTTTCGTGAAGATTTTGCAAATTGCAAATTGCAAATTTCGTGAAGGTTTTGCAAAATTTTGCAAATTTGCAAATTGCAAATTGTGAAGAACCTAACTGGACCGTCCTGTTTGAAAGCAACCTCTCTCTGAACAGGTATGAGAGCATGGCACCTACGGCTCTGTTATCAAACTGGCACCCCCTGCCTGCCTACACACGAGTAGCTGCTGCCCAAAATGGTCCCTCTCACCAACAGTGGAACCAAATGCCAATCTGTGCCAGCATCCATTTCTCTTTTATTTTTTGCAGCCGAGACCGTCCACATGCCCCAAAGGTACACTAACAAGCAGGACAATAACAGCCCTCTCTTGCTGGTTTGCCTGCAATATCTTGCATTTAGTGGTAAAAGGTAAAGGACCCCTGGACGGTTAAGTCCAGATAAAAGCGACTATGGGGTTGCAGCACTCATCTTGCTTTCAGGTTGAGGGAGCCAGTGTTTGTCCGCAGACAGCTTTCTGGGTCATGTGGCCAGCATGACTAAACTGCTTCTGACACAACGGGACACTGGGACGGAAACCAGAGTGCACGGAAACACCGTTTACCTTCCCGCCACAGTGATACCTATTTATCTACTTGCACTGGTGTGCTTTTGAACTGCTAGGTTGGCAGGAGTTGGGACGGAGCAACGGGAGCTCACCCCGTCGCGAACCGCCGACCTTCTGATCGACAAGCCCAAGAAGCTCAGCGGTTTAGATCACAGCGCCACCCACGTCCTTTTGCCATTCAGTGGTAGACTGCTCTGGAACATGAAAGATCATCTGCCATGGCTAGAAGCTAACATTGGTGGGCCTGTTCTCCCTGAGGAAGGAAGAGCGTTGAGGCTATGGGAGGCCTATGATTAAGAGATGAAGCACATACTCATTCATGCGATTGGCCACCCAGTAACACAAAATAGGATTTGCAAGGTGGCTCAAAAGTAGGTAGCCAGGGTGGAAGCCAATTTCTTTGTTCTTGACTCAAGTTCGCTGTCATCATTCGCAACTAATCCTTTCATCAGACTCCACTGTCCGCCCAAAATCTGACTGCCACTTAGTGGTGTGTTAGTTATGTGTACCCATATAATCCATTGCGATGAATCTCATTGGTTCAATTGCATGGCTACTTTTGGGGCCATCGCTGTTGCTTAAACCACAGAGCCTAGGACTTGCCGATCAGAAGGTCGGCGGTTCGAATCCCCGCAATGACGGGGTGAGCTCCCGTTGCTTGGTCCCTGCTCCTGCCAACCTAGCAGTTCGAAAGCACGTCAAAGTACAAGTAGATAAATAGGTACCACTCCAGCGGGAAGGTAAACGGCGTTTCCGTGCGCTGCTCTGGCTCGCCAGAAGTGGCTTAGTCATGCTGGCCACATGACCCGGAAGCTGTACGCCGGCTCCCTCGGCCAGTAAAGCGAGATGAGCGCTGCAACCCCAGAGTCAGCCACGACTGGACCTAATGGTCAGGGGTCCCTTTACCTTTACCTTATAGTCTGCCTTGGAATAAGCAAGTTAAACCCCGAGGTTAATAGCCTGAACCTCTGTGAATCTGCTGAACTGGCCATTTCACCGGGCGATTCTCCAGCGCTATCTGACAACCAGACACACTGAACTGGGTGCCAGAGTCCAATTCTTACACACTTCTCGCCAGTACACTTTCAGCCTTTATAAACCAGATCCGTGCTCTGCAAAGCTGTCAACCACATCCTTTCTTTCCCAGGCATAACAAACGCGCGCAGGAAGGATCCGACATTTGCAAAACGCTTTCTTGTCAGATCACCAGGAGATTTCTCTAACGGCCCGAAAGAGCCAGCGACTCTTTGCCAGGAGACAAGATTTTCTGGACATCGTTGGCGCAGCATCCAATTAACATTATTATTATTAACAGGCTGCTTCTGTTTCTTATTTTCCTTCTCATGCACCTCTATCCAAGCCGTAAACAAAACCAGAGCTATCCTCTTTGCCTCCAGATGGTTCTGCTTTGCTGTCAAAAAAAAAAATTTCCTCATGCATAACCCAATTCCCACCAGAATGCAGGTCCACTTTTTCCTAACGCTCTTCAGTTTCACAGGCAAAGAAACACACAACCATTAACACACTTTTCCTTCTTCAGTTCTTCGGGAGGGGTGGCGAATCACCACTCTTTCTAATGACAAACTCAGGTAGTGAGGGCCCACAGGAATTAAACCAAACAACGCCAGTGAGAAATAAGAAAGCGAAACGAGAAGATTGTAGCAGCATCTATAGTAAAGGTAAAGGGACCCCTGACCATTAGGTCCAGTCGTGGCCGACTCTGGGGTTGCGGCGCTCATCTCGCTTTACTGGCCGAGGAAGCCAGCGTACAGCTTCCGGGTCATGTGGCCATCAGGACTAAGCCACTTCTGGCAAACCAGAGCAGCACACGGAAACGCTGTTTACCTTCCCACCGGAGCGGTACCTATTTATCTACTTGCTCTGGTGTGCTTTCGAACTGCTAGGTTGGCAGGAGCAGGGCCTGAGCAACGGGAGCTCACCCCGTCATTGCGGGGATTCGAACCGCTGACCTTCTGATCGGCAAGCCCTAGGCTCTGTGGTTTAACCCACAGCGCCACCCGCGTCCCTAGCAGCATCTATAGAGGAACCCAAATATTTTTTTAAAGTTTAAATAGGGGTTGGGTGGGAAATACACACACACACACACACACACACACACACACAGAGAGAGCACCCATGGAGAATTAAGTATGGTTAGTAGCCAGAGAGTTAAGAATGGAAGAAGGCAAACGTTTCTGCTCTGATCTCTTTCCCTCCCCACGCAGCGATGCTTCTATTCTGCTGCCGTTGGGCTTCTGTCAAATACTGTGTCATTCTCCTGTCTGCTGCGATAGAATTTTACATAATTAATTACACCATTGCTACACGATTCCACAATTTGTTCGAAGCAAACGCAACACAAATTGACTGCTTGTAATTGCTTGACTACTGTAATTCGCTCTACGCGGGGCTGCCCTTGAAGCTGACCCAGAAAATCCAGCGGGTGCAGAATGCTGCAGCGAGGCTCCTCACGGGGTCTCTGCCATGGGAGCATATTCACCCAGTGCTTTTCCAGCTGCACTGGCACCCGGTGGAGTACAGGGTCAGATTTAAGGTGCTGGTTTTGACCTTTAAAGCCCTTCATGGCCTAGGACCCTCGTACCTACGGGACCACCTCTCCCGGTATGCCCCACAGAGAGCCTCAAGGTCCATAAATAACAACACCCTAGAGGTCCCGGGCCCTAAGGAAGTTAGATTGGCTTCAACCAGAGCCAGGGCCTTTTCAACTCTGGCTCCGGTCTGGTGGAACGCTCTGCCTCATGAGACCAGGGCCCTGCAGGATCTGATTTCTTTCCGCTGGGCCTGTAAGACAGAGTTGTTCCGCCTGGCCTTTGGCTTGGAGCCAATTTGATTCCCTCCCTCTCTTTCTTTTTTCCTTTTCCTTCTCCTCCTGCGATGAGACATTTTAATGAGGCATTTTAATATTTTAACGTTGTATTTTAATTTTGTTTTAAGTTGTAATCATTCAACTTGTTTTTATTATTGCTTGTTAGCCGCCCTGAGCCCGGCCTTGGCTGGGGAGGGCGGGGTATAAATAAAGAATTATTATTTTTAAATTGGGGTGGGGTGAGGGAGGGAGTAATAAATTACGTGTCATTTGCAAATCGAAAGCAACAATTGCAATAATCAATCGCCGGGTTGATTTCTGTTCTGAGTATAAGCAATTGTCAGCAACTTCTCATTTTCTCTGGCATCCTTACACAGAACGTTGTGAGTCCTTTGGAGGAGAAAAACGGGAAAGAGGGGTCGGGGAGGGAGGGAACGGAACGGCCGGCAGGAGCAGGGTCCGTCTGTCCGTCTGTCTCTTTCAGGTACCAGTCGTCTTTGTGGCCAAACTCCCTACATGCCTAGGGGGCAGAGGAGCCACAGCTATGCAAGCAAGATTTCTGGCATTCCAAGTGGGATGGGAACGCCGTTCCGGGAAGCCCAAAGACGGAAGAGCACAGCTGCCGCAAAATTTCACATGCGCTGTGGAGGATCACAGCAGGTCTGGTTTACAGCTTCGGAGGAGGAAAGGCCACCCCCCCCCAGCCCCCTCCGTCCCAGGAAAGCAAAAGGGAGAGAGTGCCCTGCCGGGATTATCTCTGCTTGAGACGGGGCAGATATGGCAAAGAAAGTGACACACAACAAACAGCTGCGTCTGGGTTCTGAAGCAAAGATGTGCTTTGCTCCCGGTCTGTTCCTGTCCCTGCTGCTCAGTCCTGAAATTGGATTTATTCAACTGCAAGCTCATTACCAGCAAAGGGCCTGACGGGGGGCGGGGAGGGGGGAGAAAGAGGAATCTGCGGATGCGTTGCAAACATGGAAGAATGCAAAGCACGATCAGGATTCTGTTTTTATCTGTTTGTTCTTTGGAGTACAAAGTACATACAGTGCTACCTTGGTTCTCAAACTTAATCCGTTCCGGACGTCCGTTCCAAAACCAAAGCGTTCCAAAACCAAGGCACGCTTTCCCATAGAAAGTCATGCAAAATGGATTAATGCGTTCCAGACTTTTAAAAACAACCCCAAAACAGCAATTTAACATGATTTTTACTATCTAACGAGACCGCTGACCCATAAAATGAAAGCAATAAACAATGTACAGTGGTACCTCGGGTTAAGAACTTAATTCGTTCCGGAGATCCGTTCTTAACCTGAAACTGTTCTTAAGCCGAGGTACCACTTTAGCTAATGGGGCCTCCTGCTGCTGCTGCCGCCGCGCAATTTCTGTTCTCATCCTGAAGCAAAGTTCTTAACCCAAGGTATTATTTCTGGGTTAGCGGAGTCTCTAACCTGAATTGTCTGTAACCTGAGGTACCACTGTACTGCAGTCACACATTCAATCAATCAATCAATCAATCAGTGGCCAGACTGGGTTCCACACAGTCACAAAAACAAAACAAAAAGAGCAGCAAAAACAAAAACACAAAAATAAACAGCAAAAACAGACAGACCTCAGAGTAACTCTCACATCCGAAGTGTAACACTAAAAATGGAGCACGTTCGGCTTCCGAAAAAAGTTCGCAAACTCGAACACTTACTTCCAGGTTTGCAGTGTTTGAGTACCGAGGCGTGTTTGAGAACCAAGGTACCACTGTATGAGGACCTGCTCAAGACATTTTGCTGCCTGAGGCAAAGGGCAATCTCTCAGTTATCATCATTATTTTTGCCCTAGACCTGTAGATCTCAGGGGAGGTTCACAACATAAAATCACAACATAAAGAACCCAAAAGACATAATATAGAAACAAAGTCAACCCAATAATTCCTCCCTCCCACAATACATTTTAAAAGGCCTGGTTAAAGAGGAACGTTTTCGCCCAGTGCCTATGAAGTAGCCAAGAGGGCCTCTCTGGGGCGAGTATTCCACAAACGGGGAGCCACCACAGAAAAGGCCCTGTTCTCGTCTTGCCACCCTCCAGACCTCTCGTGGAGGAGGCACACAAAGAAGGGTCTCAGAGGATGATCTCAGGGTCAGGGTAGGGTCATATGGAGAGTGGCGGTCTTTGCAGTCCTGAGCCATTCTTTTAAATGTGTTTCTGTCAGAGGGGTTATTGGGTTTTTTGTTTCGTTTTCATTTTGTATTTTGTGTTCTCTCTGCGCATTTTCAGGTTGTGAGTCACCCTGTGATCTTCAGACAAAGGGCAGTATCCAAATTAAATTCAGGACAATAGAATCCTCTCTTGTGCCATGACCCAGGCAAACCTGAAACTCAAAACTGAGCCAGCAAACTTGTTATAGCAGAGTCTATTTACTACTGCGAACCATTTCTAACTTCACAAACTATTATCCTTAACCTTCATAATATCCCAGCCTGCAGTGACTAATATGGCAGGTATTTTGCCTTTTACATGCCAACCGGTCGTCAAAATTCATCTCAGGAATTAAAAAGGCACATACAGAAGTCAATTGGACTGGTAGTTGAATCTTACTCCAATTCTGGTGAAAGGATAGCGACTTATTTGATGATGATGATGATGATGATGGGCAACAGGCTAGCTTAGCAGGTAAAAAGGTAAAGGACCCCTGAATGGTTAATGTAATGGTTCTAGGGGTTGCTCGTGCGTAAGCTTGTCCCAACGTTTGGCTGGGTTGCCTAAGTGAACCTTTCCTGTCCGGGCAGCCACTCGCCCGTGACTGTCTCAATCGCTGGCAGAATCCGTCAGTGGGCGTTTCTTAAACTTCTTCCAGCGAAGATGTTCTTTGACGCCTAGTCTTCTCCTACTCTCCCTGCGCGGAAGCCTTCTGCGCAAGGAGGGCGTAGGCAGCGGAGGACCCCTTCTCTCCCCGCTGGTCCCCGGCAAGGAGTCATGGGACCGCCTCACCGATTCCCCCATCTCCCACCCTTCTCCACTGGAGCTACGCTGATTCTCTCCCCCAGAAGATGGGCTGCCTCTCCCAATCCTGGGACGCTCTCTGGGATCCCTTCGGAGCTTGCTCTCTCCCTCGGACACTGATGGCAGTTCCCTGACAGTTACGTCCAATCAAAGGCAACTATGGGGTTGCAGCGCTCATCTCGCCTTCAGGCCGAGGGAGCCGGCATTTGTCCACAGACAGCTTTCTGGGTCATGTGGCCAGCAAGACTAAACCGCTTCTGGTGCACCGGGACACCGTGACGGAAACCAGAGTGCCTTTTATCTTGCCATTTACCATTTAACTTCCCGCTGCAGCAGTACCTATTTATCTACTTGCACTGGCATGCTTTCGAACTGCTAGGTTGGCAGGAGCTGGGACAGAGCAACGGGAGCTCACCCCGTCACGGGGATTTGAACCGCTGACCTTCCAATAAGCAAGCCCAAGAGGCTCAGCGGTTTAGACCACAGCGCCACCTGCGTCCCTTTAGCTTAGCAGGTGTAGGGCAGGTCATATGGCACTCAAGCACTGGACACTCGCCCCACATCAGAACCAGGTGCCTCCTCACTCGGCCTCGCTGGGCCGGAATACACTGACATATTTAATAGAATCATAGAATCATAGAGTTGGAAGAGACCACAAGGGCCATCGAGTCCAACCCCCTGCCAAGCAGGAAACACCATCAGAGCACTCCTGACATATGGTTGTCAAGCCTCTGCTTAAAGACCTCCAATGAAGGAGACTCCACCACACTCCTTGGCAGCAAATCCCACTGTCAAACAGCTCTTACTGTCAGGAAGTTCTTCCTAATGTTTAGGTGGAATCTTCCTTCTTGTAGTTTGGATCCATTGCTCCGTGTCCGCTTCTCTGGAGCAGCAGAAAACAACCTTTCTCCCTCCTCTATGTGACATCCTTTTATATATTTGAACATGGCTATCATATCCCCCCTTAACCTCCTCTTCTCCAGGCTAAACATGCCCAGCTCCCTTAGCCGTTCCTCATAAGGCATCGTTTCCAGGCCTTTGGCCATTTTGGTTGCCCTCCTCTGGACACGTTCCAGTTTGTCAGTGTCCTTCTTGAACTGTGGTGCCCAGAACTGGACACAGTACTCCAGGTGAGGTCTGACCAGAGCAGAATACAGTGGCACTATTACTTCCCTTGATCTAGATGCTATACTCCTATTTGTAGGTGTTTTTGGTCACCATGTGAAACAGAATTACAGGCCAGATGGATCCTTGGTGGAAGGCTCCTGTCTGGACATCGGGCCAGCCTTTCATAAAGGTAAAGGGACCCCTGACCATTAGGTCCAGTCGTGGCCGACTCTGGGGTTGCGTGCTCATCTCGCTTTATTGGCCGAAGGAGCCGGCGTACAGCTTCCGGGTCATGTGGCCAGCATGACTAAGCTGCTTCTGGCGAACCAGAGCAGCGCACGGAAATGCCGTTTACCTTCCCGCCAGAGTGGTACCTATTTATCTACTTGCCCTTTGACGTGCTTTCGAACTGCTAGGTTGGCAGAAGGGACCGAGCAACGGGAGCTCACCCCGTCATGGGGATTCGAACCGCCGACCTTTCGATCGGCAAGTCCTAGGCTCTGTGGTTTAACCCACAGCACCACCCGTGTCCCTCCAGCCTCTCCTAGCGCCGATGAAATTCTGCGCCCGATGGCTGGCGCCCCATTGCTTCCCACTGCCCGATGCGATTGTGTCGCGAAGGCCGGAGCGGGGAATCCAAGGTCCGCCGAGGCATAGCCGCCCGTGGCGAGGAGCTGAGCGCCTGTCACTCAGCATCTTTCCCAAATGTGCAGTTGGCAGGAAAGATCAGGGACTGAGCGCTGCTCTCCGGGAAGAGGCCATATTAACTCTTCTCCCCTGCTCCTTCCTCGGGGGTTCGGAACTGTTTCTGATTTCGCTAATGAGGCAGAAATATGCAGGCACTGGGGACTCCAGAGTCGCCCCCTCCCCGCTCGGCAGCTGTTTTTCTGCTGTCAGAGCCTCTGCTACTAAATCTCCCCTGTGGAGGCACAAAGTCCTTCTCTTTTGGGGGGGAGAGCGAGGCGCTCAGCACAGCTCTGGGGCAAGAGGATGTGACCCTAGCCCTCTGGGGTATCTCGGGCTCTGCTGCTTATGCCCAGAGGCGTGTCCTGAGTCTGTGGGCTACCAAAGGAACATAACAGGTCTATCTAGCTGAGGGTTGTCTATACAGTGGTACCTCGGGTTACATACGCTTCAGGTTACATACGCTTCAGGTTACAGACCCCGCTAACCCAGAAATAGTGCTTCAGGTTAAGAACTTTGCTTCAGGATAAGAACAGAAATCAGGCTCCGGCAGTGCGGCAGCAGCAGGAGGCCCCATTAGCTAAAGTGGTGCTTCAGGTTAAGAACAGTTTCAGGTTAAGAACGGACCTCCAACAAAGTACTTAACCTGAGGTGCCACTGTATTATTTTTATTATTAATAATTTCATATATATATGAAATATACATATACACACACAGTGGTACCTCAGGTTACAGACTCCACTAACCCAGAAATAGTGCTTCAGGCTAAGAACTTTGCTTCAGGATAAGAACAGAAATCAGGCTCCGGCAGTGCGGCGGCAGCAGCAGGCCCCATTAGCTAAAGTGGTGCTTCAGGTTAAGAACAGTTTCAGGTTAAGAACGGACCTCCAGAACGAATTAAGTACTTAACCCGAGGTACCACTGTCCCTCCTGCCTGGAACTGCTGGCACTCAACCGGATCCATGGGAAAGGGAGGCTGTGAGGGATGATCTAGCAAGGAGGAAGGAGATCTTGTTGTTTTCTGGGGATCAAGCAGGTGGAGCAAACCCTTCTGAGGAAAGGCTGGAACATTTGGGGCTTTTCAATTATCTTATATTTCATTTTATTTGTACCCCGCCCATCTAACCGGGTTGCCTCAGCTGCTCTGGGTGGCTTCCAAACTACAAACTACACATTAAAAAAGCTTCCCTAAACAGGGCTGCCTTCAGATGTCTTCCAAAAACCAGATTGTTTTATTCCTTGACATCTGACAGGAGGGCATGACACGGAGAGGGTGCCACCACCGAGAAGGCCCTCTGCCTGGTTCCCTGTAACCTCACTTCTCTCAGGGAGGGAACCGCCAGAAGACCCTCGGAGCTGGACCTCAGTGTCCGGGCAGAACGATGGGGGTGGAGATACTCTTTCAGTTATACAGGGATACTTCGAATTGTGCCCAGAATTTGGAGGAAAAGTGAGTAAATAGACACATGACAGAGGTAATCAAAATTACGTTTTTCTCAGCGGAACGGTCTCCCTTGGGAGGTTATGGACTCTCCGTCCTTGGAGGTTTTTAAAGCAGAGATTGGATGGCCATCTGTCCTGGCTGTTTGAGCTGAGATTCCTGCATTGTAAAGGGTTGGACTAGATGACCCCAAGGGGGCCCTCCACAGTTCTATGATTCTCTGTGTCCTAACACTAGAACCCATGGAAATCCAATGAAGCTGGAAACCGGAAGATTCAGGACAGACAAAGTCCTACTTCACAGAGCATGTTAAATGTAAGAGAACATGTAAGACTAAGAGTACTGTATTTTTTGCTCTGTAAGACTCACTTTTTCCCTCCTAAAAAGTAAGGGGAAATGTGTGTGCGTCTTATGGAGTGAATGCAGGCTGCGCAGCTATCCCAGAAGCCACAACAGCAAGAGGGATTGCTGCTTTCGCTGCGCAGCGATCCCCTCTTGCTGTTCTGGCTTCTGAGATTCAGAATATCTTTTTTCTTCTTTTCCTCCTCCAAAAACTAGGTGCATCTTGTGGTCTGGTGCGTCTTATAGAGCGAAAAATACGATATGTAAGAATAAGATGTAAATAAAGCTGATTGATTTGAGTGTGCAGCCTGCATTATGTTCACAGCAGTGGCATAGCGTGGAGGGACAGAGGGGGTGGTGGTCTCAAGGACAAAATTCTGAGAGGGGCACAACCAGGCACCCCCATGACATGCTCCCTTATTAAGGCTGCAAGGCTGAGCTCCTGCCATCTTCTTAAGCTGCAAGAAGGCAAGCTGTGCCCAGGTTGGGCCACGCATTTCTCCAACCCAACTGCCCAGTCTACCAGGAGGGAGCAAGCCTTGCTTTGCCCCGGGCACCAGCAACACACGCTATGTCACTGGTCACAGAAAGCCTTTCAATACACACATACAACGCCAGCCAAATGAACGAACGCCTCTGCAGAAATGTCATTCCGAAGGAGGAAAAGTTAATTAAACTGAGGGAAGGGCACAACTGTAAAAAATTAGAATGACATTACGATCAGCACTTCAAATGCCCAAGGGGACATGAGTCTGGAGTTTGGCAAAAGCCCTGATCGCAACAGAAGTATCCTTTGTGAGTATATATGCGTGGAAAGTCATGCAAAACCCAACTTCTACTCTGTTCCAAGGCATCGCTCTAGCCCAAGAGAACAAGTCAACATCCTTTGGGTACCACAAAGTGCTCTGCGAAATGATAGCCACCTGCCAGTTTTCCACTGGTGCCCTCTCCCTCCCTCTGTTGCTGTCTTGCGACCAGAAAACTCCGTAGTATCGTGCTGTCGCTGCAAACACGCAAATCAGGACTTGCTTTGCACTGACAATGAAACCCTTCTGATGTCATCATCTGATGTCATAATATCAGCACGGCCCATGTGTCAAATGGGTGGGGCAGTCGAGATTCAGGTCCTCCACCTGTGTCCTAATAATAATAATAATAATTTATTATTTATACCCCACCTATCTGGCTGAGTTTCCCCAGCCACTCTGGGCGGCTCCCAATCAAGTGTTAAAAACAATACAGCGTTAAATATTAAAAACTTCCCTGAACTGCCTTCAGGTGTCTTTTAAAGATAGGATAGCTACTTATTTCTTTCACATCTGAAGGGAGGGTGTTCCACAGGGCGGGCGCCACCACCGAGAAGGCCCTCTGTCTGGTCCCCTGTAACTTTACTTCTCGCAATGAGGGAACCGCCAGAAGGCCCTCGGCGCTGGACCTCAGTGTCCGGGCAGAACGATGGGGGTGGAGACGCTCCTTCAGATATACTGGGCCCAGGCCGTTTAGGGCTTTAAAGTTCAGCACCAACACTTTGAATTGTGCTCGGAAACGTACTGGGAGCCAATGCAGATCTCTCAGAACCGGTGTTATGTGGCCTTGGCGGCCGCTCCCAGTCCCCAGTCTAGCTGCCGCATTCTGGATTAATTGCAGTTTCCAGGTCACCTTCAAAGGTAGCCCCACATAGAGCGCGTTGCAGTAGTCCAAGGAGGAGATAACTAGAGCATGCACCACTCTGGAGAGACAGTCTGCAGGCAGATAGGGTCTCAGCCTACGTACCAGATGGAGCTGGTAAACAGCTGCCCTGGATACAGATTTGACCTGTGCCTCCATGGACAGCAGTGAGTCCAAAATGACTCCCAGGCTGCGCACCTGGTCCTTCAGGGGCACAGTTGCCCCATTCAGGACCAGGGAGTCCTCCACACCTGGCCGCCTCCTGTGCCCCCAAAATAGTACTTCTGTCTTGTCAGGATTCAACCTCAATCAGCAGGGCTGAATGGGAAGCTCATTGCTGGAAGGTGCCACCAACCCACCTCTCCTCCTCCAGGTGTCTCCCCATAATGCCAAGCCCTGCAGGTGAAGCAGGGGCACCGGAATGCTGAGTGCAAGTGCGCCATTTTTAAAACTAGACGTTACCAGGAAGATCCAGAACGCGAGGGAACAGCCAACATCCTTGGGGAGCTGCCAGGACACTTGCGCCCCAATGAGGCCATCCCTGTGCCCCTATTTTCCATCTTCCCAATGAGCAACAGGTGGCCATTTCCACACAACACCAGAGCAGTGCCGGATTTACGCATAAGCTAAATAAGCTATAGATTAGGGCCCCACTCTCTTGCCGGCCCCCCAAAAAACTGGATGTACATTTCCAAAACATAAGATTAAAAAACAAATCAAATAAAACTCACACACAGCAACAGTGTTTTGTGTTGTGTAGGCTCCTATGATGTAAGTCATGGGCCCTGCCTGCTAGCCTGCTCCCTAAAATATCACTGGTTTGCTCCTTTCTATATATAGAGTAAGAGATGCAGGTGGTGCTGTGATCTAAACCACTGAGCCTCTTGATCAGAAGGTTGGCGGTTCGAATCCCCACAACAGGGTGAGTTCCCGTTGTTCGGTCCCAGTTCCTGCCAACGTAGCAGTTCGAAAGGACGTCAAAGTGCAAGTAGATAAATAGGTACCACTCTGGCGGGAAGGTAAACGGCGTTTCTGTGCACTGCTCCAGTTCTTCAGAAGCGGCTTCCGCGGATTCCGTTCTTAGACCAAGGTAAAGTTCGCAAACCGGGACACGTTTTGCAGAGTTTGCAAAACGAATCGTTTGTAAACTGGGCTGTTCTTAAACCGAGGTACCACTCTGTGTGTGTGTGTGTGTACTTTTGCAAAGCAGTTTCCACAAATAAATGCATTTTTGTAATTACTAACATAAGTATTTCTGTGCGCACTCAGCCCCGAAAGGTGCCTGTTTCTCTACACGTTGCATGGCTGTAAATTTCGGAGAAGGGTGCATTTCGAAAGTTGGTTCTGTGTTTTGGTTCTCGTGCTATTTCGGAAAGGGCAGATTTGGCAGGTTTTCCTGTAGCTGCAAACCGAATTTGATCTCTCTCCCACCGCCGGGTATAAATAAAAATAAAACGAGCATTAGCGAGATAGTAATGACTGTGTCAATGGTTCAGGGAATTCTTCCTCCAGGTTCTTTGGCAGAAAGTGAAATGGCAAAATCAAAGTATTCGGTAAACCCGAGGGAGCAAAACACCTCTGCTCCCTTTGCTGCAAAAGAGGAGCGTCTCGGATGCTTTCAAAACTATTTCAAAGAGCCCTCGGCTACCTTTTTATCCACCTCAGTTTCCAAGACACGATGGTTTGTCAATCCAGGTTCACATTCACCTTCCCGGGATGTTGATGGAGATGTTAAAAAGGGCGAGGGTTCATCTTAATTAACGCCAGCTCATTATCTTTCTGGCAAGTTTCCACGCTCATGAAAATCTTGCCGGAGAGATGTGCAAGCAGGGGCCTGCAAGGAGAGGCCTGAGATGGGTGCCCTCTGGGAGATTATGCAACCCAGTCGAGTAGAAGCCAAGCATTGGAAATTGCCTGCTCAGAATTGTTGTTGTTTAGTCGTTTAGTCGTGTCCGCCTCTTCGTGACTCCCTGGACCAGAGCACACCAGGCACTTCTGTCTTCCACTGCCTCCCGCAGTTTGGTCAAACTCATGCTGGTAGCTTCGAGAACACTGTCCCACCATCTCGTCCTCTGTCGTCCCCTTCTCCTTGCGCCCGCCATCTTTCCCAACATCAGGGTCTTTTCCAGGGAGTCTTCTCTTCTCATGAGGTGGCCAAAGTCTTGGAGCCTCAGCTTCAGGATCTGTCCTTCCAGTGAGCACTCAGGGCTGATTTCCTTCAGAATGGAGAGGTTTGATCTTCTTGCAGTCCATGGGACTCTCAAGAGTCTCCTCCAGCACCATCACTCAAAAGCATCCATTCTTAGCTCCCCAAGATCTCAGGCAGAGATAGAAAGGGAGAACACGGCCAGCCGAGGTCCTCTACAGCAGGGGTCAGCAAACATTTCCAGCAGGGGGCCGGTCCACTGTCCCTCAGACCTTGTGAGGGGCTGAACTATATTTTTTTTGGGGGGGTGAACGAATTCCTATGCCCCACAATAAACCTAGAGGTGCCTTTCAAATCAAAGGACACATTCTACTCATGTAAAAATACGCTGATTCCCGGACCGACCACGGGCCAGATTTAGAAGGCGATTGGGCCGGATCCGGCCCCCGGGCCTTAGTTTGCCTACCCATGGTGTTGGCACCCACCCTTCTTCTGATAGGAAATGCTCTGTGGTGGGGAGACAGCAAGAAACGCCGGGGTCAAGAATGTTGGAGGATGTTCATACACATCTGGGTGGTATTTGTACCTGTTTAGGGAAGTTTTTAATGTTTGATGTTTTACTGTGTTTTTAATATTCGGTTGGAAGCTGCCCAGAGTAGCTGGGGAGGGCTGGCAAGATGGGAGGAGTATAACTAATAAATTATTATTAGTACTATTACAGTCATACCTCGGAAGTAGAACAGAATCTGTTCCGGAAGTCCATTTGACTTCCGAAATGTTCAACTTCCAAAACGCATCTTCTGATTGGTTACAGGAAGCTTTTGCAGCCAATCAGACGCCGTGGAAGCCCCATCGAACTAAATAATATTGATTTATACTGATAATTTGATATTTTAAGTGCTATATTGTTCTTATTTTAATGGAACTCAGAAACCTACAGTCTGAGATGTACTTGATTTTAACGTAATATAATTTATTAATTTTATCTTGTTATACCTGTGTTGCTGTATGATGTATTGAATATGGGCCTTTGGCCGTAATAAACTATCTATCTAAGCCCTGTCGGACGTTCGAGTTCCAAAAGAACGTTTGAAAACGTTTGACTCCCAAGGCACTCGGAAGCCGAGATACGACTGTATTATTATTATTATTATTATTACTACTACTACTACTACTACTACTACTATTACTATCATCATCATCTATTCATTTTTCACTTTGTGCACGTAAATAAATGAAATACCAGGGTTGGGGTGGGCATGGAATGAGCCCTAAGGTAAAGGGACCCCTGACCGTTAGGTCCAGTCATGGCTGACTCTGGGGTTGCAGCACTCATCTCGCTTTACTGGCCGAGGAAGCCGGCGTACAGCTTCCGGGTCATGTGGTCAGCATGACTGAGCCGCTTCTGGCGAACCAGAGCAGAAACGCTGTTTATCTTCCCACTGGAGTGGTACCTATTTATCTACTTGCACTTTGAGGTGCTTTCGAACTGTTAGGTTGGCAGGAGCAGGGACCGAGCAACGGGAGCTCACCCCGTCATTGCGGGGATTCGAACCGCCAACCTTCCAATTGGCAAGTCCTAGGCTCTGTGGTTTAACCCACAGTGCCCCCTGCATCCCTACTTTCCATCAAAACCCACCAATTACACACACAAAGGCATGGCTCTCCAGAAAGTGAAGCTTTTCTCCCAGAAGCATGGACTGGTGCAAAAGAGTGCAGAGATCGTCTTCAGTCCCTCCCTCTGTTTTCAAACAACTTCCCTCCTTTATAGGACTGGGTCGGAAGTCAACAAGAGTTTGCAATAAACTGTCCAAGAGTCGTCCTAGGATCCCATGCCAAAACCAACATTGTTAAAAGGGCCATGAAGCCACCAAGCTTTGCACAGAAGCTTGCTTCGGGAATGAGAGCTCAATGGTCCCACAGATTGCAAGAGAAAGGTACGGGGGCTCAGCTTTGCTTGGGAACTCTCTATCCCATGGGTGGGGGTCTTCTTTGGCTCCATGGACCAGATCTTCATCAGGACCGGCCTCGTGAACCAAATTGGATAGGTGGGTGGGGCTGGAAGCGACAAGGACACCAGGTGTTTCGGCACTTTGACGTCCCAAAGTCGGGACGTCAAAGCTCCTTGCTAAAGCAAGAGCCCTCATTTTTTATCAGGCGTTTTAACGTGACCCCCTTCCGGATTGCACTGAATCCTGCCAAACTGAGCAGGATTTAACCTCCTCCCCATCAGCTGATGCAGAACTGGCATGCACAGCCAATGCAGAAGTAATCACATCGCTTTCTGAGTGACCAGTCAACTCTTTGCGCCATTTCTTTAATTTGTATTATGTTTTACAAGCTCACTAAATGAAAGAACAAAAACAACAACAACTAACTTGATAGCAATCATATAACACTCTGACAAACACCCTCCTCTCAGCTCCAATAAAGGTAAAGGGACTCCTGACCGTTAGGTCCAGTCGTGACCGACTCTGGGGTTGTGGCACTCATCTCGCTTTACTGGCCGAGGGAGCCGGCGTACAGCTTCCGGGTCATGTGGCCAGCAGGACTAAGCCGCTTCTGGTGAACCAGAGCAGCGCACGGAAACGCCGTTTACCTTCCCGCCGGAGCAGTACCTATTTATCTACTTGCACTTTGACGTGCTTTCGAACTGCTAGGTTGGCAGGAGCAGGGACCGAGCAACGGGAGCATCGCGGGGATTCGAACCACTGACCTTCTGATCGGCAAGCCCTAGGCTCTGTGGTTTAACCCACAGCGCCACCCGCATCCCCTCATCTCCAGTACTTAATCAATAGCCGAATCCTACTGTGACCTGAGTGGCTCATTGCCCAAACAAGATGACAAGATGAAAACCTTTTGGGGAAAGTGCATTTCCACGGTTTGATGGCTCATAACACCTGATTGGCTCTCTATACACTTGTGCTCATTGGCTGCATTCAAATGAAGAAAATCTACCTCATATCAACCTAAGCAAATTGTGCTTCCTTTTTCTGGTTATTTGGCTCTAACTTTTGATAGAATACAGATCATTGAACAAACTTCATTGCGTTACATTCTTCATTAAATTATCTTTCCGTTGATAATGTAATTTTACGGTATTGCTCCAAAAAAAGAAGAAGAGTTTGGATTTGATAACCCGCTTTATCACTACCCGAAGGAGTCTCAAAGCGGCCAACATTCTCCTTTCCCTTCCTCCCCCACAACAAACACTCTGTGAGGTGAGTGGGGCTGAGAGACTTCAAAGAAGTGTGACTAGCCCAAGGTCACCCAGCAGCTGCATGTGGAGGAGCAGGGAAGCGAACCCGGTTCACCAGATTACGAGTCTACCGCTCTTAACCAATACACCACATTGGTTCTGGTGGTGTTATGCGACATCAAACCTCAGAAATTTCCCAAAAGGTTTCCACAGTTTTGTCCACCCGTGTACCTCTTGAGTAGTTGGGTAACCCCCTAATGTGAGGACCGAAAACAGCCTAGCTAGAAGAAATGGGAAGCGAAAGAGAGGAGCGGAACAAAGGAGAAGGGCGTTCAAGAAAGTAATTTCATGGGGCATGTATAGATGCTTTCAGACAAGCCAACCCTCTGTCTGCTCTTCTTGTCTTCTGACCCGTTCTTTTTTGACGAATGAGTCAACGAGAGCAGGGCGGCCGGTTCATTAACCAACCCCGCTGGGCAAATCCTCCTTTCACCTACTTTTGCACACTCCCTGGATGCTGCCCGCTGAGCAGGTGGTCTGAGGAGCGGAGACCAGTGAGTCACAGGTGAGGCCGGTTCTTCTCCGGGGTGGGTCCCCCAAAGCAAGCAGTTGATCCCACCTCCTGCTGCAGATCCCCAGAGAGATTTGAGATCAGGCCCTCAGTAACAGACCTTGCTGGCTGCTGGCTGAGAAAGCCACTTCCGGACACAAGATCTACCCACCCGGGAAGAATGGCAGATGAAGCTGATGGACTATATGGAAATGGCGGAAATGACTGGCAGAATCCGAGACCAGGGAGAAGAGTCGATGGAAGAAGATTGGAAGAAATTTAAAGTATATTTACAGAAATATTGCAAAATTGATGAATGTTAGAAGAATGCTGGAATGAAGTTATATGGCCTTAGCAGAAATGTTATAAAGAATTAAGCAAAAACTGATTGTTAACGGGCTAAATTTAAAGTTAGATTGTGTTAAGATAAATTATAGAACAAAAATTGAGAAAGAGGGAAAGGATTTGCTGAATTAGCTAATATGAACTAGAATACAAAAAAGGGAGGTGTGAGGAAGTCGAAGAAACAAGTAAATGAAAGATAAAGATATGGAATTTGGATGTGTTTTTAAATGTTTTGGGGTTTTTTTATGCTGTTTTGATGTATTGTTCTTTTTTCTTTTTCTTTTTTTTTACTTACTTTTGATATATTGCTTGTAAAATTTTTCATTGTTTCTTTTTTCTTTTACACTTTTTTCTGTAACTATAAAACTTTTAATAAATATCTTTTTAAAAGAGAGAGAGAGAAAGCCACTTCCACCTTAAGGAGGAGGTGGGGTTGGACGCTCTCATGACCCCTTCATGCACACGAGGGTGTATGGTCACTTCTGATGCAAGCGAAGCAAGGAGCATGGACCATGTATTGAATGGAGCTCCTCTAAGACCAGAGCCTTAAATTGTTTGATTGTGCCACCATGCTAGCCTCCAACACAAACAGTGCGGATTGGGCCCGTCCAGTGGCGTAGCGTGGGGGGTGCAGGGGGGGCCGGCCGCACCGGGCGCAACATCGGGGGGGGCGCTCGCACTCGCAGCTCTCTGCCCCTACCTGGCTCACTCTCTCTCACTGCAGCGCTGGCTGTGCGAATCCGATCCGAGCCGCCGGGTCGCCGCCCACTGTGGAGGGGAGGGTGCCAGGCGTGCGGTGCGGTGCGGAGAGAGAGTGAGGGACTATCTGGGGGAGGGACAGTGCAGCGGGGGGGGGCGCAAATTACTTGCCTTGCCCCGGGTTAGGGGGCGCAAATTACTTGCCTTGCCCCGGGTGCTGACAACCCACACTACGCCACTGGGCCCGTTACATCTACCTCCCTGAAGCTCAGAACTGGCAACCCACAGGGACATATGCCGAGTCCCTACCTGTACGCGTTGTACACCTATGACTGTATGTCACCTGATCCATCTACTGCAATTCTTAAGTTTGCAGATGATACTACCGTAATGGGTCTAATTACAGGTGGAGATGAATCAGCGTCCAGGGGGGAGGTTAAAAAAGGATCTACATGGTGCCTAGAGAATAACTTGCACCTAAAT
This sequence comes from Podarcis tiliguerta, assembly GCF_965153285.1. Taxonomy (NCBI): domain Eukaryota; kingdom Metazoa; phylum Chordata; class Lepidosauria; order Squamata; family Lacertidae; genus Podarcis; species Podarcis tiliguerta. The sequence continues at coordinate 6,008,350 of NC_139551.1, read as the reverse complement.
ATTAGCAAGTGGGACGCAGGGGGCGCTGTGGGTAAAACCTCAGCGCCTAGGACTTGCCGATCGCATGGTCGGCGGTTCGAATCCCTGCGGCGGGGTGCGCTCCCGTCGTTCGGTCCCAGCGCCTGCCAACCTAGCAGTTCGAAAGCACCCCCGGGTGCAAGTAGATAAATAGGTACCGCTTACCAGCGGGAAGGTAAACGGCATTTCCGTGTGCTGCGCTGGCTCGCCAGATGCAGCTTGTCACGCTGGCCACGTGACCCGGAAGTGTCTTCGGACAGCGCTGGCTCCCGGCCTCTAGAGTGAGATGAGTGCACAACCCTAGAGTCTGTCAAGACTGGCTCGTACGGGCAGGGGTACCTTTACCTTTACCTAAATATTAGCAAGACAAAGGAGATGGTGTTGGACTTTCAGAGGAAGAGAGGGGAACTAGCCCCGTTGTATATCAGGGGGGTTGTGTGGAGAGAGTCTCTTCCTTTAAATTTCTGGAAGTTTACCTTAGTGAAGACCTCACTTGGAAAAACAATATAGGCTGTAGGGTTAGAAGTAGAAGATAGTGTACAGTGGTGCCTCGCAAGACGAAATTAATTCGTTCTGCGAGTTTTTTCGTCTTGTGAATTTTTCGTCTTGCGAAGCACGGTTTCCCATAGAAAATGCATTGATGGTTTCCCATAGGAATGCATTGACGGTTTTAAGAAAATGGCGCAAGACGTTTTCGTCTTGCGAAGCAAGCCCATAGGGAAATTCGTCTTGCGAAGCAACTCAAAAAACTCTTTCGTCTTGCGAGTTTTTCGTCTTGCGAGGCATTCGTCTTGCGAGGTACCACTGTTTTTTAAAATAGTATTATTTGTAAGTGATAAACTGTGAAGATTTTTATGGTAAAAGTAAGCGTGATAAAAATTATTATATATGTTAACTGCTAAAGATGAGGTAAAATGAAAATCAGATGGGGGGGACTTGGGGAAGCCCACCTAACAATGTTTAGGAAAAAATAAGGATAAGACAAGAATGTGTTTGTATTGTTTTCCTGTTTGTGTTGTTTAGTTGTGTTATAAAATGAATAAAAAATTGAGGGTGGGGACAGGAAAAACAATATACCGTATTTTTCGCTCTATAAGACGCACCAGACCACAAGACGCACCTAGTTTTTGAAGAAGGAAAACAAGAAAAAAATAATATTCTGAATCTCAGAAGCCAGAACAGCTGCGCAGTGAAAGCAGCAATCCCTCTTGCTGTTCTGGCTTCTGGGATAGCTGCGCAGCCTGCATTCGCTCCATAAGACGCACACACATTTCCCCTTACTTTTTAGGAGGGAAAAAGTGAGTCTTACAGAGCAAAAAATACGGTAAGTCAGGTGGCTAGGAAGGCCCAACAGAGACTCCATTTCCTCAGGGTCTTGCGAGAGAACAGTGTTAAACAACAACTGATGACCTCCTTCAACCGGTCCACAATAGAAAGTGTCCTCTCATATTGTATCACAGTGTGGTACGTTGGCTTGACAGTCACAGACAGAAAGTCTTTACAGAGGGTGGTGAATACAGCATATGGGCTGCCCCCTGAGCCCCATAGATGACATTGCAAGGGATCGTTGCCTTAGGAGAGCGAGAAAAATTCTCAGGGACGATTAACACCCCGGCCAGCACCTCTTTAATCTTCTACCCTTGGGCAGGAGATATAGAAGTATAATCAGTTGTATGGTAAAGGGACCCCTGACCATTAGGTCCAGTCTTCAACGACTCTGGGGTTGCGACGCTCATCTCGCTTTATTGGCAGAGGGAGCTTCCGGGTCATGTGGCCAGCAGGACTAAGCCGCTTCTGGCGGACCAGAGCAGCGCACGGAAACGCCGTTTACCTTCCAGCCGGAGTGGTACCTATTTATATACTTGCAGTTTGACGTGCTTTCGAACTGCTAGGTTGGCAGGAGCAGGGACCGAGCAACGGGAGCTCACCCCGTCATTGCGGGGATTCGAACCACCAACCTTCTGATTGGTAAGTCCTAGGCTCCGTGGTTTAACCCACAGCGTCCCATAATCAGTCGTACCAACAGGCTAAAAAACAGTTTCTGTCCATGGGCCGTTAGGCTGCTGAACGGAAAATAATATAGTGCAACTGACTTTCGGGGTTGGTGTGTTGTGCGACAAGCACATAGAGAGCAATGAAATTGAATGTTTGTGGAGGGGGGGTGGCTCAGTTAATTTCATTGTACACAGGTTGTACATGGACAACAAAGGTATTATTATTATTATCTTCAAAGCAGTTCCCGGTTTTTGGCTGAAGACAGGGCGTGCTAATGAGTTTCCCCTGTCGCTCCGTCCTCTTTCCCTCTTCCTTCCAAGCTACCATATATGTACAAAAAGTCACACATGGAACATTTAACAAGCTTTGTGCCTTCGCCCCTACAATGGGGGCAGTGCTGGCCCCCCCAGGGCCCACAACCGCCCCCCCACCAAGACTTTCCCTCCTCCTCTTTCTGCAGAAATGTGACCGCCTGCACAGCAGAGCGAAGCACTTCATAAAAGTCACAAGAACACAACAGGGCGGGCTGTGTGTGTGTGTGTTCTTTTTCTAAAGAAGAAAACGCAAGTGGGGAGAGAGATAACTCTTCTCGCTTCCCAAACGCAGAGGTGAAACGAAACACATTTCTTTGCTCGCTCTCTCCGGCGCTGAAAACAGCCGTGAAAGGGAACGGGGCCGCACTAAACCCAGCTGGAGCTAGTCAGAGGAAGGGAGAAAGGAATTCTTCACATGCTTTCCTTTATCCCGTGGAAGATTCCACTGCCCTGGACTGGGTCCAGTTCTGAAGCAGCAGAACGCAGGTTCAAGCGGAGGGCCTCTCGCTCCGGATGCCCGCAACCGAAGGCGCATCACGGGACAGTCACAAATAAGGGCGTAAGTATGCTGGCCCTGGGACACGGATGGCGCTGTGGGTTAAGCCACAGAGCCTAGGGCTTGCCGATCAGAAGGTTGGCGGTTCGAATCCCCACGACGGGGTGAGCTCCCGTTGCTCGGTCCCTGCTCCTGCCAACCTAGCAGTTCGAAAGCACGTCGAAGTGCAAGTAGATAAACAGGTACCGCTCCAGTGGGAAGGTAAACGGCGTTTCTGTGTGCTGCTCTGGTTTCCATGTTCTGCTCTGGTTCGCCAGAAGCGGCTTAGTCCTGCTGGCCACATGACCCCGAAGCTGCACGCTGGCTCCCTTGGCCAATAAAGCGAGATGAGCGCCGCAACCTCAGAGTCGGCCACGACTGGACCTAATGGTCAGGGTCCCTTTACCTTTTATGCTGGCCCTTGGGGTAACCCGAGCAACATGGTCCAGGTGTGGTCCCGAATCCAAAGGATCAAGGCAGGAAACCAGGCAGGAAACCAGGCAAGGACAGGTACAGGATCTCAGGCAGGATCTAGCAAACAGCAGTGTTGCTCCCACAACCTGGGACAGGGTCCAACAGCCTTTTATCTCTGTCGGGGTAACGGCCAGTCCTGATCCCCCAGCGACTCACCTCCCTGTCTCGCATGAAGGCGAGCACTCCTCCTGCGAGTACTCGGGTCTCTCCTTCTCTCATAGCTTAGTCTCTGCAGCTCGGGAGACGTCAGTGGGTTACTAGACCCAGGGGCCACCTCAGCCTCCCCTGACCCAACCGGTAGTGGAGCAGCTGTAAGTGATGGCCCAGCTGAAGGCAACGAGGTCATCCCCGCATCTGGAGCCAGGGCAGGCTCAGGCCCCTGACTCGGCCCAGCTGGTGTTTGTTGCAGGAGAACCTGTGCAGACTGGGACTCATCAGGATCAGGCCCAGGCTTGGTTCAGATGGTGCCTGAGGCATTTTTTGCGGTGTGTCAAAATTCCATGGATGGGAACGCATTAGAAATTTCCCCATAGGAATCAATAGAAATTGTCAACTTGTTATGTGAACACTCGCCTGACAAACGATTCCTGAGAACACCTTGTGTTCAGGTAGAAGAAGAAGAAGAGTTTGGATTTGATATCCCGCTTTATCACTACCCGAAGGAGTCTCCAAGCGGCTAACATTCTCCTTTCCCTTCCTCCCCCACAACAAACACTCTGTGAGGTGAGTGGGGCTGAGAGACTTCAGATAAGTGTGACTGGCCCAAGGTCACCCAGCAGCTGCAGGTGGAGGAACGGGGAAGCGAACCCAGTTCACCAGATTACGAGTCTACCGCTCTTAACCACTACACCACACTGTCTGGAATCCTGGAGAGCTGCTGCTGCAAGCCAGTGCAGCCAATACTGGACTAAATGGGCCAATGGTCTGATTCCATATAAGCAGCCCATATAAGGAGCTCTCTGGATTCCTAAGGGCTATAGCAGCGCTTATTTTAGGATATCTCCCCATTCAGAGAAGTGCTTATAACAATATACTGACAACCATTATTTCTTCAAGGCACTGCTCTTTGAATAAATAAATCCTTCTGCCTCTGTTTGTTTTAGTTGGTTGTATTAAGTGGTTTAAGAAACCAAACAAGCCCGAAAGCTGTCTTATTATTATTTTTAAAAAACCCAATGTGGGTACCATTGAATGTTAGTCATAGAGATGACCTACTGAAATCAATGGAGTTAAAGTTAAAAGGTAAAGGGACCCCTGACCATTAGGTCCAGTCGCGGCCGACTCTGGGGTTGCGGCACTCATCTCGCTTTATTGGCCGAGGGAGCCGGCGTACAGCTTCCGGGTCATGTGGCCAGCAGGACTAAGCCGCTTCTGGCGAACCAGAGCAGCGCACGGAAACATCGTTTCCCTTCCCGCCGGAGTGGTACCTATTTATCTACTTGCACTTTGACGTGCTTTCGAACTGCTAGGTGGGCAGGAGCAGGGACCGAGCAACAGGAGCTCACCCCGTCGCGGGGATTCGAACCGCCGACCTTCTGATCGGCAAGTCCTAGGCTCTGCGGTTTAACCCACAGCGCCACCTGCGTCCCTAGCCCATTAAATTCAGTATGACTTAGTTTGCTGCCTCCCTGTGAATTGTTATTTTATTACGGTATGACACTTTGGGGGTTGTTTTTGGACGGGAGGTAGGTGAAGATTTTGAAGGATTGCGGGAACCAAATTTATCCCCAATCGCTACTTACTAGAGAGTAGGCCTTATTGGACCCAACAGGGCTTGCTTCTGAGTAACCTTGGCCTGCTATGAATCTGTGTTTACCTGTGTTTCAGATCCTACACATAGATGGGGCGGGGGTGGTGGAGATTTATCACAGAACCGCTGAAGTGAAAAGGGATCTCCTTAAACTAAGGGGGGGATATGACAATTTTGGTTTCTCTCTGTTTCTCACCCCCCCTCAAAAAAATTAATTTCAGACCTCCACATTTCTGCAGCAATGTGCAGTATCGTAAAGTCGTTAAAATACAACAACGGTTCAGTGCGAAATTCTCCCAAGCTACACATTATTTACAAAGCCATTCCCCCCCCCCAATGCAATGCACTATTGGTCCTTTTTCACCAATATTTTTATGTACACGTCCCCTTAGTATGTGCCTTTTTTTGTACATGGCTCCTGGCTGTAGAGCGGTATTACAAAATTCAGGGAAGGGCAAGAATTCAGAAAGACTGCTTCGTTTCAAAGGCTGGACTGGATAAATCCCAAACTGGAATTAAGATTGCCAGAAGAAATATCAACAACCTCAGATATACAGATGACACAACTTTGATGGCAGAAAGTGAGGAGGAATTAAAGAACCTTTTAATGAGGGTGAAAGAGGAGAGCGCAAAATATGGTCTGAAGCTCAACATCAAAAAAACGAAGATCATGGCCACTGGTCCCATCACCTCCTGGCAAATAGAAGGGGAAGAAATGGAGGCAGTGAGAGATTTTACTTTCTTGGGCTCCATGATCACTGCAGATGATGACAGCAGCCACGAAATTAAAAGACGCCTGCTTCTTGGGAGAAAAGTGATGACAAACCTAGACAGCATCTTAAAAAGCAGAGACATCACCTTGCCGACAAAGGTCCGTATAGTTAAAGCTATGGTTTTCCCAGTAGTGATGTATGGAAGTGAGAGCTGGACCATAAAGAAGGCTGATTGCCGAAGAATGGATGCTTTTGAATTCTGGTGCTGGAGGAGACTCTTGAGAGTCCCATGAACTGCAAGAAGATCAAACCTCTCCATTCTGAAGGAAATCAGCCCTGAGTGCTCACTGGAAGGACAATCGTGAAGCTGAGACTCCAGTACTTTGGCCACCTCATGAGAAGAGAAGACTCCCTGGAAAAGACCCTGATGTTGGGAGAGATTGAGGGCACAAGGAGAAGGGGACGACAGAGGACGAGATGGTGGGACAGTGTTCTCAAAGAGACCAACATGAGTTTGACCAAACTGTGGGAGGCAGTGGAAGACAGGAGTGCCTGGTGTGCTCTGGTCCAGGGGGTCACAAAGAGTCGGACACGACTAAGCGACTAAACAACAACAACAAATTGTTTCAGAAATTGTGAATCAGGTGGGTTTGCATTAAAATATCAGCGAAACCAAATTCCTCCCCCCGACAGGTCGGCGCCCAGCCTAGTTTTAAAAGTCTCTGAGGAAGTTGAGCGCAGTCTGGATAGCTCAGTCGGTTAGAGCGCGGTGCTGAAGACCCCAAGGTTGCAGGTTCGATCCCCGCATGTGACAGCTGCATATTTTCCTGCGTTGCAGGGGGTTGGGCTAGATGACCCCCCCAGGCCCTTCCAACCCTGTGATTCTATGATTCCAGAAGTCCATCCACACAGTCAACACCTCATGTCATCAGTAAGTTCTTCCTAATAGCTTCCTAATAGTGTGTAGCACTTTTTGCAACCACTGCTAGGAAAATTAGATCTAATTATATAGCCAAGGTAGCCATTAACTGTAAAGGAGATGAATTTATTTGATCCTATCTATCTACCTCAGGCTATGCTCTATCTTTGTCACCAGACCCTGAGTATAAATTGCACACTGTATTAATTGACATTGCTTTTAACATTAGTGGCCATGTGATGATTTTAGCTTATGAATTTTACTGTTTAATGTCTTGATTTGTACAATGGGGTACTTTTATAGCTCTGCTTAGAGTACGTAATGTTTTGATAATATAAATGTTTTAAGTCTTTCAGCATATTTTCTTTTAATTGTCAAATAATTCTGTGCACATTGCGGCAGCCTTTGGCTATGTGCAATAAAACTGACTGACTAGTTGGGAGGAAGAAATGAAATATTCCCGAAACAAAATGCAAAAGCAAATTGCAGAGTGTGAATGCCCCTCCAAAATCCTCTTCCAACTTGAATAGGGAGAGAGGGAGAGAGAGAATTGTGAAGTCTTTATTAGCACTGGGAGGGCAGTAAACTAGAATTGTGAGGGAGAACCCAAAGGAAGCAGGTTATTTCAGGAACAGAGAAAGCGGACCTCCTTCCATTCACCGCTAGCCTCCTGAGTTCCACCTTACTTCAACAGAGCAGGAAATGGGTCTAATTCAGGGCTGCGTTTAGATGCTGCGATTCTCCAGGAGCGCCGTAAAAATCACAGAAGGCAGCTTTGACCCTAGAACTCAACTTCCTGAGAATCTCAGCTTGCTTTACTTAAGGAGAGAGAGAGAGGTTCTGGGAAATATTCAGTCCATGTGCGCAAAAGCCATTCAGAGGATGTGCATATAACGCTTTATATATCACCCACTTGATCATGGGACTTGAGAGTCCCATGGACTGCAAGAAGATCAAATGCAGCCATTCTGAAGGAAATCAGCCCCGAGTGCTCACTGGAAGGACAGATCGTGAAGCTGAGGCTCCAATACTTTGGCCACCTCATGAGAAGAGAAGACTCACTGGAAAAGACCCTGATGTTGGGAAAGATGGAGGGCACAAGGAGAAGGGGACGACAGAGGACGAGATGGTGGGACAGTGTTCTCGAAGCTACAAACATGAATCTGACCAAACTGCGGGAGACAGTGGAAGACAGGAGTGCCTGGCGTGCTCTGGTCCATGGGGTTACGAAGAGTCGGACACGACTGAACGACTAAACAATAACAACAACAACAACAACAACAACAACAACAACAACATATCACCCCTTGCCTCTCCCAGTTTACAAGGGAGAAGAAGGCATCCCACAGCCCGTCTGCCTCAACGGCGACCCGTACTGCCTTGTCGCTAGACTGGGATTTCCAGAAGCAGGAGAGAGGTTCAATAGCCGTTTTAAGAGTGGGTGCAAAAATCGGCTGCAGATTTCCAGCAACCGGGGCGGGGAGGGGGGGGAGATGGGCTCTCCCACCTGCCTCAGCTAGGAAAACCAGAATTATGCAAAAGAAGAAGCGCTGCGCACATTTCCTCAATTTGCATTAAGGTGGAGGGGTGCTTATTTTGGCACAGGTTTAGGATATGAATCCATGCGCCAGAGAGAGAGCGCATACCCGTATTTTTCGCTCTATAAGACGCACCAGACCACAAGACGCACCTAGTTTTTGGAGGAGGAAAACAAGGAAAAAAATATTCTGAATCTCAGAAGCCAGAACAGCAAGAGGGATCGCTGCGCAGTGAAAGCAGCAATCCCTCTTGCTGTTGTGGCTTCTGGGATAGCTGCGCAGCCTGCATTCGCCCCATAAGACGCACACACATTTCCCCTTACTTTTTGGGAGGGGAAAAGTGAGTCTTATAGAGCAAAAAAAAAAAGGTAAATAGCCTTTGCGTGCTTCGATGCAAGAGGGTGCGAGGGCAGTTCAGATGCAGGCTGCAGAAGCCCAAGTCAAAAATGGATTTCTGCAGCATGTTTCTAAGTGGATCCACCCTTGATGCCATTTAGAATCTACTGGACTCCCTTATGTTTGTAGAAGAAAGGACTATCCAATGCAGCTCTTTCTGAAGATTTAATATGGAACAACGCACATGGGTGGCACTGTGGTCTAAACTACTGAGCCTCTTGGGCTTGCCGATCGGAAGGTCGGCGGTTCAAATCCCCGCAATGACGGGGTGAGCTCCCGTTGCTTTGTCCCAGCTCCTGCCAACCTAGCAGTTCGAAAGCACGCCAGTGCAAGTAGATAAATAGGTACTACTGCAGCAGGAAGGTAAATGGCTTGGTCAAACTCATGCTGGTAGCTTCAAGAACACTGTCCCACCATCTCATCCTCTGTCGTCCCCTTCTCCTTGTGCCCTCCATCTTTCCCAACATCAGGGTCTTTTCCAGGGAGTCTTCTCTTCTCATGAGGTGGCCCAAGTATGGAGACTCAGCTTCAGGATCTGTCCTTCCAGTGAGCACTCAGGGCTGATTTCCTTCAGAATGGAGAGGTTTGATCTTCTTGCAGTCCATGGGACTCTCAAGAGTCTCCTCCAGCACCAGAATTCAAAAGCATCCATTCTTCGGCGATCAGCCTTCTTTATGGTCCAGCTCTCACTTCCATGCATCACTACCGGGGAAACCAAAGCTTTAACTATACGGACCTTTGTTACTTTCAGCCAAACTAGAGGGAGATGCTTCCTTCCACCTTCCTCCTGCTCCTCAAGACCCAAGAAGAAGAAGAGTTTGGATTTGATATCCCGCTTTATCACTACCCGAAGGAGTCTCAAAGCGGCTAACATTCTCCTTTCCCTTCCTCCCCCACAACAAACACTCTGTGAGGTGAGTGGGGCTGAGAGACTTCAGAGAAGTGTGACTGGCCCAAGGTCACCCAGCAGCTGCAGGTGGAGGAGCGGGGAATCAAACCCGGTTCCCCAGATTGCGAGTCTATTGCTCTTAACCACTACACCACGCTCGCTCTCAAGCCAAGGCTGCTCCTGTAGAACTCAGGAGGGAAGAGGAGCGAGACCAAAGTAGAATGGCTTGGCCCTGCCTTGTCCTTGGCTCTGGGTCCAGTCGCAAGGAGCACCAGCCACCACTCAGCGCATGGTTCAGGAACAACCATCTCAGTCAAGGATAGCATGTGCGCTTGGGGGGAAATGCGGCCACAGCCTGCAGAACCGGGGGGGGGAGGAGCAGGGCCTTGGAATAACATGCTTCCCTAAACAAAGTTTTCTCTTGAAGCGGCTTGGCAGCGGTCCTTCGCTTCTCCAGAAGGCACTTGAGATTGCAATACAGTAAAAATTTATATGACTTAAGACACTCCACGGCGCCTGGCAGCGTCTCGAAAGAGCAAGTGGCCAGAGGTATTTGAGGAAGCCTAAACAAGAGAGTGATCTATAGAGAGAGAGAGAGATGGAACCTTGAAGCTGAGTTCAGGATCACAGAATCACAGAGCCTAGGGCTTGCCGATCAGAAGGTCGGCGGTTCAAATCCCCGCGACCGGGCGAGCTCCCGTTGTTCTGCACCAGCTCCTGCCAACCTAGCAGTTCGAAAGCACACCAGCGCAAGTAGATAAATAGGTACCGCTCTGGCGGGAAGGTAAACGGCGTTTCTGTGCATTGGTCTGGTTCGCCAGAAGCGGCTTAGTCCTGCTGGCCACATGACCCGGAAGCTGTATGCCGGCTCCTTCGGCCAATAAAGTGAGATGAGCGCCGCAACCCCAGAGTCGTCCACAACTGAACCTAATGGTCAGTGGTCCCTTTACCTTTAGGGATGTGGGTGGCGCTGTGGGTTAAACCACTGAGCCTAGGGCTTGCCAATCAGAAGGTCGGCAGCTCAAATCCCCACGACGGGGTGAGCTCCCGTTGCTCGGTCCCAGCTCCTGCCAACCTAGCAGTTCGCTCGTCTGACTAGAACATCAATAATAATAATAACTACGAGAAGAAGAAGAAGAAGAAGAAGAAGAAGAAGAAGAAGAAGAAGAAGAACAACAACAACAACAACAACAACAACAACACTTTCATTATTTATGCTCCGCCCATCTGACTGGTTTCCCCAGCCACTCTGGGCAGCTTCCAACATAGGTAAAAACATAATAAAACATAGAACATTAAGAAACCTTCCTATCTAGATGTCTTCTAAAGGTTGCATTGTGACTTATCTCCTTGGCTTGTGGAGGGCAGTCACATAACTCCATGCCCTCCAATGTTTTTCCGATGAAAATAGGGACGCCCTAAGAAAAAGCGGGACGTTCTGGGATCAAATCAGAAACCGGGGCGGCTTCTGTAAATCCGGGACTGTCCCTGGAAAATAGAGAGGCTTGGAGGGTCTGCTTTCTGTCTGGGGGGCTGTCCAGCCCAAGCCTAGTTTAGAGACAAAAGTCTGCAGACACACATAAGGACACATGACTTCCCCCCCCCCAAGGAATCCTGGGAACCGTAGTTTGCTCTGGGTGCTGGGAAATGTAGCTCTGTAGTGGGTAAACGTCAGGATCCAATCGTATGTATGTATAGTCTGAACCAGGGCTGGTTTTAGGTTTGATGAGGCCCTAAGCTACTGAAGGTAATGGGGCCCTTTCTATGTCCAGCTGTCCTTTGTCCACAACGAATTGTCGCTGTTTTTTGTGTGTTGAATATATGCTATACGGTCATTTATGGACCTCATAGGTATCTCAAGCCATTTGCCCATGTTGCAACCAGTCCGTGCAGAATGTAGGCACCCTATATATAGAAAGGAGCAAACCAGTGATATTTTAGGGAGCAAGCAAGCAAGCGGGGCCCATGACTTACATCACAGGAGCCTACACAACACAAAACACTGTTGCTGTATGTAGGCTTTATTTTACAGTGGCACCTCGGGTTACACATGCTTCAGGTTGCATACGCTTCAGGTTACAGACTCCGCTAACCCAGAAATAGTGCTTCAGGTTAAGAACTTTGCTTCAGGATGAGAACAGAAATCGTGCTCTGGCGGCGCGGCAGCAGTGAGAGGCCCCATTAGCTAAAGTGGTGCTTCAGGTTAAGAACAGTTTCAGGTTAAGAACGGACCTCCGGAACGAAATAAGTACTTAACCCAAGGTACCACTGTATTTGTTTTTTATCTTATATTTTGGAAATGTACATCCCTTTAAATTTTTTGGGGGGCACCCAAGAGAGTGGGGCCCTAAGCTATAGCTTGTTTAGCTTGTACGTAAATCCGGCACTGGTCTGAACACTGCCAAAGAACGCCAGGAAGGCAGATCTGAAAAGACTTCCATGCTTCCCATCCAGAATGAGCACATCAACAACAGATTGTGATACTGATGAGGATATATTTATTTATACCTTGACTGTTTCCCAGACAAAGACTCAAGGCAGTTTACAGATGCAGAACACAAGTCGCCATGTCAGTCTTCCCCATTCCAGGAGATGAAACGCATTGCTATATAAACCTTTGCAATTACCCGTATTTTTCGCTCTATAAGACGCACCAGACCACAAGACGCACCTAATTTTTGGAGGAGGAAAACAAGGGAAAAAATATTCTGAATCTCAGAAGCCAGAACAGCAAGAGGGATCGCTGCGCAGTGAAAGCAACAATCCCTCTTGCTGTTCTGGCTTCTGGGATAGCTGCGCAGCCTGCTTTCGCTCCATAAGAGGAACACACATTTCCCCTTACTTTTCAGGAGGGAAAAAGTGAGTCTTATAGAGCAAAAAATACGGTATTTCTAAATGTGCACCTAGGCATACCGATTACAAGGTGCAAGCTTCATGCTTTTGTCGCCAGCGAGTGAGGAAATCACACTGTATCCCAAAGCTAGATTTCCCTAAATAAATAAATTCTGAGTTTGCGATAGTCGGCTATGCAGTTTTGCTCCCGTAAGTAGAAGTTGGGCAGTTCTGGAAACAAGTTCATAGTTGGTGCGAGCAGCTGCTCTGATACTCATTTATGTATTCGTGAAAACGGAGGAATATGCCCTGCCCTCATTTCGCTGCCCTGCACTAAGTCTACAGTGAGAAAGCAGAGTTTTCTGGTTTACGCACTGTTGAAACATGTGCGTCGAGCCGTTATTTCACATGCAAAATTCTTCCCTGGGGATTTTAACTTTGCACAACCCTGTCAACACTGGGGAGATATGATATTCATTAATTAGTGAATGAAGCAGTTGGTATATCAGTGCTCTTGGTATCCCCCTAACCCCTTTAAAAAAACCAAATATTTAAATCTAGGGATAAATTCTTAGTCCCAATTAGTTGAGGAATTGGCACTGCCCTAACCCTCTAACAAGAGATATGAAAAGTATTCTCTATCCAGCATCTGAGAGCCACCCAAATTTGTAAAGTTCGTTCACCGTAGGCTACATTAAGCCGCCCAGAAATAAATTCCCGACTCCGGTCCTGTGTTCAAAAAGTAGAATTTCCACTTTGCCCAAAAATCATGGCCCTGAGGAGGAAGGGAGTAGTGGACTGTGCTGCTTTCAAAGTTGCAAGGGGGGGGGGGGAATGCTCAAATTCTTCCTGACATGTAAAATGGAAAAGAAAAAAAAAAAGCTCCTTGTTTGACCGCAAGGAGAAAAACCTTGCCCTCTGCGTGCTGTGCTAGATTTCTCCTTGCGGGGCATTTTGCTCGGCTTTCATTTTAATATGGGGGAATGCTCAAAACTGTGGCTGGAGAAGGGATGGAGCCCGAGGGTAGGGGAACTATTTTGGATGCCAGGATTCAATCCTTGTCATCTCTAGGGGGGACTGCAAATGACCCCCCTGTGGGAAACACCAGAAAGTAAATAAACCAATGTATAATTTCCTATGTCCCCCGCCACTCCATGCAGCCTGAAGGGGTATAAAGCCATTCTACTTCATCAGGATCCGACCATCTCATTCTGCTGCAGGGACAGATCTGATTTGAGATGGCACTGGGGGGAAAGAAGGAAATGTCCACACCCTCCCATATTTAAGATACTTCTCCTCTTGATCTGGCTGTTAAATTGATCTCAGCAAGTTGTCCTCAAACTCTGCATGTCCTCACATTTCCACCTCCCCCGGAAAGCAGGATTTTACCCTCCCTTAACAGCCCGGAAAACAATGGGAAGAGCCCTGTCCTCTTACCTTCGCAGTCCAGTCTCTCCGAAAACCATCCGTCAAAAAGCGTCCCCGAGAAAGCAGAGATGTCCGAAAGAATCAAAACCCACAAGGCCAGTCATCCTTGCAAAAAAACAAACAACGACCCACAAAAACACAAGGGGTGGGGTGGGGGGTGGGAACACAAATCACCTCAAAGGGCCCATCTCATCCCAGGAAAGTCCAAAAACAATTCAGCGGCAACTCCAGAAAACCTCCACACCCGAATTTGGGTTAATCCTCCTACGGACCACCAACCGCAATGCAAAACCTCATTCCGCTGCCTGCATTCTGCCAAACCAGGGCAGCTCTGCTACCAAGACCCATCTTCTCACTCCCTGGGGATCCAGACTTTGAAGGACATCGGAAACGGACACCCAGATGCAGATTCCAGAAGTTTTTGTGGCTCTTGGCGGCGGAGGAAGCTCCCCCTGCTGACCTGGGCCTCCCTCCTCCGCCTCGCCCCGAGGGAGAAGAGGTCCTTTGGCGGGAGGTCAAGCAGGTGGACTTCTGCACGGTGGCTCCTGCCACCCACCTCTGGCCCTGGGCCAGGTGCGATCCTCGCCAGCGGAGCCTCCCTGTGGGCACCTGGCAAATCGGTCTCCCCCAGCTGGCTAATTCCCTGCCACTTCTTGTTGCCTCCCCCTGCGAGGAAGGTGGCCAGAAGATCTTCAGGCCTCCAAAGGTCACTCAGATGCCCTTTCCGTGGCGCTTCTCCCGGCCGCAGCTGGAGTCTCTTTGCGCTGGTGCGTCTGGTGTGCAGAAACGCCGACTTTTCCTCCTCTTCCTATCTAGCTGCCAGCCTCAACTCAGCAATTCTTTGGAGACGGAGCAGCAGGGTTGCAGCGGGGGGAAGAGAAAGCAAGCAAGAAGCACACATGCAAGGGGGAAAAAACCCCCACACACACCAAAAGAAAACAAAAACCCCAAGGCTTCTGGTTCTGTCACTTTTCAAGAAGTTATTTCCTTCCACAGCCTTCTCCTCTGCTTTGCATTTTTCACATTCACCTTGGAGCTTCTCTGCTTTAGTGAAAGGGTTTGGTGGATCTGTTGCTGCCTTCCAACTCTTTTCTGGGGGGGTGTGAAAGGAGGGGGGCGGAGAAGGTGCAGTCCACAGAGGGGAGGGGTTTCGGCAAGCCCCACCCTCCACCACCAAGGCTGAGGGTGTCAAATTTCCCCCCCTGTGCCCATAAAATTAAGCGTGTCTTTCCTGAGACGGTCAGAGCTTCTTCTGCCAAACCATGGGAAGAGAGAAGGATGAGAGGGCTGGAAAATCTAGATTTCAGGGGGGGGGGGTAGGGGGGGAAGACGAGAGGAGTGATTTTATTTTAAGTACCAGGTGAGGACATTTTATTTGGAATAGCTCAGCGAGGATGTCATCCGGGCGTTTGCCGTTTCAGAGGCACTTTTTGTAGACGATTCGCATGCTGTCTTCCCCGCGGAGGCAAAAAGGTGGAAGAAGACAGCTCTCCGCCCCTAGGAGCTTACAAAGTAAAATAAACAAATGAGGCTGGGGGGGCATGGGGAGGGGAACCAGGGGGTGGATGAATCCAGATAAGGGCAGTCAAAATTTGGAGTGGTGATTTTCAGGAAGGAAGGCCACGTAGGGAAGTCCATAAATTGAAGAGTGATTTGAAGGAAGGCAGAAAGGATGAAAGTGTTTTAGAGGACATAGAATCATAGAATCATAGAATCATAGAGTTGGAAGAGACCACAAGGGCCATCGAGTCCAACCCCCTGCCAAGCAGGAAACACCATCAGAGCACTCCTGACATATGGTTGTCAAGCCTCTGCTTAAAGACCTCCAAAGAAGGAGACTCCACCACACTCCTGGGCAGCAAATTCCACTGTCGAACAGCTCTTGCTGTCAGGAAGTTCTTCCTAATGTTGAGGTGGAATCTTGTTCTGCTCCACTTTTCTTTCACAGACTCATAGAATTGTAGAAAGGGACGCCAAGGGTCATCCAGACCAACCCCCTGCGATACAGGAATCTTTTGCCCAGTGTGGGGCTGGAACCCACAGCCCTGAGATTAAGAGTCTTGCGGCTCTGCCTGCTGAGCTAACCCAGGAAGCCACAAGAGATTTGACCCCAGCATTGCATGGAGAGTTCCCTAGGTGGAAATAATGACACATTATGCAATTATTAAGGTTAATGGGCTAAAAAAAAAGGCCACAACTTTATTGGTTACAGGTGATGAGCAGAACTGGCTTAGGCATTGGTCCTAACTGACTATATCCGACTTCAGCCCATCCGTTTGAAGTCCAGGAAGGGTTAACCACCAGTAGGGGGAGTCCTGTTGATGCACATCAACTAGGTCACCAATAGGGGGCGTGCCTTAGGTCCTCACCTCCCTAGGCTTCGGACAGGGCCACGCCCCCCGGAATCCTTTATTGGACTACCCTTCAATATGTGGGGCAGGTGATGGTGCTACCTGCCCTCTTCCATCTACAAAACAATACCAATGCCTAACCGCCAATACAGTGGTACCTCGGGTTAAGTTCTTAATTTGTTCCGGAGGTCTGTGCTTAACCTGAAACTGTTCTTAACCTGAAGCACCACTTTAGCTAATGGGGCCTCCTGCTGCCACTGCGTCATCGGAGCACGATTTCTGTTCTCATCCTGAAGCAAAGTTCTTAACCTGAAGCACTATTTCTGGGTTAGCGGAGTCTGTAACCTGAAGTGTATGTAACCCGAGGTACCACTGTACCCAGAAAGTTGTGACGATTTGCTACGAGGTAGGTGAAAGCCAAGTGGCTGGTGCCAAATTGCCAAGTGGAAAAATTTCTACCAGGACCCTCGACGGCGACCAACCGAGGTCCATAGCAAGGTCAAAGAACGGAAACCTTATAGGGTGGGAAAGCAGGAACAGCTGGCGGGTGGCAAAGAGGGAGATACCCGGCCGCGTCCTGGTTTATATAAGGCAGGCCACGCCCCCAGAGCCAGCTGATTGGCTGGCTAGGGGGTGACGCAGCCGGGAATCCCCCCAATCGCACAGGGCTGGCCACCACCCACCGTGTGCATGGAGAGGCCGTGAAGCCCACCTCCTGAAGGTGGAAGTGGCTTTCTCACACAGCCAATATTTGGAAATGCAACATTATGTAGTAAAAAGGTAAAGGCACCCCTGCCCTTACGGGCCAGTTTTGACAGACTCTAGGGTTGTGCGCCCATCTCACTCAAGAGGCCGGGGGCCAGCGCTGTCCGGAGACGCTTCCGGGTCACGTGGCCAGCGTGACGAAGTTGCTCTGGCGAGCCAGAGCCGCACATGGAAACGCCGTTTACCTTCCCGCCGGAGTAGTACCTATTTATCTACTTGCACCTTTGATGTGCTTTCGAACTGCTAGGTTGGCAGGAGCAGGGACCGAACAACGGGAGCTCACCCCGTCATTGCGGGGATTCGAACCGCCGACCTTTCGATCAGCAAGCCCTAGGCGCTGAGGCTTTTACCCACAGCGCCACCCGCGTCCCATGTAGTAAAAACAAACAAACCAAAAATGCAATATTCCTGGATGTGTGCAGAGTGCCTTTCCTACATGCCTGAGCAATTCTCACGAAGGAAATGGTGATAGTTGCAAAGTTAGCATTCATCCTTGCAATACGTGGATCGAAAAACAGCCATCCTTTGACATTCACACTTCTCTGAATTTTGCGATCCAGTTCTCTGAGAGAACTGTGGAGAAATACAGGGGCCCAAGGTTAAAGGGAAGCTAAAGATTATAGCAGGGGGAGACCTCTTATTTTGAAATGTAAATTAGAAAGTTTAATTTAAAAAATTACACACACACACACACACACACAGAGAGAGAGAGAGAGAGAGAGAGACTATGGGGTTGCGGCGCTTATCTCACTTTCGGGCTGAGGGAGCCGTTGTTTGTCCACAGACAGCTTTCCGAGTCATGTGGCCAGCAGAACTAAATGACTTCCGGTGCAATGGGACACCGTGACGGAAATCAGACCGCACGGAAAAGCCGTTTACCTTCCCACCACAGTGGTACCTATTTATCTACTTGCACTGGTGTGCTTTCGAACTGCTAGGTTGGCAGGAGCTGGGAAAGAGCAACGGGAGCTCACCCTGTTGCGGGGATTCGAACCGCCGACCTTCCGATCGGGAAGCCCAAGGGGTTCAGTGGTTTGGACCACAGCGAGACCTGCATCCATATCTGCAGAAGCAGCATGTCTCTCTGGAGCACTGGACCAGCCATGCCCCAAGAGCCCCCAACCAATCTGCTGTTTCGGCATTCTGGGTTCCTCTGCTTTAGTCTGAATTGCTCCCAAGTTGTGTCTTTTTTGTGCTGCTGAAAGGTTTGTAGTCACGTAACCCATTTGGCACACCCACATCAGACAGTTAAAGCCGATGTGAAACACATGGCTTTGCTCCAACGGCCATAGAACTGTTTGCCAAGGGTGCTGCAATGGTAGCTCTGTGAAGAAGACGACGAAAACTACAGTTCCCATGATCCTTTAGGGGCAAGCCATGTGCATTCAATGTGCTTTACATATATCGAGTGGGTGCGGCTCGTGCTGGATGTTAACATCATTTTTTTATGTCTGGCTGTTATTAGGGGTTTTATGGTTGTAATTGTGTTTTATGACATTTTAGCTGGAGAGCTTTTTAACCTTAACGGAGGCCCGTTTCACATAAATTTAGACAAGAAGCCACGACTACAAAACGAAATGGCAGGGAACACAGAGCATAGCAGGCTCCCATGCCAGAAAGTCGCAAGGCTGACTGTGGAAGAGGGACCTACCAGTTTCCTCCGTTTCTCTTTTTCCAATCTTCTTTTTCGTTTTTTTAATCCTGGGCTTTGAAGAAGCGCAAACTCAGGGTGAAAAGGAGGAACGCGCTAAGAGGAAGGCACGCTTGGCAAACCCTCACCAGGATCAACTCCCGCCCAGAAACCTATGTCCACACTGCGGAAGGACGTGTGGATCCAGAATTGGCCTCCGCGGGACACCGCGACGGAAGCCAGAGCACACGGAGGCTCAGTTTACCTTCCCGCCGGAGTGGTACCTATTTATCTACTTGCGCTGGTGTGCTTTCGAACTGCTAGGTTGGCGGGAGCTGGGACAGAGCAACAGGAACTCACCATGTTGTGCAGATTCGAACCGCCGACCTTCCGATCGGCAAGCCCAAGAGGCTAAATTTATCCCTCCCTTCCTACTGTGGAAGGACTCCACTTCGTAAATCCAGTGCTCAAAGCAACAGAGCTCTGGTGCATTTTTGCACACAGGCAGCCTTCCCTTCTGCAACAGGAAGGCGGAGGGGTGATGGGAATAGAACGACAACAGATTCCGAACCAGCAAGCTGTGTCTGCTTATCTCCCCGCTGCCCTCACATCCTGTCAGCCTCCTCTCAGGGTTCTTGGATCATCCCGGCTTTTCCGCGGCTTCCACCTAAGGCCCCTTTAATACCTCAGCATCACCTCGGGGGACGCCCAGCCCCAGCCCTGAGTCATCAGCAGTAAAACAAATTCCGGCTTGCAAACCAGATGTCAGGGAAAGAGGAGAAGCCATCCATCAGCCATTAGCCCCCAAGGCAAAGGTGGGGACCCGGGCGCGTGGGGCGGGGGTTGCGAGGCGCGTAGAGGTCAGGGCGCGACTCACATGCCGGTGGCTGGTGGAGTCATGCCCATGAGGGCCTCATCAAACCTAAATCTGGCCCTGAGCTACTGAAGGTAACGGGGCCCTTTATATGTCCCGCTGTCCTTTGTCAACAACAAATTGCCGCTGTTTTTTGTGTTGAATATATGCTATATGGTAATTTATGGTATCTGTGGGAAGTGGGTGGGGCGCTGTGGGTTAAACCACTGTGCCGCTTGGGCTTGCCGATCAAAAGGTCGGCGGTTCGAATCCCCGCAATGACAGAGTCAGCTCTCGTTGCTCGGTCCCTGCTCCTGCCAACCTAGCAGTTCGAAAGCACACCAGTGCAAACAGATAAATAGGTACCACTGTGGCGGGAAGGTAAATGGCGTTTCCATGTGCTGCTCTGGTTTCGCCAGGAGCGGCTTAGTCATGCTGGCCACATGATCCGGGAATCAGCGTGTTTTTACATGAGTAAAATGTGTCCTTTTGTTTAAAATGCATCTCTGAGTTATTTGTGGGGCATAGCAGTTTGTTCATTCCCCCCCCCAAAAAAATATAGTCCGGCCCCCCTACAAGGTCTGAGGGACAGTGGACTGGCCCCCTGCTGAAAAAGCTTACTGACCCCTGAGTTAACGTATCGTTTGCAGGCTGAAAGCAACAACAGAGACCACCAATAGACAGCAGAATACAGTGGTACCTTGGTTTAAGAACAGCCGTGTTCAGTTTACGAACTCCGCAAAACCGGAAGCAGTGTCCTGGTTTGCGAACTTTACCTCAGTCTAAGAACGGAAGCCGAATGGTAGAAATGCACCTGCGGCGGGAGGCCTCATTAGGGAAAGCGTGCCTCGGTTTAAGAACGAATTCGGTTTAAAAACTGACTTCTGGAATGGATTAAGTTCATAAACCGAGGTACCACTGTAATCTGGCCACAATAATAAAATTTTGCCCATGGTATGATTATTACCTTGTCATTTTGACACTTTGGGCACCCTATTTGCGAAATTTAGCAATTCCAAAATACAGATGTGCTTTCACTCTCGCAAGGTTGAAAAGACTGCCTTCGGCCAAACTTGAGGGTCAATTTCAGAAAATTCCACTGGAAAAACGGTTATGTCCCTGTGGAGATGGCAGTATTGAGTGAGTGGCTCGTATGTTTCTGACTTGCACACTTTATAAAGATTTGAGGAGTGATGTTATTACCCATGCTGGGTCGCTCAACCTTTGCTACTTTGCAGAACAAGATGATCAGGTGACAGCAAAAACTGCAAGTTTTTTAGCGGAGGCAATTAGTAGAAGATCTATTTGATTATTGATGTAAACCCCCAAAATGTATTTCCTATAGTTAAGTTTTTACCTCTATCTTCAGTGCATTTCATTTCATTTCATTTTATTGCTATGGCTAGTGGGATCACTGCAGATGGTGACAGCAGTCACGAAATTAAAAGACGCCTGCTCCTTGGGAGAAAGGCGATGGCAAACCTAGACAGCATCTTAAAAAGTAGAGACATGACCTTGCCAACAAAGGTCCGTATAGTTAAAGCCATGGTTTTCCCAGTAGTGATGTATGGAAGTGAGAGCTGGACCATAAAGAAGGCTGATTGCCGAAGAATTGATGCTTTTGAATTCTGGTGCTGGAGGAGACTCTTGAGAGTCCCATGGACTGCAAGAAGATCAAACCTCTCCGTTCTGAAGGAAATCAGCCCTGAGTGCTCACTGGAAGGACAGATACTGAAGCTGAGGCTCCAAGACTTTGGCCACCTCATGAGAAGACTCCCTGGAAAAGACCCTGATGTTGGGAAAGATGGAGGGCACAAGGAGAAGACGGAGGACGAGATGGTGGGACAGTATTCTCAAAGCTACCAACATGAGTTTGACCAAACTGCGGGAGGCAGTGGAAGACAGGAGGGCCTGGCGTGCTCTGGTCCAGGGGGTCACGAAGAGTCGGACACGACTAAACAACAACAGTGGCTGATGCAAATAAAGAATCTATCTTCTATCCTTCTGTTCTGAACATGGGACAAAGAAGCAAATATCAGCGATTTCCCCTCTCCTTTCTGTTTTCGCCAGGATATTCTGCCATCTCTCCATCAAGCTAAATTCTGCTCAGGAGAAACCCACTGAAATTAACAAATCTACCATAGCCTTGTCCATTAATTCAGTGGGTCTGTGCTGAGCAAGGCTGGCATTAGATACAATTCCCAGTTCTTGGTCAGTAAAGTGGGCCAAGCACGACATTTGCTCATCTACTCGTTCCAAAACGAGTTCAGCCAGATGGTTAAAATTAAAATTTAATGTGACATTTGTTTTCTGTAAGCAAGTATTTCAACCAAACTGTTCCCTTTTCAGAGAAAATGGTGGCAGGGGAGGCGGGGGCTTGGGGAAGGAATAAAAATAGAAGGCAGGCCTTGCCTCAGGGTGACATTTTCCTGCATGAAGAACCGTCAACCTTGTTTGGAACTTGCGAAAATTGGGTATTTCCATAGGAGAGAACATTAAGAAAGGGGTCAGTATCTTTCTGACAATATCATAATGCCATTAGAAAAATCTACGGTGTAACTGCACTAGGGATATCGTGCTCAACCAGAAATCATAGAACTGTAAAGTTGGATGCCTCCTGAGATATCGTCACAAAAATTGCCATGAGGGTTTCTGAGGCGCAAGAGGTGGATGATATCCCTGCTTGGATACTGAGCACCATTTAGACTCACGATAGCAGACTAAAATGTAACTTTGCCTGGTTTTTTGGGGCTTCGGTTGAGACGCGTGTTGAGATATCATCACCAAGCTTGGCGCACAACTTCCTGAGGTAGCGGCGGCCATTTTACCGATCTTTGGCTGCCAGCTGCCATTTTGAATTGAGACGCTGAACTGAACCACAGCTGCTGTGTGACTTTGCCCCTTTTTTTTGACCTCGGTTCAGCTGTCTCTCAAGATGCCGTCGCCAAAACCCGCACTGGGGGTCCCAAGATGGGGGTGACAAGTCAACGTTTGGGGGGGCCATTTGGAATCAAGGTGGCAGACTTTGGCATGATTCTGACCGGTTGGGTACGATGAACCCAAGCTGTGCCGATGAGGGCACTTCTGGAGATAACCACCGCCCAGTTTGAGGTGACTTCACCCAGTCCAAACTGGGTACAAACTGTGCTGTCACGGTCCGGTTCATGGGCGATCAAAGTCCCAGCAGGGGACGTCAGGACCAGGGGCAAGATGGCGGAGTGGGAGCAGGAACAGGGGTCCAGAAGTCAGGAAGCCAAGGGTCCGAAGGTCAGAGAGCCAGGAGTCAAAAAGCCAAGGATCCGACGGTCAGGAAGCAAGGAGTCACGAAGTCAGGGGTCCGAGGGTCAGGAAGCAAGGAGTCATGAAGTCAGGGGTCCGAGGAGCAAGAAGCAAGGAGCCACGAAGTCAGGGGTCTGAGGGTCAAGAAGCAAGGAGTCACGAAGTCAGGGGTCTGAGGGTCAGGAAGCAAGGAGTCACGAAGTCAGGGGTCCGAGGATGAAGAAGCAAGGAGTCACAAAGTCAGGGGTCCAAGCAAGGAGTCACAACGTCAGGGGTCCAAGAAGCAAGAAGTCAAAGTCAGGGGTCCAAGAAGCAAGAAGTCAAAGTCAGGGGTCCAAGGATCAAGAAGTCAAGGAGCCAAACACAGCAAGGCAGGAAACATGTTGCTGTGGCAAAGAGCCAAAGGGAAATGCTGACCTTATAGCCCTTCCCAGCTCTTGCCACCAGGTGCTGTGAGTTACCAATCGGCCTCACCTGTGCGGCCGCACCTTGCCTCTTCAGAACAAACTTAGGAAGGCCCCAGTCCTGCAGAGTCCTATTGGTCACAGGGCCTGGCTCCTGCATGCACTCATGACACAATTTGAGTGTTACGCTTCCGATTTCAGTGCTTCTCTTACTTTCTGAGTGGCACACTTCCATATTGAGTGCTATATTAAGGTCTGTCTGTTTTTGCTATTTATTTTGCATTTTGTTTTTGAGGCTTTTTTGGCTCATTTGTTTTTGTGACTATGTGGAACCCAGTTCAGCTACTGAGCGATTCGATTGTGTGCCTGCGGAAGCGGATTAAAACTGCAAAGCCACTTTAGACAGTGCAGGTAGGGGAAAAAAATACATTTTCATTTTTAACAATACTGTTTTATTGATTTTACACCGACGCGGGTGGCGCTGTGGGTTAAACCACAGAGCCTAGGACTTGCTGATCAGAAGGTCAGCGGTTCGAATCCCCGCGACGGGGTGAGCTCCTGTTGCTCGGTCCCTGCTCCTGCCAACATAGCAGTTCGAAAGCACGTCAAAGTGCAAGTAGATAAATAGGTACCACTCCGGCGGGAAGGTAAACTGCGTTTCCATGTGCAGCTCTGGTTCGCCAGAAGCGGCTTAGTCCTGCTGGCCACATGACCTGGAAGCTGTATGCTGGCTCCCTCGGCCAGTAAAGTGAGATGAGCGCCACAACCCCAGAGTTGGCCACGACTGGACCTAATGGTCAGGGGTACCTTTACCTTTACATTGTTCATTGCTTTCATTTTATGGATCAAAGGTCTCATTAGATAGTAAAAATCAGGTTAAATTGTTGTTTTAGGGGTTGTTTTTAAATGTGTGGAAGAGGTTCTTCCATTTTGCATCACTTTCTGTGGGAAAGAGCACCTTGGTTTTGGAACGCTCTGGTTTTGGAACCGACTTCCGGAACAGATTAAGTTTGAGAACCAAGGTACCACTGTATTGAAACCTACAGGGGCAACAAGTATTGTTCCCGAAAGCGTTAAGTCCTCCCTGGAGTCCGGCCACTATTTGCCCCCCAAAATAGCCCATACCACATGACCTCCCTGTAAATCTAAGGGTTGTACGAAGAAGAGAATCTCAATGCTTTTTTGCGACTCTGGTTTGAAACACCGGCGCTGTGTATATTTTTCATAGGATTTAAATTCCTTGACATCAGCCTTTATATAGCTGACCTGGATTTAGGATTATTATGATTAATATGGCATGTTTCCCCCTGGTACAGTTTTGACCATTTAAAGCGTCTTCTGGCTTTGGAAAGGTGTGGGGTTAGGAGAAGGTTTGTTCTGGCTGGGCTCCCTATCTTGCTTTCTCCCGGGGGCAGGGCAGGGGCGAGAGCAAGGGGCAGGATTTTGCCCCAGGGCTGTGCGCTGATGGCTCCAGGAAAGTGTATTTCATCACAAAGGGAAGGCACACAGTTCTACATAGCTAAAGCACCACTTTAGCTAATGAGGCCTCCCGCTGCCGCCGCACGATTTCTGTGCTCATCCTGAAGCAAAGTTCTTAACCCGAGGTACTATTTCTGGGTTAGCGAAGTTTGTAGCCTGAAGCGTCTGTAACCTGAAGCGTATGTGTCAGGGAACTGCCATCAGTGCCGGAGGGAGAGAGCAAAATCCAGAGGGATTCCGGAGAGCGTCCCGGGATTGGGAGAGGCAGCCCATCTTCTGGGGAAGAGAATCAGCGTAGCACCAGTGGAGAAGGGGGCAGATGGGGGAAGCGGCGAGGCGGCCCCATGACTCCTTGCCGGGGACCAGCGGGGAGAGTAGGGGTCCTCCGCTGCCCACGCCCTCCTTCCGCAGAAGGCTTTCACGCAGAGAGAGTAGGAGAAGACTAGGCGTCAAAGAGCTTCTTTGCTGGAAGAAGTTTAAGAAACGCCCACTGACGGATTCTGCCAGCGATTGAGACAGCCACGGATGAGTGGCTGTCCGGACAGAAAAGGTTCACTCAGGCAACCCAGCCAGGTGTTTGCACCGGCTTATGCACGAGCAACCCCTAGAACCATTACAGTATGTAACCCAAGGTACCAATGTATATTGAAATATATGTAATGTAATTCTCATGAGCAACAGGAGGCAAACACTGTTTTGCTTAACATCGCTGTATAAAGATACTTACCGGGCAGATCCGAAAAACTGAACTTTACTCCATGCCTCACTTGCCACATTCAAAAACTGAGCCTGCAACCGGCCTTGAGTCTGCAATTCTTCTTGCCATCATCTCTCCCTGTGGAGTTAGAAAAGTACTGCAATTCCCAGCCACCTCTTTTGCATTGACTTGTCTCTTCATTTCCAAAGGGGCGAGAAGGAAACGTCAACAACACCCATCCCTTTGCTCTGCCAGCCCCGCCAATGCAGATGTTAAGAGTTAAGCCTTTCCAGCTGTCCCCAGAAAATAAGGTTTCCAGATGGGGGAGGGGGAGGGGCTCGTGGTACCCGCTGGAGAGACGTTTCGGGTGCCTTTTCTGCAAAAGAAAACCGAAATAGGACCTTTGAAGAGAAAAGGGGGTGGAGAAATGTAAGTAACAAGCCATTTCACATTATGCATGTTTAGCCTGGAGAAGAGGAGGTTAAGGGGTGATATGATAGCCATGTTCAAATATATAAAAGGATGTCACATAGAGGAGGGAGAAAGGTTGTTTTCTGCTGCTCCAGAGAAGCGGACACGGAGCAATGGATCCAAACTACAAGAAAGAAGATTCCACCTAAACATTAGGAAGAACCTCCTGACAGTAAGAGCTGTTCGACAGTGGAATTTGCTGCCAAGGAGTGTGGTGGAGTCTCCTTCTTTGGAGGTCTTTAAGCAGAGGCTTGACAACCATATGTCAGGAGTGCTCTGATGGTGTTTCCTGCTTGGCAGGGGGTTGGACTCGATGGCCCTTGTGGTCTCTTCC
The DNA here is from genome assembly GCF_965153285.1 of Podarcis tiliguerta. Classification (NCBI taxonomy): domain Eukaryota; kingdom Metazoa; phylum Chordata; class Lepidosauria; order Squamata; family Lacertidae; genus Podarcis; species Podarcis tiliguerta. The sequence continues at coordinate 5,982,286 of NC_139551.1, read as the reverse complement.
AACTCTATGATTCTATGCTGCTTGATCCATCTGGACCTTGGAGTCCATCGCAGCATCTCCTAAACTACCTCGCAGGGTTATTGAGAGGATGAAATGGGGAGGCAGAGAACCATGGGCACCGCCTTGAGACCCAAGATCAAGTTGGCACATAAATGTAACAAACAAATACCGTATTTTTCGCTCTATGGGATGCACTTTTCCCCTCCAAAAATGAAGGGGAAATGTGTGTGCGTCCTATGGAGAGAATGCAGGCTCCTTGGCTTCAGCGATAGCAACGGGAAGCCTCCGAAGCGCTCCCTCTGCGCTCCGGAGGCTTCGCATTGCTTTTGCTGAAGCCTGGAGAGCGAGAGGGGTCGATGCACACTGACCCCTCTCGCTCTCCAGGCTTCAGGGATAGCCGCCTGAAGCCTCCGGTGTGCAGGGGAGAGCAAGACTCTCCTGGCTTTAGCGAAAGGAAACCGAAGGTGGCTATCCCTGAAGCCTTTAGAGCGCAGCGGGAACTCGCGCTACGCTCCGAAGGCTTCGGGTTCCTTTTGCTGAAGCCGGGAGAGCAAGACTCTCCTGGCTTCAGCAGAGAGGGAGAGCTGCGCAGCGCCCCTTCAGCAAAGCGGGAGGAGAAATGGAAGGGGCTCCGCTTCGCTGAAGGGGCGCTGAACAGAGAGGGGGAGAATTTGTTTGCTTGTTCTCCCCCTCTAAAACAAGGTGCGTCCTATGGTCGGGTGCGTCCTATAGAGCGAAAAATACTGTAAATGTATGCAACGAAGATGATGGATTTTTCGGAGCTAGCCGAGCTAACCGGAAGAGTCCGTGACCAGAAGGAGGAGGAGTATCAGGAAGATTGGATTAAATTTAATGATTACTTAGTTAAATAGGTTAAGTTAAATTAACTGAAAACAGCTTGCAGATACTTAATTGGCTTAGGATTTTATTTAAGTTAAGTGATGAATTAATATGTTTAATTTCATAAGATGAAGATCTAAGGATGTTAATGTTTAAGTTAAATTTTATAAAAATTGGGATTTGGAAAACCGTTAAAAGGACATGCAATGAAGTTCAACCAAGGGGAAGCGAGGAAGTCACTTAACAATGTTAATAAGTGTAATTTTTAACAAGGCCACGGTTTATGTTTGTTTGCCTTATGCGTTTGTTTGTTTATAATGTGAAAACCAATAAAAATTTGGGGTGGGGGCAATAAATTTATGCAGGTCGGGGTTTTTGTCTGCTTGTCTGCTTGGCTGGGCAAGGTCAAGCAACTCACAAGTTTAATAAATAAATAGCAAACAAAAAGAAAGTTTCTCTTCTACATGCCTTTGACTTTTTAGATTCTTTGAACACCATAATTGTTGGGAGCGGGGAATAAATTAAACCATTTGCTGCATGTATATGATGTTTTCTTAGACACCGTACGTACGTTTTAGAGTTGAGCACAGCAGCTTGTAGCAATCTGGATTGAGGAACTTTGAACTGAACTGCAAACCGAACCGGAACCAAACTGGTTTGTTTTGTAAAGGGATGAACGTGAACTGGAATTACTTCTGTTAAGGAAAAAATCTAGGTGCGAGGCTGCTCAGTCACCCAGCTCGTCGGGCAGAGCCCGCGGGTGCCTGTGGAATAAAGGAAGGAGTCCAGCCAACCGGAGCAAATAGCTGTAGACCAAAGTTTATTGCGCAATAGGTTCAAAGAGCAAATTTGAACCCCGGGGATGGGGTGACAAAGACTTTTAAACTTTCCCACCATATCCCAGAATACAGTTCGTACAGCATCATTGCTACATCCCTGACATGTCACGAAAGGGGAGGGGTTAACCTTGGCAAACATGTCCAGACAAGTCCTTGGTACAAGATTAGCACAAGCAGACATGGCAGGGCAAGACTCAGGTATAAGATTAGCATAGACAAATATGTCTTAAGTACCCACCACCCAAAAGTACAATAGAAGTTCCTTTGCACGTCTGGAGCCTGAGGCGAGTCAGGTGATGAGATTTGGCTTCCTTTGGCTAACAATGAGCCCAGAAATTGTCACCTCTGGGAACTCCCTGGAGTCCTTTTTCCAGGGGAAAATAGCTTTGGGATGGAGGAAACTCTGAAAGGAGGTGATTTTATATTATTTTTAAAGCTAGGTAACTTCCCTGAGCTGTCAAGTTGAAAGGATATATTCAGGCATAATATTTGTAATATTTAACTTTAAAGATGTGCCCCCCTCCGGTAATTTCCGTAACAGTTCCTTTGGAGAAAGGTTGGACTAGAACAGGCAAACTGGGCCCTCCAGATGTTTTGGGACTACAACTCCCATCATCCCTAGCTAACAGGGCCAGCGTTCAGGGATGATGGGAGTTGTAGTCTCAAAACATCTGGAGGGCCGGGTTTGCCTATGCCTGAACTACAACCAGATTTTGTGAAAAGAGGTTTCCAAACTCTTTTCCCCCCCTCTGCTCTGCGTCTATGTTTTCTCTTCTGCAGCGAGTCTGGTTCATATTAAGATGTTTGCTTTAGCAGCTACTGACTCTGACCAGGACGGTCTGCATTTTACAGTTTGTTGTTGCTCTTTTGATGCTCCAAGTCATTTTATTTCTTTTCTCCACAAAGTCACCCTGAACCTCAAACGAGGTGTCATTACTTAGAGAAGGGGTGGGGTGGACTTCCTTCCCCTTCTCTCTCACCCTCTGGACTTTGCTAGGCCAGGCAAGGGAGGAAGAGGGTGAAATTCTGCCCAGCACATTCCCCTCCTGTCTCCAGTCTTAAATTCGCTTCTCCGTCTTTCCAGATCCCATCTGGTCACATCCAATACCATACATGTAAAGCTCTCTTATACCACTTTAAGAGTCGTAAAGGGACCCCTGACCATTAGGTTCAGTCGTGACCAACTCTGGGGTTGCGAAGCTCATCTCGCTTTATTGGCCGAGGGAGCCGGCGTACAGCTTCCGGATCATGTGGCCAGCAGGACTAAGCCGCTTCTGGTGAACCAGAGCAGCGCACTAAAACGCCATTTACCTTCCCACTGGAGTGGTACCTATTTATCTACTTGCACTTTGATGTGCTTTCGAACTGCTAGGTTGGCAGGAGCAGGGACCGAGCAATGGGAGCTCACCCCGTCATTGCGGGGATTCGAACCGCCGACCTTCTGATTGGCAAGTTCTAGGCTCTGTGGTTTAACCCACAGCGCCACCCGAATCCCTTATCTGAAGAACATAGGAATCTCCTATTTAATACTAACAACAACAGCAATAACAGTACTGTGGTACCTTGGTTCTCAGACGCCTTGGTGCTCAAACAACTTGGAACCCAAGCACTGCAAACCCGGAAGTAAGTGTTCCGGTTTGCGAACTTTTTTCGGAAGCTGAACATGCTCCGTTTTGAGTGTTACGCTTCCAATTTGCGTGCCAAACTTCCATTTTAAGTGTTAGACTGAGGTCTGTCTGTTTTTGCTATTTATTTTGCGTTTTTGTTTTTGCGGCTCTTTGTGTGTGTGTGTGTCTGTGTGGAACCCAGTTCAGCTACTGATGGATTGATTGTGTGGCTGCAGCACATTGTTTATTGCTTTCCTTTTATGGATCAATGGTCTCGTTAGATAGTAAAATTCATGTTAAATTGCTGTTTTAGGGGTTGTTTTTAGAAGTCTGGAAGGGATTAATCCGTTTTGCATTACTTTCTATGGGAAAGCACGCCTTGGTTTTGGAACGCTTCTGTTTTTGAACAGACTTCCGGAACGGATTAAGTTTGCGAACCAAGGTACTGCTGTTAGAATTTTATACTCTGCTCATCTGATTGGGCTGCCCCAGCCACTCTGGGCAGCTTCCAACATACATGAAACACTGAACGTTAAAAAACTTCCCTATACAGGGCTGCCTTCAGATGTCTTCTAAAGGTTGTATTCTTCCTTATCTCCTGGGCTCGGGGGTCGCACAACTCCATACCCTCCAACATTTTTCCGTTGCAAATTGCTGATCAGAAGGTCGGCGGTTTGAATCCCCGCGGCGGGGTGAGCTCCCGTTGCTCGGTCCCTGCTCCTGCCAACCTAGCATTTCGAAAGCACATCAAAGTGCAAGTAGATAAGTAGGTACCTCTCCAGCGGGAAGGTAAACAGCGTTTCCATATGCTGCTCTGGTTTACCGGAAGCGGCTTAGTCCTGCTGGCCACATGACCCGGAAGCTGTACGCCGGCTCCCTTGGCCAGTAAAGCGAGATGAGCGCCGCAACCCCAGAGTCGGCCACGACTGGACCTAATGCTCAGGGTGTCCCTTTACCTTTGCCTTTAAGGAAAAACGAGACATTCCAAGATCAAACGGGACGGCTTTTGTAAATTTGGGTCTGTCCCTGGAAAATCAGGACACTTGGAGGGTCAGCAGCTGGGTGCGGGAGGCGGACTTGAGGGCTGGCCAGATAGAAAAGTCTAGAAGACCACATTTGGCCCCCAGACCTGAGAGTCCCCAATCTCTCCTGAAAGGAGTTTGACACCACCGTTCATACGGTCACAAGAACATTGCTTTCTCGCAGCAGTTTATCAGTGTGGACTCAGCAGCATGGACAGAAAGATCTGTTCATCAGCTACAAACCACGCCCCTCATCCCAAAGTTCCCAGCTGGTTTGGTCATTGCTCCCCGCACTCTTCGTTCCAGGACTTTGAAGCCACTGGTCCACCTCTGCTGCTGAAACGGCCTTCGCTTCTTTTCCCACACTTTGGACTCATCCATTCCTCAAAATGTTTACAGTCTTAAAAGCCTGCTTCTGCTATCCTCGGCCTCCCCGCCTGACCCATCGTGGCCTCCATTGATCCGTAGCTGCCAACGTTTCCCTTTTTTTAAGTGAAATTCCCTTATTCCGAATAGGCTTCCTCACAAGAAAAGGGAAAAGTTGACAGCTACGCATTGATCATTGAATTCTGGTGCTGGAGGAGACTCTTGAGAGTCCCATGGACTGCAAGAAGATCAAACCTCTCCATTCTGAAGGAAGTCAGCCCTGATTGCTCACTGGAAGGACAGATCCTGAAGCTGAGGCTCCAAGACTTTGGCCACCTCATGAGAACAGAAGACTCCCCTGATGTTGGGAAAGATGGAGGGCACAAGGAGAAGGGGACAACAGAGGACGAGATGGTTGGTCAGTGTTCTCGAAGCGACCAGCATGAGTTTGACCAAACTGCGGGAGACAGTGGAAGACAGGAGTGCCTGGCGTGCTCTGGTCCAGGGGGTCACGAAGAGTCGGACACGACTAAACGACTTAACAACAACAACAACATGCATTGATCTCCGCTCTTCAGGCACAAACCACGCCCCTCATCCCCAATTTCCCAGCTGGTTTGGTCAGCTCTCCCTGCACTCTTCATTCCAGTACTTTGAGGCCACTGGTTCGAGTCCTACCCTCTGGCGGCAATTTTTCAGTGCGGACTCCACAGCAGGGACACGAAGCTGCAAGCGAAATAAAGGAGCTGAAATATGGAGCCAGCTGTGTTCCTCCTCCGAGTCTGGAGCTGATATTAATTAGCTGTTTTAATTCTAATGTTTTTACGCTGCTGCCTTCTGCGTTTGATTTTTGGGATATTATCGGAATTTATTGTTTGGGATTTTAGACTGGGTGTCTCATATGTTCGGCTTTTATCTGATGCCGGCCACCTCCAGCTTACATTTTTTGTGCTTAGAAGATCAGTAACTTGCCTTCTAGGACAATGTCCAATTTAGAAAGGAAAGCAGGGTGCGGATTATTATTGAAGTTCTTATCTCGGTTGAATCAGGATTCAGGCAGGGCTGAGATGCAGAGGCAAAAAACTAATTCTGTTTAACAAATTTCACTCATTAAGTTCAAAAACCTCTGGAAAAACCCAGAAGCAGTTCCCATAAAGCCTTGACACAGTCGTTCATGTGCTGCTTGCTTTATGGATAGACTACTGCAATGCCCTTGATGTGGGGCTTCCCTCGCCGTTGACCCAGAACTGGCAGAATGCTGCGACACAATTGCTGACAGAAGTGAGCCCTTGTTAGAATGCAATGCCTGTGCTCAGATATCTTCACTGCTTGCTGATTTGCTGCTGGACCAGTTCTGTGGTTTTGCTAGCAGTATATAAAAACCTTAACAACTTGGGACCAGTTCACTTACGAGATCATAGAATCATAGAATTGTAGAGGGACCCCAAGGGCCATCTAGTCTAACCCCTGCAATGCAGCGATCTCAGCTAAGGCATCTATGACAGATGGCCGTCCGACCTCTGCTAAAAAACCTCCAGAGAAGGAGAGTCCTTCACCCCCTGGGGGAGATCGTTCCACTATAAAACGGCTCTCACCATCAGAGAGTTCTTCCTGATGTTGAGTCGGAATCTTCTTTCTTGAAGCCATGAGTTCGAGTCCTACCCTCCAGAGCAGGAGAAAACAAGCTTGCTCCATCTTCCATGTGGCAACCCTTCGGATATTTGAAGAAGGCTATCATGTCTCCTCTTTTCCAGGCTAAACATGCCCAGCTCCTTCAACCGTTCCTCATCAGGCTTGGCTTCCAGACCCTTGATAATCTTGGTCTCAATCCTCTGCCCACCTTCCAGCTTGTCAACATCCTTCTTAAATTGTGGTGCCCAGAGTTGGACACAGTATTCCAGGTGTGGTCCGACCAAGGCAGAACAGAACTGGACTATGACTTCCCTTGATCCAAACACTGGAATGTTGTTGTTGTTTAGTCGTTTAGTCGTGTCCGACTCTTCGTGACCCCCTGGACCAGAGCACGCCAGGCACTCCTGTCTTCCACTGCCTCCCACAGTTTGGTCAAACTCATGCTGGTAGCTTCGAGAACACTGTCCCACCATCTCGTCCTCTGTCGTCCCCTTCTCCTTGTGCCCTCCATCTTTCCCAACATCAGGGTCTTTCCCAGGGAGTCTTCTCTTCTCATGAGGTGGCCAAAGTCTTGGAGCCTCAGCTTCAGGATCTGTCCTTCCAGTGAGCACTCAGGGCTGATTTCCTTCAGAATGGAGAGGTTTCATCTTCTTGCAGTCCATGGGACTCTCAAGAGTCTCCTCCAGCACCATAATTCAAAAGCATTGATTCTTTGGCGATCACCCTTCTTTATGGTCCAGCTCTCACTTCCATACATCACTACTGGGGAAACCATAGCTTGAACTATATGGACCTTTGTTGGCAAGGTGATGTCTCTGCATTTTAAGATGCTGTCTACGTTTGTCATTGCTTTTCTCCCAAGGAGCAGGCGTCTTTTAATTCCGTAGCTGCTGTCACCATCTACAGTGATCATGGAGCCCAAGGAAGTAAAACCTTTCACTGTCTCTATTTCTTCCCCTTCTATTTGTCAGGAGGGGATGGGACCAGTGGCCATGATCTCCGTGGAATAGCATTAGCCTTTTTTGCTGCTGCATCAACACTCTTGACTGATCTTGTGGTCCACAAAGACCCCTAGATCCTTTGCGCATCTACTACTATCAAGCCAGGAGCCCCCCATCTAAGTAGAGGCTTGGCGGGCGTCTGTCAGGGTTGCTCTCTTGTCGTCTTCCACGGGGCGGACTAGATGAACCCTTAGGTGCCTCGCCGCTCAAGATTCCTGCGATTCCGCGGCGTTTTGCTGGGGGAACGAGGCCTCGGCTGGAAGGCAAGCTTTTTCCTTTCCTCTTTTTGCAAAGAGAGCCGTCATGGCTTTGGACACATGTGCCCAACATGTGGCTACTCCAATAAAAACAGTTGCCCTTAGCAACAGAAACTTGAAAGCTTTTTCTATTTCCTCTGAGTTATTGGTATGATGAAAGCGGGGGGGGGGGGGAATCCAGTCTGGGAAGCGATGGCTTAGCATGGGGGGGGGGAGTTGTGCCGGACAATAAATTTTCAGGAGAGGGGAGTGCATGCGTGAGAGAGTAAGGGGATGGGGTCCGCTACCATGGGAGTGATCTGTACGGCTGGAGGCAGATGACGGGTTTATATTCCTAGCGCTGAAAGGACTATGATAGAGACATCATGGGCTGTGTACACACCATATTGCCTCTGGCAAACAGATTTCGCAAGTCTTTGTTGCGGCGCCTCCAGAGTTGACGGACAGGCAAAGGAAATGGGCGCATACTCATTAATTCTTTAATTTAATTCTTTAATTTAATTTTGCGGCCATTGGCCCATATCGAAAACAATACATCATCAATTTATCCATAAACAATACAATTTAAACAGTTCCAAGTTAAAACACCCATATAAAATCAATCTTACTTCAGCTAAGTAAACACTGTACACAATAAGCTCCCTCTATGTAAACCGCAATTCAAATTTGAATTGCGGGCGCATACTCATTATTTTTATTTTATTTTATTGTATTGTATTATTTTATTTTATATTATTTTTATTTTATTGTATTGTATTATTTTATATTATTTTTATTTTATTTTATTTTATTATCTTATCTTATCTTATCTTATCTTATCTTATCTTATCTTATCTTATCTTATCTTATTTCCTTTCTAAAACTTATTTTTCAAGTTTCAGAAAATGCATATAATGATGTTGTTGTTGTTGTTTAGTCATTTAGTCGTGTCCGACTCTTTGTGACCCCCTGGACCAGAGCACGCCAGGCACTCCTGTCTTCCACTGCCTCCCACAGTTTGGTCAAACTCATGCTGGTAGCTTCGAGAACGCTGTCCCACCATCTCGCCCTCTGTCGTCCCCTTCTCCTTGTGCCCTCCATCTTTCCCAACATCAGGGTCTTTTCCAGGGAGTCTTCTCTTCTCCTGAGGTGGCCAAAGTCTTGGAGCCTCAGCTTCAGGATCTGTCCTTCCAGTGAGCACTCAGGGCTGATTTCCTTCAGAATGGAGAGGTTTGATCTTCTTGCAGTCCAGGGGACTCTCAAGAGTCTCCTCCAGCACCAGAATTCAAAAGCATCCATTCTTCGGCGATCGGCCTTCTTTATGGTCCAGCTCTGACTTCCATACATCTCTACTGGGAAAACCATCGCTTTTACTATACGGACCTTTGTTGGCAAGGTGATGTCTCTACTTTTTAAGATGCTGTCCTCCAGATTACCAGGGGGGAAATGCCTGGCTAGAGAGGGATCCCACTTCTGACACCACGTTGCCCCAGGACTAGCAGCTGGAGAAACACATTCCGACAACAAATAGCCAACGTCGTCTAACCTCCCTGCAAACAAATCAGGATGGATGCTCAGTGGAACAGTTGCCTGGGAGCGCTCTGGGCATTCCCAGTATCCAAGACCATTGTTTTGCCAATGGAGATATGATCCTCAACTCAGCACACCTGCTCAGAATTAGTTTTGTTTTAGAAGCACAATTAAATTATCAGGCTTCAAAACAGCTGCCTGGGCCCTGATGGTCCGGATGTTGTTGTTGTTGTTGTCACACCAGTGTATAAAACCTACGTGCCTCTCCTCCTTTCCCGGCTTGGAGCCGTAATAATTTCCATCTGCAGCACGCTGTAACCCGATCAGCCGGGGGACCTCGCAAAGCGCGCTTTCGCTCAGATCTCGCGTCCCGCGCGCTCGCAAATCTATTTTAAATATTTAGGCTGTCTTGTTAAATGGAACATGATCACAAATTAACTGGAGTCTTGGCAATGCAAGGCAGGAGTCTCTCTCTTTTTCTCTCTCCCTTTCTCGCTTTCTCTCTCTCTCTTTCTCTCTCTCTCTCTCTCTCTCTCTTTCTCTCTCTCTCTCTCTCTCTTTCTCGCTTTCTCGCTTTCTCTCTCTCTCTCTCTTTCTCTCTCTCTCTCTCTTTCTCGCTTTCTCTCTCTCTCTCTCTTTCTCTCTCTCTCTCTCTCTCTCTTTCTCGCTTTCTCTCTCTCTCTCTCTCTTTCTCTTTCTCTCTTTCTCTCTTTCTCTCTCTCTCTTTCTCGCTTTCTCTCTCTCTCTCTCGGTCTCCCTCCTCTCTCCCTATAGGGAGAGAGGATCCTGTTTGCTCAATTCTTTCAGTGAGATGTGGCACAGAAAACATTGTTCATCCTTGGAGACCTAAGTCCATTTTTTGCTGACCAGGTGAAGGAAGATTTAGGCTGGCTGGTATTTATACCCACAACTTTCAGCAGTAGCTGGGGGCAGCCCCCCACTCCCATGCCTTCCTGTTCCTGATGAAAGCTCGGGGACCGGAGTTAATATTGTCCCCGTGGTTCAGCCAAGCATCAGAGCCACAGATTCCAAACTCAAGCACCTGTAGAAGCTACCCGATGATGTGCAGTGCGACCGCAATTCGGGAGTTAACAATGGATTTCTGTCCGCACCCGCCCTTATAGTGCCGCTGGTCGCAGCCAGGAAATCGGAGCCGTGTCGACACGTGTTGCCACAGTTCCTACACCAACTCCCAGATGTTTTCGGTGCAGATGTTGAAAGTCAGAGGGGCCACGAGTGCTAACTCCAAACTGAGCTGCGGGAGAACATAACACACAGAGGAGAAAGCTGTGAGCTGGCCCCGTGCGGCTTTCATTCTGTGCACATGAGGCACATAACGGTCCGGCTGTGATGGCCTGGGAATCGGATTCAGAAGCTGAACCTGAGGAATCCCAGCCTGCACAGGAGTCCCCGCCTCCAGGGCCAGCTGAGCCGGGGCTGGGGCTTGAACCTGAAGGGCGCTCACCTGTGCCAGATCCTCAGGTGCAGGCACCAGCTGAATCCGCTCTGGCTCCTGAGGTGATGGAGGACCCATTGCCAGCAGGTGCTCCACACTCAGCCCCGTCAGAGGAAGCTGAGGTTGCCTCTGGGTCCGGTAACCCTCCAGCCTCTCCTGAGCTGCAGAGGCTCAGGGCAGAGAGGCGGAGGGAACTAAGTTCCCGCAGGAGGAGGGCTCGCCTCCAGGCCAGGAGAGGCGAGTCACCTGTGGACCGGGGCCGCCCTATGCCTCGGGGCAGATAAAAGCCAGCCAGCCCAGTCCTAGGTCGAGGGAGCAACATCGTTGGTTACCTGTTCCTGCCAGCACCCTGTCCTGCTTTCTGCCAGAGTTCCTGACCACGCCCGACTCCCTGCCTTGGACTCCCTCCTTCAGCCTCGGACCGGACACAGACCACGCCGCACGGCAGTGGCGTAGCGTGGGTTGTCAGCACCCGGGGCAAGGCAAGTAATTTGCGCCCCCTAACCCGTGGATTTGCGCCCCCTAACCCGTGGATTTGTGCCCCCTAACCCTAACCCCCAGGTGTTGCGCCCGGTGCGGCCGGCCCCCCTGCACCCCCCACGCTACGCCACTGCCGCACAGTAACCCCCTGCCCCCCCCCCGGGACCAGCACACTGGCCCTGCTATGCAACGTGGCCAAAAAGAGGGTTGACCAACAGGCCCTGTTGCTCCACGACAAATCCATTGCTTCGGCTCCTCTGCATCTGTCCTGCATTCCGCGCCTCCCGCATTTGACTTCAGCCACAAGAATTTTGGAAATCCATTTCCAAAATTGAAGCGTGCTCGGTTTGGCACAGGGCTCCTTGCCTTTGAATCATTTGGTTTTTTTTCTGCATTACTGAGCTGCAGCCCTCTCCCAAGCAAAAAAATAAAATAAAGGGCTCATTCACACTTAACCTTTTGCCCTGTAGTTGTTTTTTAAAGATATTTATTGAAATTTCAACATATTACAAAAATAAAAAGAGAAACGAGTAAAAAGAGAAAGAAAATACAAAATAAAAACAGTTAAAAACAAATCAGTCTTTCCATATCTTCTCTTTCATTTGCTTGTTTCCCTGACCGCCTCACACCTCCCTTTCTTGTATTCCAGTTCAGTTGGTTAATTCAGCAAATCCTTTCCCTCTTTAATTTTATCTTAATATTTTATCTTAATATATTATAGCTTTAAATTATCACCTGTTAACAGTCCATTTTTACATATTCCTTAACATTGCTGCTAAAAAACACCACTTAACTTCAATCCAACATCATTCTAACATTCATTAATTTTGAAGTGTTTCTGTAAATAGTCTTTAAATTTCTTCCAATCTTCTTCCACCGACTCTTCTCCATGGTCTCGGAGATCCGAATCCGATGCCCTGTATTTTTTTGGCATAGGTCAGTGCTTTAAAACGCCATGTCTGAGTGATTTCCCGGCCCCCGCTGCCTTTTTTTCCTAGGAAAACCTGCTCTCTAAAGCTGAATTGGAACAAACAGCAATTTGGTCTTCCGTTGTTTTACCATTTGCTTCGATGCAGCTTTAAACTGCATACCCTCCAACATTTCTCTGATTATAATAGGGAGGTCCTATTATAATATAATTATTATTATAACTTGGAAAAACTTCCCTATACAGGGCTGCCTTCAGATGGCTCAGGCATCGGATAACTCCATACCCTCCAACATTTCTCCAGTGAAAATAGAGATGTCCTAAGGGAAAGCGGGACATTCCGGGATCAAATCAGAAACCGGGATGGCTTCTGTAAATCCGGGACTGTCCCTGGAAAAAAGGGACACTTGGAAGTTCTTCCAATGTAGTGGAATTCATGTAATCATCTTCAAAAGTCAATTGTACTGACAGATTGATTGATTGATTGATTGATTGACTGACTGATTTCCCACCCATAATAAAATAATGAACATTGAACATTAAAAACCCTTCCCTATATAGGGCTTCCTTCAGATGTCTTCTAAAGGCTGTATGGTTCCTTATCTCCTAAGCTTGGGGGTCACATAACTCCTTCCCCTGAACATTTCTCCAATGAAAATTGGGATATCCTAAGGAAAAGCGGTCCCATCACCTCCTGGCAAATAGAAGGGGAAGAAATGGAGGCAGTGAGAGATTTTCTTTCTTGGGCTCCATGATCACTGCAGATGGTGACAGCAGCCACGAATTTAAAAGACGCCTGCTTCTTGGCAGAAAAGCAATGACAAACCTAGACAGCATCTTAAAAAGCAGAGACATCACCTTGCCAACAAAGGTCCGTATAGTTAAAGCTCTGGTTTCCCCAGTAGTGATGTATGGAAGTGAGAGCTGGACCATAAAGAAGGCTGATCGCCAAATAATGGATGCTTTTGAATTCTGGTGCTGGAGGAGACTCTTGAGAGTCCCCTGGACTGCAAGAAGATCAAACCTCTCCATTTTGAAGGAAATCAGCCCTGAGTGCTCACTGGAAGGACAGATCCTGAAGCTGAGGCTCAAAGACTTTGGCGACCTCAGGAGAAGAGAAGACTCCCTGGAAAAGACCCTGATGTTGGGAAAGATGGAGGGCACAAGGAGAAGGGGACGACAGAGGACGAGATGGTGGCACAGTGTTCTCGAAGCTACCAGCATGAGTTTGACCAAACTGCGGGAGGCAGTGGAAGACAGGAATGCCTGGCATGCTCTGGTCCAGGGGGTCACGAAGAGGCGGACACGACTAAACGACTCAACAACAACAAAGGAAAAACAAGGCAGACCAGGATCAAATCAAAAACCGTGATGACTCCTGTAAATCCAGGACTGTCCTTGGAAAATAAGGACACTTGGAAGGTCTGAAAGCGCAGGCCTGCATGTAGGAACACAGTACAAAAGGAAGTGTGAATGAGCCCTAAGATTGCAGTCCTCGTGATTCTGAACAGATTTCAACAGGAGCGTGTGCCCTTGCCACTAAACTGCAGCCTTTCCAACTCCCTTTGGTTCGCAGAAACGTTTAGAAATCTTTGGTTTTCTTTCTCACGGCCCGTCAGCCAAGCTCTGGCCTGGCTCGGCGGCGCAGCCCAACTCCTATCTTGTGAGAGAGAGCTCAGAAGATTGAAAGCTCCACAGCCCTTATCAGTCTGATCTCCTGGTGGCAGCGGGCGTGACCTTCCCTTCCTGCCGCTCTGGTCGTGACTGAAAACCAAATCAGGCTGCCTCCTCGTCTAATTCCGTCTCCTTCGCATCTTCCAGGACCAACTGGGAGCCTGAGAAGAGCACGGCTGACCTTGACGTATTTCTGATCTCCTCGCAGAGCCTGGAAGAAACCGGAGGCCCCTTTTCCCACACGTTGTCAGGGCGGATTTTCGCAAGCGCAAGTGACAGGCCTCGAGTGGAACATGCGCTCCGCCCTCCATGCGCACACCCCGGCCCATTGGGGGCATCTCTCTGCCAGCATCTTCGAGACGTAGGCGTGGGCCAAGGAGGAGATGCCCAAACATCACGTTTTGTGCCCCCTGGAGGATGTCGCTCAGATGCAGACGGGAGAGGGAGAATCGTGTGGGCTATGGAAAATACCGCACAGAGGCCAACTTTCCCATTTACTGGCGTGTCAGCAGCATGGGCCAGAATTGAGCTCTGTCCCTTTCTGCTTCCCATCTGCCCCAATAAGGTAAAGGTAAAGGATTCCTGGGAGGGACGCGGGTGGCGCTGTGGGTTAAACCACAGAGCCTAGGACTTGCCGATCAGAAGGTCGGCAGTTCGAATCCCCGTGACGGAGTGAGCTCCCGTTGCTCGGTCCCTGCTCCTGCCAACCTAGCAGTTCAAAAGCATGTCAAGTGCAAGTAGATAAATAGGTACCGCTCTGGCGGGAAGGTAAACGGTGTTTCCGTGCGCTGCTCTGGTTCGCCAGAAGCGGCTTAGTCCTGCTGGCCACATGACCTGGAAGCTGTACGCCGGCTCCCTCGGCCAGTAAAGCGAAATGAGCGCTGCAACCCCAGAGTCGGTCACAACCTGACCTAATGGTCAGGGGTCCCGTTACCTTTTAAAAGACCCCTGGACGTTTAAGTCCAGCCAAAGGTGACTATGGGGTTCCAGCGCTCATCTCGCTTTCGGGCCGAGGGAGCCGGCGTTTGTCCAGAGACAGCTTTCTGAGTCTTGTGGCCAGGAGGACTAAACCGCTTCTGGTGCAACGGGACACTGTGACGGAAACCAGAGTGCACGGAAATGCCGTTTACCTTCCCGCCGGAGTGGTACCTATTTATCTACTTGCGCTGGCATGCTTTTGAACTGCTAGGTTGGCAGGAGCTGGGACAGAGCAACGGGAGCTCACTCCGTCGTGGGGATTCGAACCACCAACCTTCTGAACGCCGGCTCCCTCAATCTAAAAGTGAGATGAACGTTGCAACTCCATAGTCACCTTTGACTGGACTTAACCATCCAGGGGTCCTTTACCTTTTACCTAAGGCCGCATACAAATAAAATTGTGTGTGTATGTAAACAGGTGGAAGGAGGGTGAGAAAAGCTCAGGGCATTTTATCACACCCAAAACGTGGAGGGAACAAATGTCCACAAGCATTGAAAAGGGGAAGCAATTGAGTCATCTGAAATGTCCAACAGCCCACGGGCTCCACATCGCGACACAAACAGATGAATCAAAGCAAAGGCATTAAGAAAATCCCGGAGAACTAACAGGATGTCATGATTAATCCCTGCCCATTCCGGGACAATCAAACTTACAAACACAGCGAGGAGTAATAAAAATTCTTGGATGAGAGTCACATGAAACAGAGATTCCGCAGCTCTCTCAACCAACGCCGAGAAGTTAGGAGCCATAGCATCGACTCCTAGGGGCCGAGGCATAGCTGTCAAGCGTCCCATATTTGGCGGGACAGTCCCTTATCCCAGCGCCATGTCCCGCTGCTGTCCCTTATTGTTGATGTCCCTTAAATAAGCCACTGAAGGTAATGGGGCCCTTTCTACGTCCAGCTGTGCTTTGTCAACAACAAATTGTTGCTGGTTTTTTGTGTTGAATATGTGCTATATGGTAATTTATCGACCTAATAGGTATCTAAAGCCATTTGCATGCAACAAAATATGTATTTTATCAAAGTACCATTTTTTTTGCTCTATAAGACTCACTTTTTCCCTCCTAAAAAGTAAGGAGAAATGTGTGTGCGCCTTACGGAGCAAATGCAGGCTGCGCAGCTATCCCAGAAGCCAGAACAGCAAGAGGGATTGCTGCTTTCACTGCACAGCGATCCCTCTTGCTGTTCTGGCTTCTGAGATTCAGAATATTTTTTTCCTTGTTTTCCTCCTCCAAAAACTAGGTGCGTCTTGTGGTCTGGTGCATCTTATAGAGCGAAAAATACGGTAATTGTTGATCCCTTATTTTGGCTGCTAGTCCCTTATTTTCGAGGCTGCTGGTCCCTTATTTTCAAATCTGTAAGTTGACAGCTATGGGCCAAGGCAGTTTCGGATCCCCAAATATATATATATTTGCCATCTGTCATGGATGCTTGAGCTGAGATTCCTTCATTGCAGGGGGCTGGACTAGATGAATCTAGGGGTCCCAGCCCCCCAATTCTACTATTCTAAGACTTTTTCGTTCCAACGGGCTTCTGGGAACTGACTGCTTCCAATTAAAGGCCTGGCGACATGTTTTTTTCATTGCAATTCTCTGCATGGCTTTAATAGATTTTATGTGTGTGTATCTGTATATAGATGCAGAGCTGTTTTTCTGGAAAAAGAGGCGCCAGAAATCACCATGAACGTGACCCTCGTTGTCTTAGAATGGCGACGGTGTCCAGTGGCGTAGCGTGGGAGGTGCAGGGGGGCCGGCCGCACCGGGCGCAACATCTGGGGGGGCGCTCGCACTCGCAGCTCTCTGCCCCTACCTGGCTCACTCACTCTCTCTCACTGCAGTGCTGGCTGTGTGAATCCGATCCGAGCCACCAGGTCGCTGCCCACTGTGGAGGGGAGGGTGCCAGGCATGCGGTGCGGTGCGGAGAGAGAGCGAGGGACTATCTGGGGGAGGGACAGTTCACCGGGGGGGGGCGCAAATTACTTGCCTTGCCCCGGGTGCCGACAACCCACGCTACGCCACTGACGACGTCCACCTGAGAGGCGCTGGAACTGATTTCTGGTGACTTCTGGCTGAAAAAAGCCCTGTATATACCGTATTTTTTGCTCTATAAGACTCACTTTTTCCCTCCTAAAAAGTAAGGGGAAATGTGTGTGCGTCTAATGGAGCGAATGCAGGCTGCACAGCTATCCCAGAAGCCAGAACAGCAAGAGGGATTGCTGCTTTCACTGCGCAGCGATCCCTCTTGCTGTTCTGGCTTCTGAGATTCAGAATATTTTTTTTTCTTGTTTTCCTCCTCCAAAAACTTAGTGCGTCTGGTGGTCTGGTGCGTCTTATAGAGCGAAAAATACGGTATGTATTATTATTATTATTATTATATTTCATTTTTATACCACCTAATCTTTTTAAGAAACATCTCAAAGCGGTTTACAGCATATTAAAACATCAATAAAACAATTCATTTCTGTAGTATAGAGTATACAGTCAAAGCAACATAACTGACAGAAAAGTAGAACATTGTCTTAAAGATTTCAAAATTAAACATTGCAAAGGAGGATAACTACAGAATGCAAACAAAGTTAAATAAACTTAAACATTTCAAAAAACAACAACACCGTTGCTAAGTGAAGTCAAATATAAAATGCACATTTAAAACAGCATAATTAGCAAGAGAATAAAATATTGTCATAAGCATGACACGGCTGTTTGGCAGGCATAAAATGCTGGGGCAAAAGAATCCAGTAATTAGGATTTCTTGTCAGGGATAGCGATGTCCCCCAATAGAGCTGGTGAGTCTGGGCTGTGGGTTAAAGCCTCAGTGCCTAGGGCTTGCCGATCGAAAGGTCGGCGGTTTGAATCCCCGCGGCGGGGTGCGCTCCCGCTGTTCGGTCCCAGCGCCTGCCAACCTAGCAGTTCGAAAGCACCCCTGGGTGCAAGTAGATAAATAGGGACCGCTTACTAGCGGGAAGGTAAAAGGCGTTTCCGTGTGCGGCTCTGGCTCGCCAGAGCAGCGATGTCACGCTGGCCACGTGACCCGGAAGTGTCTTCGGACAGCGCTGGCCCCTGGCCTCTTGAGTGAGATGGGCGCACAACCCTAGAGTCTGTCAAGACTGGCCCGTACGGGCAGGGGTACCTTTACCTTTTTTATAGTTTTGATTCTAGCAATGTTTAATTGTTTTTAATGATGGTTTCCTCCGCCCCCATGTTTTTAGTTGTTTTTGTTTTTACCTGTAAGCCACCTTGACTTCCTAGCCAGGGGTAAAGACAGGACATAAATTAGTAATAATAAACAGCACTCACAGTCTGAATATTGGGGATGTGGGAGAATGATCTATGAAGATAGCAGTGTCGAGAAATGCCACACCCGGAAGCGAAAGCAGCTAAGCAGAGAGGGCACAGAGGTTGTGCCAACTTGCAAGCCACGGTGGCAGGATTAGGTGCCCCAAGCTAGTCCGACTTGTCTGCCTTCTGCGCCAGGAAAGATAATTGTGCCATAAGAAAAACTGCTCCCTTTCCCTTATGGGGTATTCCGGAGCCCATATAGAGTCCTTAAGTGGGTTCCCTATTGGTAGGAGGAAATAACAGAGAATATTGAGAAGCAAAGCAGCTAGTAAGCCTGATTTTTAATAACTGTTGCAACAGGGTCCCCACATGCAGGAGGGAGGAGAGCCCTGAACAATGGTGTGCAAGCCCTTATAATAGACTTTTGAAATTGCCCACCCTGTAGCCCAAGTAAAGGTAAAGGGACCCCTGACCATTGGGTCCAGTCGTGGCCGACTCTGGGGTTGCGGCACTCATCTCGCTTTATTGGCCGAGGGAGCCGGCGTACAGCTTCCGGGTCATGTGGCCAGCAGGACTAAGCTGCTTCTGGCGAACCAGAGCAGCGCACGGAAACGCCGTTTACCTTCCCGCCAGAGCGGTACCTGTTTATCTACTTGCACTTTGATGTGCTTTCAAACTGCTAGGTGGGCAGGAGCAGGGACCGTGCAATGGGAGCTCAGCCCGTCATGGGGATTTGAACCGCCGACCTTCTGATTGGCAAGTCCTAGGCTCTGTGGTTTAACCCAAGACCACCCCCAAAGCATCATACATACATCACAGAAGGAGGCGGTCTATAGCAGAAATCGTGCCTGCCCGGATACCTGATAATGGTCGCTGATTGCATTGCCTGGGCAGCCTGGCCATCTTTTGTGATGGTAAATACTTTTAGTTCCTGAGTCCAGGTCACAGGCTCACCCTATCCATTCACAAATACACCCTTAGTTCAGGATTTGCAAAAGCAAAAAGACAATGGAAAGGCTTTTCCCATTTGCCTCCCTGACTGCAGAGGAATATTTGAGGTCATTGGGAGAGGCAAAATGGCTTCAGGATTGCTCTCCCAAACTATTTCAGACACATGGTTCATATACTTGGATATGTGTGCATTTGTGAATATTTATTCTATATTTGAGACCTTAAAATTGCCATAACAATTGAGTAATGTGTCTTTGTTGTTGTTTAGTCGTGTCTGACTCTTCGTGATCCCCTGGACCAGAGCACGCCAGGCCCTCCTGTCTTCCACTGCCTCCCGCAGTTTGGTCAAACTCATGTTCGTAGCTTCGAGAACACTGTCCCACCATCTCGTCCTCTGTCGTCCCCTTCTCGTTGTGCCCTCCATCTTTCCCAGCATCAGGGTCTTTTCTTCTCATAAGGTGGCCAAAGTCTTGGAGCCTCAGCTTCAGGATCTGTCCTTCCAGTGAGCACTCAGGGCTGATTTCCTTCAGAATGGAGAGGCTGGATCTTCTTGCAGTCCATGGGACTCTCAAGAGTCTCCTCCAGCACCAGAATTCAAAATCATCCATTCTTTGGCGATCAGCCTTCTTTATGGTCCAGCTCTCACTTCCACGGTCCAGCTCTCACGTGTCTTAAGAAGTCGTAACCCACCACCAGGGATGTTGACTGAGGGCCTTTCGGGTGCTACCGTTGCCACGGCGCCCATTCATCCTATCCAGTGTGAAGCCAAAAGAAGGTAATATGTTAACTGGGAGCCGGTATTCCCCATGGATAATTGTAGGAAAGGGTGAGCAATTAAGTATTGAGAGGCAGAGATGGGCAAGAGCAGGATGATGTCTGGAGGGGGCGAGAGAACACATCAGCCATCACAAATAGGATTAAATTTGACAGGAAGAAATTAAGCATCCCTTAATCGCCAAGCAATTAAAAAAAACGTTTCCTGGAAACTTTTTGGCTCGCGATGAATGCTCCTAGGTGTTTCTGCAAAGCGTTGCAAGCAAGCCAGCTAAGACTGCTCAGAGCCGACGGCAGCTCCCGAGTGACACAACAAGCCCAGGCATTTTCCTACGAAGGGGACTTAAGAACCAGGATGGTTTTATGCAACGCTGTCGTTGTTAGGATATTTCCGTTCCACCTTAAAAGGGAGCAGGATGTTTGTGTCACAGCCTGCGCATTTCCTGTTTCACAGGATGCTTCTGTTGTGTCTTTGCTTTTGTTTCTCTCTCTCTGCCGGAACACTGAAGCAGGCAGTCATGTTTTTCTTTGTTCTGATCAACGTAGAAATAAACTTGTAAATAATGCTCTCCTGAGTGCATCTTTCGCTGTGCATTATCTGCTGATAGAGTGTGCATCGGCTCTGGAATGTGGGAAGCTATTTCTAGAGCTCCTGTCGCTAATTGCTGATACTGCGTGTCTACTGGAGATCGATGGACGTCCGGAGACGACGTGGAGTCATGATGGACTTTGTCTCCCTGGCAGTATCCCAACAGTCGTAACGTTGGTTGGGAACATCCAGGATGACGTGACCTCGAAACATCAAAACAGCCATGAAGGATCAGGCAAGTGGACCACTGAGTTCAGCATCCCATTCTCAAGATGTTAGGTATGCGAGTGGCGCTATGGTCTAAACAACTGAGCCTCTTGGGCTTGCCAATCAGAAGGTTGGCGGTTCGAATCCCCGCGACGGGGTGAGCTCCCGTTGCTCTGTCCCAGCTCCTGCCAACTTAGCAGTTCAAAAGCACACCAGTGCAAGTAGATAAATAGGTACAGTCATACCTTGGGTTACAGCCGCTTCAGGTTGCATTTTTTCGGGTTATTGACCACTGAAACCCAAAAGTACCGGAATAATAATAATAATAATAATAATAATAATTTATTTGTACCCCGCCCATCTGGCTGAGCCTCCCCAGCCACTCTGGGCGGCTTCCATAGAAACAAAAAATACAGTAAAATATCACAGATTAAAAACTTCCCTGAACAGGGCTGCCTTAAGATGTCTTCTAAATGTCAGTTAGTTATTTATCGCTTTGACATCTGATGGGAGGTTACTTCTGGGTTTCAGCAGTCACGCATGCACAGAAGTGCTAAATCGCACTTTGTGCGTGCGCAGGAGCGCCGAATCGCAACCCGCACATGGGCAGATGCGTAGACCTGGGTTGCGAACGCTGTGGGTTGCGAACGTGCATCCTGCACGGATCGCATTCGCGACCGAGCGTCCACTGTACTGCTATGGCAGGAAGGTAAACAGCATTTCCATGCGCTCTGGTTTCCATCATGGTGTCCCGTTGCACCAGAAGCGATTTAGTCATTGCCGTCCATTTACCTTCCCGCCAGAGTGGTACCTATTTATCTACTTGCACTTTGAGGTGCTGTCGAACTGCTAGGTTGGCAGGAGCAGGGACCGAGCAACGGGAGCTCACCCCATCACTGGGATTCGAACCGCCGACCTTCTGATCGGCAAGTCCTAGGCTCTGTGGTTTAACCCACAGCGCCACCACGTCCCAAAAAATGTCCTTCGGGTGTCCCTATTTTCACTGGAGAAATGTTGGAGAGTATGGAGTTGTGTGACACACAACCCCAGAATGTTACTTGCCCAAAAATGGATAGAAGAAGAAGTCCCAGCGAAAGAAGAATATATACAAAAACTCATGGAATACGAAGAAATGGCGAAAAACGTACCGGAAAGATAAGAAATCAAGATAGCAAACGGAAAGGGTTTATGAAATATTTGCAAACAAACTGTAAACAGATAAGAACATTGGCAGGGTTATTGTAACAACCTGCAGTTTTATAAGAGTATTTATTTAAAGCAGATGAATATACGAGCAAATTAAGTTAATTTGGCTATGCAGAAAATGTTAAAAATAAATTTAAGGAACTGCAGAAAGGGGGAGGGGAGGAAGTGGAGTTTTGAAATGTTAAAACGATTGTAAAACTATTGAAATGTATAAAATTGAAAATCATAAAGCAAAGATTTATGCAAAAAAAACCACCCTCCCCGGGTCAAGGAGATAAAGAATTATACAACCTTCAGAAGACAGCCCTGTATAAGGAAGTTTTTAAATGTTTAAAACCCTCACTGCGAGAAGTCAAGTTACAGGGAACCAGGCAGAGGGCCTTCTCGGTAGTGGCACCCTCCCTGTGGAACGCCCTCCCACCAGATGTCAAAGAGAACAACAACTACCAGACTTTTAGAAGACTTCTGAAGGCAGCCCTGTTTAGGGAAGCTTTTAATGTTTGATGTATTACAGTATTTTAATATTTTTTTGGAAGCCGCCCAGAGTGGCTGGGGAAGCCCAGCCAGATGGGCGGGGTATTAATAATAATGATGATGATGATGATGATGATGATGGGGACGCGGGTGGCGCTGTGGGTAAAACCTCAGCGCCTAGGACTTGCCGATCGCAAGGTTGGCGGTTCGAATCCCCGCGGCGGGGTGCGCTCCCGTCGTTCGGTCCCAGCGCCTGCCAACCTAGCAGTTCGAAAGCACCTCCGGGTGCAAGTAGAGAAATAGGGACCGCTTACCAGCGGAAAGATAAACGGCGTTCCGTGTGCTGCGCTGGCTCGCCAGATGCAGCTTGTCACGCTGGCCACGTGACCCGGAAGTGTCTGCGGACAGCGCTGGCTCCCGGCCTATAGAGTGAGATGGGCGCACAACCCTAGAGTCTGGCAAGACTGTCCCGTACGGGCAGGGGTACCTTTAACTTTTAATAATAATAATAATTTAATGTTTCATTATTTTGGTAGCCACCCAGACTGGCTGGGGCAACCCATTCAGATGGGCGGCGTAGAAATAATTCAATTATTATTGCCGTTGTTGTGGAATAGGACGTCCCTGTCTTCATCAGAGAAATGTTGGAGGGTATTTTCCTGCCCCACTCAGGCTGACAGATCTCCAGAGACGGCAAAACACACACAAGCGCTCCAGAAAAACCCCACGTGTCATTCAACCCGCCGCAAACCTTGATTGTTTATTTGCACAGCGGTAATAAGATATAATTACGCAGAGAAACGCTTGCTTTGGCTCACATGCTCTCTCTCACGCGCAGAGCTGCTGCCAAAAGCAACTCGAAGGGTCTCGGATAACAGGCCCTTGTATTTATTTTCGGAGCGCACAAACGGAGGAATGGAGTCGAAGCATTTGGGCTGGAGGAGTTGCTCTCCAATAAAGGGAGGAGGGGCTGGGAGGGCAGGTGCCTAGCGGTGGGGTGGTGCAATGGTTAGAGCATGCAAAGTGCTGCACCAACAAGCACAAAATAACCCCTCTGCAGTGTCACAAAACCAACTCAATGGTGTAACGTTGGAAAATGTCGATCACTTCTTTTACCTGGGCAGTTACTTTCCACAAGGGCCGACACTGATGCTGAAATCCAGTATTGCCTGAGCTCTGTGAGCGCAAAGGGACGTGGGTGGCGCTGTGGGTAAAACCTCAGTGCCTAGGGCTTGCCGATCGCATGGTCGGCGGTTCGAATCCCCGCAGCGGGGTAGTCCCAAAAACTACATAAAACTACATAAAAACTACATAAAACATTCAACAACCCCTAAAAACTCTGAAACCCCATTTTAAAATGGTAAGCAAAACTCTCTCTTTCTTTTTTCTTTTTAGACTCAGATGAGAATTTATTTGTAGGCAACAGGTACTAAGAAATCAATGAGTGGCAGGTCTTTTCTTAGAAGATTAAAATATTAAACCATTTAAAAATAAATATACCTTCCAAGTCGTATATCACACACACACAATCACTCAGTTGAATTAAAACAAAAAAAGAACCCAAGAAAAATAAAACAAAAGCATAATAACATGTGAAAATATATACAGTGGTACCTCAAGTTAAGTACTTAATTTGTTCCGGAGGTCCGTACTTAACCTGAAACTGTTCTTAACCTGAAGCACCATTTTAGCTAATGGGGCCTCCCGCTGCTGCCGCGCCCCCGGAGCACGATTTCTGTTCTCATCCTGAAGCAAAGTTCTTAACCCGAGGTAATATTTCTGGGTTAGCGGAGTCTGTAACCTGAAGCGTATGTAACTTGAAGCGTATGTAACCCGAGGTACCACTGTAAAACAAAAGTGATTACTGTATATTGTGTGGCAGAGGTGAGGGCATTCTGTGGTATAGGAGCAGCAGCAGAAAATGTCTGTTTTGGGGGCTGGGCCCCCCCAAATGATCTAAGTGATCATACAAGTATGTGCAGAGCCAGGTGGTCATCCAGGTAACCAGGTTCCAAGTTGTTCAGAGCTTTTTATACATTTATTGAACACTATTTATTTGGTAGGGATGCGGGTGGCGCTGTAGTCTAAACCACAGAGCCTAGGATTTGCCAATCAGAAGGTCGGCGGTTCGAATCCCCGCAATGGAGTGAGCTTCCGTTACTCGGTCCCTGCTCCTGCCAACCTAGCAGTTCAAAAGCACCTCAAAGTGCAAGTAGATAAATAGGTACCACTCCAGCAGGAAGGTAAACGGCGTTTCCATGCGCTGCTCTGGTTCGCCAGAAGCGGCTTAGTCCTGCTGGCCACATGACCCGGAGGCTGTACGCCGGCTCCCTCGGCCAATAAAGCGAGATGAGCGCCGCAACCCCAGAGTCGATCACGACTGGACCTAAGGTCAGGGGTCCCTTTACCTTTACTATTTATTCAGTACTCTTCATTAAGGTCTGAACAGAGGCAATAGATTCTTGCCCTGCTGTAGGGCAATGCAAAGATGGTTGTGTTGTCACTAACACTTACCAAATCAACACCAGGGAGTTAAGAAGAAGAAGAGGAGGAGGAGGAGGAGGAGGAGGAGGAGTTGGAGTTTGGATTTGATACCCCGCTTTATCACTACCCGAAGGAGTCTCAAAGCGGCTAACATTCTCCTTTCCCTTCCTCCCCCACAACAAACACTCTGTGAGGTGAGTGAGGCTGAGAGACTTCAGAGAAGTCTGACTAGTCCAAGGTCACCCAGCAGCTGCACGTGGAGGAGCGGGGAAGCGAACCCGGTTCACCAGATTACGAGTCCACCGCTCTTAACCACTACACCACGCTGGCTCTGAGGCAGGCAGCAAATCGAAGGGTGTGACATGCTGCGTAAGAAGAGGAGGTGAAAAGGCTTCTTATCCTTGAGCCAAAGGACCCACGTCAATCAAGAGGACCCCAGAACTGGGATTGCCACTGGCTGTGGGCCACAGCTCTGCCAAGACCACCCTCAGTAGCCCTTTTCCTACGCTGGGCCCTTCCTCCACCCAGCACATGTCTAATTTCTCCTGGTTTTGGAACAGCAAAAGAACAGCTCCAAACAGTTGTTTTCCCCGCAAGCAACACGATGGCATTTTCTTGGGGAGGCCCTCCTGGAACGTTCTGGAAGGGCCGTTGTTTTTCCGCTTCGCAACAGCTGCTCGCAAGCAGCCAGTTCTTGCGAAAACAGAAGACAGCCTTCCGCCTGACCTCCTTTTTTGCTTTTCGCAGAACAACAGAGGGATCGCAGTTCGTCGGCTCCACTTTAGGGCAATGCCCAACAGCGCAATCAACGGGCATCGACGGCCCTTGATGGCTGGTGGCAGCTAGCTAGCAACCAGAGAAACGCACCTTCGCTCGGAATGAGCAGCGGAGAGGGGAAATCAACTGAAATCCAGGGAGAAACTTAGATGGGGAGCTTCCCTGCTCAGACCGTTTAGCAATTTAGACATCGGAGGCTTGAGATGGGACCCGTACGCTGCAGAGGCCAGAGGGCTGGCTCTCACTGTGGGTTCTCAAAATAAGCCCTGGTCTATCTGTGTGCTTATGCTCCAGCAACTGTTTAGATTACACAGATGAAAGCCAGCTGCGAGGGAGCACGAAGGAGCTATAACGGGGTGTTTATTTTTTGGTAATTGGATGAATCTGCGGCTGAAGAGGAAAAGAGCCAGGAGAGGAGGACAGGGGTGGAAAGGGGGGGAAGAAAAGTCCCCAGCAACTGAATGACAGGTCTTCTCTCTCAAGCTACCATCTGCCCTGGCGTCTCTGCAACAGGGATCTTACGTACAAAACTGATCTCGCGGTAAGGCAGCGGAGATCCACAGTCTGGAATGACAATGGAGATCCCTTAATAATAATAATAATAATAATAATAATTTTTATTTATACCCCGCCCTCCCCAGCCAAGGCCGGGCTCAGAGCGGCTTACAAGCAATAATAAAAACAAGTTGAATGATTACAACTTAAATACAACATTAAAATAGGGAAACATTAAAATGTTAAAATGTAGCCTCATCGCAGGAGGAGAAGGAAAGGGGGAAAAAGAAAGAGAGGGAGGAAATCAAATTGGCTCCAAGCCAAAGGCCAGGCAGAACAACTCTGTCTTACAGGCCCTGCGGAAAGAAATCAGATCCTGCAGGGCCCTGGTCTCATGAGGCAGAGCGTTCCACCAGGCCGGGGCCAGTGTTGAAAAGGCCCTGGCTCTGGTTGAAGCCAATCTACCGTATTTTTCGCCCTATTGGACGCACCGGCCCATAGGACGCACCTAGTTTTCAGGGGGGGAAATCAGGGGAAAAAATATTATTTCCCCCCCGCAGCTCTGGGAGCAGCGGACAGGCTTCACGCAGCCCGTGCGCTACTCCAAGACCTTCTCCCTGCTTTTGTGGGAGGTGGGGGAATTCCCCCACCTCCCGCAAAAGCCCACAGGAGCCGTGCGCGACTCCTAAGGGCTTTTTGACCAGGAGGGAAAAGGGACTGAAATGGCCAGTCAGTCCCTTCTCCCTCCTTGGGGAAAAGCCCCCAAGAGCGGCGCGCTCTCCAAAGGGTTCGTGGCTCCTGCTGCCTTTTCTACGAGGTGGGGGAATTCCCCCACCTCCTAGAAAAGGCAGCAGAAGCCAGGGAGCCCCTTTAAAGAGTGTGCGGCTTTTGCCTCCTTTTGCGGGAGGTGGGGGAATTCCCCCATCTCCCGCAAAAGCCCACAGGAGGGAGAAGGGACGGACTCAGCCAGTCCGTCCCTTCGCCCTCCTCGGGGAAAAGCCCCCAAGAGCGGCACGCTCTTCAAAGGGTTCACGGCTCCTGCGGGCTTTTCTACGAGGTGGGGGAATTCCCCCACCTCCTAGAAAAGGCAGCAGAAGCCGCGGAGCCCCTGTAAAGAGCGTGCGGCTTTTGCCTGCTTTTGCGGGAGGTGGGGGAAATCCCCCATCTCCCGCAAAAGCCCACAGGAGGGTTGGAGAGAAGGGGGATGGCTTCGCACGCCTTCCCGCTGCCCCCCATCCTCTGGGGCTGGCCATGGGGGAAGCGCTGCTTTCCCCCCCGCCAGCCTCAAACCCAGGTTGGAGAGTAGCCAGAGCCGCACACGGAAACGCCGTTTACCTTCCCGCCAGTAAGCGGTCCCTATTTATCTACTTGCACCCGAGGGTGCTTTCGAACTGCTAAGTTGGCAGGCGCTGGGACCGAGCGACGGGAGTGCACCCCGCCGCGGGGATTCGAACCGCCGACCTTTCGATCGGCAAGCCCTAGGCACTGAGGCTTTTACCCACAGCGCCACCCACTTCCTGTTCCTGTAGATAGTCCACTATATATAATAAACACCTAACTACAAGTTCCTGGTTCCTGCTTCATCTATCCTGTCAAGTCGCCAATTGCTTCCGTGGATTCTGCGTTTACTCTGCTAGGTCCGGCTAAGTTCCTGCAACTAGTCAGAAAGTTGCGAAACACCAAATAGGTTTTGCCAATAGCCCTGTTGGGCCAAAACTGGCCTGACGGTTGAGACAGCCCACCCCCAACCCCCACCTCTGTGCTACTGCTCAATGCCACTGGCATGCAATGAGCTGAACAGATGACCAGGGCATCACTGCCTTCACCAGAAGGCTGAGTGGCCTTCGCTTTCTGCAAAATGCCTCTCGGCTCAGCTGGTCCCTCGCCCATCTGGACAGCAGATGTCAAGATTCGCAACTGGGAGTGTAACACCCCCACCCCACCGCCACGTCAATCCCCCTGCTGCTTCCCCCACCCTCAACCCTGCAAGGCCCGTAAATTACACCAGGAGATCGTACCCTCCAACATTTCTCCGATGAAAACAGGGACACCCCATTCCTTCCGCAGGGCCTGTAAGACAGAGCTATTCCACCTGGCTTTCAATTTGAACTTAGCCTGATCTTTCATTCCCCTTCCTTCCCTTTTTATGAAGATTACCCGCTCTGGGATCCCACAGCTAATTTTCCCCTGGTCTCCTTGCTGGCCCAAATAGGACTAATTTAGCCAGCTAGCCCCGGTGGTGCAATGTGGGCTGTGCAGGATGCAATCAAATTTTCCCTGACAGATGGTCTTTTAGCAGAGGAGAGCACGCCACCAACTC
Source organism: Podarcis tiliguerta (assembly GCF_965153285.1). Lineage (NCBI taxonomy): Eukaryota > Metazoa > Chordata > Lepidosauria > Squamata > Lacertidae > Podarcis > Podarcis tiliguerta. Next base: position 5,954,140 of record NC_139551.1, on the reverse strand, counting down.
AGGCAGATTGTTCCACGGTCAAACAGCTCATATCATCAGGGCATTCATCTTTTCATGCTCAGCTGGAAACTGGTGCTTTGCAGCTGAGAACAAGCCTTCTGCATGAGAGCCATTCAGCTATCTGGGAGACTGTGGCTGGTATTCCCAGTTCCCACCTAAATCTTCTCAGAGTTAAATGCCAGCCCCCCCCCCCCCGGTCTTTCCCTACCATCCTTCTTAGGGCCAATAATAATAATAATTTATTATTTATACCCCGCCCATCTGGCTGGGCTTCCGTGGACTGTCTGGCCAGAGTGGTGCATGCTCTGGTTATCTCCTGCTTAGACTACTGCCATGTGCTCTACGTGGGGCTACCTTTGAAGGTGACCCAGAAACTACAACTAATCCAGAATGCGGCAGCTAGATGGGTGACTGGGAGCCACCGACGAGACTTGAAAGACCTACATTGGCTCCCAGGACGTTTCCGAGCACAATTCAAAGTGTTGGTGCTGACCTTTAAAGCCCTTAACGGCCTCGGCCCAGTATACCTGAAGGAGCGTCTCCACCCCCATCGTTCTGCCCGAACCCTGAGGTCCAGCTCTGAGGGCCTTCTGGTGGTTCCCTCACTGCGAGAAGCAAAGCTACAGGGAACCAGGCAAAGGGCCTTCTTGGTAGTGGCACCCGCCCTGTGAAAGGCCCTCCCATCAGATGTCAAGGAAATAAACAACTATCTGACTTTTAGAAGACATTTAGAAGATATTTAGAAGACTTTTAGAAGTTCAGGGAAGTTTTTAATGTGTGACATTTTGATGTATTTTTAATCTTTGTTGGAAGCTGCCCAGAGTGGCTGGGGAAACCCAGCCAGATGGGCGGGGTACAAATAATAAATTATTATTATTATTATTATTATTATTATTATTATTATTATTATGTTATTATTACTGAACAGTGTAGCCCCCATAGTGCCAGGCAGCTTCTGGTACACCATACTATTTAGGGAGGGCTATCGCTCAATAGAAGAACATGTGTCTTGCCTGAAGAATGTCTCTGGTTCCAGTCCAGGCATCTCCAGGTAGGACCGGGAAAAGACTCCCTGCCTGAAGCCTCGGAAAGAGTCACAGACAGTAAAAGTAGACAGTACTGAGCCAGGCAGATTAATGGTCAGACTTGGAAGTATAGGGTAACGAGCCTCATATAACCAGCATGTTTGAGTCTACTTAATGTCTACTTAATTCATGAAATCAGCCCTGAGTGCTCACTGGAAGGACAGATCCTGAAGCTGAGGCTCCAAGATCTGTCTTGGACACTCCTGTCTTCCACTGCCTCCCGCAGTTTGGTCAAACTCATGCTGGTAGCTTCGAGAACACTGTCCCACCATCTCGTCCTCTGTCGTCCCCTTCTCCTTGTGCCCTCCATCTTTCCCAACAGCAGGGTCTTTTCCAGGGAGTCTTCTCTTCTCATGAGGTGGTCAAAGTCTTGGAGCCTCGGCTTCAGGATCTGTCCTTCCAGTAAGCACTCAGGGCTGATTTCCTTCAGAATGGAGAGGTTTGTTCTTTTTGCAGTCCATGGGACTCTCAAGAGTCTCCTCCAGCACCAGAATTCAAAAGCATCAATTCTTCGGCCATCAGCCTTCTTGATGGTCCAGCTTTCACTTCCATACATCACTACTGGGAAAACCATAGCTTTTACTATACGGACCTTTGTTGCCAAGATGATGTCTCTGCTTTTTAAGATGCTGTCTTGGTCTGTCATCGCTTTTCTCCCAAGGAGCAGGCGTCTTTTAATTTCGTGGCTGCTGTCACCATCTGCAGTGATCATGGAGCCCAAGAAAGTAAAATCTCTCACTGCCTCCATTTCTTCCCCTTCTATTTGCCAGGAGGTGATGGGACCAGTGGCCATGATCTTCGTTTTTTTGATGTTGAGCTTCAGACCATATTTTGCGCTCTCCTCTTTCACCAACATTAAAAGGTTCTTTAATTCCTCCTCACTTTTTGCCATCAAGGTTGTGTCATCTGCATATCTGAGGTTGTTGATATTTCTTCCGGCAATCTTAATTCCGGTCAAGGGGTTCAAACTTGCCCCAAACGTGGGCCTTGGCTTGCCGGATTTCCAACAAGAAGAACGCAGCTGCCCGTGTCCCCAAATGTTCCTTTTATGTTATGGTTTCCTGTTAGGAGCTGGCAGAACGTGCAGTCCAGCCACTTTCCCCTGGGAGCGGACTCTGGTGTCCAGGCCTCCCACAGGGCCCTCAACAACTGCTGCCACTTGGCAGACCTGCTGGCCCCTTCATCATCTCGCTCTGGTTAATGGATTTCCCCGTTTCAAGGCTCAGAACTAAGGTTTCGCTTTCCAGATTAGAAGCCCACAAACAAAGCTCTCCACCCACGTCGGTTTCAGCTATGGGTCAGCGCTGGTTGAAGACAGCTGGGAAAGGCCGGCGTTATCGTGTCCTGGGTCTCAGTGACAGGACAAGACAGAAAGCAGACAGGGCACTTGAGAATCAAAGAAGCTTCATTCATCAACGCTTATCTCCATCAGCACGTAGAGGGGGGAATGGGGAAGAAGTCATGTGACCCTTAATGCGACGGTGGTCAAAGATTTCCATTAGACGCTCCTCTGAGATCTTCCATCCCAACGGCTGCTGCAATGAGCTTTTCTCCTTGTGTGACCTCCAAGGCTTATCTTGACAAGGTGATGACTGAAGTCTGGCTGGAGATCGAGGGAGGCTTCCCCGGTACATCGAATCCGCACTGTGTGTGGCCTCCCAAGCACCAGGACCCATGTTCAGCACAAGGCCTGATTAGATAACGTCAACATCGGAGCAAAGCCATGCTTTCTTTGACCAGTGTGGAGACAGGGCAGGAACAAGGGAGCTGCCTTGGGCGGTAGTGGCAGAAAATGTTGAAAGCAGTTATTACTATTACTATTAGAATCATAGGGACGCCGGTGGCGCTGTGGGTAAATGCCTCAGCGCCTAGGACTTGCTGATCGAAAGGTCGGCGGTTCGAATCCCCGCGGAGGGGTGCGCTCCTGTCGCTCGGTCCCAGCGCCTGCCAACCTAGCAGTTCGAAAGCACCCCCGGGTGCAAGTAGATAAATAGGGACCGCTTACCAGCGGGAAGGTAAACGGCGTTCCGTGTGCTGCGCTGGCAGTAATAATAATAATAATAATAATAATAATTTATTATTTGTACCCCGCCCATCTGGCTGGGTTTCCCCAGCCACTCTGGGCAGCTTCCAACAAAGATTAAAAATACAAGAAAATGTCACACATTAAAAACTTCCCTGAACAGGGCTGCCTTCAGATGTCTTCTAAAAGTCAGATAGTTGTTTATTTCCTTGACATCTGATGGGAGGGCTTTCCACAGGGCGGGTGCCACTACCGAGAAGGCCCTCTGCCTGGTTCCCTGTAGCTTTTCTCCCTTTTCCAGGGAGTCTTCTCTTCTCATGAGGTGGGCAAAGTATTGGAGTCTCAGCTTCAGGATCTCAGGGCTGATTTCCTTCAGAATGGAGAGGTTGGATCTTCTTGCAGTCCATGGGACTCTCAAGTGTCTCCTCCAGCACCAGAATTCAAAAGCATCAATCCCTTCCCGTTGAGATTGTATGATTCTTTTTAATGTTTAAGGAATAACTCTGCCCCCAAACTCTTGGTAGATGTGTGTGGTGTCGTCGGCCCGTCATTCACTATGAAGGACGTTTGTAACACCCTCCATTAAAATTAGATGTGTCTATTTTTAGAACTGCTCTGGTTGCCATCTTGTCGTTCGGCGGGGAGAGAGAAAGAGAGAGACAATTATGACATCAGAAGTGTGTGAGTCAACGGTACGAATGAGCAAATGTTTCCGTTGTGGCCCAGTTCTAAGGCAATAACCATCGCAATTCAAACTCCGTATTTCAAAAGGGCCGATTTAATAATTCAGGGTGTTGATGGCAGGGCAGCGGCCGAAAACTCTCTTACTTCACTTTTTCGCAACATCTGTCTGGAAGGAGTGCCAAACAGACAATACAGTGGTACCTCGGGTTAAGAACTTAAATCGTTCTGGAGGTCCGTTCTTAACCTGAAACTGTTCTTAACCTGAAGCACCACTTTAGCTAATGGGACCTCCTGCTGCTGCCGCGCAGCCGGAGCACAATTTCTGTTCTCATCCTGAAGCAAAGTTCTTAACCTGAGGTAATATTTCTGGGTTAGCGGAGTCTGTAACCTGAAGCAGATGTAACCTGAAGCGTCTGTAACCCGAGGTACCACTGTATATGTGGGTTGTATCCATCTAGCTCAGCCTCAGAACTGATCGCTGTCTATGGATTCCACAGGGTGAATTTGGGCAGCTGGATCTAGCCAGCGACAGTCCCAGATTTACAGAAGCTGTCCTGGTTTCCGATTTGATCTTGGAATGTCCTGCTTTCCCTTAAAGGTAAAGGGACCCCTGACCATTTGGTCCAGTCGTGACCGACTCTGTGGTTGTGGCGCTCATCTTGCTTTACTGGCCGAGGGAGCAGGCGTACAGCTTCCGGGTCATGTGGCCAGCAGCACTAAGCCGCTTCTGGCGAACCAGAGCAGCGCACAGAAACGCCGTTTACCTTCCCGCCGGAGCGGTACCTATTTATCTACTTGCACTTTGATGTGCTTTCAAACTGCTAGGTTGGCAGGAGCAGGGACCGAGCAACGGGAGCTCACCCCGTCGCGGGGATTCGAACCACTGACCTTCTGATCGGCAAGTCCTAGGCTCTGTGGTTTAACCCACAGCGCCACCCGTGACCCCTATTCCTTAGCACGTCCCTATTTTCATCACATAAATGTTGGAGGGCATAGAGAGGTGCCAGAACTGGGTTCTGGTGACTTCCGGCTGAAAAAAAGCCCTTGAATTATGCAACCCCCAAGCCAAGGAGATAAGTAACTATACAAAGACTATAAAAGACACCTGGAGGCAGCCAGGTACAGAGAAATATTTTTAATGCTTTATGTTTCATTATGTTTTTATCTATGTTGGAAGCTGCCCAGAGTGGCTGGGCCAACCCAGTCAGATGGGTGGGGTATAATATTAATACCAATATATCAATATATTAATATTGATATATTGATATATTAATTTATTAATACATTAATAGAATAGGATGTCCCTATTTTCATTGGAGAAATGTTGGATGGTATGAAACAGGTGAAGACACATGCTCAGTAAATGGGGACTCAGCAATACAGCAGCCAGTAAAATGTTTTAAATGTGGTGTGCAATATACAAATTTGGCACTAGATGGCGGCAGTGAGCTACGCAAAATTCGATGTAATTTTCAAAACTTAAAAAAAAAATAAACCAACCCATTTTCACAGTGTTTTTTTCAATAGGCATGTAGATTCCACCTGGGTCATCTGGGAGCTTACCGAAGAGCAACAAAGCTTGGATCCAAACCTTGACCCGCGATGCGGCTGGGCAGCGGCCGGAATTTCTTTGCCACGTTCCGGCCCAGACTGGGCTTTCGCACATCTATCTCTGCTCTCAGAGCAGCAAGGCCTATTTTGGAAAGTTAAACACCCCCACCCCCCAATATACACACACCGAGAGAGAAATAACGAAAGCACACGTGAGGGAGTTGCTGACATTTGCAAGGTGATGAAGCGACAGGCCTGGTAGCTGGAGCAGGCGGGTGACGGGTGAGAGGCAGCCGGGCCACATGCTTGTTCCATCCAGCTTCCACTTCAGCAAAGCCGGGCGCTTATCTCCCAACGCCGGCCGGAAAGGAAAGGGCAGCTGTGGAGGGTTCGACTGACGAATGGGCCAAAAGTGCTTTCCGTCATGCCTCTGTTGGAAACTGTTATAGGAATCCTAAGGTCTTCTTATACAGTGGTACCTCGGGTTACATACGCTTCAGGTTACAGAGTCTGCTAACCCAGAAATAGTACCTCGATTTAAGAACTTTGCTTCAGGATGAGAACAGAAGTTGTGCTCCGGCGGCGCGGCGGCAGCAGGAGGCCCCATTACCTAAAGTAAGTACCTAAAGTAAACTGTTCTCAGGTTAAGAACAGTTTCAGGTTAAGAATGGACCTCCAACTAAGTACTTAACCTGAGGTGCCACTGTATTATTTTTATTATTAATAATTTCATATATATATGTGTGTGGGTGTGGGTGTATACACTGTGAGGTACCACAGTGGTACCTCAGGTTACATACGCTTCAGGTTACAGACTCCACTAACCCAGAAATAGTGCTTCAGGTTAAGAACTCTGCTTTAGGATGAGAACAGAAATCATGCTCCGGCAGTGCAGCGGCAGCAGGAGGCCCCATTAGCTAAAGTGGTGCTTCAGGTTAAGAACAGTTTCAGGTTAAGAACAGACCTCCGGAACGAATTAAGTCCTTAACCCGAGGTACCACTGTATAAATGTACAAGGCAAACCCCTGACCATTAAGTCCAGTCGTGGCCGACTCTGGGGTTGCGGTGCTCATCTCGCTTTATTGGCCGAGGGAGCTGGCATACAGCTTCTGGGTCATGTGGCCAGCCGGACGAAGCTGCTTCTGGTGAAACCAGAGCAGCACACAGAAATGCCATTTACCTTCCCACTAGAGTGGTACCTATTGATCTACTTGCACATTGACGTGCTTTCGAACTGCTAGGTTGGCAGGAGCAGGGACCGAGCAACGGGAGCTCGGCCTGTTGCAGGGATTCGAACCGCCGACCTTCTGATCGGCAAGCCCAAGGCTCTGTGGTTTAACCCACAGTGCCACCCGCATTGTTTAAATGCAGATTTAACCAATTCCCCACTGCCACTATCCCTGACTCCTCGTCCCCCAGGGGATAAAGACAAAGACGCGAAAGGTGGGGTATAAATAATAAAACCGTTGTTGTTGTTGTTAAAAGGTGAATTTAGGGGATGGAGTGATCTCACCTGTTTTGAACCCGATTGAGAAATGCTGCCCTCTAGGGGTGTATTCCAGTAGCATCCCTAATATTTAAAGCAGTCTTGTCCTACTTTAAACAGCCACATCTGGGCTGGATGCTTTAGCTGAGTTCCCTGCATTGCAGGGGGTTGGACTAGATGGCCCTTGGGGTCCCTCTACAATTCTATGATTCTATGAACATAGAATCATAGAGTTGGAAGAGACCCCAAGGGCCATCGAGTCCAACCCCCTGCCAAGCAGGAAACACCATCAGAGCACTCCTGACATATGGTTGTCAAGCCTCTGCTTAAAGACCTCCAAAGAAGGAGACTCCACCACACTCCTTGGCAGCAAATCCCACGGTCAAACAGCTCTTACTGTCAGGAAGTTCTTCCTAATGTTTAGGTGGAATCTTCTTTCTTGTAGTTTGGATCCCTTGCTCCGTGTCCGCTTCTCTGGAGCAGCAGAAAACAACCTTTCTCCCTCCTCTATGTGACATCCTTTTATATATTTGAACATGGCTATCATATCCCCCCTTAACCTCCTCTTCTCCAGGCTAAACATGCCCAGCTCCCTTAGCCGTTCCTCAGAAGGCATCATTTCCAGGCCTTTGACCATTTTGGTTGCCCTCCTCTGGACACGTTCCAGTTTGTCAGTGTCCTTCTTGAACTGTGGTGCCCAGATCTCGTAAGTAAACTGGTCTCAAGTTGTTAAGGGCTTTATATGCTACTAGCAAAACCACAAACCTGGTCCAGCAGCAAATCAGCAAGCAGTGTAGATCTATGAGCACAGGCATTGCATTCTAACAAGGGCTCACTTCTGTCAGCAATTGTGCTGCAGCATTCTGCCAGTTCTGGGTCAACGGCGAGGGAAGCCCCACATGAAGGGCATTGCAGTAGTCTATCCATAAAGCAAGCAGCACATGAACGACTGTGTCAAGGCTTTATGGGAACTGCTTCTGGGTTTTTCCAGAGGTTTTTGAACTTACCGAGTGAAATTTGTTAAACAGAGTTAGTTTTTTGCCTCTGCATCTCAGCCCTGCCTGAATCCTGATTCAACCGAGATAAGAACTTTAATAATCATCCGCACCCTGCTTTCCTTTCTAAACTGGACATTGTCCTAGAAGGCAAGTTGCTGATCTTCTAAGCACAAAAAATGTAAGCTGGACGTGGCCTGCATCAGATAAAACCAGAACATATGAGACACCCAGTCTAAAATCCAAAGCAATAAATTCCGATACTATCCCAAAAATCAAACGCAGAAGGCAGCAGCGTAAAAACATTAAAATTAAAACAGCTAATTAATATCAGCTCCAGACTCGGAGGATGAACACAGCTGGCTCCATATTTCAGCTCCTTTATTTCGCTTGTAGCTTCGTGTCCCTGCTGCTGAGTCCGCAGTGAAAAATTGCCACCAGAGGGTAGGACTCGAACCAGTGGCTTCAAAGACCTGGAACGAAGAGTGCGGGGAGCACTGACCAAACCAGCTGGGAAATTGGGGATGAGGGTGTGGTTTGTACCTGATGAGCCAGAAGAGAGGGGAGATCAATGAATGTTGTTGTTGTTAAGTCGTTTAGTTGTGTCCGCCTCTTCGTGACCCCCTGGACCAGAGCATGCCAGGCACTCCTGTCTTCCACTGCCTCCCGCAGTTTGGTCAAACTCACGTTGGTAGCTTCGAGAACACTGTCCAACCATCTCGTCCTCCGTCGTCCACTTCTCCTTGTGCCCTCCATCTTTCCCAACATCAGGGTCTTTTCCAGGGAGTCTTCTCTTCTCATGAGGTGGCCAAAGTACTGGAGCCTCAGCTTCAGGATCTGTCCTTCCAGTGAGCACTCAGGGCTGATTTCCTTCAGAATGGAGAGCTTTGATCTTCTTGCAGTCCATGGGACTCTCAAGAGTCTCCTCCAGCGCCAGAATTCAATGATGAATGCGTAGCTGTCAACTTTTCCCTCTTCTTGCGAGGAAGCCTATTCGGAATAAGGGAATTTCCCTTTAAAAAAAGGGAAACGTTGGCAGCTAGGGATCAATGGAAGCCACGATGGGTCAGGCGGGGAGGCCGAAGATAGAGTAAGCAAGCGAGCAGAAGCAGGCTTTTAAGACTGTAAACATTTTGAGGAATGGATGAGTCCAAAGTGTGGGAAAAGAAGCGGAGGCCGTTTCAGCAGCAGAGGTGGAAAGGACCACAGAAGAGGAGATTAAGTAGGCTGTTCCAAACAGGCGAAAGCCCTTAAGTGTATTCTAGGGAAGCAAGAATTGCAAAGCCAGTCCTGGCTAAGGAAGAAGGGTGGATCTGGCAAAGAGTTGACACGACAACGGAGTAACAGCTCCCAGAGGACCAGCTGGGATGTTGTGCAGCAAAACCCCCTGGCCCCTGGGAAGGCAGAGTTGATGGACTGTTGCACAAGCAATGTGGACAGGAGCCTCTCTCTTCAGAGGCAAGAAGGGAGGTCCAAAAGGCATCTTTCTGTTCAGAGCGTCAGCCGGCCATGTCCTCCATCCAAAGTACAGTGGTGCCTCGCAAGACGAAAAGAATCCGTTCCACGAGTCTCTTCGTGTTGCGGTTTTTTTCGTCTTGCGAAGCAAGCCCATTAGCGGATTAGCGCTATTAGCGGTTTAGCGGCTATTAGTGGCTATTAAAGGCTTAGGGGATTAGCGGATTAGCTGCTAAAAGGCTATTAGCGGCTATTAAAGGCTTAAGGCATTAGCGGATTAGCTGCTAAAAGGCTATTAGCGGCTTGGATCAGCTGATAAGCGGCTTAGATCAGCTGTTAAGCGGCTTAGCGAACAGCTGTTAAGCGGCTTAGGGGCTTGGGGAAAAGGGGGGGAGGGGGAAAAAACCCAGGAATCGCAAGGCATTTTCGTCTTGCAAAGCAAGCCCATAGCAAATTCGTCCTGCGAAGCACCTCCAAAACGAAAAACCTTTTCGTCTAGCGGGTTTCCCGTCTTGCGAGGCATTCGTCTTGCGGGGCACCACTGTACTCCATTCCGTCTGTCCCCTGGTTTCCCATTCCCTGTTATGTACTGAAGTTCTCACCCTGGGCCAGCAGGGGGATACTGTAGATAGTTATGCAAATAAGGGATCGAAAGTGACGTTCAATGATTGGACAGTTTTAGAAAATTGTTACAGTTACATTGTACTGGAGCTCTATATAAGCAGGCTGGCTGAACCCTTCAGTTCAGTTCTGTTCTGGCCTGTGAATAAACAAGAGCTGTTTGAAGAATCGCTGTGTCGTCCGATATGTTCACCCACAACATAACATTCCCCCCTCCTCTCCTACTACCTTGGTTCTCAAACGCCTTGGTACTCAAACAACTTAGAACCCAAACTGTTGAATAGTGGAAAAGGTGGGCTAAGGGCACAGCTCTGTTGGATTCTTAGCTCTTTATTGCAGCGGTTAGAACTTCTCCTGGAATCAGACTGATTGCAACCTAGCTGGCTGCATCTTAAAAAGTAGAGACATCACCTTGCAGACAAAGGTCCATATAGTTAAAGCTATGGTTTTCCCAGCAGTGATGTATGGAAGTGAGAGCTGGACCATAAGGAAGGCTGATCGCCGAAGGATTGATGCTTTTGAGTTATGGTGCTGGAGGAGACTCTTGAGAGTCCCTGGACTGCAAGAAGATCAAACCTCTCCATTCTTAAGGAAATCAGCCCTGAGTTCTCACTGGAAGGACAGATCGTGAAGCTGAGGCTCCAAGACTTTGGCCACCTCATGAGAAGAGAAGACTCCCTGGAAAAGACCCTGATGTTGGGAAAGATGGAGGGCACAAGGAGAAGGGGACGACGGAGGACGAGATGGTGGGACAGTGTTCTTGAAGCTACCAGCATGAGTTTGATCAAACTGCGGGAGGCAGTGGAGGACAGAACTGCCTGGCGTGCTCTGGTCCATGGGGTCACGAAGGGTCGGACACAACTAAACGACTAAACAACAACAACAACAAGTACAGTGAAACAGTAACAACTCACAACTGGCTATCCAATCAGGAGCGACAGTTGTCAATCCTTCATTTACATACTGGTGGCCCTGAGTGAGAACTGCTACTAATCTTAATACATAACACAAACACTGCAAACCCGGAAGTAAGTGTTCCGGTTTGCAAACATTTTTCGGAAGCCGAACATGCTGCATTTTGAGTGTTACGCTGAGGTTTGTCTGTTTTCGCTATTTTGCGTTTTTGTTTCTGCGGCTCCTTTTCATTTCCTTTTTGTGACTGCGTGGAACCCAGTTCAGCTACTGGTTGATTGATTGTGTTACTGCAGCACAGTGATACCTCTGGTTACGTACTTAATTTGTTCTGGAGGTCTGTTCTTAACCTGAAACCGTTCTTAACCTGAGGCACCACTTTAGCTAATAGGGCCTCCTGCTGCCGCCACACCGCAATTTCTGTTCTCATTCTGAAGCAAAGTTCTTAACCTGAGGTACTATTTCTGGGTTAGCGAAGTCTGTAACCTGAAGCGTATGTAACCTGAAGCATCTGTAACCTGAGGTACCACAGTACATTGTTTATTGCTTTCATTTAATGGATCAATGGTCTCGTTTAGATACTAAAATTCATGTTCAATTGCTGTTCCTGGGGGTTGTTTTTAAAAGTCTGGAACAGATTAATCCATTTTGCATTACTTTCTATGGGAAAGCACGCCTTGGTTTTGGAACGCTTTGGTTTTGGAACGGACTTCTGGAACGGATCAAGTTTGAGAACCAAAGTACTACTGTATTGGACTACTGAACATGCAGATTTTTCATTGGGTTGTTGTCTGTGGGCAGAGGCTCTTTTACACTTCCCTTTCAAAATAACTTTTGTACTTCTGCAAACCCTGGATTTTGCACGCACCCCGGCATCTGATCCCCCTGCCCTTTCGGCTCCATCCAAGCCCCACGGCCTTTTTTGGTGCTTGGATGCAGGAGGAGGAAGCAGGGAGCCGGGATGTGCAAATGCTTGGAAGAAGATGGGTGTGCTGGGCCTGGGGGTAACCCAAGAACTATGGTCCAGATCCAATCCAGAATCTGTAGGTTCAGCTAGGAGTCAGTCTGACAGGGCCAAGGCAGGTCATGAGGCAGGAAACCAGGCAAGGACAGGTACAGGATCTCAGGCAGGGTCTGGCATACAGCAATGTTGCTCCCGCAACCTGGGGCAGGGTCCGACAGCCTTTTATCTTTGTCGGGGTAAAGGCCAGTCCTGATCCCCCAGCGACTCACCACCCTGTCTTGCCCGAAGCCAAGCACTCCTCTTGCAAGTACTCAGGTCTCTCCTTCTCTCAGACCTTAGTCTCTGCAGCTTGGGAGACGTCGGTGGGTTACCAGACCCAGGGGCCGCCTCAGCCTCTCCTGACCCAACTGGTAGTGGAGCAGCTGTAAGTGATGGCCCAGCTGGAGGCAACGAGGTCATCCCCGCATCTGGAGCCAGGGCAGGCTCAGGCCCCTGACTCGGCCCAGCTGGTGCTTGTTGCAGGGGAACCTGTGCAGACTGGGGCTCTTCAGTATCAGGCCCCAGGCTTGGTTCAGATGATGCCTGAGGCAAAGAATCCAGTGCAGACTGAGACTCCCCTGGTTCCAAGTCCGAACCTGAGTCATAGAATCATAGAATCCTAGAGTTGGAAGAGACCACAAGGGCCATCGAGTTCAACCCCCTGCCAAGCAGGAAACACCATCAGAGCACTCCTGACATATGTTTGTCAAGCCTCTGCTTAAAGACCTCCACAGAAGGAGACTCCACCACACTCCTTGGCAGCAAATTCCACTGTCGAACAGCTCTTACTGTCAGGAAGTTCTTCCTAATGTTGAGGTGGAATCTTCTTTCTTGTAGTTTGGATCCATTGCTCCGTGTCCGCTTCTCTGGAGCAGCAGAAAACAACCTTTCTCCCTCCTCTATGTGACATCCTTTTCTATATTTGAACATGGCTATCATATCACCCCTTAACCTCCTCTTCTCCAGGCTAAACATGCCCAGCTCCCTTAGCCGTTCCTCATAAGGCATCATTTCCAGGCCTTTGACCATTTTGGTTGCCCTCCTCTGGACAACTCCTCCCAGGCCATCACACTGGGTTGGACGACGAGGCAATTCACTGGGAAATGCCTGGTAACTTTCTGATGACCCCCAAAGATTCATACAATCATATTGGGTTCATTGAGCTGGAAGGGGACCTATATGTTGTCTAGCCTAGACCCTGCTTATTGTAGGAAAATGAAAACCTTCTTCTTCCTCTTCTTCTTCTTTGGTGATCACTCATAGTTGAGTAAGATTGTCTTCCATAAACACGGTCTTAACAGTGAGTCTGTAAGTGACTGTGGGGGCCAATTCTGGATCCACACGTCCTTCCACAGTTGGGACATAGGTTTCCGGGTGGGAGTTGATCCCGGTGAGGGTTTGCCAAACATGCCTTCCTCTTAGCGCATTTCTTATAAACGCCACCTCCAACTCCTCGAAAGATTCCATCATCGGTGTCTCCAAAAAATTCTACACATCACCTGGGAAGACTGTGTCCAGTTCTGGGCACCACAGTTCAAGAAGGACACTGACAAACTGAAATGTGTCCAGAGGAGGGCAACCAAAATGGTCAAAGGCCTGGAAACGATGCCTTATGAGGAACGTCTAAGGGAGCTGGGCATGTTTAGCCTGGAGAAGAGGAGGTTAAGGGGTGATATGATAGCCATGTTCAAATATATGAAGGGATGTCACATGGAGGAGGGAGAAAGGTTGTTTTCTGCTGCTCCAGAGAAGCAGACAGGGAGCAATGGATCCAAACTACAAGAAAGAAGATTCCACCTCAACATTAGGAAGAACTTCCTGACAGTAAGAGCTGTTTGACAGTGGAATTTGCTGCCAAGGAGTGTGGTGGAGTCTCCTTCTTTGGAGGTCTTTAAGCAGAGGCTTGACAACCATATGTCAGGAGTGCTCTGATGGTGTTTCCTGCTTGGCAGGGGGTTGGACTCGATGGCCCTTGTGGTCTCTTCCAACTCTATTCTATGAAGACAGGTGAACTCATGCCAGTGTACTGGAAGAAGCAAAGATGTTGAAGCATTGATTCTTCAACATCAACTTCGTAGGACTGGCCATGTTGTGCGGATGCCTGACTATCTTCTTCCAAAGCAACTACTCTATTCCGAACTTTAAAATGGGAAGCACAATGCTGGTGGCCAACAACAGAGGTTCAAAGACTCTCTCAAGGCAAATCTAAAAAAAATGTAGTGTAAACACTGACAACCGGGAAACACTGGCCTGCAATCGCTCCAATTGGCATCCACAGTATCCATAAGGATATAAGGAAGATTTGCAGGATTAGGCCAAAGACCCATCTAGTCTAACGTCCTGTTCTTGATCTAAGGTGGCAGCTGAAATGGCTTGTTCACTGCACTTTTTTGTTTTGTTTCCTAAGTTAAACACAGTTATTGCTTCGACAGCCTTGGCCTTAAGGCGGTTTGCGCGTGTGATTTTCTGACAGGCAGAGGCAAACGAGAGCCATTTGTTAAAACAAATTGGGCAAACCGAGCCTAACAGTTGCATAAACTACACAGGGCTCTTGTTCAAGGGCAAAGCCGAAAGGGGATTAAGAGGCCATCGCTAATGAGGCTTTCCTGCTCCTTGAAATTATATCCCTCCCGCAATGTGCTAAAGGCTGGGGGTCCAATCCCCAATTAGCTTCAAAAGATCTGGGCCCCTGAACACACACAAGCAAAGGGAGTAACTGATATTCTTAACATATATCCCATACTTGAAGCCACGTCCGGATAATAACCTCCCTTCCTTGCCCGTATGGAGAGCTCTCAACGACACAAAACACAAAAACATTTTAGCACAGGAGAGTTTTGCTGTCCGAGCTGGTTTTTTAAATGTTCCCATCCTTCAGGAGTGAGGAAAGTTTTCAGTCCAGAGGATATTTCCAAGGGAACAACATTCCCGGGGGGGCTGTTTGCCAAGTTGTGGGTGGGACAGACCAGGAGTGGGGAGGAAGAGAGTCAAAACTGTGAGGAGCAATGTATGTGGTTCTTGCCTTTGTGCAAACCCCTACATTCCAGTTGTTGCACAAGTCAGGTGCTTCGATATCCCACACATCCCTCGATCCATGGGTGTGTTGTTGTTGTTTGGTCGTTTAGTCGTGTCCGACTCTTCGTGACCCCCTGGACCAGAGCACGCCAGGCACTCCTGTCTTCCACTGCCCCCTGCAGCTTGGTCAAACTCATGTTAGTAGCTTCGAGAACACTGTCCCACCATCTCGTCCTCTGTTGTCCCTTTCTCCTTGTGCCCTCCATCTTCCCAATATCAGGGTCTTTTCCAGGGAATCTTCTCTTCTCATGAAGTGGCCAAAGTATTGGAGCCTCAGCTTCAGGATCTGTCCTTCCAGTGAGCACTCAGGGCTGATTTCCTTCCGAATGGAGAGGTTGGATCTTCTTGCAGTCCATGGGACTCTCAAGAGTCTCCTCCAGCACCAGAATTCAAAAGCATCCATTCTTTGGCGATCAGCCTTCTTTATGGTCCAGCTCTCACTTCCATACATCACTACTTGGAAAACCATAGCTTTTACTATACGGGGCTTTGTCGGCTAGGTGATGTCTTTATTTTTAAGATGCTGTCCAGGATTTTTGTTCTTTTTTATTGTTGTTGTTAATGCATAGGACCTCCCTATTTTCATCAGGGAAATGTTGGAGGGGATGGAATAGGACGTCCCTATTTTCATGGGAGAAATGTTGGATGGCATGGAAGAGGACGTCCCTTTTTTCATCAGGGAAATGTTGGAGGGTTATTTGCAGATGTATAGCTGAGTTTTTCAGGAACCCCTGGAACAAAATTGATTATTTTTTGTTTGTTTGTTTTTAAGAGTGCAATTTTATTCCAAATGCAGAAATCTGAATTTCCTTGAGGCAGGATTTGCGGGGAGCGAGGACGTTTGCACAGATTGCAGCTGGTACTATGGACGTGGGAGACATCCTACAGACTTACCGGTATGTAAGGATCTCGTTGGTTAGACGATGAACCAGAAGGCTGCAAAAAATCCCATCCATCTCTTTCCCCAAACTAAGCATAGGAACAGAAAAGGCATGTGCTGTCCTCTTCAGGTAGTGACACCAAATTGCATGCAAGCAATTTTTTAAGGACATAATTTTCCTTTGCACGAGTTCGAGCCTTTAGCCTATATCCCATTGCGGCTTTGACATTTTGTACCTTTTAAAATTGCTTCTGCAACATTTTGCTAGTGGTGGTCTTATTGAGGTTTTTTAAATGAATGACTGAGTAAATGAGTGCATAAAATAAAATAAATAAAATAAAATAAAATAAAATAAAATAGTTTTATTGAATTTTGTTGTTTTTTAATCTTTTTCCATAAACCACTTCGAGGATTGCTGCTTCCCAAACACAAAATCAATGCCATTTTTATTCTCTCTCCCGTTAATAATAATAATAATAATAATAATAATAATAATAATTTATTTATACCCCGCCCATCTGGCTGGGCTTCCAATTAAGCCGCGCCCCCGAGGCTCCGCCCTCCCGCTTTCCCCCAATCCCAACCCGCTTTTTTCCCTAAGCCCCGCCTCTCCCTCCTTCCCAACCTTCTCTCCCTTGCAAGGAAAAAAACAGCGGCGGGAGGTTAGACGGAACTTGCGGCAGGGGGCGCTAGAATCCGTCGCCCTTCTTCCTCTAGGCGTCGCTCTAGGAACCTCGGCCTCCGCGCTGGAGCGAGAGGAAGCGGAAGCGGCCGGGGAGCTTCCGGTTCGGGACCGGAAGCGGTGGAAGCCACGCTGTGCGGCTGCAGGGGGAGTCGCGCTCCCTGTCTGAGTTGCTCGTCAGGCGGAGGGTGTGGGCCTGGGGGGGGGCTGTGGGGGAGCGGCCCTCGCCCCCGCCCCAATGGAGGCTGCTGGGGTGGCCCCTATCAGAGCCCAGTGAGTATTAGGGTGCCCCCCTCCGCACCCCAAACCTTCCCTAGACCCCCCTCCCTCCTTCCCTGCCCAGGTTTTGCACCCCAGGGAACATAGGAAGCCGCCCTAGACTGAACCCATTGGTCGCTCTTGCTCATATCTCCTGCACTGACAGGCAGCGTCTTCCGTGGGGGTGGGGGGCGTGTGACCTTGGAATGTTAATAATAATTATAATTATAATTTATTTTCTATACCCTGCCCATCTGGCTGGGTTTCCCCAGCCGCTCTGGGCAGCTCCCATTAGAATATTACCATGGGCCTGCCCAGTCCTAGGCTGATGCCCAAATTATTATTATTATTATTATTATTATTATTTTATACCACACCCATTTGGCTGGGTTTCCTCAGCCACTCTGGGCACCTCCCACTAGAGTATTACCTTGGGCCTGCCCAGTCCTAGGCTGATGCCCAAATAATAGTAATAATTTATTATTTATACCCTGCCCATCTGGGCAGCTCCCATTAGAATATTACCATGGGCCTGCCCAGTCCTTGGCTGATGCCCAAATAATAATAATAATAATAATTTATTATTTATACCCCGCCCATCTGGCTGGGTTCCCCCAGCCACTCTTGGTGCCTCCCAGCAGAATATTATACACACGGTAAATACATCAAACATTAAAAACTTCCCTAAACAGGGCTGCCTTCAGATGTCTTTTAAAAGTCAGATGGGAGGGTGTTCCACAGGGCAGGAGCCACCACCGAAAAGGCCCTTTGCCTGGTTCCCTGTAACCTCACTTCTCGCAGAGAGGGAACCGCCAGAAGGCCCTCGGAGCTGGACCTCAGGGTCCGGGCTGGACAATGGGGGTGCAGACACTCCTTCGGGTATACTAGGCCAAGGCCGTTTAGGGCTTTCAAAGTCCACCAACTGGGGGGTTTGAACCCAAGGCCTTCTGCATGCAAAGCAGGGAGCCCTCCTCTCCACTGACAGTAACCCCCCCCCAAAAAAAGAAAACCAACCACCTTCATTTTCCCCTTAAACACCACCACCCCCAATTTCAGGCTGCTGAACCTGGCTCCTGCTGGATTCTGCTTCCCCTCTCAACCCCCACCCTAGTAGGAAGCCGTTAAAAGCAACAACGCAGAGCAGCAGATCGGCGCTGGGTTTTTGGTTTTTTATAGGAATATAACTGGTTTAGGGACGCGGGTGGCGCTGTGGGTTAAAGCCTCAGTGCCTAGGACTTGCCGATCGCATGGTTGGCGGTTCGAATCCCCGCGGCGGGGTGCGCTCCTGTCGTTCGGTCCCAGCACCTGCCAACCTAGCAGTTCGAAAGCACTCCCAGGTGCAAGTAGATAAATAGGGACCGCTCACTAGCGGGAAGGTAAACGGCGTTCCGTGTGCTGCTCTGGTTCGCCAGATGCAGCTTGTCACGCTGGCCACGTGACCCGGAAGTGTCTGCGGACAGCGCTGGCTCCCGGCCTTTAGAGTGAGATGAGCGCACAACCCTAGAGTCTGGCAAGACTGGCCCGAACGGGCAGGGGTACCTTTACCTTTTTTAACTGGTTGAAAGCCTCTGAACGGTGGTGGTGGTTTGTTTTTTTAAACAAGTTTCTCATCAGATAAAAATAGCAATTGGCCGGCTTTAAAAAGTGGGAAGGTGTGGAGGGTTAAACTCTCAGTCACTTTGCGAAACAGACCATGTATATCCCCCAACAGAGTTCTTTGCCTAGAAAAAGCTGCCTCATGCCCAGTTGGAGCACATTTCTGTCGGAGGGAGTTTGCCATGGTCTAACGCAAAACAGGGAATCATAGAATCATAGAGTTGGAAGAAACCACAAGGGCCATCGAGTCCAACCCCCTGCCAAGCAGGAAACACCACCAGAGCACTCCTTACATATGGTTGTCAAGCCTCTGCTTAAAGACCTCCAAAGAAGGAGACTCCACCACACTCCTGGGCAGCAAATTCCACCGTCGAACAGCTCTTACTGTCTGCATGTTTCCTAAACCCATAACTTTCGTTCATGACACAAATCTCTGATGGGTCATTTTCTCTTTTAAAAAGACAAACACGTATGCATGGAACTTCTTGGAGCATGTGTGTGGGGTTTTCATTTTTATTTCAGAGCCCACAGGGTGGTGTAGTGACTAGAGTATTAAACTAGGACCTGGGAGGTAAAGGGGCCCCTGACCATTAGGTCCAGTCGTGACCGACTCTGGGGTTGCGGCGCTCATCTCGCTTTATTGGCCGAGGGAGCCGGCGTACAGCTTCCGGGTCATGTGGCCAGCAGGACTAAGCCGCTTCTGGCGAACCAGAGCAGTGCACAGAAACGCCGTTTACCTTCCCGCCGGAGCGGTACCTATTTATCTACTTGCACTTTGACGTGCTTTTGAACTGCTAGGTTGGCAGGAGCAGGGACCGAACAACGGGAGCTCACCCCGTCACGGGGATTCGAACCGCCGACCTTCTGATCGGCAAGCCCTAGGCTCTGTGGTTTAACCCACAGCATCACCCGCGTCCCTAGGATCTGGGAGACCTGGGTTCAAATCCCCTCTCAGCCATGAAGCTCAGTGGGTGACCTTGGAGTCAGTCACAGTCTCTCAGCCTTCAC
The DNA here is from genome assembly GCF_965153285.1 of Podarcis tiliguerta. NCBI lineage: Eukaryota > Metazoa > Chordata > Lepidosauria > Squamata > Lacertidae > Podarcis > Podarcis tiliguerta. The sequence goes on along the minus strand of NC_139551.1, from coordinate 5,934,826 downwards.
AGGATTGTGGGAAGGATAAAATGGGGAGGAGGCAGAGCAACACGTATGCAATCCTGGGACCACTGGAGAAAAGATGGGAAATACAGTATTTTTCGCTCTATAAGACGCACCAGACCACAAGACGCACCTAGTTTTTGGAGGAGGAAAACAAGAAAAAAAATATTCTGAATCTCAGAAGCCAGAACAGCTGCGCAGTGAAAGCAGCAATCCCTCTTGCTGTTCTGGCTTCTGGGATAGCTGCGCAGCCTGCATTCGCCCCATAAGATGCACACACATTTCCCCTTACTTTTTAGGAGGGGAAAAGTGAGTCTTATAGAGCAAAAAATACGGTAAATGCAATAATAAAAAAACTATAAAAAAAGTTATTGGAGGTTGGGGTGCCGATTCTTCTGATGGGAAATATTTTTGTCACCCTGTGGTAAAACAGAACCCTTATACAATGGTACCTTGGTTCTTGAACTTAATCCGTTCCGGGAGTCCGTTTGACTCCCGAAACCATTTGAAAACCAAGGCATGGCTTCCGATTGGCTGCAGGAGCTTCCTGCACTCAATTGGAAGCCGTGTCGGATGTTTGGCTTCTGAGAAACGTTCACAAACCGGAACACTTAGTTCCAGGTTTGCAGCGTTCAGGAGCCAATTTGTTCGAGAACTAAGCCGTTTGGGAACCAAGGTACCACAGTTCTGATTTAAAATAATAATGATAATAATTTATTATTTGTACCCTGCCCATCTGGCTGGGTTTCCCCAGCCATTCTGGGCGGCTTCCACAGAGACCAAAAATACACTAAAATGTCACACATTAAAAACTTCCCTGAACAGGGCTGCCTTAAGATGTCTTCTGAATGTCAGGTAGTTGTTTATCGCTTTGACATCTGATGGGACGGCGTTCCACAGGGCGGGCGCCACCACCGAGAAGGCCCTCTGCCTGGGTTCCCTGCAGCTTTGCTTCTCGCAGGGAGGGAACTGCCAGAAGCCCTCGGCGCTGGACCTCAGTGTCCAGGCTGAACGATGGGGGTGGAGACGCTCCTTCAGGTATACTGGGCCGAGGCCGTTTAGGGCTTTAAAGGTCAACACCAACACTTTGAATTGTGCTCGGAAACGTACTGGGAGCCAATGTAGGTCTTTCAAGACCGGTGTTATGTGGTCTTGGCGATCGGTAAATTGCAAAAATGTAGCCCTCTACTGACTTAACCCCCCTCACTGTCTGTATGAACTATCACTCGTAGGTGATGTGTGGAAACGGAGCTTCACAACTCTTCTCCCCTATAGGTACCTCTCTACAAAAGAAAAGTTCCACACGTACCTTGATCGGGAAGGGGAGGTGACGAATGAGAAAGATGGCGAAGTGCTAGCTGCAGAGGACAGTGCAGAGAGTAATACCGGTGGAGACCTGAATGAGCCTCCTGCCAAACTGCAGAAGCTGGAAAAAGATGGAAGCAATGCAGAAGAAAAGAGCCCGCCAGAAGAGGAAAACAGAACTGCAAAGGATCCTCAGGGCCAAAAGAGGGCCCGGGGACAGAATAAGGGCCGCCCTTGCATGAAGCCGACTCACTATGAGAAGAACCGCCTCTGCCCATCAGTCGTCCAGGTAAACTATGTGTGACGATGATTAGGACTTGATGAACAGATTGACAAAATTTGAGAGCTCCTAGCCCTTTTAATGGCATGGGGTTTCGGGTGGCGCTGTGGTCTAAACCTTGCCGATCGGAAGGTTGGTGGTTCGAATCCCCGCAATGACGGGGCGAGCTCCCATTGCTCCGTTCCAGCTCCTGCCAACCTAGCAGTTTGAAAGCTCGCCAGCGCAAGTAGATAAATAGGTACCACTCCAGGGGGAAGGTAAACTGCGTTTCCGTGCGCTCTGGTTTCCATCACGGAAAGCCAGAGATCAGGGATAGATAAGAAAGTAAGAGTGATGAATAAAAATTGAAAAGGTGAAAATAAAGATTCTTACTGGGAATATATGTATATAACAACATCGATGATGGTTTGTATTTCATAAAAATTGTATGTTCTTGATAAGATTTTTGTTTTAACTCTATTCTTTCTTTTCTTCTTTATCTTTTTCCTTTCCTTTTCTATTTCTTTGTTGTAGATCTTTTCATTATAACAGAACATTGTATTTTCATTATGTGTAATTTTTAATGTGTAAATAAAGATTTATTTTTTAAAGGGGTCACTTGTTGGATGTGAGGGGATTAAGGTGGGACTAAAGAGGAGGTTAGGAGACGCGGGTGGCACTGTGGGTTAAACCACAGAGCCTAGGACTTGCCAATCAGAAGGTCGGTGGTTCGAATCCCCGCGACGGGGTGAGCTCCCGTTGCTCGGTCCCAGCTCCTGCCAACCTAGCAGTTCAAAAGCACGTAAAGTGCAAGTAGATAAATAGGTACCACTCTGGCGGGAAGGTAAACGGCGTTTCCATGCTCTGGTTCGCCAGAAACAGCTTAGTCCTGCTGGCCACATGACCCAGAAGCTGTACGCCGGCTCCCTCGGCCAGTAAAGCGAGATGAGCGCCGCAACCCCAGAGTCGGTCACGACTGGACCTAACGATCAGGGGTCCCTTTACCTTTTAAAGAGGAGGTTGCTGAATTGTAGGGTGTAAGATGAGCAGGGCATGACCTGCGACTTCATACTGTCTATATTTAAAAACCTATGCTACCCTCCTTTAAAGCAGCCTCTTTCTCTTGTTGAAGGAACGGGCTGATAAGTGCTTCTTCGGCTCACGCTGCCGTTTCCTACACAGCGTCAAAGAATATATGGCCACCAAGCCGCCGGACCTGGGAGACAGCTGCATACTCTTCAAGATGTTCGGCAGGTGCATGTATGGGGTCACCTGCCGGTTTGCTGCAGCCCACCTGGGCGCGGACTACGAGAACGTCGTCGATGAAGGCCTCTTGAAGCAGCGGGAGGGGAAGCCGCCAGCCGTGAAGAACAGCCTCTGCAAAGACCTCCAGCAGCAGCTGCGCAAAAAGAAGTTCCCTTTCGACAAGTCCAACCAGTACCTCTGCCGCTTAGCTAAGCCCAACCACGCGAAGGCGGCTGGGAGCCAAGCCGCGGTCCCATACCCCGCCGTGGGGAGAGAGGCCGCAGACTTTTCTGCCTCCCCAGGAAGCGTGGATCTCAGAGCTACAGAAGAGGAGGCAAAGGTTGCTCCTTCTTCGCCAAAAGAAGGTCCCACGGTGGATGAACCAGAGAGTCCAAGCCAGCCACGGGCTGCACTGGAATCCGCACACAAAACGTCTGGGGTTGTGACAGATGAAGATCTTGTGAAACTCCGACCGTGTGAGAAGAGAAAGGTAAGGGCTGTTTGTGTTACCATATGCAGTCATACCTCGGGTTACAGACGCTTCAGGTTGAATGAATGAATGAATTTATTAATACGGTCACAGACCAGCTTCAACACACACAATATCACAAATCATAAAAATATCAGAAATGCAAGGGACTATATGACAATGACAAGGATTTAAATATAAAAATTAAAATTAATTGTTAACATGCCCCCTGTAAGTAACATTTAGGGGATTGGGCATTGTGGGATACCACTTGCTTCCTGCGATTGATTGCAGACGCACAGAATTTAGCTACATTTAATGTAATCTTGGGCTTCTTGTCCTCTAGCAGTAGTTTTAGACTATGGTATTCCGATTCTTTCCTAAACTTTTGCAAAACGGGTGTAATAAAAGTCAAACGTATATCCTCATAGAGACGACAACGTCATAGTACATGTGAAGCAGTTTCAACTTCCAACGAGCCACAAGGACAGACCCGTGTTGTGTATGGTTTACCCTCAAATCTGCCCTGATGCTTCAGGTTGCGTTTTTGTGGGTTACGGACACGCCGAAACCCGGAAGTACCAGAACGGGTTACCGTATTTTTTGCTCTATAAGACTCACTTTTTCTCTCCTAAAAAGTAAGGGGAAATGTGTGTGCGTCTTATGAAGCGAATGCAGGCTGCGCAGCTATCCCAGAAGCCAGAACAGCAAGAGGGATTGCTGCTTTCACTGCGCAGCGATCCCTCTTGCTATTCTGGCTTCTGAGATTCAGAATATTTGTTTTCTTGTTTTCCTCCTCCAAAAACTAGGTGCGTCTTGTGGTCTGGTGCGTCTTATAGAGCGAAAAATGCGGTACTTCCGGGTTTCGGCTGTCGCGCATGCGCAGAAGCGCTAAATCGTGCTTTGCACAGAAGTGCCAGATGGCAACCAATGCGTACGCAGATGCGACACTGCGGTTTGCGAACGTGCCTCCCGCACGAAACACGTTCGCAACCTGAGCGTCCACTGTATATATTTTTTTAGTTATTCAGAGCGATGCAGAGGTTTCACCCTCAAACCTCAGGGATGAATTAGACTCCACACACAGGACTTGAAGATGAATCTTTACTTGTCAGGATGGCAAGAATTGAGCAGTTTGCATTACAGTGGTACCTCGGGTTACATACGCTTCAGGTTACATACTCTGCTAACCCAGAAATACTGCTTCAGGTTAAGAACTTTGCTTCAGGTTAAGAACAGAAATCGGGCTCCGGCGGCACGGCAGCAGCAGGAGGCCCCATTAGCTAAAGTGGTGCTTCAGGTTAAGAACAGTTTCAGGTTAAGAACGGACCTCCGGAACGAATTAAGTACTTAACCCGAGGTACCACTGTACTTGTCAGGATGGCAACAATTGAGCAGTTTGCATCATTCATATATATGAAGGCCAATGCAGTGCATTTCTCGCCCTTGAGCCCAAGAGAGGGTTTAGTCCTTTTGCTTTCAGAACTCATTCGTGTTGTCGTTTAGTCGTGGCCGACTCTTCGTGACCCCCTGGACCAGAGCACGCCAGGCCCTCCTGTCTTCCACTGCCTCCCACAGTTTGGTCAAACTCATGCTGGTCTCTTCGAGAACACTGTCCCACCATCTCGTCCTCTGTCGTCCCCTTCTCCTTGCACCCTCCATCTTTCCCAACATCAGGGTCTTTTCCAGGGAGTTTCCAGCGAGAAATGCATTGCATGAGGTGGCCAAAGTATCATTCTTAGCAGTACATGAATTCGTAGCAGTAATAACCTCACCCTTCCTGACCCCTGACTTGCATTTTCATGATTTTGTCTTACAGCTAGATCTCCGCGAGAAGCTTTATTTAGCTCCTTTAACAACGGTAGGTAGATTGTGTGTTTGTTTGTTTTATAAACCTTCCTTCATCACAAAATCTCAGGGTGCTTCACAACCTAAAAAAACAAGAGAAAAGCACAGACAAATAGTTAAAACAAAAAAACCGAAATAATAGCCCCTGCTCCCACAAAAACATTTAAAAGGCTGTGGAAAGCATTCCACAAGCAGGGAGCCACTGCAGAAAAGGCCCTGTTCTCGTGTTGCCCCACTCTGGACCTATGGGAAAGCGCACCTTGGTTTTGGAACACTTTGGTTTTGGAACGGACTTCCGGAACGGATTAAGTTCGAGAATCAAGTTACCACTGTATTGGAACATTTGGCTGCGGTTTGGTTAGGAACAGGTGAAAAGCTGGAATTCTGAATTGGTTGAAATGGATGGAAAGAGGCCTGGCACTTAGCTGCAGCGCCAGCAGCTATTCCCATTCAGCCCTCACACGCTTCATGTTGTGAGATCGGACCGTGTCTTTGTTTAGACGTGGTGTCTTGCTTGTGCTGGCTCGAGACCTGCCCCGAGGCAACCGTAATAATAATAATAATAATAATAATAATAATAATAATATCTTTATTGTCATTGCCCCCTTCGGGGACAACGAAATTACTTGGCTGCTCCATAAAAACACTAATTAAACAATACAGTATAATACAGCAAGGGAGATTAGATGACTTTCAAAGTCCAGGCTTCCCATTCAGGGCCGAGATCGCTCTGGAGAAGAAGCTGTTCTTAAGACGGCTCATTCTTGTCTTCATCATCCTGTATCTCCGTCCCGACGGCAAGAGCTCGAAGAGACAGTGACCAGGATGCGATGGATCTTTTACTATGTCCAGTGCCTTCCTATGGCACCTTGTGGCATAAATCTGCTCTAAGGTGGAGAGTGGGCAGCCAACAATGCTCTCTGCTGCCTTAACAACCCTGCACAACCCCATCCTGTCCTGGGTAGTACAGCTTCCGTACCACACACATAAGCCGTAAGTGAGCACGCTCTCAATGGCACAGTGATAGAAGGCAAGCAGCAGTTTCTGCGGAAGATGGTTTTTCCTTAGTATTCTCAAAAAGTACAGTCTCTGCTGCGCCTTCTTCACAAGCCCCCTTGTGTTGACACTCAAGGACAGATCCTCTTGTAATTCAATGCCCAAAAATCTGAACGTTGTTACCCTCTCCACACAGACCCCATCAATCAAAAGTGGCTGGACATTGCTCTTCTGTCTCCTGAAGTCCACCACAAGTTCCTTTGTCTTCCTTGTATTTATGAGCAAATTGTTAGCTCTGCACCACTCTGTCAGCCGCTCCACCTCATCTCTATAATCCGTTTCACCCTCCCTCTCAGAGATGAGCCCAATCACGGTTGTGTCATCTGCAAATTTGACAACCCTATTACTAGGGTGAGTAGCGACACAATTGTACGTGTAAAGAATATAAAGGAGTGGACTGAGTACGCATCCCTGTGGTGTTCCTGTGTTAGTCTTAAGCATATTAGAGGTATAAGGGCCCAACCGAACCCTCTGGGAGCGGTCTCCAATATCCACCCACAAAGTGATAACGGAAGCCCCAGATCTTCCAGTTTAGACATCAGACGTTGTGGTAGAATGGTATTAAATGCCGAGCTAAAATCTAACACTCCATTCTCCTGATTTCTTCTGGGGATTCCAGTGCGGCAACCTTCCTTTCCGAAGAATATGCAAGCGGTTTGGGGCGGACGTCACCTGCGGCGAGATGGCCGTTTGCACGAACCTGCTCCAGGGGCAGTCGTCCGAGTGGGCTTTGCTGAAGAGACACAACACAGAGGATCTCTTTGGCATTCAGGTAGATTGAAGGGAGACTCGCAATACAGCGGGGGAGAGAGAACAGGAGCAAGCCGCTTCTTCTGCGGCTAGTGGAGATGGCCTTGCTGGTCTTCTGCCTGGCTGACATGATGCTCAAAGTGGTCCCAGTTCCACGTGGCTGGTGGCAGAGGCTGAACTGTGCTTCCTTTCACCTCTGACTTCCCACAGCCACTGGAGCTTGGAGAAGAGAGCTCTTCCTGGTGGGAAGAGAGGGGGAGAGAAAGCTGTCTGCTGCTCCTGAAGGAGCGTCTCCACCCCTATCGCTCAGCCCAGACACTGAGGTCCAGCTCCGAAGGCCTCCTAGCGGTTCCCTCACTGCAAGAAGCGAAGTTGCAGGGAACCCGGCAGAGGGCCTTCTCGGTAGTGGCACCCACCCTGTGGAACGTCCTCCCGTCAGATGTCAAAGAAATAAACAACTATCAGACTTTTAGAAGACATCTGAAGGCAGCCCTGTTTAAGAAAGCTTTTAATATTTGATGAATTATTGTATTTTAGTACAGTGGTGCCCCACAAGACGAATGCCTCGCAAGACGGAAAACCCACTAGACGAAAGGGTTTTCCGTTTTGGAGGTGCTTCGCAAAATGAATTTGCTATGGGCTTGCTTTGCAAGACGAAAATGTCTTGCGAGTTCCTGCGGGGTTTTTTCCTCTCCCCCCCCCCCTTTTCCCAAGCTGCTAAGCCGCTTAACAGCTGATCCACTAAGTCGCTTAACAGCTGATCCGCTAAGCCGCTAATGGGCTTGCTTCGCAAGACGAAAAAAACCGCAAGACGAAGAGACTCGCGGAACGGATTCTTTTCGTCTTGCGAGGCACCACTGTATTTTAGTATTCTGCTGGAATGTGGCAGGGGAAACCCAGCCATATGGGCGGGGTATAAATATACCGTATTTTTCGCCCTATAGGACGCACTTTTTCCCCTCCAAAAATGAAGGGGAAATCTGTGTGCGTCCTATGGGGTGAATGCAGGCTTTCGCTGAAGCCTGGAGAGCGAGAGGGGACGGTGCGCACCAACCCCTCTCGCTCTCCAGGCTTCAGGAAGCTATCAGCAAGCCTGGGGAGCCCGTGGGAGTTCCCGCAGGGCTCCCTAGGCTGCAGATAGCAGCCTGCCCCCCGGCGCGCAAGGTGCCCTGTAGCAGAGCGCCCAGCACGCTGGGCAGACATCGGCCAGCCCCACAAGCTCGGGGGACAGCGGGGAGGCGCAGCGCCGCCATCCCGCTGTTCCCCGACCTGGTTTTGGGGGGGAAATAAAGGGAAATTTTTTTTCCTTTATTTCCCCCCAAAAAAATTAGGTGCGTCCTATGGGACGAAAAATACGGTATTTTTATTATTATTATTATTATTATTATTATTATTATTATTATTATTATTATTCCTCTGGCTGATAGATGCTCCCCTATGAGACGCTAATAGGTCCCGATAACCCTCCCCTCCAGGAATTCCCTTTTAAGGCCATCTTTAACCAAAAGCCATTGCCAGCTCTATTTGGTAACAGAAGTAAAGGTGGAAGGAGATGATACACTTTTGTTGGGGGTTGTTTTTAATACTGTCTCCTTGTTCTGGGTATTATAAACCCTCTTTTGGAGTTGCCTTGTTCTCCTAAACGACGGTTGGCACTGGCCATAGTTGGTTGCATTTAGACATAGCAGGCTGGGGCCGAGGCAGGAGCGCCCAAACTCCTTGCAGCACTGGAGGGAGGAGTGGTGGAGATCAGCCATGACGCTCCTGCGTTTTGCACTAAACCATAGTCTTAAGTCTGCCACGCCTGTCTTTTTACTGTATTCTTTTGATACGCTCTGTTTTGATTTATGTAATTCGTGCTGAGTGGGGTGCAAACCTCAAAAGGCAAGTTGGGGAATTCTTGCGGATAAATAGTTTGGCACACGTGCAACGCCTATAAGCTGCTCTCGTGAGTTGGGGCACCCCTTTCACCCTCTTTCACCCCACGCCTCTGCAGCTGGAAGGAGCGTTCCCAGACACCATGACCAAGTGCGCAGAGCTTCTCAACCGGACCATCGAAGTGGATTTTGTGGACATCAATGTGGGCTGCCCTATCGACCTCATCTATAACAAGGTAGCCCATTAAGCTCTTCAAGCACGCTAGTGCTTTCAAGCACTAATAGGGTAAAGGTAAAGGACCCCTGACAATTAAGTCCAGTAGCGAACGATTCTGGGGTTGCGGCGCTCATCTCGCTTTATTGGCCGAGGGAGCCGGCGTTTGTCCCTCGTGGCCAGCATGACTAAGCCACTTCTGGCGAACCAGAGCAGCGCACAGAAACGCCGTTTCCCTTCCCGCCGGAGTGGTACCTATTTATCTACTTGCACTTTGACTTGCTTTCAAACTGCTAGGTTGGCAGGAGCAGGGACCAAGCAACGGGAGCTCACCCCGTCGCAGGGATCCGAACCGCCGACCTTCTGATTGGCTCTGGTTCACCAGAAGCGGCTTAGTCCTGCTGGCCACATGACCTGGAAAAACTGTCTGTGGACAAACGCCGGCTCCCTCGGCCTGTAAAGCGAGATGAGCGCCACAACCCCAAAGTCGTCCGCGGATGGACTGAACTGTCAGGGGTCCCTTACCTTTGCGTTTCCCTTCACAATTCAACTCAGCCCGTTACTTAGCTTGGAAGCGATGGGGAGCCTCAAAGGAACTTCTCCAAGTCTTACAAAATTGCAGCCCTCCTTTTTTTCCCTTTTTTAAGTAAAAGTTCTGCCAAGTTGACACCTCTCCCTCCTTCAAGCTGATGGAGCTGTGGCAAAACCTCTGGGAAGCCCAGACCATCAAGGACCGAAATCAGTTCTGAGATTCTAACCTTCACTCTCCCGCCCCCCAGTGATCTTTCAGAACATGCTTCACTCTCCTCTCCTTTCTCTTCCCAGGGGGGAGGATGCGGCTTAATGAGCCGTCCCAACAAGTTTGAGCAGATTGTCCGAGGCATGAACTACGTAAGTTGGTGTGTGGTTTTTTCCCTTGGCTGGCTCCTAGCAGTCCTGGATTTCATTCGTGCTTCTGTTCCCCGGCGTTGCTCCTTCTTGCAACCACAGTCATCCTCTTCGTATCAGCTTTGCACAGCGTCACGTAATCTGCAAGCTTTGACCCGTTTATTGGCCCCTGCTTTGTGGCGAATGTGTCCAGGGCCCAGGGCAGACTAGCAAGATGGGTGGGGTATCATAATCATCACATGATTATGATTACAAGGCCCTTGTGGTGGAGCATGGGGTTCTTCGATACGATAATCGATACGATACGATAATCTTTATTGTCATTGTCCCATACAGAACAACAAAATTGGGGGGGGGGGGAATCTACATAAGACATTCAGAAGCCAACAAGCCTGCTATCCCAGCCTGGTTATCCCCCTAAAAACTCTGATACCCCATAACACAATATACTCCCATAGAGACTACCTTGCACTGCGTTTAAACCAAAATCGCATTTAAACAGAAACTGTTTCTCAGGCGGCTAGTCCTAGTCTTTATAACCCTGTACCTTCTTCCAGAAGGCAGAAGCTGAAAGAGATCATTTCCGGGGTGCGCACTGTCCTGCGCTATCTCTGCAACTTTCTTATGGCACCTGGAAGCGTAGATTTGATCTAAGGTGGAAAGAGTGCACCCAATTATTCTCTCCGCAGTCTTTACAACCCTGGACAGCATTGTGTTTTCCCTGACTGTGCAGCTCCCAAACCACTCTCAGTCGTGGGGGGCTGGCTTTTGAGTTTCCCACCTGGTACAGAAGTCGCTGGTCTCAAAAAGGGATTACTCTACTCTGTGGCCCCCTCTGCGCATTCTCGGAGCAGCTGTTGGTGAAAGCTTTCGGCAAAGGAATCTCCAGAGTCCAGCTTCGTCGGTCTCAGGTTCGGCTTCCGGGGCACACTTCGCTTGGCTCATCGTTCCTCTTTTCCTCGGCAGGTGCTAGATGTTCCCTTGACCGTGAAGATCCGGACCGGGGTGCAGGAGAAAACCAACCTGGCTCACAAGCTAATTCCCAGCATCCGGGAATGGGGTGCCTCTCTGGTCACGGTACGGTAGCCTTCCTTAAGCCAGATTCAGATGAGCAGTAACTTCATTTTAATAAAAACAAAAATGCACACACCCTACTATTATTATTGTCCGCTGTCTGCGGACAAACGCCGGCTCCCTTGGCCAGTAAAGTGAGATGAGCGCCACAACCCCAGAGTAGTCTACGACTGGACCTAATGGTCAGGGGTCCCTTTACCTTTACTTTATCCCTGATCTATGCCAATATTCTGTTGTCTCCAGCAACAGATTTTAATTTTATTTTATTTATCATCATATGATTGTATTATTGATTACCATATTTTTTGCCCTATAGGACACACTTTTTCCCCTCCAAAAATGAAGGGGAAATGTGTGTGCGTCCTATGGGGCGGATGCAGGCTTTCGCTGACGCCTGGAGAGGGAGAGGGGGCGGTGCGCACCGACCCCTCTCGCTCTCCAGGCTTCAGGAAGCTATCCGCAAGCCATGGGAGCCCGGTGCAAAGTTGCGCAGCTCTCCCACAGCTTGCGGAGAGCTGCCTGCAGGCTTCGGGCTTGCGGAGAGCTGCCTGCATCCTGAAGCCTGGGGCAAATATCCGCAAGCCTGGGGAGACCGGCGCGGAGAGATCTCACACACGCCTTAAAATGCTGCCTTTGAGAAGCCCCTACACGAGACACAAAGGCGTCAGTCTTCCCCTGCTCTTGCCCTTTGGCAACCAATATCCTAAAGTAGGCTGTCTCTGCATGTGAAGGTTCTATGGTGCAAAGGTTATAGTGGTTGGTAGACCACATCTCTGTTCTTACCTAAACATTTCAAAATGTATTGTCATTTGAATCTGTGACGGAGGCGTCAACTGTCCCTTTTCTGACCCTGTTAGCTTCACGGCCGGTCGAGGGAGCAGCGGTACACAAAGGCGGCAAACTGGGAGTACATAGCAGAGTGCGCAAAAATTGCCAGTCCGATGCCTCTTTTTGGTAGGTAGTTCCGTTCTTTCCTCACGCTGGTTTTGCTTCCTTTGCGTTGAATCCGTCACTGCAACATATTTTGGGCTTGGAGGTAATGCTTTGCTGAAGTTTTTGGGCTTGGATTGTTTGGGCTGGGTTTGCCTCCCTCTCCATCAAGCCGCCTTTTCCTCCTCCTGCTTCTGAATGAATGAATTTTATTATTACGGTCACAGACCAGTTCCGGCTCACTTACAATATCAGGAAAATCATAAAACGCAACAGGAATACAGTGGTGCCTCGCAAGACGAAATTAATTCGTTCCGCGAGTCTCTTCGTCTAGCGGTTTTTTCGTCTTGCGAAGCAACCCTATTAGCGGATTAGCGCTATTAGCGGTTTAGCGGCTATTAGCGGCTATTAAAGGCTTAAGGGGTTAGCGGATTAGCTGCTAAAAGGCTATTAGCGGTTTAGCGGCTTAGAAAAAGGGGGTGGGGAGCGGGAAAAAATCTCAAGACTCGCAAGACATTTTCGTCTTGCGAAGCAAGCCCGTAGGGAAATTCGTCCTGCGAAGCGCATCGAAAAACGGAAAACCCTTTCGTCAAGCGGGTTTTCCGTCTTGCGAGGCATTCGTCTTGTGGGGTACCACTGTACATTGAATTGCAATTGGGTATAACAGAGACAGTTCAGATATAGCGGCAGTTAAAAATATATATTAAATCTTGATCATTAAAATATAACCTAAAATTGCCATTTAAAACCTCAGTCGTTTTGGTAGTACAGCTTGTTCCCTGAGTTTTATGGCGGTCGCACAGAATTCTGCTTCTGCGATCTTTGGAAAACCCACCTTTTCTCTTGCCATACAGTTAACCTTCCCATATTTGCGCTACCGCCCTGTCCCACCTTCCCACAGCGCAAGAGCTCAATGAAGTAAGTTCAGGACAGGCAAAAGACCCCTAACTTGTGGGATGAATTAAGATGATCAGAAATCTCTATGGAGGAGGAAGAGAGGTCTGCCAACTCTTTGGGACTCAAATGTCCAACATGACTTCCACGGCTTCCAGTTGGCCGCAGCAGCTTCCTGCAACCAACTGGAAGCCGTGCCTTGGTTCCCGAATGTCGAACGGACTTCCGGAACAAATTCAGTTTAACTTCCAAGGTAACACTGTACTTGCAAAAGGCATCGCTGTGACCAGGGGCAGTTGAAAGAGCTATAAATAAGTGCTTGGAACTATTAAGAGAAACAGTGAAGAAGAAGAAGAAGAAGAAGAAGAAGAAGAAGAAGAAGAAGAAGAAGAAGAAGAGGAAGAAGAAGAAGAATTTATATACCCTGCCCATCTGGCTGGGTTTCCTCAGCTGCTCTGGGCGGCTCCCAACAGAATATTAAAAATCCGATAAAACATCAAACATTAAAAACTTCCCTAAACAGGGCTGCCTTCAGATGTCTTCTAAAAGTCAGGTAGTTGTTTATTTCCTTGACATCAGATGGGAGGGTGTTCCACAGGGCGGGCGCCACCACCGAGAAGGCCCTCTGTCTGGCAAAACAGCATCTGAAGCATTGGGGATTGCTTGGGTGACCCCTGAACTATTATTTTTTCCTTTTGGCGCAGGGAACGGAGATATATTGTCTTTCGAAGATGCTAATCAAGCCATGCAGAGTGGAGTCTCGGGAATTATGATCGCTCGGCAAGTGTCTTCCCTTCGTTTTGGGTGGTCTGGAGGAGAAAGCACCCTTCGTTACCCTCGTGGGTTTTTTCCAAGCAGAAGGTTCCGGTTCACTCTCTGGCTTCTCCAGCTATGGTTGGCAAAAACTCGCGCCTAAAACCCTGGAAAGCCAGTCAGTGGCTGGGTTCAGACACAACTGTTGGGTCAGCCTTTAGTCTGTGTGTGATCTCTGCTAGTGCATGCAGCCCAAGTTATCCTGCTTTGCAAGGAAACAAGCTGCAGAGCAGTTGGCTTACAGTTGTGTAGCTTGTTACTCCAAACTGCAGCACACGTTAGCATGCAGCTCATTCACAGACGTAAGGTGCTTTGTGGCTTAGAAGCGTTTGGATTTGATATCCCGTTTTATCACTACCCTAAGGAGTCTCAAAGCGGCTAACATTCTCCTTTCCCTTCCTCCCCCACAACAAACACTCTGTGAGGTGAGTGAGGCTGAGAGACTTCAGAGAAGTGTGACTGGCCCAAGGTCACCCAGCAGCTGCAGGTGGAGGAGCGGGGAAGCGAACCCGGTTCCCCAGATTACGAGTCTATCGCTCTTAACCACTACATCACACTGGCTTAGGGGTTGTGTTAAAGCTCAGCCATTGAAGACAGTAGGGTCGTGCCTTGGTTTTCAAACAGCTTAGTTCCCAAATGTTTTGGCTCCTGAATACCGCAAACCTGGAAGTGATGGTTTGGTTTGCAAACTCTTTTTGGAAGTCAAATGTCCGACGGAGCTTCCTGCAGCCAATCAGAAGCCACGCTTGGGTTTGCAACCATTTTGGAAGTTGAAGGGACTTCCAGAACAGATTCCGGTCGACTTCCAAGGTACGACTGTAGTAACTTAGATGGTCTGGCACAGAGTTCACTGGGCGGTTCGCATCGCTCAGTTCCAAGGCTAGAAACGTACCAGTGTACGAAGGCAGGTTCACAACTTCATTTCCCAGCCCCAAAGGACTAAGGTTAAGATTGCCATTACAAAATCATTTCCAGCCGTAATAGCAGAAGCAGGCGTGGCTGTCACAGAAGACAGGAGGCGTGGATCCTCATTTCGAAATAATACATGGAGCTAAACAGAAAGAAACAGAAAGAAGGGACGTGGGTGGCGCTGTGGTCTAAACCACTGAGCCTAGGGCTTGCCGATCAGAAGGTCGGCGGTTCGAATCCCCGCCACAGGGTGAGCTCCCGTTGCTCGGTCCCTGCTCCTGCCAACCTAGCAGTTCAAAAGCACGTCAAAGTGCAAGTAGATAAATAGGTACTGCTCCAGCGGGAAGGTAAACGGCGTTTCCGTGCGCTGCTCTGGTTCGCCAGAAGCAGCTTAGTCCTGTTGGCCACATACCCAGAAGCTGTACGCCGGCTCCCTCGGCCAGTAAAGCGAGATGAGCGCCGCAACCCCAGAGTCGGTCACGACTGGACCTAATAGTCAGGGGTCCCTTTACCTTTACCTTTAAACAGAAAGAAACAGAATAATCCTGGTCCTTGCTGAACATAACACTAGACAGTAATGGTCGGGGGGTGAGGAGAGACTTGCTTAAGATTCATGTGGTCGATCATACGGTAGCCTACGACCACATTATAGCCACATCTGTCTAAAGGGCACGGGCCAGATATCTGCCATAGCCGCTGTTACTACCCCTGCACACAATTGCTGGTTCTGGCTCCATCTTTTGCTATGGCTTAGTGGTCATGTATCTGTCTGCAAGGAGAAGGTTCCAGTTCGGTCCCCGGCATCTAGTCTCGTAATCTGGGGAACCGGGTTCGCGTCTCCGCTCCTCCACCTGCAGCTGCTGGGTGACCTTGGGCCAGTCACACTTCCCTGAAGTCTCTCAGCCCCACTCACCTCACAGAGTGTTTGTTGTGCGGGAGGAAGGGAAAGGAGATTGTTAGCCGCTTTGAGACTCCTTAAAGGGAGTGAAAGGCGGGATATCAAATCCAAACTCTTCTTCTTCTTCTTCATCTGGGAAAAGGCTCCGAGGGGATCACCGACTGGCAAATTGTCCTCTCCCGTTCCCTTAGATTTTGCTGGTGGTGGGGCTGTTTGAACATGGAATCGCCTGGGGGTATAAAACCATAATGATGTATTACCTTTGAATCCCGGTAGTTGCCCTAGTGGATTCTTGCTATGCAATCTAGATTGCAAAAATATTCGGTGACGTGCTTGTGTTTCTCCTCGCACACTTACGTTCTGCCAGGGCGGCAGGCATACCGCTCGGCAGTGGCGTAGCGTGGGTTGTCAGCACCCGGGGCAAGGCAAGTAATTTGCGCCCCCCCCCCCCCCGCTGCACTGTCCCTCCCCCAGATAGTCCCTCGCTCTCCCTCCGCACCGCACCGCACGCCTGGCACCCTCCCCTCCACAGTGGGCGGCGACCCGGCGGCTCGGATCGGATTCGCACAGCCAGCACTGCAGTGAGAGAGAGTGAGTGAGCCAGGTAGGGGCAGAGAGCTGCGAGTGCGAGCGCGCCCCCCCAGATGTTGCGCCCGGTGCGGCCGGCCCCCCCTGCACCCCCCGCACTACGCCACTGCCGCTCGGGGACTTGGCTCTAGAACTTGAGCATTTCCGCGTGTGTGTACGTGTAGATTCTGCTGATGTTTTCTCACGGCCGCCGTTCCTCCGGGTCACAGGGGGGCGCTGATCAAGCCCTGGATCTTCACTGAAATCAAAGAGCAGCGGCACTGGGACATCTCGTCGGGAGAGAGGCTCGACATCCTCAAGGACTTCACCAACTACGGCTTGGAGCATTGGGGATCAGACACGCAGGGAGTGGAGAAAACCAGGAAATTTCTACTGGAGTGGCTGTCCTTTCTCTGCAGGTAGAAGCTCCTCCTCAGCCCTTACTAAGTCATTGCATTTTGCTTTTCTATCCAGGTATTAATAACAGCTGGCCTTGGGTTCTTGTAAGGAGCTTAGGTCAGTTCAGGTGCGAAACTTTTTTTTTGTAAGGTAGGCAAGACTTTGATCCTGCAACAAACATCTTAACACACCACTAGGTTTCTGCTGTGTGTGACACACTGCAGGGACATCCTACTCATCAGCTGCTTCTCAGGCTTTGGAGATTTTGAGAAACAAGTCCGTGTATTTTAAAAGCCTAGCTTGACACCGGGGAAAGCTAGAAGCTTGCTGCTAAAGACGACCAGATACGGTGGATGTTTTTTAAAGCACTGTATATATGCCTGCTGGGACGCGGGTGGCGCTGTGGGTAAAAGCCTCAGCGCCTGGGGCTTGCCGATCAAAAGGTCGGCGGTTCGAATCCCCGCAGCGGGGTGCGCTCCCGTTGTTCGGTCCCAGCACCTGCCGACCTACCAGTTCGAAAGCACTCCCGGGTGCAAGTAGATAAATAGGGACCGCTTAGTAGCGGGAAGGTAAACGGCGTTTCCGTGTGCTGCTCTGGTGCTGGTTCGCCGGAGCAGCTTCGTCACGCTGGCCACGTGACCCGGAAGTGTCTGCGGACAGCGCTGGCTCCCGGCCTCTAGAGTGAGATGAGCGCACAACCCTAGAGTCTGTCAAGACTGGCCCGTACGGGCAGGGGTACCTTTACCTTTATATATGCCTGCTAAGTGTGAGTTCATAATATCACTGCAATTCAAATTGGGGCAGCATCAAGAGAGATAGCTGCTGCTTCTTCTTTCTTTATTCCTCAGTGGTGTTTTCTCCTCCCACTTACTCAAAAAGGCAGGGCTTCGGAACAGCCTTGTTTTGATTCTGCCCTGTATCTCCCATGCTTATAGCAGCAGCTGGGTTTGAATAAGCCTAACTTCTGGGGTGAGTGGGAAGAGCAACCAAGGTGAGGCCGTTCTCCTACTATCATGGAAAATAAGTCTTCCTTTCTTCCTTCTTTGGCACTTTGGCAGCCTGGAATGCGGGTGGCGCTGTGGTCTAAACCACTGAATCTCTTGGGCTTGCCGATCAGATGGTCGGCAGTTCGAATCCGCACAACGGGGTGAGCTGTTGCTCTGTCCCAGCTCCTGCCAACCTAGCAGTTCGAAAGCACGCCAGTGCAAGTAGATAAGTAGGTACGGCTGCGGCGGGAAGGTAAATGGCATTTCCGTGCGCTCTGGTTTCCATCACGGTGTCCCGTTGTGCCAGAAGTGGTTGAGTCCTGCTGGCCACATGACCCGGAAAGCTGTCTGCGGACAAACGCCGGCTCCCTCGGCCTGAAAGCGAGATGAGCACCGCAACCCCTGAGCCGCCTTTAACTGGACTTAACTGTCCAGGGGTCCTTTACCTTTACTTTTTTACTTTGGCAGGTACATTCCAGCTGGCTTACTGGAGCGCCTGCCTCAGAGGATTAATGAAAGACCCCCTTACTACATGGGCCGGGACTATTTGGAGACCTTAATGGCCAGCCAGAACGTGGGTGACTGGGTTAAGATCAGGTAAAAAGCGTTTTAACTTTTGCAGTTGACAGTTTTCTGTGCATGTTAAGCACACAACTGCATGTGTGCAGTGAGGAGGAAGAGAGTGGGAGAGAAGATTATTTCAGCTGCTACGAAGGCTGATGTAGAACCAGGCCAGAAATGTGGGTTTTGGCCCTAGAAGGGAGTGACTAGTTAAAGCCAGAACTGGACCCTGTTGCTTCCTATCTCCCAAATCCATAAGACGGCCAGTGGGAAGGGAACAACTTTTCTGTCCCAAACCAGGACAAAACTCTTCTAGCCCAGCTGTGTGGGACGAGAAGCTCAGATCACTCGGCTGCGAATCTCGCTCAGATGACCTAGGGCTAGTCCTGATCCCCCCGCCTAACTTGCCTCACGAGCTTGTTGCGAGGCGCAAATCTCACTCTGAGCTCTTCCGAGGAACAAGGAGAAGTACGAAAAGGGCAATGCAAATTCTCTCCCAACACCCCAGCTGAATTGCCTTCCTCTCTGTCATTCTTTCCATAGTTCCTTATAGAAATTGGGGGAATGGCGTGCAGCTGTCTAAAAAGTGCACCTCTGAGATTTCTGTCACGGCATTTTTGCGCCCTATGGGGTTTTCATCTCATAATAAGAGTTCAGTTGCCTGTCGCTACAGTGGGTTAAACCACAGAGCCTAGGACTTGCCGATCAGAAGGTCGGCGGATCGAATCCCCGCGACGGGGTGAGCTCCCGTTGCTCTGTCCCTGTTCCTGCCAACCTAGCAGTTCAAAAGCACGTCAAAGTGCAAGTAGATCAATAGGTACCACTCCGGCGGGAAGGTAAACGGCGTTTCCGTGTGCTCCTCTGGTTCGCCAGAAGCGGCTTAGTCCTGCTGGCCACATGACCCGGAAGCTGTACTCGGCCAATAAAGCGAGATAAGTGCCGCAACCCCAGAGTCGGCCACAACTGGACCTAATGGTCAGGGGTCCCTTTACCTTTTTAGCCTGTCATGCACAAAGTATCATCGCAGGTATGTGTGCTGTTGGAAGAATCTAGAGACGTGTCTGCAGTTTTCTCAATTTCTCCTCCTTGCAGTGAGATGCTTCTGGGTCCTGTTCCGGACAGCTTCACTTTCCTTCCAAAACACAAGGCAAATTCTTACAAGTAGGAGGACCGTCGTCGTTGAGGCAAGATAGGGGGAAGCGCTGTCTCCAATACACATCTTACGTATCTCTTGGTTTTGAATAATAATAAAAAAAGTTCTATTTTTGATTTGGCTGCTGTGTGTAGTCTGCCTCAAGGATGATTTACCCCGACAACCTCTCCTGGACATTTCAAGACGGCACCGATCCAGTTGCTTTTAATTGCCAATACATGCATTTCATTGTCTGATCCAGAGTGAAGGGCAGCTGTTAGCTGTTAAATATCACATATGGAGTCCAGAGGGAAAGTCTTAACAATGGTTTCAACTGGGGAAAGGGACAAAGAGGTTTTGCCCTGCCTTGTGCATTGGGACGTGGGTGGCGCTGTGGGTAAAAGCCTCAGCGCCTAGGGCTTGCCGATCGAAAGGTCAGCGGTTCGAATCCCCGCGGCGGGGTGCGCTCCCGTTGTTCGGTCCCAGCGCCTGCCAACCTAGCAGTTCGAAAGCACCCCCGGGTGCAAGTGGATAAATAGGGACCGCTTACTAGCCGGAAGGTAAACGGCGTTTCCGTGTGCGGCTCTGGCTCGCCAGAGCAGCGATGTCACGCTGGCCACGTGACCCGGAAGTGTCTCCGGACAGCGCTGGCCCCCGGCCTCTTGAGTGAGATGGGCGCACAACCCTAGAGTCTGTCAAGACTGGCCCGTACGGGCAGGGGTACCTTTACCTTTATGCATTGCAGAAAGACGTCCAGCGAAACATACAGGAGGAAAACTCCCACAGAATCCCGCAGCCAATTAGAGCAGGCCTCAGCATCATGCCACTCTCGACTGGTTGTTAAGCAGCAACACCCCGCCCCTCCCTTAGGTGGAGAATGATTAACCCCTTAAGTTATAAAAACTCTTGGGGGCCAGTCGCCACCTCTGTCAGCTGAACCTACCTCACAGGGTGGTGTTATGGATAAAATGGGGAGGATAAATATGCCCATCTTCAGCAGCTGAAAGGAAAAGGTGGGTAGCAGAAATAATATTATTGCAGCATAGTATTATTTAGACCTTCCAAGTCTCCTTATTTTCCAGGGACAGTCCTGGATTTACAGAAGCCATCCCGGTTTCTGATTTAATCCTGGGGTGTCTTGCTTTTTCTTGGGACGCCTCGTATTTTCATGGCAGAAATGTTGGAGGGGATGGAGTTGGGCTGCATCAATAGGAGTATAGCATCTAGATCAAGGGAAGTAATAGTGCCACTGTATTCTGCTCTGGTCAGACCTCACCTGGAGTACTGTGTCCAGTTCTGGGCACCACAGTTCAAGAAGGACAGTGACAAACTGGAACGTGTCCAGAGGAGGGCAACCAAAATGGTCAAAGGCCTGGAAACGATGCCTTATGAGGAACGGCTAAGGGAGCTGGGCATGTTTAGACTGGAGAAGAGGAGGTTAAGGGGTGAGATGATAGCCATGTTCAAATATATCAAAGGATGTCACATAGAGGAGGGAGAAAGGTTGTTTTCTGCTGCTCCAGAGAAGCGGACACGGAGCAATGGATCCAAACTACAAGAAAGAAGATTCCACCTAAACATGAGGAAGAACTTCCTGACAGTAAGAGCTGTTTGACAGTGGAATTTGCTGCCAAGGAGTGTGGTGGAGTCTCCTTCTTTGGAGGTCTTTAAGCAGAGGCTTGACAACCATAGGTCAGGAGTGCTCTGATGGTGTTTCCTGCTTGGCAGGGGGTTGGACTCGATGGCCCTTGTGGTCTCTTCCAACTCTAGGATTCCATGAGTTATCTGACCCCCGAGCCAAGGAGATAAGTCACTATAAACAGGGGTGCCCAAACTTTTTTCAAAGAAGGCCAGATTTGATGAAGTGAACATGCGTGGGGGCCGACCAAAGTTGTTGAACTTTATTTACGATTTTATCCCATAGTTCTTGAGTCTTTTTAGGATTGAAGTTGTTGAGCTTTTTGTAGTATTTGACCCCAAGAAATAAACTGCCACAGGGGCTGAATAAAACCGGATTATGCCCCCAAAACGAACTTTGGACATGCTTGCTATAAAACCTTTGGAAGACACCTGGAGGGAAGTTTTAAAATGTTTAATGTTTCATTATGGCTTTTAAAGTCAATCCTTGGCTCCCGAATGCCTCCGTTACCATATGTTTCCGCTACCAGATTCCGACTGAGTGCAGAAAGCTCCTGCAGCCATTGGAAGCCGAACCTCGGTTGTCAAACATTTCAGAAGCCAAACAGGCTTTCAGAACGGATTAAGTTCAGCAACGGAGGTTTGATTGTATATATGTTGGAAGCTGCTCAGAGTGGCTGGGGCAAGCCAATCCGACGGGCGGGGCATAAATAATAAAATTGAAATGTCGGCTGGTATATATCATTGCAGGCAAAAGCTTTCTCTGTACGCTTGCTTAAAAAAAAACCCTCACTCCTGCTTAGACAGCTCTAGAAAGTTGAGGTGGTTTTAATCTGTTTTATAGCCTTTTGACTTTTCTTATTAAAGTATGGCTGCGGTTATTGTTATTTGGTCTTTTCATATACCTCTTTGAAGGTTTTCAATACTCAATCGATATATGTATACAGTGGTACCTCGGGTTAAGTACTTAATTCGTTCCGGAGGTCCGTTCTTAACCTGAAACTGTTCTTAACCTGAAGCACCACTTTAGGTAATGGGGCCTTCTGCTGCTGCCGCCGCGCCACCAGAGCCCGATTTCTGTTCTCATCCTGAAGCAAAGTTCTTAACCCAAAGCACTATTTCTGGGTTAGTGGAGTCTGTAACCTGAAGCGTATGTAACCTGAGGTACCACTGTGTGTGTGTGTGTGTGTATACACACACACACACACACACATATATATATATATATATGTGAAATTATTAATAATAAAAATAATACAGTGGCACCTCAGGTTAAGTACTTAGTTGGAGGTCCGTTCTTAACCTGTAACTGTTTTAACCTGAAGCACCACTTTAGCTAATGGGGCCTCCTGCTGCCGCCACGCCGCCAGAGAACGTTTTCTGTTCTCATCCTGAAGCAAAGTTCTTAACCTGAAGCACTATTTCTGGGTTAGCAGTCTGTAACCTGAAGAATATGTAACCTGAGGCGCGCGCACACACACACACACACACACACACACAATAATAATAACATAGTAAATTAATACATAATAATAAATGAACAACTATAATAAATTATTATATATATATATATAAAAAATATAATATTATATATATATATATATATTATATTATATATATATAAAATAATAATAAATATATATTAAATATATTAAATAATAAATATATAAATAGTCATAATAATAAATGAATGAAAATAAAATAACACAAATTCATAAAATAACACAAATAAATAAAATAACACACACAAACATACAATAATAATAACATAGTAAATTAATACATAGTAATAAATGAACGACTATAATAAATTATAGTCGCAGGGATTAAATAATAAATATATAAATAGTCATGATAATAAATGAATGAAAATAAAATAACACAAATTAATGAAGATAAAGGATAAGGAACTCCAACTTCCCCGCCCCCCCCCCCATTCCTCACGTCCCTAAAGCGGCGCTCTAGCGCCACCTCCATGAGGACTAGCGCCCCGCCTGGCCCGCCTCCCTCCTGAGCGTCCGTTACAGGGCAACGGCTCGCGCTCTTCCTCTCCGCGCGGTCTCCTTGGCGACGCGACACCCGCCTCCCCCTCGGCTCCCCATTGGTCCCCTCCTCCTCCCCCCTCCTCCCGCCATCGGCATCTCTCCATTGGCCGAGGCCATCCCGCGCCGCCATTGGCCGAGGCGGCTGCCCGTTGCCGGAGCAGCGGCGGGAGAGGGGTTTCCGGTTCCGGCGTGGCGGCGGCGGCGGCGGCGGTTGTAGCGCAGGAGGGAAAGGAAAAGGAGACTGTGGCGGGCGGGGGGGGGAGGGCCGGGCGAGAGCGCAGCGGGAGAGGCGCAGCAGGCCCCGAACCATGAGGCGGCGGCGGCGGCCTGAGGAGGAGGCGGAGCAGCAGCGGAAACAGCAGCCCTGAGGGGAAGCCAGGCTAGGCCCGAAAGCCCAGCAGGACGGGAAGAGAAAGAGGCGGGCGGGCAGGCCGGGCCCAGCCATGGACAATCAGGTGAGGCGAGGGGGGGGGAGGGGCCGCTCTCGCCCCGCCCTCCCGCTCCACAAGAGGGGGGCGTGGCTTGGCTGCATTGGCTGCCCTTGCAGGCCCCGCCCCCCGCCTGCTGGAAAGGGGGCGGGGCTTTGGCGGCCCTGAGGGGGAGAGGGGGCGTGGCGCGGCTTGGCGGTGCCGCAGAGCCCTGGCTCCTCCCCTTGGTGGGCGGGGCCTTCTTACCTGCTGGCCTTTTTCACCCTCGTGGCTACGCCCCTCCCATCACACACACGGAAGGGGGCGTGGCTCTGCCTCGGGTGGGCTGCCAAAGGGGCGTGGCTTGTCACCCTTGGGTTTGTGGAGTTGGGAAGGGGACCACCAGGGTCATCTAGTCTGACCCGCCCTCGGGATGCAGGGATTATTATTATTATTTCCATACGTTTCCGAGCACAATTAGTATGGAGTCGCTCGCCAGAGTGGTGCATGCTCTGGTTATCTCCCGCTTGGACTACTGCAATGCGCTCTACGTGGGGCTGCCTTTGAAGGTGACCCGGAAACTACAACTAATCCAGAACGCGGCAGCTAGACTGGTGACCGGGAGCGGCCGCCGAGACCATATAGCTCCGGTCCTGAAAGACCTACATTGACTCTCAGGATGTTTCCGAGCACAATTAAAAGTGTTGCTGCTGACCTTTAAAGCCCTAAACGGCCTCAGTCCAGTATACCTGAAGGAGCATCTCCACCCCCATCGTTCTGCCTGGACGCTGAGGTCCAGCGCCGAGGGCCTTCTGGCGGTTTCCTCATTGCGAGAAGCCAAGTTACAGGGAACCAGGCAGAGGGCCTTCTCGGTGGTGGCGCCCGCCCTGTGGAGCGCCCTCCCACCAGATGTCAAAGAGAAAAATAACTACCAAATTTTTAGAAGACATCTGAAGGCAGCCCTGTTTAGGGAAGCTTTTAACGTTTAATAGGTTATTGTATTTTAGTGTTTTGTTGGAAGCCGCCCAGAGTGGCTGGGGAAACCCAGCCAGATGGGCGAGGCACAAATAACAAATTATTATTATTATTATTATTATTATTATTATTATTTGCCCAACAGTATAGTTCCCTCCTCCAGTTACTGAAATGGGGAGGAAACAGGCCCCTCTCCTCCAGAGTATGGAAAGAGGAGCTGCCACGATCCAGGAAGGGGGTGTGGCTTTGCTCCATCCAAAGGCTGGGAGGCCCCCCCCCCCAAAAAAAGAGTGGCTCCTCCTCCTTCCCAGCCCATATCTGAGGGAGTAGATTTTGGTTCTGCTGCCCAAAGGCACAGTTCTGTTTTGTGGAGCTCCATTGTTCTGTTCTTTGCTCACCCCTCCATCCTATTAGCTGGGAAAAGAGGTGTTTCCACTCTTGGAAGTGGGTGTGTCTCCCTGAGAAGGGGAGGAGCTTGCAACTCAAAATTAGGGTAAGTCAGAGAGACTTGGGGGAGTTTTGAGTGCTTGGAACCCGGCTCTTTCTCAGTGGGGGTGGAGGATGCTTGGAGAAGGAGGGCAGACAGCCCCCTCCCCTTTCATGTACAGATGCTTCAGGTTGTGCAATTTCGGGTTGCGCACCACACCGATCCCAGAAGTACCGGAACGGGTTACTTCCGGGTTTCGGCGCTTGCGTATGTACCGAAGCGCTAAATTGCGCTTTGCACGTGCGCAGAAATACCGAATTGCAACCCGCACATGCCCAGACGTGGCATTGCGGGTTGCGAACGTGCTTCCTGCACGGATCACGTTCACAACCCGAGCGTCCACCGTACATGTAAGTATATCTCTGTGTGTATATACACTAGCATATATATCTGCACGTACACCTCAGAAATAAGATGAGGAAAGAGAGCTTTGCTTGCACGTATTGTCTTGTTGGAGGGACGCGGGTGGCGCTGTGGGTAAAAGCCTCAGCGCCTAGGGCTTGCCGATCGAAAGGTCAGCGGTTCGAATCCCCGCGGTGGGGTGCGCTCCCGTTGCTCGGTCCCAGCGCCTGCCAACCTAGCACCCCTGGGGGCAAGTAGATAAATAGGGACCGCTTAGTAGCGGGAAGGTAAACGGCGTTTCCGTGTGCGGCTCTGGCTCGCCAGAGCAGCGATGTCACGCTGGCCACGTGACCCGGAAGTGTCTCCGGACAGCGCTGGCCCCCGGCCTCTTGAGTGAGATGGGCGCACAACCCTAGAGTCTGTCAAGACTGGCCCGTACGGGCAGGGGTACCTTTACCTTTTTTATTGTCTTGTTGTAGTCTATGCAGCAGCTTTGTACAGTAGACCTACTAGTATTGTTTTCATACTTCTCAAGGTTGCCCAGGGCATGGCTGGCCTAACCCTACTCTTTTTGAGTTCATGGCAAAAGGCAGTGCTCAAACAAGGACCTTCACAGCTTTTAGTCATAGCATTCCCCCTAGGCCTGCATGCCCATGTTGCGCAGATAGGCCTTTGCTGATAATGTGCACCCACCTCCTGTCTATATAGCCGATTATATACCGGATCACCATTAATGTGTATCAGTATATGCCTGGCTATAAGAACAGCTTTGTGTATTTGAAATGCAGTTATTTAGATAGCAACTACTGTATGTCTCATATATATATATTCAGCAAGAATGGGCATGTGTGTCTGTATACACATGTTATATTTTATGTTTTTTGAATATCTTTAAATTTTCAAATCAACAAACACAGGCTGCATGGGCAGCACGTTCCACGCACACGCTGAAATATGCGTTATATTGAATACACATTATATAAACACACAAGCACATACAGCTGGCTACATGTGAATACTTCTGTAAGTATCTAATTTATCTAAAATGTTTTGTTGCATGTAGCAAGGAGTACATGATGTTTATATAAATGTATATTTGATACAGTTTGCATATTGGATGTAAGATAAGGAGGCAGACTTACTCTTCTTGGTTATCAATGAACTGGTTGCTACATGGCTGTTCCACCACTTGATATCTTAACTGTGAAGTAGTCATTACAGTTCTAACACCAGAGGCCCATTTTTCATATCTCCTCGAAGGCTGTGTGTGTCAGCACTTCCCAGACATAGAGGTCTGATTCATTCTTGATTTCTTGCCTCCTGAATCACTGGTAGCTGAAAGGTGAATAGACTCCACTGCAAAGCCCTGTGTTTTGAGGAGATGCGTGGAATTCTCCTTGCAATGTTTTATCTGCAATAGCCCATCCACACACGCAAGTTACTTGTGGATATTGCAGTTACCAAACAATAACCATGTCTGTGTCCTCTAGAGCGGTTCTCAAACTCTGGTCTGCGGCCCACAGATTTCATTCATGTGGTCTGTGGCATTTCTGCAATAAATCATATTGATTTTAGCTGCAGTTTTATTGCTTATATTGTATTCTATTGCATTGCAGTTTGCATTTTGTAGAATTCAACTATATACCATAAAAGAAAAAGAAACAATTAGAAACACAATTAAATATCATGCAGCACATTGCAATTGCTACAGTAGGAAAGAAAACCATTAAGTGTTTCGCCAAGACCCCCAGCAGTTTTCAAGTGGTCCATGGCGAGTAAAGGTTTGGAAACCACTGCCGTAAAGGCAACCAGGACATCCCCCTGTTTGCACTCTTCAAATAATGTTCATATTTATGTACATTTATGTGACCTCTCTAAAACACACACTGATGTTCTGGATGCATCACTGCACATATATAAGGATCCACTGGTAAATACATTTTTTGTTCTGGCACAAGCACGAAAAGAGAGTCTCTCTGCCTTTCTTCTGTTCCTGGAGAAACATGAGGACTCTCTGTGATGCCAGGCCAACTTAAGAAGCATGGAAGCAATGCAAGGACTGTCCCTGGTGTTGTGTTGAACATGGAAGATGCTTGGGAGAGCCGTGAGAGAGCTTCCTGCTGAATATATGAAGCTTAGCTGCCTTGGGGGTTAGTTTCCATTCCTATCCTCGGCTGTGGAGGAAGGCAAGGGGCTCACACACACACCTGGGCTCGCCCTTGAGCTCATACCATGTCAGAAGACTCTTATCCCCTTTAAGGGGAGCATCTTGACAAGAGCAGGTTACCAAGGGGAGCCCAGATTTGTTGAGACCTGCACAAATATTAGCCCTTTCATTCTCAGGGACTGTATTTCAACAATACAAGTAAAGGGAAGACCAACCTTTACCCTTCCTTCTTACATATTTTTGGGATTTACTTACTAGGAAGTGACCCAGGCTCACTTCCCTGCTCTGCCACAGACCTTGCTGGGTGCTTGTGTTTCGGTTGAGGACGCTCAGCATGACTGATACGGAAGTAGGACAACACTCAAGCACAATAGGATGTTGAGTGAGAGGTCTGCACTATGAAGCCAGTAGCAAGAGAGAGAAAGTCTTCT
The DNA here is from genome assembly GCF_965153285.1 of Podarcis tiliguerta. Classification (NCBI taxonomy): domain Eukaryota; kingdom Metazoa; phylum Chordata; class Lepidosauria; order Squamata; family Lacertidae; genus Podarcis; species Podarcis tiliguerta. The sequence goes on along the minus strand of NC_139551.1, from coordinate 5,907,266 downwards.
GAAAGTAAAATAAATATGTCAGTGCCTCATGTTTTGCCATCATGTGTGTCCACCTTAATGCCCCCAAAGTATCTGTGCACTGCAAGATGCACATGTTTTGGGTGCATGTCCATAGCTGTCAACCTTCCCTTCTTTTGCGGGAAATTCCCTTATTCCAGCACTGCTTCCCGCTGCTATCCCGGATTGTTAGATATCGTGTAGACTGTCCCCGGGACAGGTGAGGCTGCTGATTCCTTATTTTCGAGGCTGCCGATCCCTTATTTTCAAATCTGAAAGTTGACAGCTGTGTGCATGTCCAGCATGTGCCCCTGTCCAATGCTGCTCTTTTGACTGCTTGCAGTGGGAGCTCAAGAGACCCATTCTTTTTGGGGGGAGAGGAGATGCTGGCTAGTTCCAAACATGCACCACCTTTGGATAGGCACCTTATCCATATCTGCATTCAATCGTAGAATTGGTGGGTGACTTTCAGACCATCTAATTCAGGCGTAGGACACCCTTGGTCCTCAGGATGTTGCTAAACTATAACGTCTGTCAGCCCCAGACGCCTTAACCAGTAGTCAGGGATGACAGAAGTGGCTGTTCAAGCAACATACAGAGGGTCAAAGGTTTCGCAGACATGACCAAGTCCGGCCTCTTGCACCCCCCCCCCCAAAGATGCATCTTCCACTGCAAACTGTATCAAATAGACATTTATATAAACATCATGTACCCCTTGCTACATGCTACAAAACGTTTTAGATAAATTAGATACAGGCTTACATGAACACAGAAGTATTCACATTGTAGCCAGCTGTATGTGCTTGTGTGTTTATATAATGTGTATTCAATATAATGCATATTTCAGCGTGTGTGTGGAACGTGCTGCCCATGTAGCCTTGTGTTTGTTGATTTGAAAATTTAAAGATATTCAAAAAACATAAAATATAACATGTGTATACAGACACACATGCCCATTCTTGCTGAATATATACATATATGACACATACAGTAGTTGCTATCTAAATAATTGCATTTCAAATACACAAAGCTGTTCTTATAGCCAGGTATATACTGATACACATTAATGGTGATCCAGTATATAATCGGCTATATAGACAGGAGGTGGGTGCACATTATCAGCAAAGGCCTGTCTGCGCAACATGGGCATGCAGGCCATGGGGGAATGCTATGACTAAAAGCTGTGAAGGTCCTTGTTTGAGCACTGCCTTTTGCCATGAACTCAAAAAGAGGTAGGGCCAATGGTCCTCTTGTCAAACTCTTTCCATCAAGAAGCTCCCACTGTTCAACAGAACTCTGTTCTTCTGTAACTTCCATCCATAGTCCTGTGCTCCGAGGCAGCATTCAACCTTTCACCATGAGCCATACCGTATCAGGGGTACTGTATTTCTTCTTGTCGCTGCTGCGCCGACTTTGACATTCCTAGATGTTGCCTGTCTCCTTCCTCATTCCGTAACTCCCTTTGCCTCCCTAGTGCACGGTCCAGGTGAAGTTGGAGCTGGGGCACCGCGCCCAGCTACGGAAGAAGCCCACCACCGAGGGGTTCACCCATGACTGGATGGTGTTTGTGCGAGGCCCAGAACAATTCGAGATCCAGCACTTTGTGGAGAGGGTGGTCTTCCGGTTGCATCAGAGCTTCCCTAAACCGAAACGTGGTGAGTTCATGTCTGTGTGTGCCGTATTTTTCGCTCTGTAAGCGCACCAGACCACAAGACGCACCTAGTTTTTGGAGGAGGAAAACAAGAAGAAAAATATTCTGAATCTCAGAAGCCAGAACAGCAAGAGGGATCGCTGCGCAGCGAAAGCAGCAATCCCTCTTGCTGTTCTGGCTTCTGGGATAGCTGCGCAGCCTTGCATTCGCTCCATAAGAAGCACACACATTTCCCATTACTTTTTAGGAGGGAAAAAGTGGGTCTTATAGAGCAAAAAATACGGTAGCTTTCTCTGTAGGTGTGTTCTGCCATACTTCAAAGCACACAAGCGCTCCCATTGGGGGCAGAGTACACATGCAAGCCCTCATCCCCCCCAATACCCCACTGCTAACACCAAGATATGCTCAGTCCCTGACAACCTCCATGTTGAATGGAATCTGCCAGGGGCTTCTCCTTGTGTTTGCTTGAACACAGCCAAAATGCCTCTTGTGGTTGGGGAATCCTCAGCCACAGAACAGTGAAGGCTGCCCTGCTCTTCATCAGATGAACAGGAGTAGAAACCCCCTGTAGACCTTCCCCAGTCAGCACAGGGGTTGTTGTCGGCTGTTCATGGGAGGGCTTTGGGGTGCGTGGCTTGCTTGAGAATCCCTGCACCACCCATCCGCATATGCAGGGTCGGATCCAGCGCTTGTCCTACTCAGAGTAAGTCTGTTGAAAGGATGTACATGGCCTGCTTGGGTCTATTCATTTCAGTGACTGTGCTCCGAGTCGGATTTAGCTAGATTTAGCAGCCCACAGAATTCACAGGTTTTGACAAATGCCTGAACTGTCAGTGAGCCAGAAGTACCTGCAGGCCAGAAGTGAACGGCTCCTTTCTCACTGCAGTCCTGCTCCTTGAGTGAGAACAATTGTTGGCCGAACACGTGGGTAGGCAACCTAAGGCCCGGGGGCTGGATCCGGCCCAGTCACCTTCTAAATCCAGCCCACGGACGGTCCAGGAATCAGCATGTTTTTACAAGGACAGAATGTGTGCTTTTATTGAAAATGCATCTCTGGGTTATTTGTGGGGCATAGGAATTTGTTCATTTATTTTTTCAAAATATAGTCCGGCCCCCCCACAAGGTCTGAGGGTCAGTGGACCGGCCCCCTCCTGAAAAAGTTTGCTGGCCCGTGGCCTAACACAAGGACGCTATGCTTGATGCATTATCATCTCCATATTGGACTGCGAGAGACCGCTGTCTGAAACCCTGGAGAGCCGCTGCCGGCCCGTGTAGACAGTACTGAACTAGGTGGGCCAGAGGTCCAACAAGATACTAAGGTTCAAGGCAGCTTCCTATGTTCCTGTAATAGGTTATTGTTTCCAATAGTGTATCACTCTGGAGTGTTTCACAAACATGCAGTGGCGTAGCGTGGGTTGTCAGCACCCGGGGCAAGGCAAGTAATTTGGACCCCCTAACCCATGGATTTGCACCCCCTAACCCATGGATTTGCGCCCCCTAACCCTAACCCCCAGATGTTGCGCCCGGTGCGGCTGGCCCCCCCCCCTGTACCCCCCACGCTACGCCACTGCAAACATGATCTTGTAATCCTTACAGCAGACCTGTAATTGCTATGTGTATTGCTATCCCCATTCTCTAGGTAGGTGTGGAGATGCTCAGATTGGCAAAGAAAGAGAAGCTTGCCTGAGGCTACATAGCGTAGAAGCTAGCCAACCTGTATGTTTCTTCTGCAATCCAACAGCCCTGAAGTTTTAATACTTAATTTCTGCTTTTCTTCTCAGTTTGCAAAGAACCTCCTTATAAAGTGGAGGAGTCTGGCTATGCTGGCTTCATTATGCCCATTGAAGTCCACTTCAAAAACAAGGTATCATTTCAATCTCTCCTCCCTGCCACCCCCGGGCTCCCTTCTTGCGTTCCCTTAAAACACACGGCAAACTCAGCGGGCTGGCCAGCCCCTAAAGCAATGTAGCTGAGCCGCATTGGCCCAACCCAAGTTTTTATCCAGGTCCAGTTATCATTTAACCTGCTCGTTTTGAGGCAATGAGACGGTCTGTGCATTTCATGCACATTTTCATGCGTTGATCTATCATGGGATCTCCGGATAAGCAAAGGACCTCCCTGATCTGCCTTTTTTCTCCTTGTCTTTCGCATCTCTACATCTCTTTGTGGGGAGGTCTCCAGTGTGCTGCCCGTGGGCGTGACAGCAGCTTCAGACACCTCCCAAGACCCCCTGTCCCTCCCAAATTCTTTTTTTTTTAAATTAAATTAGTTTTTGTTGATGGGAGTGTTCAGTTTTTTCTGTTTGTTTCATTTCTTAAATGTATCAATCACTTTGCAGCATAGAGCCACTGAAGTGATGTGCCGTGTAACTTAAGTGTTGGTATTTTGACTTTGTTGGGGCTGGTTCTGAGCATTGCCAGTTTTTCTTCTGCTAAATAGATATTCTGCGGTGCCCGCAACAGATTATTAGAATTCCAAATGTGTCCTGGGCCCCAAAAAGTTGGGATCCCTGCCTTGGTATTCAGATTTTAAAGCAGGCACCCCGAACTCAGCCCTCTGGATGTTTTGGGGCTACAACTCCCATCATCCCTAGCTAACAGGACCAGTGGTCAGGGATGATGGGAATTGTAGTCCCAAAACATCTGGAGGGCTGAGTTTGGGGATGCCTGTTTTAAAAGCAGGTAGAACAGTGGATAGATTGTGTTGGCTCCAAACCAGCACCCTAGAATATGTAACCTTCCCCTGACTTTGGTTGGTACCTGATCTTTGCACCGTTATCCATGATGAGATAAAAGTCCAGGCCCGATTGCTGTGAGGGCTGCCCCTAATGCCCATCTGGAAAACCTTTTGGCTCAGAGTACTGCAGTCAGGCTGCAAACTGGAACCTGCAGAATGGAGCTGTGTTCTTGCCAGCCCTCCAGGATCCTGCCTGCCCACCTCTGTGCCTGGAAGGTGCACTTCAGAGTGCATATTTTGACCTACGCAGCCAAAAGCTTTTCGGCCCGGGATAGGCTGTTCCCATACAAGCCTGCCTGTGTTTGAAGTTTCCGCTGGGTTGCCCTCTATGTCTGCTGTGTTTTGTTCTGTGTTTGTTGCCTATCTTCCTTGTGTGTTTCAGGATTGTTCTAAGCCATAACAAGGGACCAGGGCGAAAAGAGAGCCATGTCTGAATGTCGGTATAGCAATAAGTAACCAAACAAACCCCTGTGTTGCAAAGAGAACGTCAGCAATGTCTAGGCAACACGATGACCATACGCAATAGACAATCTGTATAGAATTCCTTTAAACCATAACAAGTACAAAATAATCTTTAGTCTCAAAGTCTCTGAAAATCTTTAAATGAAGCGGGGCACCAGACTTTGTATGATGAAAGACAAGCTGTGAAGCTTTGTGTATTCAGCAAATATGATGTCCAGCACTGAACAGCGACCGCATTATTACATGAGCACTGTTCCACAGCATTTGATATTTTCATTTACATACATTCCTTCGAAATAAGGTGGGTTTACGAAGCAATTCTATATCCTCCCACCCCGCTGACGAAGAATTCTACAAAACAGTCAGTATCCAGAATCACTGTTCAGTGTTGGACATCATATTTGCTGAATACACAAAGCTTCACAGCTTGTCTTCCATTGTACAAAGTTTGGTACCTCGCTTCATTTAAAGATTTTCAGAAACTTTGAGACTATAGATTATTTTGTACTTGTTATGGTTTGAAGGAATTCTATAAATATTGTCTGTTCCATATGTACATGGTCATCGTGTTGCCTAGACCAGTGTTCCCCAACCTTGGGCTTCCAGCTGTTTTTGGACTACAATTCCCATCATCCTTGACCACTGGTCTTGCTAGCGAGGGATGATGGGAGTTGTAGTCCAAAAACAGCTGGAGGCCCAAGGTTGGGGAACACTGGCCTAGACCATGGGTGTCAAACACAAGGCCCGCAGGCTGAATCCGGCCCGCCAGACCTCGTCATGTGGCCCGTGTAGCCGCCGCCGGCCGCCAGCCTTCACTTTTTATTCTCGCTTTTTTTTTTTTTTTGACACAAGAAAGCCGTCTCTTGAGCGCATGCGCGGCAGCCTACAAGCCAGAGAACGTCTGCCCTCTAGCAACACCGGCTGTTCTACACAGGAAAACTTCACTTTACATGCATTCAGGAAACCTCCACTTGTTTTTATATTGAGCGGACACATAGTCCTACAGATACAACCGGCCCTTTGAGGGTGATCAAACTGCTGATGCGGCCCCCGATGAATTTGAGTTTGACACCCCTGGCCTAGACATTGCTGAATGTCGGTACAGTGGTACCTCGGGTTACATACGCTTCAGGTTACAGACTCCGCTAACCCAGAAATAGTGCTTCAGGTTAAGAACTTTGCTTCAGGATGAGAACAGAAATCGTGCTCCGGCGGCACAGCAGCAGCAGGAGACCCCATTAGCTAAAGTGGTGCTTCAGGTTAAGAACAGTTTCAGGTTAAGAACGGACCTCCGGAACGAATTAAGTACTTAACCCGAGGTACCACTGTATAGGCAACCCTGAGCTAGAAGTGCCAAATGTCTGACTCAATATAAGGCATCTCCCTGCGTTCATATATATATATATAGTTGTTAAAACCCCTTCATGAGGCTTTTCCTCCTTTGCTTTCAGGAGGAACCGAAGAAAGTTTGCTTCACCTACGATCTTTTCTTGAACCTGGAGGGGAATCCGCCCGTCAACCACCTGCGCTGTGAGAAGCTGACCTTCAACAACCCCACCAAGGAATTCCGCCGAAAACTAATCAGGGCTGGTGGGGTGAGTAGCCAAGACAAGATGCGCCCTGGTCTTTGCATGCTCAGTGTAATGACTATTTGCTGTTCTTTGGATCGCTCTAGCCAAAGGTTCATAGCAGAATGGGTTTTGTGAAGTGCTGTTACGCTTTTTATTTCTAGGCTGGGAAACAGGGTGAGGGTGATAGAGGTTTGTTGTGTGGTGCAGAGAAAATGACTGGATAATATGATAAAATGACTGGAAAATATGAAGAACAGAGGTTCTGACGAACGGATTATTAAAAACGTGTGAGGTAATTGGTGGAAGTCTTTTTATAAAAAAAAACTAAGGTAGATAAGGACAAGATGAAATTATACAATTGAATATAAATATAGATGGGAAACAGCTATGTATTGTGAGTACTTATCAGCTTTTAAAAATTTTCACTTATGATCTTTTTCTTTTACTTCTTTATTCTTTCTTTGCTCTTTTTTCTTTTTTCTGATATCTTTCATTTCACTGCTTTATTGTGAATAGCATTTTACAGAGGTATAAATAACTGTAAATATGATAAGAGACAAAATATTCTCTAATTCTTTTTCCTTGGTTAGATGTATTTTCTTTTTATTTTGTATTTTCTTTTGTTGTGAATATGTATGTTTTCTAATTTGTACTTGATAAAAATATTATTTTTTAAAAAAAGAAAATGACTGGATAGGGGATTTCTGGAATTTGCTGGCACAAAGGTGTGGAACAGCGTTAATTTCCAAGTTGTCTCTCCTTAGGTGGTGGTCATGCCAGAAGGTGCCGAAACAGTGTCCAGGCCAAGCCCTGACTACCCCATGTTACCCACAATACCGCTCTCTGCCTTCTCTGATCCGAAAAAGACCAAACCGCCCCATGGGTCAAAGGTGAGTCGCTTGGGAAGAGTGTGTGAGAATGTCCTTCCAAAATGATGAGGTCTAGAATCTTTCGTCGTTCCCATTCTGCAGAGACACTAAAGCCCTCCGAAGAGGCATAGAATTATGTGCACACTATATATACCGTATTTTTTTGCTCTATAAGACTCACTTTTTCCCTCCTAAAAAGTAAGGGGAAATGTGTGTGCGTCTTACAGAGCGAATGCAGGCTGCGCAGCTATCCCAGAAGCCAGAACAGCAAGAGGGATCGCTGCTTTCACTGCGCAGCGATCCTTCTTGCTGTTCTGGCTTCTGAGATTCAGAATATTTTTTTTTCTTGCTTTCCTCCTCCAAAACCAGGTGCGCCTTGTGGTCTGGTTCATCTTACAGAGCGAAAAATACGGTATTCCCTTTGGCTTCGGCATTGTATTATGGTTGAGTTGAACTAGTGGCTGGGAATAACAGGGAATTGGGTTTCAGGTAAACTTTAAGCAAACCTCCACTAGTCAAGGCCATTCAAGAGTGGGTCAGGCTGCTTTAGGAGGTGGTGGGAGATGTTGAAGTAAAGACTGGGCAGCCATCTGTCAGGGATGCAATAGTAGCAGGTTGGACTTACGACTTCTAATTATTTGATACGTTGCATCTGTAGCAGAGAACAGAAGTAGGGGAAAGATACTCTAGGCCAGAGAGGAGAGCCTAGGTGATCCTGCACTTGTGATCGTTATTGCAAAACCCTCAATCTTTGCATTAGTATAAATTGGAAAGAATATGAAGAGTCTACTTTAACAGCACTGATTGCAAGTATACAAGGGGCGGGTAACTGGCCTGTATTGATTATTCTTGAATAACTGAGGGAATGGCTGTCCTGAAGCAAGCCGAGCACAAGTCAGGGGTTGGAAAACTGCCTTGCCTGTGAGACTTCAGCTTGCTTCATTAGCGTCCTATACAATCAAGGCTACAGCACCTCTGACACACATTTCTCGGTCTGTGGTCCAGTGAAGCCGTAGAGATGATTTCTGAGAATGTGTAGTGAAAAGGGGGGTCCCGCTGGAACTTGTGAGTTGCCCAACTAGGAAAATGTGGGGTGCTAGTACTGTTTTGGACCAGTGTACCGTATTTTTCACTCTATAAGACGCACCAGACCACAAGACGCACCTAGTTTTTGGAGGAAGAAAACAAGAAAAAAAATATTCTGAATCTCAGAAGCCAGAACAGCAAGAGGGATCGCTGCGCAGTGAAAGCAGGAATCTCTCTTGCTGTTCTGGCTTCTGGGATAGCTGCGCAGCCTGCATTCGCTCCATAAGACGCGCACACATTTCCCCTTACTTTTTAGGAGGGAAAAAGTGAGTCCTATAGAGCAAAAAATACGGTAAATCTATGGAGGAAGGAGGGGCCTTCCTGGATGAATGGGTGCTGCAGCCCCTTTTATTCCTTTGTTCCATTGTTTTATTTTCTGCTAGTTTCTGTCTGTTTACCATTTTGCTTTCTTCTGAATTCGAAAGAACACGGCCATAGTGAGATGCGACTTACTGTATTTTTCGCTGTATAAGAGGCACTTTTCCCCTCCTAAAAAGTAAGGGGAAATGTGTGTGCGTCTTATGGAGCGAATTGCAGGCTGCGCAGCTATCCCGGAAGCCAGAACAGCAAGAGGGAGAGCTGCGCAGCGAAAGCAGTGATCCCTCTTGCTGTTCTGGCTTCTGGGACAGCCGCGCGAAGCCTCTTCAGGGCAACGGGAGGAATGCTTCGCTTCACTGGAGAGGCGCTGCGCAGAGAGGGAAGAAGAAGAAGAAGAGTTTGGATTTGATATCCCGCCTTTCACTCCCCTTCAGGAGTCTCAAAGCGGCTCACATTCTCCTTTCCCTTCCTCCCCCACAACAAACACTCTGTGAGGTGAGTGGGGCTGAGAGACTTCAGAGAAGTGTGACTAGCCCAAGGTCACCCAGCAGCTGCATGTGGAGGAAGGGAGACGCGAACCCGGTTCCCCAGATTACAAGACTACCGCTCTTAACCACTACACCACACTGGCGTGGTGCACAGCGCCCCTTCAGCGAAGCGGGAGGAGAAATGGAGCCCCTTCCGTTTCTCCTTCCGCTTTGCTGGAGAAGCGCCACACAGATTCAGAATTTTTTTTCCTTGTTTTCCTCCTTCAAAAACTAGGTGCGTCTTATGGTCAGGTGCGTCTTATAGAGCGCAAAATGCGGTAACTGATTATCTGAATGCTTCCTGCATGGTGGCTTTCCCTTTGGAGGAAGATTCCATTTTCTCCGCAGAACCCAATCCTTTCTTACAGGACGGGATAATTAAACTTGGCTGGTCTTTTATTTATTTTTTTATTTTTTGAAAAATATTTTTATTAAGTTTTAACACAAGAAGTGAAACAGAAACAGAAAAAACAGAAAAATACAAAGTCACAAAAGCACAAAACATCAAATAAAAAAAAAGCAACAATAAAAACAATTCCATTTTCATGATATTTCTAGCATTCACTTATTTCACCGACTTCCCCATACCTCCCTTCACTGTATTCCAGATCTTATATTTAATCAGCAAATCCCTTCCCTCTACCTTAATTGGTCCTTATCTTAATTTTAATATCTTAGTATAACTTAATCTCCTTGATGTCTTAAATGTTGAGTCTTTTAACTTTACAACTTTTTTACTAATAACCTTTTGCATTCCATCTGATGTCAAACTAACATTTATTAATCTTATAATGTTTCTGTAAATAGTCTTTGAATTTCTTCCAATCTTCTTCCACCGTCTCTTCTCCCTGGTCTCTGATTCTGCCGGTCATTTCAGCCAATTCCATATAGCCCATCACTTTCATCTGCCATTCTTCCAGAGTGGGTAACTCTTGTGTCTTCCAGTGTTGTGCAATGAGTATTTTTGCTGCTGTTGTGGCATACATAAAAAAGATTCTGTCCTTCTTTTTCACCTCTTGGCCGACCATGCCCAGGAGAAAGGCCTCTGGTTTCTTCGGGAAGGTGTATTTAAACACCTTCTTCAATTCATTATAGATCATTTCCCAGAAGGTCTTAATCCTTGGGCATGTCCACCAAAGGTGGAAGAATGTACCTTCAATTTCTTTACATTTCCAACATTTATTATCGGGCAAATGATAGATTTTAGCTGACTTGACTGGTGTCATGTACCATCTATATATCATTTTCATAATATAGTCCATAACCGTTCCCAGTCAGCCAACATTATGTTGTGACCCACATCTTGTGCCTAAACTTTGCTGGTCTTTTCATTTCTCCACCGGTGCTTAGGAGGCCAACAAAGATGGCAGCAAAGCTTCCAAGCCACACAAGGTCACCCGAGAGCATCGCGAGAGGCCCAGGAAAGACTCTGAGAGCAAAAACTCCTCCAGAGACCTTGAAAGGGAGCCTGGTAAACCCGCGAAGGACTCCTCCAGGAAACCCACTGAGAACAAGGTGCCCAAGGAGGAGAAGACCCTCCCGAAAGCTGCTTTCAAAGAGCCCAAGCTGGCTCTGAAGGAGCCGAAGCTGGAGAACACGTCGCCAAAGGGTGGTCCTCCACCGCCGGACATGAAGCCTTCCAGCAAAAGGCCCTCTGCGGTGGAGTCTCCCAAACCCAGCGCTAAGAAGCCGAAGAAGAGCAGCTCCAAAGGAGCCAAGACCGTCCCGGCAACGTCCCCTCGGACCTCGTCTTACGCCGAGAAGAAGCCAGCCAAGGAGAAGCCGAGCGCCAAAGTGGAGAAGATGAAAACGGAGACTGAGACTAAGGCGATAAAAAAACCCATGGAGGTGGCGGTGGCAGAGGACTCCAATTCTGAGGATGAAGCTTCTCTGAAGTCAGAGGTGAGGGGCCTGCTCTCTTCCCTGCAAGGCCAGGCAGGGCTGCGCTGTATGGTGTCTACTGAGTGTAGGCAATTACAGTGGTGCCCCGCAAGACGAATGCCTCGCAAGACGGAAAACCCGCTAGACGAAAGGGTTTTCCGTTTTGGAGGTGCTTCGCAGGACGAATTTGCTATGGGCTTGCTTCGCAAGATGAAAATGTCTTGCGATTCCTGGGGGGGGTTTTTCTAAGGCACTAAGCTGCTAATAGCCTTTTAGCAGCTAATCCGCTAATCCCTTAAGCCTTTAATAGCCGCTAATCCGCTAATGGTCTTGCTTCGCAAGACGAAAAAACCGCTAGACGAAGAGACTCACGGAACGGATTCTTTTCGTCTTGCGAGGCACCACTGTACTGTATTTTTTCCTCTATAGGACTCACTTTTCCCCTCCTAAAAAGTAAGGGGAAATGTGTGTGCGTCTTATGGAGCGAATGCAGGCTGCGCAGCTATCCCAGAAGCCAGAACAGCGAGAGGGATTGCTGCTTTCACTGCGCAGCGATCCCTCTTGCTGTTCTGGCTTCTGAGATTCAGAATATTTTTTCCCTTGTTTTCCTCCTCCAAAAACCAGGTGCGCCTTGTGGTCTGGTGCGTCTTATAGAGCGAAAAATACGGTAAATGCAACCCATGCTGAAGACAGACCTGTTTGGACCTGGAGCTCTTGTTGAGTTTCAGTCCTGCACCTTCCTTCTCTGCCCTCTAGGTCCTGCTGATATTTCTTCTTAGGATTCGTAAAGGTTTTTCAGAATGCTGGGAAACCCTGGAGGTGAGGTACAATGGTGGTTTCCCTCAATACCATCCTAAAATACAGTGGTGCCTCGCAAGACGAAAAGAATCCGTTCCGTGAGTCTCTTCGTCTAGCGGTTTTTTCGTCTTGCGAAGCAAGCCCATTAGCGGATTAGCGCTATTAGCGGTTTAGCGGCTATTAGTGGACCCAGGTGGCGCTGTGGGTAAAAGCCTCAGCGCCTAGGGCTTGCCGATCGAAAGGTCGGCGGTTCGAATCCCTGCGGCGGGGTGCGCTCCCGTCGTTCGGTCCCAGCGCCTGCCAACCTAGCAGTTCAAAAGCACCCTTGGGTTCAAGTAGATAAATAGGGACCGCTTACTGGCGGGAAGGTAAACGGCGTTTCTGTGTGCTGTGCTGGCTCGCCAGATGCAGCTTTGTCACACTGGCCACGTGACCCGGAAGTGTCTCCGGACAACGCTGGCCCTTGGCCTCTTAAGTGAGATGGGCGCACAACCCTAGAGTCTGTCAAGACTGGCCCGTACGGGCAGGGGTACCTTTACTAAAGGCTTAAGGGATTAGCGGATTAGCTGCTAAAAGGCTATTAGCAGCTTAGTGCCTTAGAAAAAGGAGGTGAGGAGCGGAAAAAACCCCCAGGAATCGCAAGACATTTTCGTCTTGTGAAGCAAGCCCATAGCAAATTCGTTTTGCGAAGCACCTCCAAAACGGAAAACCCTTTCGTCTAGCGGGTTTTCCGTCTTGCGAGGCATTCGTCTTGCGGGGCACCACTGTACTTAAGAAATTGCCAGTTTCCCCCCTCTAAGATTCCAGCCTGAGAGGGCTCCTGGGGAGCTGAATGGTTTTGCAAAACTTGTTCTTTAACCGTATTTAAAAACAAAAATGGTTAAGCCACTCTTTTCTCCAACGTGCTCAGGACATGCATGGCTCCTCCCCACCCCTTTCATAATTTTAATATTTTTATTATTCCTATGCCGACCGTCTGACTGGCTTGCCCCAGCCGCTCAACAAATATTAAAAATGCAATGAAACTTAGGACATTAAAAATGATTGCAGCCACTGCATTGGCTGTCCCAGGCAGCCCAAGCACTGACTAGACAGGATCCAAACTACAAGAAAGAAGATTCCACCTAAACATGAGGAAGAACTTCCTGACAGGAAGAGCTGTTTGACAGTGGAATTTGCTGCCAAGGAGTGTGGTGGAGTCTCCTTCTTTGGAAGTCTTTAAGCAGAGGCTTGACAACCATATGTCAGGAGTGCTCTGATGGTGTTTCCTGCTTGGCAGGGGGTTGGACTCAATGGCCCTTGGGGTCTCTTCCAGCTCTATGATTCTATGATTCTAGACCAGGAGTCAGCAAGGTTTACCTCGCCTAGGCCGGTTCACTCCAGCGGAGAGCCCTCCGTGGGCCATGATTTCTGGCGTCTGCGTAGACACCATTTCCAGCACCGCAGAAGCAAGCCCCCGTGCCGCGCTGTGCCAGTTTAGCGCAGCGGGCGGGGTCTCGTCAAGCGGGCAGCTCTGTTGGGGGGGGCAGCTCGTGGGCTGGTTAAACGACCCCCGTGGGCCGCTTGTGGCCCATGGGCCTTAGGTTGCCTACCTCTGGACTAGACCCTGGTCACTTTAGCTTGTAACCTGCCCTGGGACCTTAGGGTGAAGGCTGGGTAATAAATTGTAATTGTTAGTAGGGGCCCCTTGGTCCATAGTGCCACCCCGTACTCTCCATCATTCTTACAACATGTTCCAGAACTGGGTCATGCAAGAAGGTCTGGCGTTCCACCCTGGGAAACCTTGGCTCCAGTCAAGCCGCCCACACACCAGCATCGGGCTCAGGGTGGATTTAATTTAAATTACAGTGGTACCTCTGGTTAAGTACTTAATTTGTTCTGGAGGTCCGTTCTTAACCTGAAACTGTTCTTAACCTGAAGCACCACTTTAGCTAATGGGGCCTCCCGCTGCTGCCGCGCCGCCGGAGCACGATTTCTGTTCTCATCCTGAAGCAAAGTTCTTAACCCGAGGTACTATTTCTGGGTTAGCGGAGTCTGTAACCTGAAGCGTATGTAAACTGAGGTACCACTGTAATCGATTTAAATCACTGGTCAGTAAGACTTGATTTACATTTTCCTTTTACGGAAAGACTCATTCTTGCTGGTATAATCTTATTATTTACAACCAGACGAAGGTTTCATTTTTGGAATAACAAAATTTCAGAGTAGCTGTTACAGTTATATAAAAAAATTACTGATTCGGTTATACTATTAGAAATACTATATTATTATTGTGAGGTTTAATAAGTCAACTGTTTATATTTGGACAACTTTCCTGCTGTACTTTATTGGAAGGAGAAAAACAATCATTTCCTTAGTAACAATTTAAACTATCCATTTAACTAAAAACTGTAACATTATAGCATTTGTATCCATGTTTGTTAACTGATGTGGTTAAACTTTAAAAAAAAGACTGGGTTTTAGCACACATGAAAAACTTGGAAAACAAATCCTTATTTCCTGATGAATAGCCTTTGGACTATAATGTAACTTAAATGGAAAACTATCTTTAGAAAGATTTTTCTTCCTCCAAAAGCATTTTATTTTAAAAATCCAGTTTAAATTTTTAAAAAACCTGATTTAAAATTTTAAAAATACTTTTTTTTATTTTTCATTGATTTTTCTCCACTCTACTCTGGCTCTTACACCTTAAGTCACCCATGCACAAAAAAGGAAAGAGAGATAGGAATGCTTCCAAAGTAAGGAAATGAATAAAGAAAAAAGAGTGAGAGGAGGACAACCTGACGGGGGGGGGGGGAGAGAAAAAAACTTATTAGCAATGAAAGGTAAAGGGACCCCTGACCATTAGGTCCAGTCTTGCTGTGCTCATCTCGCTTTATAGGCTAAGGGAGCCGGCATACAGCTTCCGGGTCATGTGGGCAGCAGGACTAAGCCGCTTCTGGCAAACCAGAGCAGCGCACGGAAACACCGTTTACCTTCCCCCGGAGCGGTACCTATTTATCTACTTGCACTTTGACGTGCTTTCGAACTGCTAGGTTGGCAGGAGCAGGGACCGAGCAACCGGAGCTCACCCCGTCGCGGGGATTCGAACCGCTGACCTTCTGATCGGCAAGTCCCAGGCTCTGTGGTTTAACCCACAGCGCCTATTACAGCTGTGTCCCCCCCCCCCAACAACATGAGGATCCAACTTATCCCTGTCTTTCTTAAGTCCTGAGAAGAAGCTTGACCAGACTTCCAAGTCTGTGATGTAATCCTCTTGGTTACTAAAGGACAAAACTGAAGAACCTTCCATGGGAAATACAAGTAATTGGGCTGGGCTGCCATCTCTCTCTCTCTCTGCCATTCCGCTGTATGGACCAAAGGGTTGAAATTAATTCTCTCTCTTCCTTCTTCCTTTCTCTGTGCCGACTGAAGTCTGCCCCATCCAGCCCTTCTAACTCCAGCTCCAGCTCCGACTCCAGCTCCGACTCTGATTTCGAGCCATCTCAGAACCACAGCCAAGGTGCGTTGCTGTTTGGAAATCTCACGTGAGTCTTGGTGTCAATTAAGCCTACGATGCCTCCCCCCCAAGTGTGAGGTTTTTGTTTGTCATGCTGGCCCAATAATAGCCACCGGTTTATAAAACCCGGCACTCAACATTGTGCTTCCTGAATGTTTGAAAGCACTTAGCTAAAGGCACAGAAAAGCTTGACAAGGGCTGATGTAAGTCTAGTGACTGAGCTGGAAAACTGGAAGCGTCCAGTGTAGGCCCCCTTAGGTGGTCCAGTGGACCATAAAGAAGACTGATTGCCGAAGAATTGATGCTTTTGAATTCTGGTGCTGGAGGAGACTCTTGAGAGTCCCATGGACTGCAAGAAGATCAAACACATCCATTCTTAAGGAAATCAGCCCTGAGTGCTCACTGGAAGGACAGATCGTGAAGCTGAGGCTCCAAGACTTTGGCCCCCTCATGAGAAGAGAAGACTCCCTGGAAAAGACCCTGATGTTGGGAAAGATGGAGGGCACAAGGAGAAGGGGACGACAGAGGACGAGATGGTGGGACAGTGTTCTCGAAGCTACCAGCATGAGTTTGACCAAACTGCGGGAGGCAGTGGAAGACAGGAGGGCCTGGCGTCCTCTGGTCCAGGGGGTCACGAAGAGTCAGACACAACTAAACAACAACAGGTGGTCCAGGGCAAGTCATTCTCTCTCAGCCTCAATTGGTGCTGAACTAAATCCACCTACATCAGCCATCTTTTAGCACAACGCTGCGAGGTAGTTCAGCACCAACTGAGGCTGAGAGAGAGAGTCACTTGCCCTGGGCCACCTAAGGGGGCCTCAACTGAGCGCTTCCAGTTTTCCAGCTCAATCTCTTGACTTACATCAGCCCTTGTCAAGGTTTTCCTGTGCCTTCAGTGAAGTAGCTTCCTTTTTTAAAATACCGCCGCTGTAGAAAGTCGTGCCACTTGGCTAGACATAAACGCAACAGCCTCACCAGTTCCCCGAAAACCCCAGACAGCTGCTGTCTGCCAGCAGAGATCAGCCTCCTCCAACCCTTTAGGCTCCCGGTGTTTCAGTCAGCATGGCCGGTCATCGAAGAGTTGCAAAAATAACTGCTCGCCTGAGGGAATCTTTAGAAAAGTTGCTGCTTTTTCCACCTCCCTTCGCAAAAAAGGCCATGTTAGGCTAGCAATAGACTGCCAGGGCAGGAGGAACTGATTTGCAAAGTTAGCTTGACTCGCTTCACCTGTATCCTTTCCACCTGGCACAATTTCACCACAGTTAGGTGTGGGGGGGAGAATATTCTGCTTTGGCCAGATGTTGCAGTTGTCGAGCTCCTCAAATTGTTCATCTCTGGTTACTTGGGAAGCAGATAGTTGCGTGTTCACCCCACCCCTGGTGGGAGCCATAACATGGCTGCTCTTCTGGGTGGGGGGGTTATCAACAAACGGAAGCAAATGTGGGTCTACGTCAGGAGCAGCAGTGGTGATAAGTGCTAAGTTTCTAGCATTTGAGGCTGTAAAGGTGATAGTCCTGACTGATAAAAACAAATCGTTCGTATTAATTCTGCCATTTTTTGGTACTAAACAATAATACTTAGTATTTGTCAAGTGCTTCTCTAAAGTGTTTTACATTATCTTGCTGTAATCCCTACAACGAACTTGCAAGGTAGGTCAGTGTGATCCCCGGATGGTTTGCAGGGTGGGGTTTGAGTCTGAGAGAAAATGTCTTGCCTAAGTCTGCCTTTGCCACAAGTCTGTGGCAGATGCAAGATTTGAAATGAGGACTTCCTGAATCACAGCGCCATCTCTCCGCTGCTATGTCAAATCACCTCTCTGACACATGTGCTTGCCTCTTGCCTCTTCTTCTTCTCTCTCCCACCCCCCTTAAAAATGAATTCAGGTCACAAGCTGACGGATGGGTTAACTGGCGTGCAGGTGGGGGCACCCAAGGGAGAAGGCAGAGCCATGTGATCACCAGTCTTGGAGCGGACAGCTTCAAATAGTCAAATGTTTGCAACCTTCTCTCTTCCTGGAATCCTGAAGACAGTCTTCCAAGCTTCTACTGCTTGGGTGGGAGACCTTTGGCTCTCCATATGACTCTAAACTGGGACACGGGTGGCGCTGTGGGTTAAACCACAGACCCTAGGACTTGCCGATCAGAAGGTTGGCGGTTCGAATCCCCGCAATGACGGGGTGAGCTCCCGTTGCTCGGTCCCAGCTCCTGCCCACCTAGCAGTTCGAAAGCGCGTCAAAGTGCAAGTAGATAAATAGGTACCGCTCCAGCGGGAAGGTAAACGGCATTTCCGTGCGCTGCTCTGGTTCACCAGAAGTGGCTTAGTCCTGCTGGCCATATGACCTGTACGCCGGCTCCCTCGGCCAATAAAGCGAGATGAGCACCGCAACCCCAGAGTCGGCCACGACTGGACCTAATGGTCAGGGGTCCTTTACCTTTATGTCTCTAAACTACTGCTCCCACCAGTCATCTCTGGCCATTGGTCATTCTTGCTAGGACTTGTGAGGGTTGTAGTTGAGTGTCTGGAGAGCTAAAGATTCCCCACTCCTGCTGTACTCAGCTCCTTGTATCACACTTAACTTCCACCACCATTGCAGGTGCATCAAACAGAGCAACTGTCCATACGTAAAAGAGCCTCCACAGATGTAAACAAGGTTTATTTATTACAGGCTTCCCAATGGTGTTTAAAACTCTGTGGACAAGTATTTTGGAGGCAGGGAACTTGTTGTTACAGTGGAACCTCGGTTTTCGAGCGTCTCGGAAGCCGAACATTTCAGTTTCCGAACCCTGAAAACCCGGAAGTAATTGCTTCCATTTTCGAACGCGCCTTGGAAGCCAAACGAAGCGCGTTTCTCAGTTTTCTCCATTGAAATTGCCTACCGTCCATTGCGCCTCAGTCATTGAATGTTTCAGAAGCCGAATGATCTTCTGGAACGGATTACGTTCAACAACCGAGGTTCCACTGTAGAAGGTTTCTAAACCCGTTTCTTTTTGTTCTGAAATGTCTGATGGTAACACACTGATTTTGCCGTCAAACCGGAGAGATGGGAGGGGGGCTTGGGAGAGTCGCAGAATGTCTGCTTGCCTGTGGGGCAGACCCAAACCACCGGTGGCCCTCTATGCTGTATGAATGCCCCTTTTCCTCCGAATTCTGTCCCGTGGCTCAACAGCCACCCTGTTTACTGTTCTAGACAGGTAGAACAACGAGCTAAACAGGCCTTGTGGTGGGCCACTCTCCCTGTCTTGCGATCAGGCTGTGTTTGGCATGGGGAGCTCTCAAGCTGTGCCACCCTGTGTACAGGCCAGCCCAGTTGTTCCTGGGGTGGCCCAGTGGGAACTGAAAAGAGCCCAGATGGACAGTGCCTGGTTAGCAGCCCAGCACAACTCCGCTTAGCGTTGAACCTGAGTTTCCCTGTCCTGTGCCCATTTTTAAACTGGCTTTCCTGGCTTCTAAACCCCAGGGCCTCTACGCTCCATGGTCGAGGACTTGCAGTCAGAAGAGTCTGACGATGATGACAGTTCTTCTGGGGAAGAGCCGGCGGTCAAGGCAGCTCCCATCAGCAGGGATGCGAGGTGAGAGCAGCCCGGGTTTATTTATGTGCTGTTTTTGCCTGTGTTTAAGGCAATCAGGGACGCGGGTGGCGCTGTGGGTAAAACCTCAGTGCCTAGGACTTGCCGATCAGAAGGTCGGCGGTTCGAATCCCCATGATGGGGTGAGCTCCCGTTGCTTGGTCCCTGCTCTTGCCCACCTAGCAGTTTGAAAGCATGAAGTACAAGTAGATAAATAGGTACCACTCCAGTGGGAAGGTAAACAGCGTTTCCATGTGCTGCTCTGGTTTCGCCAGAAGCAGTTTAGTCCTGCTGGCCACATGACCTGGAAGCCGTATGCCGGCTCCCTCGGCCAGTAAAGCAAGATGAGCGCTGCAACCCCAGGTCGGCGGTTTGAATCCCCACGGCAGGGTGAGCTCCCGTCGTTCGGCCCCAGCTCCTACCCACCTAGCAGTTCGAAAGCACCCCTAAGTGCAAGTAGATAAATAGGAACCGCTTTCTAGCGGGAAGGTAAACGGCGTTTCCTTGTGCAGTGCTGCGCTGGCTCGCCAGATGCAGCTTCGTCACGCTGGCCACGTGACCCGGAAGTGTCTTCGGACAGCGCCGGTTCCCGGCCTCTTGAGCGAGTTGAGCGCGCAACCCTAGAGTCGGTCACGACCGGCCCTGTCGGGCAGGGGTCCCTTTACCTTTAAGGCAATCATGGTCCCCCAAAGGAGTTCACAGTCCGGCTTACAGAAACACAGAATGAAAGGTGGGGGGGGGGGGGCAGGTAGAGAAGGGAGTTTAATCAAGGCCAGAACTCTTGGGGCCACCTGACCTTCCAGTGGTTTTGTTTGAACAGCAGTTGTTAGTTCTTGTACATTTGGCTGATGAATGGGGTCAGGGTGTCCTTTCCCCCTCCCTTCTGC
Organism: Podarcis tiliguerta; assembly: GCF_965153285.1. Classification (NCBI taxonomy): domain Eukaryota; kingdom Metazoa; phylum Chordata; class Lepidosauria; order Squamata; family Lacertidae; genus Podarcis; species Podarcis tiliguerta. The sequence continues at coordinate 5,887,418 of NC_139551.1, read as the reverse complement.
AGCCCCAGAGTAGCTGTCTGTTGGCACACACTACTCTCTCTGGCAAGGAGGGAGTCAATGGAGTCTCTTCCCTGCAGCCTTCTTGTTTTCTGGCTGGTGGTTGGGGCTAGGGTGGCCTTCCAGGCAAGAGGGGGAGCAGCCCCTGGCAGTTTGGTTCGCTTAGCCAGCGGCAGAAGCCAGAGTTCACTGCCCTTCGTTTCTGCCTTTCCAGCACAACAGTCGGATGCAATTGGCTGTCTTTTGTGTAGCTGTTGCCTAAAGCAAACAAAAGACATGGGGGTCAAGCTTCCGTGACTTATTTGACCTGAACAGATTGTTCAGGGTTTTCATCAGAGCGGGTCGAGTTTTAGCCAGTTCTAGTTCTACTCAGAAATGAATGAATATGATGAAATTGGGCCCATTCATATCTGGGAGTGCTCTGAGTAGAACCGGCAGTGGATGCAACCCTTTGCTGCCTGTGGAGGGGATGGAAGACAAGCAGCAGAGCAGGCAGCCTTTTGCCGTCACCCCATCAAGCTCAGGATCTGGTGCACCCAGCATTAGCCAACGTGGTGCCCTCCAGACGGCGTCAGCCCCTTCCAGCTCCCATCAGCCACAGCCAGCATGGCCCAGCGGTCAGAGGTGATGGCAACGTTTGTCCAGTAGCTTCCGGAGGCTAACCTCAGCTCTGCACTGACTGCTTGCTGCATTCTGGGCATTCATCCTGAAGCTGCTTGCTTACAAAGCATTGGCTGTAGCCACTGAGCTACTGGAGACAGAGAGGGGCCTGTCCAGGACGTGGGATCAGAGCCTCCTGCTGAACCCTGCAGCCTTCCAGGACAAATGTGGGAAACCTGTAGCCCTCCAGGTGTTACTGAACTACAACTCCCACCAGCCCCAGTGGCCACGGATGAGGATGAAAATTATATCTCAGCAACATCTGGAGGGGCAACCTGTCCTGGAAGGCTGCCCCCATCGTCCAGTCCGGACACTGAGGTCCAGCTCCGAGGGTCTTCTGGCGGTTCCCTCACGGTGAGGTTACAGGGGACCAGACACAGGGTCTTCTCGGTGGTGGCGCCCGCCCTGCGGAACAGCCTCCCATTAGATGTCAAGGAAATTAAGAACTATGTTTGACTTTTAGAAGACATCTGAAGGTAGCCCTGTATTGGGAAGTTTTTGATGTTTGTTGTGTTTTTAATATTTTGTTGGGAGCAACCCAGTCAGATGGGCATTGTATTATTATTATTATTATTATTATTATTACCTCTTCAGGCTCAGCCACAGCGATAGCGACAGTGACAACAGTGAGGACTCCTGCCTTCCAAGTCGGGAGCCTCCGCCCAACCAGAAACTACCCCCTTCTAACAATAAGGTAATTGTGCAGCAAAGCCAGTTTGGCTTCCTACTCACCCCAGCTGTCTGGAAATTTGGCCCAGGTATACTAAAGGAGCGCAAGGCTGGGGTGCAGGGGCGGGGAACACAGTTGTAGGAGTGGCTGCTTTTTGTTTCGTAAGCAGCGGAGAAAGTTGGGAAGAGGAAACAGAAGGAGAAAGGACCAAAGGTAGAAAGGTTGCAGATAGTAATAGCAAGGGAAGATTGGAAGAAGTTCATTTATTATTATTATTATTACAGTGGTGCCTCGCAAGACGAAAAGAATCCGTTCCGTGGGTCTTTTCGTCTTGCGGTTTTTTAGTCTTGCGAAGCAAGCCCATTGACGGAGTAGCGCTATTGGCGATTTAAGGGCTAAAAACGGCTTTTTAAGGGGTGGGGGATTAGCGGTTTTGCTGCTAAAATGCTTTTAGCAGCTTAGCGATTCAAAATAAGGGGTTTTGGAGCAAAAAAAAATATTCACATTTTTTCGTCATTTTTCGTCTTGCGAAGCAAGCCCATAGGGAAATTCGTCCTGCGAAGCGCCTCTGCAAACGGAAAACCCTTTCGTCCTGCGGGTTTTCCGTCTTGCGAGGCATTCGTCTTGCAGGGCACCACTGTATTTATCGGAGGAAGCAGGGAAGGAGTTGGAGCTCTTTGGTCCTGTCCTCTCGAGGGGATTATGAACGCCAGTGAGGGCAGGCATAGCCAAACCCGGTCCTTCAGGTGTTTGGGGACTACAATTCCCATCACCCCTGCCCACTGGTCCTGTAAGCTCTAGGGATGATGGGAGTTGTAGTCCCAAAACATCTGGAGGGCCGAGTTTGCCTATGCCTGTGCGGGGGTGTTGAAACAAGGCAGGAACAGAAATCAGGGTGCATTGCTAGCTTGTTTCAACAAATCGTTTAACTAACTGCAGTTCGGGTTCGGTCATAAGCTGCTGTTAGTTTTAAGGCAGGCAGAGGATGTTCCCAATGTCTTCCTTGCAGCCACCCACAAGCCAAAGGCTTGGTCACATAGTTCAGTGCTGGGTTTGTAAATAGGGGCGCAAGACACCCGGACAATTGATGACCTCCCCTTTCGGCAGAGACAGAGTACAGAGCCCTGTAGGAGAAACCACTATCCCCATTTTGCCGCCTTCTCCAAACTGGCTTCCTCCAGGTATTACTAGACTACAGCTCCCATCATCCCTGCCCAGCGACCATTCTGGATGCAGTTCTTGGGATTGAACGTCCATGGAGGACACTGGGTTCAAGAAGGCTGCTGGCTGGCATGAGGACATCCGTTGAGATCATACCTGAGTAGAGATTTGAATGAGGCCCTTTCCTTGTTTCCTTGCCCCTACTCCCACGATGAATCGATCTCGTTTGGGGAGCTCTGGCTGGTGGTGGGGAAATTCCTCATGGGGGGCAGAGTTGTTACGAGAAGGGGAGAGAACCTGTTTTCTAGATTGCGCCTGGTTTGCCGTTTGAAGGAGCGCAGTCTTTGCCACCTTATCATTGCCTTTTGTCCCCTCTGAACTGGCTTGTGAGCACGTTCCCCCTCTTTAACTGCTTTCAGGTAACTGGGAGGAAGAGTCCAGAGTCCTGCAGCAAACCAGAAAAGATTCTGAAGAAAGGGACCTATGACAAGGTACCTCCCTGGAGAGGGGCATTTAAATTGTAGGAGGGAAGGGAGGGAAGGAGAAGCCATCTGTTGGCAGAGAGAGCCCTTTCCTGCTCAGGACAAACCAAGCCAGCCCTAACAAGGCTCCAGCCACCTCTTTTGAAATGTGCAAAGCTGTCTCCTGCAGAGCCGGGCCAATAGTTCATAACCAACATTGTCTCCTCTGGCAGGCAGCAGCTCCCTGGCTGCCTTTCCTAGCCCTGCTAGATTTGAGAGCTCCCAATTCTTTCTCCTCCCACACCCAAGCTTCTCCCTGGGCCTCAGGAAGTGGATATACTGATTCTTTTTTACTTGATTTCGGAGGGGTCCCATTTATTCCCTTTCTGTCATCAGGCGTGGCCAACTCCCAAGAGGCTGTGATCAGAGTGTTTCAAACTGGCAGTGATCTACCCCGTTTGGGGAGGTTCAGGTCAAAGTTGTTGAGCTTTGGGAGCCAGTGATCTACCACAGACGTCCAGTGATCTACCACCAGTAGATCACAATCTAGATCTACCTGTTGGACTTCCCTAATCTAGATGGTGGGTGCGGGAAATCGGGTTCCTTTTTATTTATTTTTCTCCTTTGAAACAAAAGAAGAGGATCTGGTCTTTTTATAAGGAAACTTCATACAGAGTCTCCTGCCAACCTAGCAGTTTGAAAGCACGTCAAAGTGCAAGTAGATAAATAGGTACCGCTCTGGCGGGAAGGTAAATGGCGTTTCCATGCGCTGCTCTGGTTCGCCAGAGGCGGCTCAGTCCTGCTGGCCACATGACCCGGAAGCTGGACGCCGGCTCCCTCGGCCAATAAAGCGAGATGAGCGCCACAACCCCAGAGTCGGTCACGACTGGACCTAATGGTCAGGGGTCCCTTTACCTTTAAAGAGGAGGTTGCTGAATTGTAGGGTGTAAGACGACCAGGGCATGACCTGCAACTTCATATTGTATATATTTAAAAACCTATGCTACCCTCCTTTAAAGCAGCCTCTTTCTCTTACAGAGTAGGCGCGTTGCTGCTGCTTTTGTTGTTGCTGCTGCTGGAGCAAAGCTTCAAATAGCCCTCTTGCTCAGCCCTGGCAGCAACACAGGCTCTGCTACCAGAGACGCTTTAATGCAATCGTGGCCCTCCAGACATTGCGGAACAACAACTCTCATCATCCCTGGTCATTGGCCGTGTTTGCTGGGACCGGTGGGAGCTGTAGTTCTACAGCATCTGGAGACCCAGAGATTCTCCCATACCTCCTTTAATGGATGCCAGAGATTGTTCCTGCACTGCTTGTATGCATACAAAACTTGCCTTCCCCTTTTCTTTTAGGCTGGTTTTTGTGTCGCCGTTTCCCCTCGAACCCCCAACCCTTTGTAGTAATAATAATAATAATAATAATAATAATAATAATAATAATAATAAATTTTATTTATACCCCGCCCTCCCCAGCCAGAGCTGGGCTCAGGGCGGCTAACAACAATCAAAACAATCCAACATTCTAAAAACATTTCACTATAAAAATTAATCAAAATCAAATTGATGGCAACCATTAAGCAAGATTCTGTGCAGATTGCCAGAGGAGGGTGTCAGACTGTGCCCTGGCCAAAGGCCTGGTGGAACAGCTCTGTCTTGCAGGCCCTGCGGAAAGATGTCAGGTCCCGCAGGGCCCTAGTCTCTTGGGACAGAGCGTTCCACCAGATTGGTGCCACAGCCGAGAAGGCCCTGGCTCTAGTTGAGGCCAGCCTAACCTCTGTGTGGCCTGGGATCTTCACAATGTGCTCATGTGCAATACGGGAGTTCTCATTCACTGGGCATCACTCCTAACCCACCCACCCACCCACCGTGTCCATTTTTTGCAAAGGAGGACAAAAACCTTCCCCACTGCCCACCTGAACTGGCAGCAGCATATTTGCCCTTCAGGCTGTGGGGGGGGGGGGGGAGTGAGCATTAATCAGCTTTTTGACGGCGAGAGATCTGAAAACCTCGAGATACAGAGTTCTCCTTGCTAATGTTCCTTCTTCCCTCTCCAAGGCCTACACTGATGAGTTGGTGGAACTTCATCGGAGGCTGATGGCTTTACGGGAACGAAATGTGCTTCAGCAGGTAGGACATGTTAGGTGGTTTTTTGGTGTGGGATGCAAGTTGAAGCCAGAGGGGGGATGTTAAACGTTCTCTTTTGCTGCAGTGCAATGAGTGGTGCGGCTTTTGCTGTTTTCAGATTATCTTGTTCAGGCACCTTATGCATATACAGTGGTACCTCGCAAGGCGAATGCCTCGCAAGACGAAAAACTCGCAAGACGAAAGAGTTTTTTGTTTTTTGAGTTGCTTCGCAAGACGAATTTCCCTATGGGCTTGCTTCGCAAGATGAAAACGTCTTGCGCCTTTTTCTTAAAACCGTCAATGCATTCCTATGGGAAACCGTCAATGCACAGCGGTGCTTCGCAAGACGAAAAAATTCAAAAGACGAAAAAACTCGCAGAACGAATTAATTTCGTCTTGCGAGGCACCACTGTATCCAACTGTAACCTGTCATTATTATTATTATTAATATTAGTTTTGTGGCCTTGCAAATTCAACAGAAGCTGTCCTGGGAGCAAATACGGGTCTCAAAAGTTAGATAGGCTAGCAGTTTGAAAGCTAAATACTGAAATGCTTCTCTCCCCCCCCCCCCCGCCCTAATAACTACATATATTCTAAAATGTAAAACAGGAAATTTAATAAAAAATTATAAGGGGGGAAAAGAATATTTGTGTCTCACTCCGATCCTTTTCCTCCCCGGCCTAGATTGTAAATCTCATTGAGGAAACCGGACATTTCAATGTCACCAACACAACCTTCGACTTTGACTTGTTCTCCTTGGACGAAACAACCGTCCGCAAGCTGCAGAGCTACCTGGAGGCCGTGGCTACGTGACCCTTGGCTCCGGAAGCTGGACGCTTTTTTTTGAAACCAGAATCCCCGTCTCTTCGGTACCAGGAAATGGACTCGTGGACCTTGGCCGCCGCCTTATCCTCTCGATTCACCTGAAGCACTGCCTTAGGGATCAGCCACGCTCTAGGAACACGCTGCTGCTGCCGCCGCTTCTGCCGCTGCCGCCGCCACCAGCCACGCTCCTCCTCTTGGGCTTCAGCCGAGCGCTCGCCCTCGGCGGGCCCGCCCTCCTTCGCTTCAGAAGCTTTGCTTGGAACTGGTAGAGTAAAAGCTGCGCTGGCCCTAGCCGCGACACCGCGCTCTCCTTGGTTGTTTGGTTGTTGCTGTTTTTTTAATTCCGGCTTTTTAAATTTTAGAACGAGATTCTCTTATGTGTGTGTGTTTTTAAGGAAAAGAATGCACGTTTGAGGCATCCTCTTTTTAAGCTCGGGATAAAACTCAGCTGCCGTTTCTGCGCGGGACCTACGGACGTGGAAACAACCCGGCCTGCAGGCGTCGCGAGGCTTGCCCCCCCCCCCCCTTTGCCTCTTCCCGCTGCCTCTCACCCCAGGTCACATGGAGAGACGTTCCGATCAGATCAGGGCAGGCATTGGTGCAGCTGAATCACATGACTTGCCCAGAGGACAGCCAGTGGAGTATTGTGGGGCGGGTTCTGCGTCCCGGGTGCGGCGCCGCCCGGCCTGAACTTGCTCCTCTGCGCGTGGGACGATTTTCGAAACGTACTTGCGCCCGCTGACGGCGCCTGCCATCTCGCACTTGAGGCTTTCGATGTGGTGCTGAATCCAGTTCCCCATACAAGAGCCTTGTTCCTTTTCCCCCCGTTTGATCTGCTTTAACTGTAAGGACTATGTTACTGTACGCTGTCCTGTCCTGTCATTCATATATATGTATATATGAATGACGTATACATATATATATATGTCATTTATATATATATATATAAGTGTAAGAAGGGCCTAATTGGGTCTTAAGGTCTCAAAAGGGGTTGTGTAGGGGTTTTGCGTGGGGGGGCATTGATATTTCATTTCTGTTTCCGTTTCGTTTTTTAAAAGTTGCAGTGGCAGATTGGGGGGGGGGTGTTAAAGTACAGCTTGACCTGTTTCTTCAACATACCTGTGGGCAGATTTTTATTTTATTTTTGGCATATCGAAACCAAGCAAATATCCTGAAGATCTCTCTCTTTTTCCTCCCTCCGTTCCCCAAAAGGGACCGATCTGCGTTGCTCATTCTTCTTTTCCTTCTTTGCCATCAGTGTTCAATTAACCTTTTGCCAAAATGCGTCTACCGCCATTGCCCGTTTTGCGGACAAGCATTCCCCACCCACCCCCACCTCCCCGCCGGTTTCTGTGAAAGCAGTTGGCCCAGGGGTGGGGAAGAGACGAACTAACTCTGAGAGTTTGTCTTCCTCCTCCTCTTTCTTTCAAAACACCTGCACGGTTTCAGAAACAAACTTTGGCAGGTGCTGGACAACACTAATTGGAATATTGGTCAGTATTCCTTGCTTGGCGTGGGGCTGTATCCGGTAGGGGGAAGACCCTGAAGTATGCAGAAACTCCCCACCCCCCCTTACGGAAACACACACGGTTTTAGCATTTTAGAGGCACAGCTTACCTTCCAAACAAGTCTTAAACCTTTTGCCAAATGTTACAGGACTACTGGTGGTGATGCTGTTTGTGTTGCGGCAGGTGGGATGTGGGATTTCGCTTTGAGCTCTCTTAGGGGTCCTAAAATGAGTGCTCGGGTGGGGGGGGGGCTTTGCGGCTTGTGTGTCGAGTCCCGCTAGTTGTGTTGGGGGACGGGTGTTTTTTAAACCTGCTCGTCTTAGTCTCTTCCCCACTTCCCCCACCCCATGCAAAAGTGACAACTCTTATGCGGCAATAATCTGATCTTCGTTAGGTCATGTTGACCCCGAATCCTGTTTCGAGCTTTCCTTTTTTAACTTCCCGTCCGTGTGTCTCTTGTTTGTCTTTATAAAATGCCAACTTCCAGAGCTGCTCTGTTGCAATGACTCAGCTGCGTCTCACATCTGGCCAGTCGTTCTGAGCCTCAGAATTTGGGGAATTCCAGAGAAGACTCTGCTGTGCCAACAGAAAAGAAACAGAAAATAGTAGGAGAGGTTTCTGTGTTTTGGAGGTGCTTCCACTTTGATGGGGGCGCTGCTAGTGGCATGAGCCCCTATTTCTTTCTCAAAGTTCCCCAGGGTTTCTGGGTGCCTAATGAATTGGTCTGAAAGGGGTTCCCAGTGTGGCAAAAATTTACTTCTACACCACTCTGTTTGTTACCCAGGTAGGGGACCTACTCTTAAATAAAACACAGAACCAGTTCTTACCACACCGGGCCGGATGATCGAAGAGTCTAAACAACTTTAAACATAACCCTTACCTAGAGACGATTTGAGGTTAATGAACGGGGGACGTAATTGAGGAAGCAAATTCACTTTGAGCAGCACCTGCTGGGGGAAATGGAATTGGGGTTGAAGGAATTGAAGAGAGAATGATTTGGGATGGGATGCAATTTAACTGAATTAATTTATCTGGGGCTCGCCTCTAAATTTGTGTGTATACATATGTCTGAGCATGTGTATGTATACGTATAGATATACACCCAACACACATTTGTGCCCCCGGTTTTGTTACGAGGACCTTGCAGCACCCCTGGAGCTCAGCAACGCTGCCTTTCTAGGCTGGGGGTTAGCAGGCAACATGGATGCCGTGCAGCCTCCGGATGAGGCCTGCTTCCAGCCCTGGGTACTGCGAGGCCTCCTCCTTTCCAAAGCAAGAACAGGCATTTCTTGTCAACCCCCCGCACAGCTCTCTCCGCCTCCCCAAACACTCCGCTTTTGCCAGTATCCATTCATTCCAGATGTTGCTGTGTCTTTGCGTTTGGAAGTTGCCTTGAGAACAAACGGCACCCGAGGGGGGGGGTGGCGGAGAAGCCTCTCCCCTCCCTGCTTCCTCCTGGATGTTGCCCTCCCCGCCAGGCAGCTGCGTTCTCGGGTGAGCGAGACGAGGTGGGGGCTGTCTCTTTGGTCAGGGCAGCCTCGCCCAAAACTTAAGTATTAATCGCTCAGGGGGGGTGCAGAATGAGCGTTTGTAAGAAGCTGGGGAGGGTGTTTTCTTCCACTATTAAAAAATGTATTTTATAGGTTTTGGTTTTTTTAAAGAACGACCCCCACTTCCTCTCACCCCGTTGGTGCCCCTTGTAGCTGTTTTGGTCACCAAAGGACTTCCTTGTGATCTGATTTCCCCACCCCCCTTCCTTTTCTCCCCCACCCCAACCTCCTCCTCTTTATTTCCAAAAGCCTTTGGGGCTTTACAGCTGGGCCTGGAGCCCAAATGCCGGTTGCGCAGTCTTGGGGTTTTATGATACTGGGGTTCCATTCTCCTCCTCTTCCTCCTTTCCGTTGTAGATTCTTTCTCTTAGAATGGCTGCTGTGTTTGTGGGTCCATTGTGGTGTTCTTGTGTGTGTGTGTGTGTGTCTTGAGTGAGAGCGTCCATGGGTAGCTGTAACAGAGATGGGGGAGATTGGATGGTTTTACCTATCTCTGACGTCTGATAAATCACCCCAAAGGGAAGCGTAGTGAGGAATGGGGGGGGGTCTTTCCAAATGGGTGTCTTCTTTATGATCTTTCTCTCCTCCCCTTCCTCTTCCGTTCCTTGAAACTGACAGCGCTTTAAGTCTGTTGCCTGTCTTTCGGTTTTTGTATTAAAGGGCCTATTTCAGGGGGTGGTTAAAATGGATTGTGTTTTTGGTTGGGCAAACCCGATCTCTCTCTCTCTCTCCGCCTAAATCTTCGTATACCGCTTTTCCTCTTCATTTTGGCCCAATGGTGTTAAGTAGATGTGAGATGTTAGGAGTTTTAAAGCTGTGGGATGGGTGGGGAGGGGGGAAGGAAGTGTTTTCAGTAGATGTGGAAATTTTAGAGACTTGAAAGCTATTTCCCCCCTGTTTGTTTTGTTTTTAAGAGAAATTTGGGGGAAAGCAAAATATATGCAATGCTGCCACTTTAAAAAGAGTCTGGAATGAATTCTATACATCTCAGAGCACAAAATCCTACAGCTATAAGCATGGGCTCTTTCCGTTTTCCATTCAAATAATTATTATAGATACGTTTCAGTGTTAACAGCTGCACAGTACCTGATTCAGGCATTTAAACGGCTGCTTGTATGATTCCCTGTGGCAGTGTTACAATCTGGAGGTTCTTAAGCCATCTGCGCGCTGCTAAGATTTAACGGGTAGGTCTGGGGCGATAAAGGGCTCTCTTTTAAAAGCAGAAATGCAACACTGCGGAGTGGCAACTTAAAGGCTTGCTTCAAGGGTCCTCAAACCACTCTGAGGTTTTTACACTCGAGCGGTGTACACAATTTTATGAAATGAATAAATGCGCATGGCAACGCTAAGCACATGTATAATATTCTGACAAGTGTGGCACGGAAAAAAGGAGGCAGCCCCTACAGTCATGCGGAGCTTTGGAGGCGCTCAGATAATAGGAAATACCGTATTTTTTGCTCTATAGGACCATAGGAGGGGGAGAACGGGGGGGGGATTCTCCCCCTCTCTGCTCAGCGCCCCTTCAGCGAAGCGGCAAGAGAAACGGAGCCCCTTCCATTTCTCCTCCTGCTTCGCAGAAGGGGCCCTGCGCAGAGAGGGAAAACTGTGCAGCACCTCTCCAGCGAAGCGAATCCTGGAGAGCAAGAGGGATCGGTGTGCACCGACCCCTCTCGCTCTCCAGGTTTCAGGCAGCTATCTGCAAGCCTTCAGAGCGCAGCGGGAACTCCTGCTGCGCTCCGAAGGCTTGCGGATAGCCGCCTGAAGCCTCCGGAGCGCAGTGGGAGTTCCCGCTGCGCTCCGGGGGCTTCAGGCGGCTTCAGCGAAAGCAACGCGAAGCCTCCGGAGCGCGGGGGGAGCTCTCCCTCTGCGCTCCGGAGGCTTCGCGTTGCTATCGCTGAAGCCAAGGAGCCTGCATTCGCTCCATAAGACGCACACACATTTCCCCTTAATTTTTTAAGGAGAAAAAGTGCGTCTTATAGAGCGAAAAATACGGTAGGTGAAGTTTGGCCTTTGAGACTCTCTGCCATGTCAGATGAGATCCCGGCCGTATGTGATTTGAGGGGGGAGCAACCTGGCCTTATGTCAGGCCCCAGTAGCTGTGCCATTTCAGCTGGCTGCCTCCCAAGGCTAACTTACGAAATTGGTGGGCTGTTCTCGCAGCTTGCCTTCATCTACCAGATTGTTTTTTAAGCCTGGTCTCTTTTTTTGCCACTTAGCAAATAGGATTGAAGATGAAAATAGGAACAAACTGACGGTGCAATTCAGCCAGAATGCAAGTTCTGCTTGAGCTGAGGAACAGTCGAAATGGAAGGAATGTTTTGTTTCTAGTGGGGGAACACCCTTTTTAATGCAACCAATGCTAATTTTAGCTATTGCTCAGAACAAATATTTCAAAAGTGTTTGCTTCCTTCCCCCCAGACTTCCCCTTTTTAAATGTGCCAGGCAGAAGGAAAGATTTGTGCTCCAAATTCGTTTGGGTTTCCCCGCAGGTCTGGTGTCCATTCCTGGTAGCCAGCAGAGATTTAGAAGGCTTCCATCTGCTGTACCCATGACTTACAGGAAGCGTTTTAGCCACAAGAACCTTGGAACCCGCTGAGAGAGACGCAGCTGTTCCGTTACCCATTTCAGCTGCTGCGTCTTCTTCCCCCCTGAGCAGCCGTTGGGAAGAGATGGGGGTCTGAGTTCATCACTCAAAGTGGGACCCGTCTCCAAAAAAAAGTTCTGCCCTCCGTGAAGTTTGTCCCCCACCCCCATGTTCTGTCCAAACAGCAAGCCCAAAGCGCTCTCCAGTCTGTTTCCACTTTGGTGATTTTTTTTGGAAGCACCGCTGCTACTTCGACAGGGGAGGTGTGCCCACCCATGGAAAGAAATAGGATTTTAAAAGTGTTTTTAATTATGGCCAGATCTGCGCTCCCCGGGTGCAATCAGAGATGCTTCTGGTCTTGGAAGCACCCTAGGAAAAATCTGTCCGTCGTGTTAAAAGTTGTGTGTCCACTGCCATTTCCTGCTAGAACAGAACTGAGTATGAAAGGTGCTGTCGGTTCCGGAATTAATCTTCCTGAGAAGCTCAGGACTTTCCTTTTTTCCAAAAAAAATAGTTAAAATCGGCAAGATTCCAGTTCGTATTCTTACCAGTAGGTGGGGAAATGTCTGGTGAGGGCTAAGGTTTCCTGTGGTTTCGGGAGGGGCTTTTCATATCTCTTTGCCACCCCCCCATGATTAGCAATACCAGAAGAGTATGCAAATTAAGAAAAATTGCATATAATGTATACAGGTTGCTGTATTCAGATTCCCCCCTCCCTTTTTATTGTAAAGTGCGCATATCCCTAACCATGCTCCTTGAATAGTCATAACACATATCTAATTTTAATTGGCTGGGGGTGGGGGTGTCATGAGTGTGTAAAGGCCTTGAGAACAAAAAAAAAGAGAGGTGGGAGTTTTGCACTCTTGAAGGAAGCGACTGAGTACTTGATCCTCTCGCTGGTGTGTAATTTTTTTAAGGCTGTCTTCTGCTGGAAGCAAAGGTATTAAATACCTGGTCTATGTACAGAGGATATTAAAAGTACTTTGGGTCTGGGGCGGGCGGGGAAGGGAAGTTCTTTGCTCTGGTGTAATAAATGAGCCTAGCCCATTATTCCGAAATGAAACCTGGAAAGGCGGGAGGGGTGGGCGGGAATGTTTGTAATAAGTTAAGGGATTGGGGTTTTTTTGTCCTGACTTTTACGCCTTTTTTTTTGTTAAATTTGTGAAATTTATGGAGGAGTTTTATAGGAAAAAGAAAACATGAAATAAAGGTGAGAGAGTCACAAGCGGCGGCATTTTTTGTGATGTTTCTCTTGATGGTCTCCATTTCCACCACCACCACCTAGAGCAGGGGTCAGCAAACTTTTTCAGCAGGGCCCCTCAGACCTTGTGGGGGGCTGGACTATACAGTGGTGCCCCGCAAGACGAATGCCTCGCAAGACGGAAAACCCGCAAGACGAAAGGGTTTTCCGTCTGCAGAGGCGCTTCGCAAGACGAATTTCCCTATGGGCTTGCTTCGCAAGACGAAAAATGGCGAAAAAATTTGAATTTTTTGTCCGCTCCAAAACCCCTTTTCCTGCAGCGCTAAGCTGCTAAAAGCATTTTAGCAGCAAAACCGCTAATCCCCCAAGCCTTAAAAAGCCGTTTTTAGCCCTTAAATTGTCAATAGCGCTAATAGCGCTAATCTGTCAATGGGCTTGCTTCGCAAGACGAAAAAACCGCAAGACGAAAAGACCCGCGGAACGGATTCTTTTCGTCTTGCAAGGCACCACTGTATTTTGAAGGGGGGGAAATGAACAAATTCCTACGCCCCACAAATAACCCAGAGATGCAAGCACACATTCTACTCATGTAAAAACACACCGATTCCTGGACCATCCATGGGCCAGATTTAGAAGGCAATTGGGCCGGATCTGGCCCCCCGGGCCTTAGTTTGCCTACTCATGACCTAGAGGTTCAGCTGGAGCTTGTTTACTTTGGATTCTCCTTCCCCCATAAGTTCCCACCCATCTCTTCCTGTGGGTTCCAAATTTCTTGGAGTACATTTTTCTTAGAAATGTTACGAAGGTGGCCACGTCTGAAAACCACCTCTGCCACCATCTTGTCTCTCTCCCACTCTCTACACAAACGCACACGCTGCCCCGGAAAAATGCCTGTAGGTCTGTGGCATTGTGGAGGATGCAAAACCCGAAAAGGGGTGGGGTGTTGGGGATACCTAGGCTTCCTGCCTCTACTAACAACGTCCCGTAACTTGGAATGGAAGGCAGCCATCTTGGTTGTGTGAGAAATGGGACCTAAGCAGAGCCCAGGCAGAACGTACAGTAGCGGTGGTTTCTCGCCCACCCTCTACGGAATGGAATACAGCGGTAGACTCCCTTGATATATGGAGGTTCCATTTCATAAATCAGAGACAGCAGAGTGCTATCAACCATAGCAGAGAGAATATATATATAAAATCTACGAAAGCAAATATATATATATATATATATATATATATATTGTATACACACAAACACACAAAGAGATATTGTGCCTTTTAAGTTAAGAGCATGACAAACTCCATGAATAATCAGAGATAGTTGGAAGATACAAATAACTGTGACTCAACTCATCTTCCCTGTAACAGTTGTGCCCTGGTTTTGAACTGCATCTCAGCGTTTGACTCTGCCATTAAAACCTGAGCATAAAATTCATCCGAGTTCCCGCCCATGAGGCAAGGTGAGGCAACTGCCTCGGGCGGCAGGATTCAATGGGGCAGCAGATTTTATTTATTTTTATTAAACTTGTATACCGCCCTATACCTGTAGATTTCAGGGCAGTTTACACACACAAAAATCACAACACAGAAAAATCAAGTTGCAGAACAGTTTGTGGGAATGTTCTTCCCAAATTTCCCAACTTTTTTTTTTTTTTTTAATCAAGAAGTACAATTGCCTTGAAGTTTCAAAATGAAGGTGGAAAATAAAATAAACCTCCAGCAAGTTTTAATGGTTTATAAACTGGTTCTGGCTAAATTTAGCCTTTCCTGAAAGGCTATCCAAATATTACTCATAAATGCTAAAATCCCAAAGTCTATCTCCCACCCACCCACCTGGTTGGGGCTTGCAGTGCAGCCCAGAAACAAACATCATCGATGTCATGCATTTAATACACATTTTTATTTTTTTGTATTTTTTTTAAATTTAAATTTTCAAACATTTTCACTATAATCTTCACATTGTTTCATGAGTTGACTCCCCACCCCAACTTCCAAAGTGTTTCTGCTCAAACCTTTTCATATTTAATACACAATTAAAGCACACTGGGCTATTTTAGTTTGCGGAAGATTCTGGGAATTGTAGTTCCGTGAGGGGTAAACAGTTCTCGATACTGGGACGAAAACCATGTGCTTTGAAACTGTTATATGTGCAATGTGGATGCAATTGCCCACAGCTGTGAGACCTGGGCCATAATAATAATAATAATTTTTATTTATACCCCACCCTCCCCAGCCAAGGTCGGGCTCAGGGCGGCTAACAACCAATAATAAAAACAAGTTGAATGAATGCAACTTAAAAACAAAATTAAAATACAACATTAAAATATTGAAACATTCAAATATTAAAATGTAGCCTCATCGCAGGAGGAGAAAGGAAAAGGTAAAAAGAAAGAGAGGGAGGGAGGGAATCAAATTGGCTCCAAGCCAAAGGCCAGGTGGAACAACTCTGTTTTACAGGCCCTGCGGAAAGAAATCAGATCCTGCAGCGCCCTGGTCTCAGGAGGCAGAGCGTTCCACCAGGCCGGGGCCAGAGTTGAAAAGGCCCTGGCTCTGGTTGAGGCTAATCTAACTTCCTTAGGGCCTGGGACCACTAGGGTGTTGTTATTTATGGACCTTGAGGCTCTCCGTGGGGCATACCAGGAGAGGCGGTCCCGTAGGTACGAGGGTCCTAGGCCGCGAAGGGCTTTAAAGGTGAAAAGCAGCACCTTAAATCTGACCCTGTACTCTACCGGGAGCCAGTGCAGCTGGAAAAGCACTGGGTGAATATGCTCCCATGGCAGAGACCCCGTGAGGAGCCTCGCTGCAGCATTCTGCACCCGCTGGAGTTTCTGGGACAGCTTCAAGGGCAGCCCCGCGTAGAGCGAATTACAGTAGTCAAGCCTGGAGGTGACCGTCGCATGGATCACAGAAGAGTGTGGACAGGAAGACCAAAACAATCAGCCAGGCAACCTTCAATGGAGATTTCTTCATCTTCTACTGTCTGCTGGCGATTCCCAGAAGCCTGCCTGCCTAACGCAATGAGCCACAAGGGGCTTTGTGGGTGTTTTGCTCCAGCTAATCCACAAAGTAGCCTGTTAATGATGATAACCAAAGTCTGTATTCTGCTCTTTAAAACAGCAACATTGTTAAATATTTTAAAATAACAATTGCAAAATGGTTTTGCTTTTTTTAAAATAATAAACCATTTAGTAAGGGCTTTGTTTTTAACCACAAAGCCTAGGACTTGCCGATCAGAAGGTTGGCGGTTCGAATCCCCGCGACGGGGTGAGCTCCTGTTGCTCGGTCCCTGCTCCTGCCAACCTAGCAGTTCGAAAGCATGTCAAAGTGCAAGTAGATAAATAGGTCCCGCTCCGGCGGGAAGGTAAACGGCGTTTCCATGCGCTGCTCTGGTTTGCCAGAAGCGGGTTAGCCATGCTGGCCACATGACCCAGAAGCTGTACGCCGGCTCCCTCGGCCAATAAAGCGAGATGAGCGCCGCAACCCCAGAGTCAGCCACGACTGGACCTAATGGTCAGGGGTCCCTTTACCTTTTACCTTGTTTTTAAAAGCAGCAGGTGATTAAATACAGTGCAGTAAATATTTCCGGGAGAAAACTCCCATTATATTATTATATTGCCCTTGCATTCAGGAATCACTGCAGGATACAACAGGGACTCTTACCGTGCCCATAACATTGTTTTTCTTGGGGGAGTGTGGGTTGCCTATTACGATCATTTCGCTGGAAGATGACAGGTATTTCTGTGGAAAATAATCATCATAACGGGTGCCGCCTCCCACCTTAAACAATCGTTTGAATACGGATATCATATAGTAAATGAGACCATGGGCATAGCCAGGAATTTTTTTTTGGGGGGGGGGGGAGGCAGAACCGACGTGACTGGTCAGTTAAGTATTTAAATATTAAGTATTTCTATTGCCCCCCCCCCCCCCGCTACGCCCAAGGATGAGACCATTTAGCATGGAGGGCGGGTGGGGAGGAACCGCGCTGCACTTGGAAAAAAACAAATAAAACTTCAGCTGCTACTGCTTTCGTTTGTTTTGTAGTTATTTCCGGGCGTTTTGTTAAAGAGTCTTGTAATCATACTAAATAATAACAAATTTTTATTTATACCCCGCCCTCTCCAGCCAAGACCGGGCTCAGGGCGGCTAACAACCAATAATAAAAACCAGTTGATTAAAATACAATTTAAAGAAAGACCTCACAAAATAAACAACTTGTAGCATACAGGGAAGCTTTTAATGTTTTGTGCATTATGTATTTTAATATTTTGTTGGAAGCCGCCCGGAGTGGCTGGGGAAGCCCAGCCAGATGGGCGGGGTATTAATTAATTAATAATAATAATAATTGGCTTGCAGCAACCACTGCCGCCGCATCACGCGGCCAGGAGTTCCGCGGGCCACTCGCCTTATACTTAAAACTGCTCTCCCGCCTCCGGTTTTCCTCTCCCTTCATTCCCCCGCCCCCTTCGTCCAGGAGCCACAATCCAGAGACACGTGGCGGCGGGCTTCCCATTCATTCGCCGCCAGCCGCTCGCCCATTCATTCATCCATTCATTCAACTAACCGGGGAGGTCAATGACCGCGGGTTACTCGGCAGCGATACATAAAGAGGCGCTCGCGCGTGCGCAGAAGCAGGGCGTGGCAGCCGGCTGGTGAATGAAGCGCAGCTGAAGCCTCTCGCCAGCTCCCAAGATGGCGCCGCCCGCCTCGCGCGCCCGTCCTCCAGCCAATGGCAAAGGCAGCGACAGATGGGGAGCGGGCGGGCGGAGACCACGCCCCCCGTTTTGCAGGCCACGCCTCCAGCCTTTAAAGGGGCCGCGCACGCCGCTTGTTCTGCGGCAGAAGCTCTTCTCAACCCGGCAGGTAAGCGAGGTATGGAGATTTGGCTCAGTTTTTCCTCCTTTTTTTGCGGGTGGGGGAGGTTTGTGGAGTGGAATTTGTCCTTTTTGGAGCTGGGGACAATTTTGTGTGCTTCAGTGGGAGGAGGGGTTAAAAATACAGACCAATTCAATTCATAATCATAAATGTTTGGGAGGAAATAAGACTGTAAAGAACAAATAAACTAAATATTGATGCATGTAATTTTTATTTAATGTATGTATTTATTTTATTTAATTATATTTAGTGGTAGTATGGCTGTGTTGTTTTTTGTCACATAAAATCATTCCGTAAACATTATTTATAAAATAATCATCATCATCATCAATATGAATGGTTGCAATTCAGCTTTATTGTACATTCCTTGATAACTTGAGGAAACAGCCCTGGGGGTTTTATTGTAGGGAAAAGAGGGTTGTAAAACGTGTCGTTTCCCCCCCACCTCTCAACTTTTGGTTAATTATAAACCGCTTTTTAAAGATGGGCGTTTTAATATTAACCCGCCCTTGGACCTCAGGTGTGAAGGTATATGAGTTAATGATATATAGGATAACATAGCTGCTGAAAATGAAGAGCACATTGCATTTAAATTGGGTGCATGTGAAGCTTGGCTTGCCTGGGGGCTCTTGCTTTTAAACTAGTTTCTGGGTGGGGAGGGGGGGCTGTGTGCCGTGGTTTACAGCTACTTTTTTCAAGAGCTCCAGGATTTTTTTGGGGGGGGGTGGGCTTGAAAAACCCCTCCTTGAGGAAACAAGCTTGTAGGGGCTGCTGCGCCTGTTCCGTAAGGGTCCCTAATAGAGAAAAGGAAAAGGGGTCCACACAGGTCTAGTGTTACTTTGGGTGGGTGGGCTTTTTGGGTTGGGTGGGGGTGAGCTTTGTGAGAAATGGGTGGGAAGGGGGGGTGGCTGGTGGCAGATGTTCAGCCCTGATAGACATTTGTACCCTAAAAGCTTAAAGGGGGGAACAGCTGGAAACTGAACTGTAAGCAGCTGCAGGGAATTAAATAATGCCCTGAAATGTGTTCAGGTTTGCAGGAGTTCAGCTACGTGGGCTTGCAGCGCTCTACCCCGCCCCTGCTAAACCTCCCAATTTTATCAACCCTGTGAGGTAGGCTTAGACAGATGGAGATTAGTTATCCCCTGAGCATTGTAGGATGGCAGAACTGTGCCCCCCACACACACCCATGTTATTGAACTCCAGTTCCCAGCAACCAACACGATCAATCGTCAAGGAACGATGGGCTTTATTGAGAACGGAATTAATTGACTCTCCCTCTTTCTTTCTTTTCATATGCAATAGTTGAATGCGGTTTTATTTTATTTATTTTTCCTGTGTCCGTATACATTTTTATCTGTCACACTTACCGTTTTTACTGTGTCGTATTACCATTTATTTTAAGGGAGGTGAGATTGTTCAGTCACATTTGAAGGGTCCAGAGTGCAGGGTGCAAGCTGAAATTCTGGGCTCCCGTTCTCCCTTGCGCCATCCACTATCTCTTGCTGTACAGTGGTACCTCGGGTTAAGGACTTAATTCGTTCCGGAGGTCCCTTCTTAACCTGAAACTCTTCTTAACCTGAAGCACCACTTTAGCTAATGGGGCCTCCTGCCGCTGCCGTGCCGCCGGAGCCCGATTTCTGTTCTCATCCTGAAGCAAAGTTCTTAACCTGAAGCACTATTTCTGGGTTAGCGGAGTCTGTAACCTGAAGCGTATGTAACCCGAGGTACCACTGTATGTGTATTTGGTATGTGTCTTTATCTCTTCCGCAGAATAGAATGCTCTTATCGTAAACCTCTGATCCTCCTTTTAAAAAGAAGGCTGCTGAGAGAGATGAGCTAGGCGTCTTATTTTGAGAAAGGAGGTCGCTTTTTGCAAAGCGTTTTTCGTGCCCCTTTCCTCTATGAGGTCATCCTGATTTGGGGGGGGGGTCAGGTTTGGGGGCTGAGGTCTCCCTTCAGCAGAATCAGCCGGGGTGTTTTGGGAAGAGGAACAGGGGCAGCCCTGAGTTGATGTACCACATTTTGAAGCAATCCTTGCTAAAGAAGGGGCCATTTAGGTGTGACATCCGGATTTTGAAAAATTACTTTTGCTTCAGCACATTTCCTGCGAGAGGGCCGGAACTGTTGTCATTTTTAACTCCGGGAGAGGTGTGGGGGGGGTGTCTCTTCTGTGACTTCTGTTGCAGGCTTTAGTCTCCAAAGCAGAAGTCGCTGGTGTCGATGCAAAAAAAAAATTCTCTTCCTCTCTCGGGAACTGGCTTTCTTGCAGACAAAAATGCAGATCTAGAGCAGCCTTCCTTTTTCTCAATTCATCTGCTAGTTAAAAGGCAAAGGGACCCCTGACCGTTAAGTCCAGTTGCGGACAACTCTGGGGTTGCAGCGCTCATCTTGCTTTACTGGCCGAGGGAGCCGGTGTACAGCTTCCGGGTCATGTGGCCAGCAGGACTAAGCTGCTTCTGGCGAAACCAGAGCAGCACATGGAAACGCTGTTTACCTTCCCACTGGAGTGGTACCTATTTATCTACTTGTACTGTGTGCTTTCGAACTGCTAGGTTGGCAGGAGCAGGGACCGAGCAACGGGAGCTCACCCCACCGCGGGGATTCGAACCGCCAACCTTCTGATCGGCAAGCCCTAGGCTCTGTGGTTTAACCCACAGCGCCACCTGCGTCCCATGCTCATCTCCTAGTAATTCCTTGTTACTCGTCGGTTAGCATAAGAAGCTTGCCAGCGGCCCATGTAGTCCCGCATTCTGTCCTCACTATGGCCAAGTAGATGCTTGTGGAAAGATTGTTTTGATCAGTGGTGAACAAGGTGAACTCCAAAGGCACAGCATATTCTTAAAAAAAAAATTTAATCTGAAGGTTGGTGGGTTTTGGTCAGGCTATCGCTCATCTTTGGTGCCCAGTGCCTGTAGCTTAATTTGCTCTGCGCAGCTGATTTCAATTAACAGCTTTGTAACACTAAAAGGGGACGCGGGTGGCGCTGTGGGTTAAACCACTGAGCCTAGGACTTGCCGATCGGAAGGTCGGCGGTTCGAATCCCCGCGATGATGCTCCAACCCAGGGGTCAGCAAACTCTTTCAAGCAGGGGCCAGTCCACTGTCCCTGAAACCTTGTGGGGGACCGGACTATATTTTTGGGAGGGAAATCAATGAATTTCTACGCCTAACAAATAACCCAGAAATGCATTTTACACCAGCCTGTCCTGCTATGCGGCATTTCTATAAATCGAGTAGACAAATCGGTCTGGGGAAAGCAAAATGCCCCTTAGAGAAGGATGTTAATTATTTACCCGGAAGCTTGAATTTGTTTGACGTTTCAATGTGTTGTAAACCACTTGGATATTTTTCTTTAAAATATAAAGCGGTATAGAAATGAGATTAAAAATAAATTTTCTTGTGGGGAGGAAAGGCCCCCAAGCGTTCTGTTGCGGTGACCATAACCTAAGTTTAAGGTGCCGTTATTTTCTGAGTTTCTGATGCTGATTGGTTGGCCTCGAGCAAGCTGTTCGGAACAATGGGAGGTTGTAGCGGTCTTGCTCCGTGACAAAAGATCTGTTATTTTAACCTGTTTGACAAGGGCAGCGTGGGCTCTTGTGCCCCCATAGCATTCCACCCCCCAACTGCAGGTGAAAACTCTCCAAAACACCCTAGCAACCGACCGCAGTTGCGTAAGCCATCTCTGTTGACAAATTGCGGCATTGTTTGAGTATTTGCATAAGGAAGCGGAAACGCAGAAGCTGGAGCAATTCCCCCACCCCTTCCCAAAAAAATAAACCATTAGCTCAGTAGTCAAACATCTACTTTGGAAAATGCAATATTTGGCACCCTCCGCCCAAGTCGGGCTAGCAAGGAGCAGTGCTAGAAACTCAGAAATACAACTACCGTATTTTTCGCTCTATAAGACGCACCAGACCACAAGACGCACCTAGTTTTTGGAGGAGGAAAACAAGAAAAAAATATTCTGAATCTCAGAAGCCAGAACAGCAAGAGGGATCGCTGCGCAGCGAAAGCAGCAATCCCTCTTGCTGTTCTGGCTTCTGGGATAGCTGCGCAGCCTGCATTTGCTCCATAAGACGCACACACATTTCCCCTTACTTTTTAGGAGGGAAAAAGTGAGTCTCATCGAGCAAAAAATATGGTAATCTCCAGTCTGGGTGGTAGTCGCCACAACAGACTGTCTACTCGCCATTTCCACCCCCAATGAAACTGGTTGTTAATTTTTGTGGGGTTTTTTTTTTTTTTGCAATGGAGCTTATGATTATGTTTACAGTGGTATCTCGGGTTAAGAACTTAATTCGTTCTGGAGGTCCGTTCTTAACCTGAACCTGTTCTTAACCTGAGGTACCGCTTTAGCTAATGGGGCCTCATCGCTGCCGCCACTGCGCGATTTCTGCTCTCATCCTGAAGCAAAGTTCTTAACCCGAGGTACTATTTCTGGGTTAGCGGAGCCTGTAACCTGAAGCCTATGTAACCCGAGGTACCACTGTACAGTGGTGCCTCGCAAGACGAAAAGAATCCGTTCCGTGAGTCTCTTCGTCTAGCGGTTTTTTTGTCTTGCGAAGCAACCCCATTAGCGGATTAGCGCTATTAGCGGTTTAGCGGCTATTAGCGGCTATTAAAGGCTTAAGGGATTAGCGGATTAGCTGCTAAAAGGCTATTAGCAGCTTAGTGCCTTAGAAAAAGGGGGTGGGCAGCGGGGAAAAAAACCCCAGGAATCGCAAGACATTTTCGTCTTGCGAAGCAAGCCCATAGAGAAATTCGTCCTGCGAAGCACCTCCAAAACGGAAAACCCTTTCATCTAGCGGGTTTTCTGTCTTGCGAGGCATTCGTCTTGCGGGGCACCACTGTACCAAACTTTTAGAAGACATCTGAAGGCAGCCCTGTTCACGGAAGCTTTTAATGTTTAATAGGTTATTGTATTTTAGTATTCTGTTGGAAGCTGCCCAGAGTGGCTGGGGAAACCCAGCCAGATGGGCTGGTATAAATAATAAATTACTATTATTACTACTCTGCCCCAAGGAGCATCCAATCTGGATTCCCTCCCTTGAGAGATGCATTATATTATTGGTGTGTTTTATGGCACTGTAGACTTTTCGTTCACCACCTTTGTATTCCTCCGAGTAGCTCAGGGTGGCAAGCCTCGCCCGTCGCCTTCCTCTGCCCTTTTTGCCCTCTCAGCACAGCCCTGCGAGGTATTTAAGGCTGAGAGGAAAAAGCAGCTAATTATTTGGAAGAAAGGCAGCCCGGCTAACATGGGCTTAATCTAAATCCATTACACGGTAGCATGCGTTTAATGTACAATTTCAGAGCTTTCATCTCTGATGTGTCATTGGATTGCAGCAAATTCCCTTGCCACCGCAATAGTCACTGAAAGGGAGACGGAACATTCTGTTGGTTATTCCAAGAAGTGGAGGATTATTGCTTCATTCATTATGTTCTGTGTTTTTATGTTGTAAACTGTCCTGTGATCTCTGAATGAAAGGGTGGCATGTGAAGTTAATAGGTAAAGGGACCCCTGACCATTAGGTCCAGTCGTGGCCGACTCTGGGGTTGCGGCGCTCATCTCGCTTTATTGGCCGAGGGACCCGGCGTACAGCTTCCGGGTCATGTGGCCAGCAGGACTAAGCCGCTTCTGGCGAACCAGAGCAGCGCACGGAAATGACATTTACCTTCCTGCCGGAGGGGTACCTATTGATCTACTTTCGCTGGTGTGCTTTCGAACTGCTCGGTTGGCAGGAGCAGGGACCGAGCAACGAGAGCGCACCCCGTCACGGGGATTTGAACCGCCGACCTTCTGATCGGCAAGTCCTAGGCTCTGTGGTTTAACCCACAGCGTCACCCGCGTCCCTGTGAAGTTAATAAATAATAAAAAATGGCTCATAGCCAGTGCTGGTCCTACTCCGAGTAAACCCACTGAAACTGGTTGGCAGGACTCCCTTGGTGGCGACATGGATGGGTCTGTTCTGAGTCAGGCCTGGTGGAGGGCAACCCAGAACCTGCATCTTGAACCCTGGGTCAGAGCTGTCTGTATCGACAACATCGGGGTCCCAGGTCTCCTCAGCTTTTAAGGGGTTTGGGAAGCTTCCAGCATTCAGGTGCTCCATACTGGCCCACCTGCTAGCTGTAGGTGACAAGAATTCCAGGTAGGCTAGCAGGCTGACAAAGCAAGCGGGTAGTCCTCATTGTGTGGAGAAGCATATGCACGTTTTATTTCCACAGTTGTGACGTGCTGAGGTTTTTATGTGCACTTATAATGTGGGACGCTCCGGCGGGGAGGTAAACGGCGTTTCCGTGCGCTGCTCTGGTTCACCAGAAGTGGCTTAGTCCTGCTGGCCACATGACCCGGAAGCTGTATGCCGGCTCCCTCGGCCAATAAAGCGAGATGAGCGCCGCAACTCCAGAGTCAGTCATGACTGGACCTAATGGTCAGGGGTCAATTTACCTTTACCTTAAAATGTGGGAATGCACCTGCTTCAAGTGGTACCTCAGGTTAAGTACTTAATTCGTTCCGGAGGTCCGTTCTTAACCTGAAACTGTTCTTAACCTGAAGCACCACTTTAGCTAATGGGGCCTCGCACGGCCGCCACGCGATTTCTGTTCTCACCCTGAAGTTCTTAACCCGAGGTACTATTTCTGGGTTAGCAGAGTCTGAAACCTGAAGCATCTGCAACCAGAGGTACCACTGTATATGTGTTTTGGGAAGGTGCTGTTTTGCATGCCTGCACCAAAACCAGCAACAACTGCAAAGTGCAAAAATGAGTCAGATCTGCTGACTGTGGCTCGGGCGGGGGAGTCACGGCTGCTGAGCTCACCGCTGCTAGTAGGTGAATGCGCTGTAGTAACCCTAGCTTGTTGCTGCGTCTGGGGACCCGGCTTCACATGACGGGAGCTGGGATGATGCTATGCAGCCCTCCCATTGGCTGAAACGGCTTGGATGATTTTGGCTGCCGTAGGGCGGCTGGAAGTGAGGCAGCAGGTGCTGCGAAGTCTGTGTTGAGCAACACGCTCTTCCCTCTCTCTCTCTCTCTCTCTCTCTCCATCTCTCTCTCTCTCTGTCTGTCTGTCTGTCTGTCTCTCTCTCTCTCTCTCTCTCTCCCTCTTTCTCTCTGTCTGTCTGTCTGTCTGTGTCTCTCTCTCTCTCTCTCTCTCTCTGTCTGTCTGTCTGTCTGTCTGTCTCTCTCTCTCTCCATCTCTCTCTGTCTCTCCATCTCTCTCTCTCTCTCTGTCTCTCTCTCTCTCTCTGTCTCTCTCTCTGTCTCCCTCTCTCTCTCTCTCTCTCTCTCTCTCTCTCTCTCTCTCTCTCGTAGTGTCAGCTAGGAAGGAAGGAGAAAAACTCTATATACTGCAGTTCATTAGGAAAGAGCTTTGCATTTCCAGCTGGAATCTTCTCAACGGAAGATTGAGAAGCTAATAAATTGCGAATAAGCAGCCAGCTCTTTGTTTCCTCCTTTTTTTATAATATTTTTAAATTGCATTTTCAACAAAAGTAACACAAATAAACAACAAAGGATACAAAAAATCCCAATATCAAATCCATAAAATGGGATATTCCGAATCCCGTGACTTCCCTCCCTTAAATTTCCTTTTTCATCTCCATATCGTTTCTACTCCAAATTATTTTTAACCTCAAGTTTCCTGGGCCGTTTCTAAAATTACAAGTGCTCTTAAAATCCTGCCAATGTTATTAACTATACTTTTGCAAATACATAATAAACATTTCCCTTTTTTTAAAAAAAAAAAAATCTTGTCATCTTGATTTCTGAGCTTTCCACAGTTAGTTTCCACCATTTCGGCGTAGTCCATTAACTGGCCAGCTCTTATCCTCATCGCGGAAATGAGACAAAAACATGGGCCAAGTTGCAGTGCGCAGTGATCCTCGCTCGGGGTGCCCTGTCCCAGGTTACTCCATTCCAGTTCCCTGAAATAGACCATTTTGTGGCCACAAAGCACAAGCGGTCCCTTTATTGGGCTGTTTTGGGGGATTTCCCCATACGTAATGTTTCCGTTTCTTCTTCTCAAGTTATTTTTGTTGTACTTCTGCAAGCCTCGGGGAGTTTCCCAAAGTCTGCTGATGCGAAAGGGAGCATTGCTAATCCGAACCCTTTCTTTCCAAAGCTACGGTTCACTGTGACCGGGGGCGGGGGGGGGGGCAAATCTCTTGCGCTGGCATTGCATGGGTTGCAAAATCTTAAAACGGAACCTTGTTGTGACTTGGGTCTGTGCATTTTGGGTTCTGACAGGCTCCCCCTCACAACCCACCTCTTGCCCAAACTCTGGAAGTGCTCCTTAATTTTTAATCAGACAAGTGAGCAAATTAGACAAACAGGACTGTTGAAACTGCATGCCTTCCTGAGACTGCTGTGTAAACTCTGATGTTCCTTCTTGAATACAGTGGTACATTGGGTTAAGTACCGTATTTTTCGCCCCATAGGGCGCACCTAGTTTTTTTTGGGGGGAAATAAAGGGGGGGGGGAATTATTTCCCCCCCCCAGACGCAGGGCCCAAGCTTCCCCCGACCCCAGCCCCCAGAACAGGCTGCTATCCGCAAGCCTAGGGAGGCCGGCAGGAAGTCACGCTGGGTTCCCACGGCTTGCGGAGAACTGCCCGAAGCCCGGGGAGCGCTGAACAGTTGCAATCATTCAACTTGTTTTTATTATTGCTTGTTAGCTGCCCTGAGCCCGGCCTTGGCTTGCTGATAGCTTCCTGAAGCCTGGAGAGCCAGAGGGGTCAGTGCGCACCGACCCCTCTCGCTCTCCAGGCTTCAGCGAAAGCCTGCATTCGCCCCATAGGACGCACACACATTTTTGGAGGGGGAAAAGTGCGTCCTATAGGGCGAAAAATACGGTACTTAATTCGTTCCGGAGGTCTGTTCTTAACCTGAAACTGTTCTTAACCTGAAGCACCACTTTCGCTAATGGGGTCTCTTGCTGCTGCCGCACCGCCGGAGCACGATTTCTGTTCTCATCCTGAAGCAAAGTTCTTAACCCGAAGCACTATTTCTGGCTTAGCGGAGTATGTAACCTGAAGCTTATGTAACCCGAGGTACCACTGTATGTCCGATCTGTCTGTCTCTCTTTTTGCTCAGACCCGATATGCAAAGAGAGTTTAATTTGTATGGATTTTTGCATCATGTTCCGCCTGGGAAGTTTCTCAGACGCAACTTTCCACAAACAGATAGAGCAGGTTCTCTGGTGTTGCAGCTCTTTGCATAAATGGAAATTGCTTCCATTGAATGCTGAGCTGGGAGATGAAATTAGCTGGGGGGGGGGCAGTTCAGCATCCATAAAAGCTGGGGCGAGACTAGAGGAGGGTGGGCCAAGGGCGGCAAGGCGCATGTGGAAGCCAGTTTCTGCCATCTCTCCCTGGTGGGGCACCGTTGCAGTTCCACAAGTAAAGGTAAAGGGACCCCTGACCATTAGGTCCAGTCGTGGCCGACTCTGGGGTTGCGGCGCTCATCTCGCTTTATTGGCCGAGGGAGCCGGCGTACAGCTTCCGGGTCCTGTGGCCAGCAGGACTAAGCTGCTTCTGGCGAACCAGAGCAGCGCACGGAAACACCGTTTACCTTCCCGCTGGAGTGGTACCTATGTATCTACTTGCACTTTGACGTGCTTTCGAACTGCTAGGTGGGCAGGAGCAGGGACCGAGCGACAGGAGCTCACCCTGTCATTGCGGGGATTTGAACTGCCTACCTTCTGATTGGCCAGTCCTAGGCTCTGTGGTTTAACCCACAGCGCCACCCGCGTCCCTTGCAGTTCCACAAGAGTCCTCCTTAATCTAAATGGGTGACTTTCCTTACAGGGAGGTGCTGTGCAAGATGGCAGCTCAAGTGGCGATGGCGAATGGCTCTCTTGGGGTCTCCATGCAGTCTCCTGTCCAACAGCCCTGCAGGGTGTCCATCGATGATATCTGTGTGGCCACTTCCCCCAGGTTGGTTAACCCTTTCTCTCCCTTGCGTGTCTGTGCATGCAAGTTTTGTTTTGTTTTGTTTGTTGAGTTTTATATTATTGTTGTAGTTTAGTCATGTCCGACTCTTCATGACCCCCTGGACCAGAGCACGCCAGGCCCTCCTGTCTTCCACTGCCTCCGCAGTTTGGTCAAACTCATGCTGGTAGCTTCGAAGACACTATCCAACCATCTCGTCCTCTCTCATCCCCTTCTCCTTGTGCCCTCCATCTTTCCCAACATCAGGGTCTTTTCCAGGGAGTCTTCTCTTCTCATGAGGTGGCCAAAGTCTTGGAGTCTCAGCTTCACGATCTGTCCTTCCAGTGAGCTCTCAGGGCTGATTTCCTTTAGAATGGATAGGTTTGATCTTCTTGCAGTCCATGGGACTCTCAAGAGTCTCCTCCAGCACCAGAATTCAAAAGCGTCAATTCTTCAGAGATCAGCCTTCTTTATGGTCCAGCTCTCACTTCCATACATCACTACTGGGAAAACCATAGCTTTAACTATACGGACCTTTGTTGGCAAGGTGATGTCTCTGCTTTTTAAGATGCTGTCCAGGTTTGTCATTGCTTTTCTCCCAAGAAGCAGGCGTCTCTTAATTTCGTGGCTTCTCTCACCATCTGCAGTGATCATGGAGCCCAAGAAAGTAAAATCTCTCACTGCCTCCATTTCTTCTTCAATTTGCCAGGAGGTGATGGGACCAGTGGCCATGAGTTTTATATACCTGGAGGTATATATGATTCCCCTCTATAAGTTTGCAGCATCTCCTCACACGCTGGTGTTTCTGCCGAATCAATCCAAAGGTCTTTTTGCTGCTGGCAGCTGCCATCTTCTCTCAGTTCTGATGAAATCAAGTCTAAGCGCCTGCTCAGTAATTTTCCCAGACCGGTTGCATCAAATATTAGCCTTTCCAGGGGAGATTTGGTAAATCAATCAGGAAATACAAATATTTGTTGTTGTTGTTGTTTAGTAGTTCAGTCGTGTCCGACTCTTCGTGACCCCATGGACCAGAGCACGCCAGGCACTCCTGTCTTCCACTGCCTCCCGCAGTTTGGTCAAACTCATGTTTGTAGCTTCGAGAACAGTGTCCAACCATCTCGTCCTCTGTCGTCCCCTTCTCCTTGTGCCCTCCATCTTTCCCAACATCAGGGTCTTTTCCAGGGAGTCCTCTCTTTTCATCAGGTGGCCAAATTCTTGTAGTTCTGCAGCCTGGTCTTGACTTCCATCATGGTGGATTTCCAAATTAAAAGTGCAACACAGCGCCCACATACCGTATTTTTCGCTCTATAAGACGCACCAGACCACAAGACGCACCTAGTTTTTGGAGGAGGAAAACAAGGAAAAAAATATTCTGAATCTCAGAAGCCAGAACAGCAAGAGGGATCGCTGTGCAGTGAAAGCAGCGATCCCTCTTGCTGTTCTGGCTTCTGGGATAGCTGCGCAGCCTGCATTCGCTCCATAAGACGCACACACATTTCCCCTTACTTTTTAGGAGGGAAAAGGTGAGTCTTATGGAGCAAAAAATACGGTAGATTCTAGGGAACCCTCCAAGGTTTTTTAACACCTCTCCAGCAGCTAATGAGATCCTGCTTCTGTCTGATATCAACAAGTTGGAGAATCTTTTATCCTAAAAAACCACCACATTTTAAAAGGGCATAGGATGTAAATTGGATCAACCAAAGTTAAGTTTAAAAGGAACAATTTGCCTGGTGCCTAAAGGTGTGTAATGAAGGCACCAGGCGAACTTCCCTGGGGAGAGCTTTCCAAAGATGGGGAGCCACCACAGAAAAGGCCCCGTTCTCGTGTTGCCACCCTCCGGACCTCTCAAGGAGGAGGCACATGAAGGAGGGCCTCAGAAGGTGATCTCAGGGTCCGGGTAGGTTCATACAGAAAGAGGCGGTCCTTGAGGTATTGTGGTCCATTTAAGGCTTTATAGGTCAGAACCAGCACTTTGAATTGGGCCCGGAAACAAATTCGTAGCCAGTGCAGTCGGACCGGGATCGGTGCAATATGCTGAAACCACCTTGCCGTCCGGTGAGCAACCCGGCCGCTGAATTCTGCACCGACTGAAGTTTCCGAATTGTCTTCCGAGGCAGCCCTACGTGTAACGCATTGCAGTAATCTAACCTTGAGGTTACCAGAGTTTGGCTGCCCTTGAAGGTGATCTAGAGAGGCTTTAGCTATAAACGAACAATTCAGCATGCTTGGTTCTCGTTTTTGAGATGTCTTCCCCCTTGGCTTACGTAGCTCAGGTTTGTGTGATTTTTGGCGCGCACACACCCTCCACGATCACAGTGGAACAGTCTCCTCAGGAGGCTGTGGATTCTTCTTCCCTGGAGATTTTTAAGCAGAGGTTTAGACGGACACCTATCATGGATGCTTTAGCTGAGGAGTTTCTGCATTGCAGGCCGTTGGACTACGCGACCCTCCAAGTCTGTGATTCTATGATCACATTTCTTCTAAGTCCGTAGCGGAATCAGGACAAACTCCCGGTACTCGGATTACTGAAGTTGGGTTTCCAAACGAGGAATCTTAAATATTGTTGTACGTTTGCTGGGTGGGGGTTGCGGTTAGGCTGTACGCCTGAGTGCCTTTTAATTTCCGGAAACAACAATGATCCAATCGCTGGAGCGATCAGACAAGTTAATTGGGAATGGCCTAAGTATGGGTCGTTAAGATAACAAAGGAACTGGCTCTGTGCCAGAAAACAAATGGGCGACCCCGCATCCAATGGCTAGCAGGTGTTTGGAAAAACAAAAGCCAGAGTTGAAGCAGAGAAACCGAGCCATGCCTGATTTTTGGTGGGAATCCCAGCCGTGACTATGGGAGAAACAATACCTTCTTGGGGTGCTAGTGCTGTGAGCACCTCTATCTTAGACCCAGGTTGTATATATGTGTCAAGAAACCATATATACTAAAGACAAGACACTCTCCATTGTGCCTCATTCCCAAAAGGAGACATGGACCCTGGAACCAGTGTTAGCTCCATCTGGTACACAGGCTGAGACCCTCCCTGCCTGCAGACTGTCTCACACATCAGTGACGTAGCGAGGGTTGCTGGTGCCTGGGGCGGGGAAAGGGTTTCGGTCCCCTGATGGACTGGGCAGCTGGGCTGGAGCTGCACGCTGGGGGGCAGGGGCATGTAGCATGCACAACATGGCAGGTGTGGGGGACTCCCTGGTCCTGAATGGGGTAACTGTCCCCCTGAAGGACCAGGAGCGCAGCCTGGGAGTCATTTTGGACTCACAGCTGTCCATGGAGGCGCAGGTCAATTCTGTGTCCAGGGCAGCTGTCTACCAGCTCCATCTGGTACGCAGGATGAGACCCTCCCTGCCCGCAGACCGTCTCGCCAGAGTGGTGCATGCTCTGGTTATCTCCCGCTTGGACTACTGCCATGCACTCTAAGTGGGACTACCTTGGAAGGTGACCCAGAAACTGCAACTAATCCAGAATGTGGCAGCTAGACTGGGGACGGATCCTGAGACCACATAACACCAGTCCTGAAAGACCTACATTGCCTCTCAGGACGTTTCCAAGCACAATTCAGAGTGCTGGTGCTGACCTTTAAAGCCCCAAATGGCCCAGTAGACCTGAAGGAGCGTCTCCACCCCCATCATCCATCCCGGACATTGAGGTCCAGCACTGAGGGCCTTCTGGCGGTTCCCTCCCTGCGATAAGCGAGGTTACCGGGAACCAGGCAGAGGGCCTTCTCGGTGGTGGCGCCCGCCCTGTGGAACGCCCTCCCATCAGATGTCAAGGAAATAAACAACTATCTGACTTTTAGAAGACATCTGAAGCAACCCTGCTTAGGCAAGCTTTTAATGTTTGATGTTATATTGTATTTTTAATATTTTTTTGGGAGCCGCCCAGAGTGGCTGGGGAAGCCCAGCCAGATGGGTGGGGTATGAATTATAAATTACTATTACTATTAGAAACTCATATATCAATTTATTCAATCAATAAACTCATATATATATATGAGCTAGACACCAAATGTCTCCTTAAACCAAGGTTAAAGGTAAAGGGACCCCTGACCATTAGGTCCAGTCGTGGCCGACTCTGGGGTTGCGGCGCTCATCTCGCTTTATTGGCCGAGGGAGCCGGCGTACAGCTTCCTGGTCATGTGGCCAGCAGGACTAAGCCGCTTCTGGCGAACCAGAGCAGCGCACGGAAACGCTGTTTACCTTCCCGCCGGAGTGGTACCTATTTATCTACTTGCACTTTGATGTCCTTTTGAACTGCTAGGTTGGCAGAAGCTGGGACCGAGCAACGGGAGCTCACCCCGTGGCAGGGATTCAAACCACCAACCTTCTGATCGGCAAGTCCTAAGCTTTGTGGTTTAACCCACGGCGCCACCCACGTCCCTTCCAAACCAAGGTTACAGTTGCCAAAAAGGAATGCCTAGTTGCCATTTCTGGGCAAGATGGCTCTAAAGTCTTATTTTTCAAAGGATGGACTGATGGTGATCGATTCTCAGTTAAACGTCTGGCTCATTCAGAGGACAACCTTGAGATTGGTTAAGAGCTTTGAAAACTTAAAGAAGAAAAGTCCCTTGATCGAAGGACATACTGGCCTGTTCCGATCTCTTTTTCTTAATGGTGACACGGTCCATTCATCTTTTTAAGAAGAGAGATTATTCTTTCAATCCCAAGAAGCAAGACTTAACCGCGTTCTTGTGCCGCTAGGGTTCAATCAACGTTTTCCAGGAAGCTTGCGTGCTCTTGGTGTCTGCGCCATCTTGGAAAAAGTTGGCCAGCTTTTCTTCTCTTCAACGCATCATAAATCCGCTCAATTTCTCAATGTTCCCTTCTCTTGAGATCTGAGGGGCTGATGAAGGCAACAAAGGAATCTTGTCCTACTTGAAAACCTTCAGCGACATTTTTGTGGCTTTGAGCTATTTGTGGGACCGGGTCGATTTGTCAGATGACGGTGGAAAGGCACAGAATGGGTGGGTGGGTGGAAATAATGGTTTTACTTCAGAACACAGGAAGGCTGCTTTGTGGAACGTCAAGCCATTTTCCCAAACTTGATTCTCCAGCGCTTTTTTTACATGTATAATTTTTTGATTTTCTGGTTTATACGTTTCACTAATTCTACAATCGTTTTGACATTTCAAAATTGACGTCCTTCCCCCTCTTTCTGCGGTTCCTTAAGTTTATTTTCAATATCTTCTGCATATCCAGGTTACCTTAATTTGCTCCTTTATTCATCTTCTTTAAATATATACTCTTATGAAACTGCAGGCTATTGCAGTGAATCTGCCAATGTTCTCATCTGCTTACAATTTATCTCTAAATACTCAAAAAAAAAAACATTTCCATTCTTTTATAAAAAGTTTACATTGATTTCTTATTCTTCCGGTACGTTTCGCCATTTCTGCATATTCCGTACGTTTTTGTATACATTCTTCCTGGGACTACTGCCGCATTCTGGATTCGTTGTCATTTCCAAGTCACCTTCAAAGGTAGCCCCACGTAGAGTGCATTGCAGTAGTCCAAGCGGGAGATAACCAGAGCATGCACCAATCTGGCCAGGCAGTACGCAGGCAGGGAGGGTCTCATCCTGCGTACCAGATGGAGCTGGTAGACAGCTGCCCTGGATGCAGAATTGACCTGCGCCTCCGTAGACAGCTGTGAGTCCAGAATTACCCCCAGGCTGCGCACCTGGTCCTTCAGGGGCACGGTTACCCCATTCAGGACCAGGGAGTCCCCTCCACCTGCCCACTCCAACCCCCAAAAACAGTACAGTCATACCTCGGGTTACAGATGCTTCAGGTTGCGGTTTTGCAGGTTACGGACCACCAAATTCTGGGCTGCATCAATAGGAGTATAGCATCTAGATCAAGGGAAGTAATAGTGCCACTGTATTCTGCTCTGGTCAGACCTCACCTGGAGTACTGTGTCCAGTTCTGGGCACCACAGTTCAAGAAGGACACTGACAAACTGGAACGTGTCCAGAGGAGGGCAACCAAAATGCTCAAAGGCCTGGAAACGATGCCTTCTGAGGAACGGCTAAGGGAGCTGGGCATGTTTAGCCTGGAGACGAGGAGGTTAAGGGGTGATATGATAGCCATGTTGAAATATATCAAAGGATGTCACATAGAGGAGGGAGAAAGGTTGTTTTCTGCTGCTCCAGAGAAGCGGACACGGAGCAATGGATCCAAACTACAAGAAAGAAAATTCCACCTAAACATTAGGAAGAACTTCCTGACAGTAAGAGCTGTTTGACAGTGGAATTTGCTGCCAAGGAGTGTGGTGGAGTCTCCTTCTTTGGAGGTCTTTAAGCAGAGGCTTGACAACCATATGTCAGGAGTGCTCTGATGGTGTTTCCTGCTTGGCAGGGGGTTGGACTCGATGGCCCTTGTGGTCTCTTCCAGCTCTATGATTCTATGATTCTAAAACCCGGAAGTACTGGAAAAGGTTACTTCTGGGTTTTGGCTTCGGCAGAAGCACTAAATCATGCTTTGCACATGCGCAGAAGAACCGAATCGCAACCCATGCGTGTGCATCATGTTCACAACTCAAGCATCCGCTATACTTCAGTCTTGACCAGGGGTAGGCAACCTAAGGCCTGGGGGCCAGATCCGGCCCATTCGCCTTCTGAATCCGGCCCGCAGACGGTCTGGGAATCAGCGTGTTTTTACAAGAGTAGAATTTCATTTAAAATGCATCTCTGGGTTATTTGTGGGGCATAGGAATTTGTTCATTTCCCCCACCCCCAAAATATAGTCTGGGCCCCCACGTGGTCTGAGGGACGGTGGACCGGCACAGGGCTGAAAAGGTTGCTGGCCCCTGGTCTTGACAGGATTCAACCTCAATCTGTTAGCCACCATCCATCCCCCAACCACCTTCAGACACTCGCACAACGTGGGTCTTGAACCCTCGCCCCGGACAGAGGGTGGCTCTGTTAAGTTGTGGGTGAACATATCAGAGACGACAAGCGATTCTTCAACAGCTCTTGTTTATTCATAGGCCAGGACAGAACTGAACTGAAGGGTTCAGCCAGCCTGCTTATATAGAGCTCCAGTACAACGTAACTGTAACAATTTTCTAAAACTATCCAATCACTGAACGTCGCTTTCAATCCCTTATTTGCATAACTATCTACAGTATCCCCCTGCTGGCCCAGGGTGAGAACTTCAGTACATAACAGGCTTGTGCTTTACCGACGTGAGCTATGTCAGGACACGACTACCTTACGTTTTCTGGTATCTTCTCTCCGGCGATGAATGCTCCCGTTTCGCCGATCGGTCCCTGCTCTCGAATGCGTCGCCTTGCGGCTTCGGACCACGCCGCTAGGTCGCCTTTGCCGCAGGACCCGCGAAGTCTGGAATGCTGGGACGCGCATGTAGTTTGTGGCGGCGACATCACAAGCGCGGCGTTCTAGAAGGAGGGGGGGGGTCTCCCCTTTGGCCTCCAGTGGCAGGAAGACCTCTGCCGGAGAAACACCCTGGGGGTAGCGGGCAGGGGGAGGGGACAAGTTTTGCAAAGGCCGGTGCCGGGACAGAACAGAGGGAGGAAATATCCCTGCGGCACTTGTTCCCTCCCCGTAGCCTGAAAGAGAAAAAATTAAAATGCCACATTGACATGGGAAGAAGGCGCTTGAAGGCAGAACATCGCCCAGCTTCCATTTTGGAGACTCGGGAGCAGCGAAGAGGCAGGGTACGTCTGTGGCTAAACACCGGGGTGCTCAGTCTCTCTCTGTCTCCCCCCGCCCCGGTTTCTTTTGCTTGCACAGTTTGAGGCATCATTGTCTGTGCAAGATGCTTTTCTTTTGCAACACGTGCGCCTCAGGTCATGCAAAAGGGGTGGCTTTGCAAAACCTGAGCTGCGTGGCGGCCATTCGCTGTAGCTTTGCAATGTATGCAAATGATGTTTTATTGTGTTTTTAATGATGGTCTATTGTGTGTTTAGGGGACGCAGGTGGCGCTGTGGGTTAAACCACAAAGCCTAGGGCCTTGTGATGAAGAGCGGTAGTCTCGTAATCTGGGGAACCGGGTTCGCGTCTCCGCTCCTCCACATGCAGCTGCTGGGTGACCTTGGGCCAGTCACACTTCTCTGAAGTCTCTCAGCCCCACTCACCTCACAGAGTGTATGTTGTGGGGGAAGAAGGGAAAGGAGAATGTTAGCCGCTTTGAGACTCCTGAAGGGGAGTGAAAGGCGGGGTATCAAATCCAAACTCTTGTTCTTCTTGCCGATCAGAAGGTTGGCGGTTTGAATCCCCGCAATGACGGGGTGAGCTCCCGTTGCTCGGTCCCTGCTCCTGCCTACCTAGCAGTTCGAAAGCACGTCGAAGTGCACGTAGATAAATAGGTACTGCACTGGCGGGAAGGTAAATGGCATTTCTGTGTGCTGCTCTGGTTTGCCAGAAGCGGCTTAGTCATGCTGGCCACATGACCTGGAAGCTGGACGCCGGCTCCCTCGGCCAATAAAGCGAGATGAGCGCCACAACCCCAGAGTCGGCCACGACTGGACCTAATTGTCAGGGATCCCTTTACCTTTACTAATAACCTGTTGGAAGCCGCCCAGAGTGGCTGGGGAGGCCTAGCCAGATAAAATAATATTTTTATTTTTATTTTATTTTTATTATTTATTTAATCTACTTATTTATTTAATTTACCTGGAGGAGCGTCTCCACCTCCATCGTTCTGCCCGGACACTGAGGTCCAGCTCCAAGGGCCTTCTGGCGGTTCCCTCACTGCGAGAGGCCAAGTTACTAGGCAGAGGGCCTTCTCGGTAGTGGCGCCCGCCCTGTGGAACGCCCTCCCGCCAGATGTCAAAGAGAACAACAACTACCAGACTTTTAGAAGACATCTGAAGGCAGCCCTGTTTAGGGAAGCTTTTAATGTTTAATAGACTATTGTATTTTAATATTTTGTTGGAAGCCGCCCAGCGGTAGGGTATTAATAATAAATAATAATAATAATAATAATAATAATAATTAATAATTTATTTAGATCCTGCCCTCCCTAGCCGAAGCCCAGCTCAGAGCGGCTAACAACAATAAAATAATACAGCATTCTAAAATCAATTCATTATAAAATCAGTTTAAATCAAATTAATGGCAACCAATAAATTTATTATTATTATTATTATTATTATTTTAATGTTGAAGGCGGTTGGGGGATGCAGCCTCTTGGATGCAGCCTGGCTTTTAAAAAAACCAAACAGTATTAAAGGAAATGTATTGGTTCCTTTGACTTAAAAAAACACACACACCTTATTGAAGATTTGCCAGGCTTGTTTATATTGCTGTTTTGCTTCTAGAAACTAGGTTGTGGATCCTGCTCCCTATCAGTGAATTAGATCAAATCTCTCTGCTTTGCATTTTTTTGCAGAAAGGCACCCTCCGACACAGAGGACAGTGCCTGAAATCCTTCTTCCGCAAAAGATTAAATAGAGTGCCCTGGGGTTGGTTGGGGGGGGGGGATACCATCCGGGGGTTGTGGTGAAAAACAACTTAGAATCATAGAGTTGGAAGAGACCACAAGGACCATCGAGTCCAACCCCCTGCCAAGCAGGAAACACCATCAGAGCACTCCTGACATGGTTGTCAAGCCTCTGCTTAAAGACCTCCAGAGAAGGAGACTCCACCACACTCCCTGGCAGCAAATTCCACTGTCGAGCAGCTCTTACTGTCAGGAAGTTCTTCCTAATGTTTAGGTGGAATCTTCTTTCTTGTTGTTTGGATCCATTGCTCCGTGTCCGCTTGTCTGGAGCAGCAGAAAACAACCTTTCTCCCTCCTCTATGTGACATCCTTTTATATATTTGAACATGGCTATCGTATCACCCCTTAACCTCCTCTTCTCCAGGCTAAACATGCCCAGCTCCCTTAGCCGTTCCTCATAAGGCATCGTTTCCAGGCCTTTGACCATTTTGGTTGCCCTCCTCTGGACACGTTCCAGTTTGTCAGTGTCCTTCTTGAACTGTGGTGCCCAGAACTGGACACAGTACTCCAGGTGAGGTCTGACCAGAGCAGAATACAGTGGCACTATTACTTCCCTTGATCTAGATGTTATACTCCTATTGATGCAGCCCAGAATTGCATTGGCTTTTTTAGCTG
The DNA here is from genome assembly GCF_965153285.1 of Podarcis tiliguerta. Taxonomy (NCBI): domain Eukaryota; kingdom Metazoa; phylum Chordata; class Lepidosauria; order Squamata; family Lacertidae; genus Podarcis; species Podarcis tiliguerta. Next base: position 5,849,799 of record NC_139551.1, on the reverse strand, counting down.
CCGCGTCACACTGTTGGCTCATGTCAAGTTTGTGGTCAACCAAGACTCCTAGATCCTTTTCACATGTACTGCTCTCAAGCAGTAATCTGCTTTAGGTCGCATTGCTGCAGTGATCTGTCTTGTTTCGTCCCCTCCGCAGCGTTGAAAACCACCACCCAGAGCCAGCGGAAGAAGCAGATTCGCCGGCGGCAGAGATGTTCCGGTCCAAAGGTAAGCAAACGTTTCTGGTGTGTCTCTTGCATATTTTGAGGGGGGCGTTTGAGACAGTGACGTGGGTGCAGAATTCTGAGAGGGGCACCCCCAGGCACCCCCATAACAGGCTCCCTTATCGAGGCTGCGGGGCTGAGTTCCGGCATCCAGGGGGACATTCAAGCACCATAATAATAATAATAATTTATTATTTATACCCCGCCCATCCGGCTGAGTCTCTCCAGCCACTCTGGGCAGCTCCCAATCAAATGTGAAAAACAGTACAGCATTAAATATTAAAAACTTCCCTGAACAGGGCTGCTTTCAGATGTCTTTTAAAGATAGAATAACTGCTTATTTCCTTCACATCTGAAGGGAGAGTGTTCCACAGGGCGGGTGCCACCACCGAGAAGGCCCTATGCCTGGTTCCCTGTAACCTCACTTCTCGCAATGAGGGAACCGCCAGAAGGCCCTTGGAGCTGAATCTCAGTGTCCGGGCTGAACGATGGGGGTGGAGATGCTCCTTCGGGTATACAGGACCGAGGCCGTTTAGGGCTTTAAAAGTCAGCACCAACACTTTGAATTGTGCTCGGAAACGTCCTGGGAGCCAATGCAGATCTCTCAGGATTGGAGTTATGTGGTCCCAGCAGCTGCTCCCAGTCACCAGTCTACCTGCCACATTCTGGATTAATTGCAGTTTCCAGGTCACCTTCAAAGGTAGCCCCACGTAGAGCGCATTGCAGCAGTCCAAGCGGGAGATAACTAGAGGATGCACCACTCTGGTGAGGCAGTCTGCGGGCAGGGAGGGTCTCATCCTGCATACCAGATGGAGCTGGTAGACAGCCGCCCTGGACACAGAATTAACCTGCGCCTCCATTGACAGCTGTGAGTCCAAAATGACTCCCAGGCTGCGCACCTGGTCCTTCAGGGGGACAGTTACCCCATTCAGGACCAGGGAGTCCCCCACACCCGCCATGTTGTACATGCTACATGCCCCCGCCCCCCAGCGTGCAGCTCCAGCCCAGCTGCCCAGTCCACCAGGGGACCGAAACCCTTTCCCCTCCCCGGGCACCAGCAACCCTCGCTACGTCACTGATGTGTGAGTGAGAGAGAGAGAGAGATCTGAAAGGGCAAATCCTCACACCGTCAGGATTCGCACTGGCGTCCTTGAGGTCCCTGAGCAACAAGACGTTGAAGAAGCCCAACACTTAACCCAGGGGTGGCGGTAGCCCTTTCAGAAGGCGCGTGGGGTCTTTGAGATTTGTCCTGTAATATTTGGGACCGTTGCGAATCAGTGCTCCAGGAACATTTCCAAAATAATGAAACAGGTAATAAGAAGCAACTCCAGAACTAGGCCTGTAAAATGCACGCTCCGTATTTGACCTCCTTTAGTAATGATTCGTTTTGAAACCTTTAAGATAACACCTTGATAGTTTCCTGTTGGTTACGTCGCTTTGCGTAGTATACCTGGTTTCCTCCTGTCATGTTTTATTTCGGAATGTTTCATTTGATCTCTTCCTGTAGGATGCAAACCGCTTTGAGATTTTTTTTTCCACCTAAAAAACAAAGTGGCATAGAAATGAAATTGATAATAATAATAATAATAATAATAATAATACAGGGGTACCTTGGACACGGGTGGCGCTGTGGGTTAAACCACAGAGCCTAGGACTTGCCAATCAGAAGGTTGGCGGTTCGAATCCCCACGACTGGGTGAGCTCCCGTTGCTCGGTCCCTGCTCCTGCCCACCTAGCAGTTCGAAGGCACGTCAAAGTGCAAGTAGATAAATAGGTACCGCTCTGGCGGGAAGGTAAACGGTGTTTCCGTGTGCTGCTCTGGTTCGCCAGAAGCGGCTTAGTCCTGCTGGCCACATGACCCGGAAGCTGTCCCTCGGTCAGTAAAGCGAGATGAGCGCCGCAACCCCAGAGTCGGTCACGACTGGACCTAATAGTCAGGGGTCCCTTTACCTTTACCTTTTTACCTTGGTTCTCAAATGCCTTGGTACTCAACAACTTGGAACCCAAACACTGCAAACCCGGAAGTAAGTGTTCCGGTTTGCAAATGTTTTTCAGAAGCCGAACATGCTCTGCTTTGAGTGTCATGCTGACGTCTGTCTGTTTTTGCTATTTATTTTGCGTTTTTGTTTTTGCAGCGCTCTCTCTTTGTGACTGTGTGGAACCCAGTTCAGCTACTGACTGATTGTGTGGCTGCAGCACATTGTTTATTGCTTTCATTTTAGGGATCAGTGGTCTCGTTAGATAGCAAAATTCATGTCAAATTGCTACTTTAGGGGTTCTTTTTAAAAGTCTGGCACGGATTAATCCGTTTTGCATTCCTTTCTATGGGAAAGCGTGCCTCTGTTTTCGAAGGCTTTGATTTTGGAGCGGACTTCCGGACGGACTACCGTATTTTTCGCTCTATAAGACGCACCAGACCGCAAGACGCACCTAGTTTTTGGAGGAGGAGAACAAGAAAAAATATATTCTGAATTTCAGAAGCCTGAACAACAAGAGGGATCGCTGTGCAGCGAAAGCAGCGATCCCTCTTGCTGTTCTGGCTTCTGGGATAGCTGCGCAGCCTTCATTCGTTCCATAGCACGCCCACACATTTCCCCTTACTTTTTAGGAAGGGAAAAGTGAGTCTTACAGAGCAAAAAATACGGTAAGTTTGAGAACCGAGGTACCACTGTATATAAAAATCCGCAAGTGAGAACAGTTGATGATCCGTTGGCCGGTATTCCTACGATGCCCGTTTTAATGCTTGAAGGACTTATTTAGGCTGCCTGTTTAAGACTTTTTCATGGCCCCTTCTTCTCTCTCCCATGGACCCCCCAGCTCCCCCTTCTGTAGGACTATGGACCTCGAAGAGGGATGGGGAGGTCTTACTGAGGATGGATGAAAGCGGAATTGGGAGTGAGCCCCCCATCACCGTTCACGAACTTCTCCTCAACTCCGTCAGTCAATTCGGCGACTATCCGGCGCTGTCCTCCAAGAAAGACGGCAGGTGGACCAAACTCACCTTCAAGGAGTACTACCAGGAGTGCCGGGCAGCCGCCAAGAGCTTTCTAAAGGTTCGGGGGTTTGTGGGGGCAAGGCATCTCTTTTTTGACCCCCATCTTCTTCCCCTTACCTTCACAGGGACCCTGCGAAGTAGGCCTGGCCAAGAGATAGATAGATACTTGGTCCCCCGGCTTGCCCAACTCTCTGGGAATTCGGGACCGAGAGCTTCCCAGTCTCGGATTTGTTGGGGAAAACATTATAGTCCAAATGTTAACGTTTGATGCGGTTTTAAAAAAACAAAAAACCTTAGACTGAGTTTTAGCACACATGAAAACTTAAAACAAATCCTTATTTCCTGATGAATAGCCTTTGGACTATTGTTGTTGTTGTTGTTTAGTCGTTTTTGTCCTTCTCTCGTAGTTTGTTAGCTTAGCCAGTTCTGCATAGTTCATCTATTTTTCTTCCCATTGTTCCTTTGATGGTATTTCTTCCGTCTTCCAGTATTGTGCAATCAAGAGTCTTGCCGCTGTTGCAACATAAATAATGTCCGTTTTCATTTTGGTAACTCTTGATTTGAGATACCTAACAAAAAGGCTTCAGGCTGTTTAACAAAATTCATTTTAAACATTTTTTTCAATTCATTGTATATCATTTCCCAAGGTTTTTTAATGCGTTTGCATTCCCACCACACATGATAAAATGTTCCTTCCTTTTCCTTACATCTCCAGCAACTGTTATTTTCCTTCCTAAACATCTTTGCCCCCAAAATGGGTGCATTTTGCATTCGTACCCAAGTCTCTCCTCTTTGTGTTGCAGTTGGGCTTGGAACGCTTTCACGGAGTTGGCATCCTGGGATTCAATTCTGCCGAATGGTTCATAGCGGACATCGGAGCGATTCTGGCTGGGTGAGTTTAACCGTTCCGAAAAAGGAAGCGTGACTCTGAACGGGACCGGAACCCACTGACAGTTTCTTTTCTTTTGTTGTAAATTTATTTACAGTGGTACCTCAGGTTACATACACTTCAGGTTACAGACTCCGCTAACCCAGAAATATTACCTTGGGTCAGTGCGGAGCGTGGGGGGTGCAGGGGGGGCCGGCCGCACCGGGCACAACATCTGGGGGTTAGGGTTAGGGGGCGCAAATTACTTGCCTTGCCCCGGGTGCTGACAACCCACGCTACGCCACTGCCTTGGGTTGAAAACTTTGCTTCAGGATGAGAACAGAAATTGTGCAGCGGCGGCAGCAGGAGGCCCCATGAGCTAAAGTGGTGCTTCAGGTTAAGAACAGTTTCAGGTTAAGAACAGACCTCCAGAACGAATTCAGTACTTAACCCGAGGTACCACTGTATTTGGTTTTTCAAATTAAACTATGAAAGTCACGTATCAACATACAATAAAAAAACAAGGTACCATAGAATCTCCAGGGCTTCCCTCTTCCCCTTTGTGGGTCCTGTTGTTAATCACTTCCTCCTGCGTCTTTCGTTGTTGTTGTTTAGTCGTTTAGTCGTGTCCGCCTCTTCGTGACCCCCTCGACCAGAGCACGCCAGGCCCTCCTGTCTTCCACTGCCTCCCGCAGTTTGGTCAAACTCATGCTGGTCGCTTCGAGAACACTGTCCCACCATCTCGTCCTCCGTCGTCCCCTTCTCCTTGTGCCCTCCATCTTTCCCAACATCAGGGTCTTTTCCAGGGAGTCTTCTCTTCTCACGAGGAGGCCAAACTCTTGGAGCCTCAGCTTCAGGATCTGTCCTTCCAGTGAGCACTCAGGGCTGATTTCCTTCAGAATGGAGAGGTTGGATCTTCTTGCAGTCCATGGGACTCTCAAGAGTCTCCTCCAGCACCAGAATTCAAAAGCATCCATTCTTCGGCGATCAGCCTTCTTTATGGTCCAGCTCTCACTTCCATACATCACTACTGGGAAAACCATAGCTTGAAGTATACGGACCTCTTATAATACAATCCAAATCTTTTACATCTCCATGATACCCAAAATTCACCATTAAACCTATTCCAATCCTATGAACGGTTTTAGCTGTTTACAGTGGTTTTTAAGACAGGCACAGGCAAATTCGGCCCTCCAGATGTTTTGGGACTACAACTCCCATCATCCCTAGCTAACTGGACCAGTGGTCAGGGATGATGGGAGTTGTAGTCCCAAAACATCTGGACAACCGAGTTTGCCTATGCCTGGATTATAATCCCCCCCCCCATTCCTTATTAAAGTTTGGGTCTTCCTGATTTCTGATTTGTCCGGTCATTGTTGCCATTTGATGGCATGGTCCCATCAACTTGAGAAACTTGCTCACTTCTAATCCCTTGGCCTGTCGAAGGATGCCCGCTGCCTTAAGATGGGCCACTTGGGATGCGCAACTAAATTTGTAGCATTCCCTTTGGGAAGGCCAGATTTCAGGGCAGTTCACTGAAATAACAAGCCTTGCGCTGAGCCCAGACCACAGTGGTCCCCCTGTCCATCATTGCTGCCTACTCCGACTTGCAGCAGTGCTCTGGGGGTTTCAGAGTAAGGAAGGATCAATGCCTTTTCCAGCCTTACCTGGAGGCATCTGAAATTGAACCTGGCACCTGCGTGCAAAGCAGGAGTCTCCATTTAAATCCTCACAAAGTCTCTATTCTGGTCGCCGAAGAATGGATGCTTTTGAATTATGGTGCTGGAGGAGACTCTTGAGAGTCCCATGGACTGCAAGAAGATCAAAGCTCTCCATTCTGAAGGAAATCAGCCCTGAGTGCTCACTGGAAGGACAGACCCTGAAGCTGAGGCTCCAAGACTTTGGCCACCTCATGAGAAGAGAAGACTCCCTGGAAAAGACCCTGATGTTGGGAAAGATGGAGGGCACAAGGAGAAGGGGACGACGGAGGACGAGATGGTGGGACAGTGTTCTCGAAGCTACCAGCATGAGTCTGACCAAACTGCGGGAGGCAGTGGAAGACAGGAGTGCCTGGCGCTCTGTGGTCCAGGGGGTCACGAAGAGTCGGACACAACTAAACGACAAAACAACAACAACAATTTATGGACCTAATAATATCTAGAGCCATTTGCACATAACAGAATATGTATTTAATCAAAGGAATTGTTGAACTGAAACACAATTAAGAAGTATATTAATAATGAAATACATTTAAGTAGTACATGAATAGTGAAATAATTAAGCTCTAACTTTAAATGATTTTTTATTCGTAACAAACTTAATAATGCAAACGCATTGGCATTTGGCAATAAGAAAAGTTCCTTTAGAAACACAATTTACAAAGACTCATAGTCTAGTCTCAGTCTAGAAACTTGCAATAACATGAAATGATAATTGTTTTTTATCTTACATTTTGGAAACATACATCCAGTTTCCCCCCCTTTACATTTTTGGGGGGCCCTAAGCTATAGCTTGTTTGAAGTAAAGGTAAAGGGACCCCTGACCATTAGGTCCAGTCGCGGACGACTCTGGGGTTGCGGAGCTCATCTTGCTTTATTGGCCGAGGGAGCCGGCGTACAGCTTCCGGGTCCTGTGGCCAGCAGGACTAAGCCGCTTCTGGCAAACCAGAGCAGCGCACGGAAACGCCATTTACCTTCCCGCCGGAGCGGTACCTATTTATCTACTTGCACTTTGACGTGCTTTCGAACTGCTAGGTTGGCAGGAGCAGGGACCGAGCAACGGGAGCTCACCCCGTCACTGGGATTCGAACCACCGACCTTTTGATCGGCAAGTCCTAGGCTCTGTGGTTTAACCCACAGCGCCACCCGCATCCCACATAGCTTGTTTAGCTTATGCGTAAATTCAGCACTGCTTGCAGCACTCCAGAACAACCTCAGAAGGGAGCTTTTGAATTGTGCACCCCCAAAAATGTTCAAAACCGCCTGTTGCTCGTCATTTGGAGGGCTGGGAGGGCTTTGGTCTGTGGCAAAGTTTGCAGCCTGGTTCCTCTGTGTTCAAACCACATCTCAGATGTCTGTTGCTCCCGGATTACAGGATCTCTCTTTTTTTCCCCACACACGCAGAGGTTTTGCTGTTGGCATTTACACAACCAACTCCCCGGAGGCCTGCCAGTACGTCGCAGAGAATTGCGGAGCCAATATCATCGTGGTGGAGAACGACCGGCAACTTCAGAAAATCTTGGAGGTGAGGTGGGGTCGTGGGCTGTAGCTTGGGCATGCTTGGCCTTGCTGCAATCCTGCGGGCATTTGAGTGTTCGGGTATACGCTAGCTTGCGGAATTATACTTTTAGCAGTGGCGTAGCGTGGGGGGTGCAGGGGGGGCCGGCCGCACCGGGCGCAACATCTGGGGGGGGGGGCGCTCGCACTCGCAGCTCTCTGCCCCTACCTGGCTCACTCTCTCTCTCTCTCACTGCAGTGCTGGCTGTGCGAATCCGATCCGAGCCGCCGGGTCGCCGCCCACTGTGGAGGGGAGGGTGCCAGGCGTGCGGTGCGGAGAGAGAGCGAGGGACTATCTGGGGGAGGGACAGTGCAGCGGGGGGGGGTGCAAATTACTTGCCTTGCCCCGGGTGCTGACAACCCACGCTACGCCACTGACTTTTAGGGCTGTAAAGGGGGCGCAAAACCCAGATTCGGTAATCCAGGTTGAAATCAGACTCCTTTTTTTTAAAATAATATTTATTAAAAGTTTAATAATTACAGGAAAAAAGGAAAAAATTTAACAAACAATACCTCAAAAATAAAAAGTAAAACAAAGGGGGGGGGGAACAATACATCAAAACAACAAGAAAAACAAAAACATTTTAAAACACATCCAATATTTCCAAATCTTTACCTTTCATTTCCTTGTTTCATCGATCTCCTCACACCTCCCTTTTTTGTATTCTAGTTCATTTAGCTATTCCAGCAAATCCTTTCCATCTTTCTCAATTTGTTGTTCTATAATTTATCTTAACACAATGTAACTTTAAATTTTCCACTTTGGCCCATTAACAATCAGTTTTTGCTTAATTCTTTATAACATTTCTGCTAAAACCATCTAACTTCATTCCAGCATTCTTCTAACATTCATTAATTTTGCAATATTTCTGTAAATATACTTTGATTTTTTTCCAATCTTCTTCCACCGACTCTTCTCCCTGGTCTCGGATTCTGCCAGTCATTTCCGCCATTTCCATGTAGTCCATCAGCTTCATCTGCCATTCTTCCCGGGTGGGTAGATCTTGTGTCTTCCAATTCTTTGCGATGAGTATTCTTGCTGCTGTTGTGGCATACATAAAAAAAGTTCTGTCCTTCTTTGGCACCAATTGGCCGACCATGCCCAGGAGAAAGGCCTCTGGTTTCTTCAAGAAGGTATATTTAAATACCTTTTTCATTTCATTATAAATCATCTCCCAGAAGTTCTTAATCCTTGGGCACGTCCACCAAAGGTGAAAGAATGTACCTTCAGTCTGATTACATTTCCAGCATTTATTATCGGGCAAGCTTGCAAAAATCTATCATTTGCCCGAAATCAGACTCCTAGGACCCTACTGTGTCAAAAGGAAACTGCGATCACAACATTAAGTTGCATTTGTAGTGGTACCTTGGTTCTTGAACTTAATCTGTTCCGGAAGTCCGTTCCAAAACCAAGGCGCGCTTTCCCATAGAAAGCAATGCAAAACTGATTGATCCGTTCCAGACTTTAGAAAACCACCCCTAAAATTGCAATTTAACATGAATTTTGCTATCTAACGAGACCATTGATCCATAAAATGAAAGCAATAATCAATGTCCTGTATTATAAAATAAATAAGGCAGTATTGTAGATGATAAAAATAAAAATTATTTTTTTTCTTACCTGCGCTGATGATAGTCATGGTTTCGATGGGGGGGCTTTTATCCATTTCCACAGTCGCACAATCATTAGCTGAACTGGGTTCCACACGGTCACAAAAACAAATGAAGCGAAAAAGCCTCAAAAACGCAAAATATCAGAAACAAAACCGCCCAACTTAATCCTTTCCGGAAGTCCGTTTGACTTCCAAAATGTTCAAAAACCAAGGTGCGGCTTCTGATTGCCGCTGGCACCCCAGAAACAATAGCCCACAGCCGCATCGGATGTTCGGCTTCCGAAAAACGTTTGAAAACCGGAACACTTACTTCCTGGTTTTTGGCGTTTGAGAACCAAGGCGTTTGAGAACCAAGGTACCACTGTAGTGTATTAAGCCATCAGAGCACAGGGATTTCCTCGTGGAAATGACTGCAAAGCTGTGGGAGTTAGGGGGCTGGGATGGATGACCTCTGAGGTTCCCCCACTCAGTTCTGTGGTCTTTCTTGCTCTAGGTTAAGAGCCAGCTGCCTCTTGTGAAGGCAATCATCCAGTATGGCGAAGAGCTCAAGGAGAAAAGGCCAAATCTGTACACGGTGAGTGTCTCCTCTTTTCCTTCCATTCCACCTTCTCTAAACCTCCCCTGAATGCTTCATTGAGTTTGAGTTGGAAGGGACCCCAATCCCCTGCGTTGCAGTGATCACAAAAAAGCCAATTTTTGTCAGGTCGTGAATTTAAGCAACGCTTTTAACCTTTCACGGTTGGAATTTGGAAGAAAAAAAAGTGAGGCTTATATTCAGGCCAATATGGTATACTGCCAGGTCAAAAATTAAGAAACCAAGATCATGTTATGGACTTCAAACTGGTATGGGATGATATATCAATATATCACCCAGCCCTCATGGGGTCCTGAGCCGTGTAAGACTTTATGGGGTCAACACCAGCACTTCGGACTGGACCCAGAAACTCGCTGGCAGCCAGTACAGTTCGGCTGGAATTGGTGTTACCTTGTTTAAATCTTGTTTAAATAAATAGAATAAATAGAAATGTAGACCCTACTTAACCAAGTTCTTCTTTTGGTAAAGGAAAGGGGATGGGTAGTGCTGTGGTCTAAACCACCGAGCCTCTTGGGCTTGCCGATCGGAAGGTCGGTGGTTCGAATCTCCACAAGGGAATGAGCTCCCGTTGCTCTGTCCCAGCTCTTGCCAACCTAGCAGATCGAAAGCACACAGGCGCAAGCAGATAAATAGGTACCACTGTGACGGGAAGGTAAACAGCGTTTCTGTGCGCTCTGGTTTCCGTCACGGTGTCCCGTTGCGCCAGAAGCGGTTTAGTCCTGTTGGCCACATGACCCGGAAAGCTGTCTGTGGACAAACACTGGCTCCCTCGGCCTGAAAGTGAGATGAGTGTCGCAACCCCATAGTCGCCTTGGACTGGACTGAACCGTCCAGGAGTCCTTTACCTTTACCCTTGTGTCTCTTTCGTTCATGCAGTGGAGCGAGTTCATGGCGCTTGGGGCCAGCGTCTCAGATGACCAGCTTGACAAAATCATTGCGTCCCAGAAGCCCAACCAATGTTGCACCCTGATCTATACCTCGGGGACGACGGGTCAGCCCAAAGGAGTCATGTTGAGCCACGACAACGTGAGTGAGATTCGCCGCTTTGGGAAGCTTTCAGGAGAGTCGCAGCCCTGGGGATGAAATCTTATCTCTCTCAAACTGGTCTCCCGTATCAGATACCGGCCACTTGAGTTGTGCAAGAAATCGCCATGGGTGAAAAAGGAGGAATGCAGTTATAATTAAGCCCATTTTGAAACTGGGGGCATATGGGTGCCTCTGGTGGGGAAGGGCCACTGTATTCTGCTCTGGTCAGACCTCACCTGGAATACTGTGTCCAGTTCTGGGCACCACAGTTCAAGAAGGACACTGACAAACTGGAACGTGTCCAGAGGAGGGCAACCCAAATGGTCAAAGGCCTGGAAACGATGCCTTATGAGGAACGGCTAAGGGAGCTGGGCATGTTTAGTCTGGAGAAGAGGAGGTTAAGGGGGGATATGATAGCCATGTTCAAATATATAAAAGGATGTCGCATAGAAGAGGGAGAAAGGTTGTTTTCTGCTGCTCCAGAGAAGCGGACATGGAGCAATGGATCCAAACTACAAGAAAGAAGATTCCACCTAAACATTAGGAAGAACTTCCTGACAGTAAGAGCTGTTCGACAGTGGAATTTGCTGCCAAGGAATGTGGTGGAGTCTCCTTCTTTGGAGGTCTTTAAGCAGAGGCTTGACAACCATATGTCAGGCGTGCTCTGATGGTGTTTCCTGCTTGGCAGGGGGTTGGACTCGATGGCCCTTGTGGTCTCTTCCAACTCTATGATTCTATGATTCTAGGGCAAAATAATAATAATAATAATAATAATAATAATAATAATAATAATAATAATAATAATTAATAGTTTGTTTGTACCCCGCCTATCTGGCTGGGTTTCCCCAGCCACTGTGGGCAGCTTCCAACAAGATTAAAAATACATTAAAACATCAGTCATCAAAAGCTTCCCTAAACATGTCTGCCTTCAGATGTCTCCTAAATGTCAGGTAGTTGTTTATCTCTTTGACATCTGATGGGAGGGCGTTCCACAGGCCAGGCACCACCACCGAGAAGGCCCTCTGCCTGGTTCCCTGTAGCTTTGCATCTCACAGTGAGGGAACCTCTCGGCGCTGGACCTCAGCGTCTAGGCAGAACAATGGGGGTGGAGACGCTCCTTCAGGTATACAGGACCGAGGCCGTTTAGGGTTTTAAAGGTCAGCACCTACACTTTGAATTGTGCTCAGAAACGTACTGGGAGCCAATGCAGATCTCTCAGGACCGGTGTTATGTGGTCCCGGCGGCCGCCCCAGTCCCCAGTCTAGCTGCCTCACTCTGGATTAATTGCAGTTTCCGGGTCACCTTCAGTAGTCCAAGCGGGAGATAAACAGAGCATGCACCACTCTGGCCAGACAGTCTGCGGACAGGGAGGGTCTCATCCTGCATACCAGATGGAGCTGGTAGACAGCTGCCCTGGACACAGAATTGACCTGCGCCTCCATGGACAGCTGTGAGTCCAAAATGACTCCCAGGCTGCGCTCCTGGTCCTTCAGGGGCACAGGTATCCAACGCAATATTTTGCTGGAAGGCGCCCGGACTGCCTGGGGAAACCCAGCCAGATGGGCGGGGTATGAATAATAAATAATAATAATAATGTGTGTGTGTTGAGTTGTCGCTGAAGTGTTGTGCCTTTGCAGATCACCTGGACTGCCCGGGCAGGAGGCAACTACGTCGGCTTGAGCAAAGCGACGGAGCGTCAGGAGGTGGTGGTCAGCTACCTGCCTCTCAGCCACGTGGCTGCGCAGATGATTGACATCTGGCTGCCAATCACTTTTGGAGTCCACATCTGCTTTGCGCAACCGGATGCTTTGAAGGTGACATTCGGGAAAATTTAAAAACAAACCCAGAACCCACAGCCCTGCAAGAACACACAGAAGCACTTGAGTGTTTTTTTCCCATTCCTCATGTCATTTTTATTAAATCTCCAAAAAGATTCCCAAAAAATTAATCATCATACACAACTTCTTTTTTAAAACACACACACACAGTTTCTTCTTCTTTTTTAAATAATTTTTTATTGCAGAACAATTTACATAAAACAACAGTTCATCAGTAACAACTGCACACACACTAACAACAAATCTTCTAACTTCACACACACTTTTGACTTCCGAATCATCTTACTGTGCTTTTTACACATTCTTAACCTATACACGAAGGGACGCGGGTGGCGCTGTGGGTTAAACCACAGAGCCTAGGTCTTGCTGATCAGAAGGTCGGCAGTTTGAATCCCTGCGACGGGGTGAGCTCCCGTTGCTCGGTCCCTGCTCCTGCCAACCTAGCAGTTCGAAAGCACCTCAAAGTGCAAGTAGATAAATAGGTACCGCTCCAGTGGGAAGGTAAACGGCGTTTCTGTGCGCTGCTCTGGTTCGCCAGAAGCGGCTTAGTCATGCTGGCCACATGACCCGGAAGCTGTCTGCGGACCAACGCGTTAGCAGTTAACAGGAGCGTTAGCAGCGCACGGAAATGCCGTTTACCTTCCCGCTGGAGTGGGTACCTATTTATCTACTTGCACTTTGACATGCTTTCGAACTGCTAGGATGGCAGGAGCAGGGACCGAGCAACGGGAGCTCACCCCGTCATTGCGGGGATTCGAACCGCTGACCTTCTGATCGGCAAGCCCTAGGCTCTGTGGTTTAACCCACAGCGCCACCCGCGTCCTGTTTACAGCACATACATTTTTACTCATCTAAACTCCAGGTCTCCCCCTGCGGAATGAACCTGGTAACCCTTTCCTCCCACCTGACCTTCGACTCCCTCTCTCGAAATTTTATCTCCCGCCAGGGCACTTTGGTGGAGACCCTGAAGGAAGTGCGGCCCACGGCGTTCCTGGGGGTCCCTCGCGTCTGGGAGAAGATGCAGGAGAGGATGAAAGCCGCCGGGATGAAGTTCTCCGCCCTGAAGAAGCGGATCGCTGCCTGGGCAAAAGTCGTCGGGCTGGAGACCAACCTGAGACGAATCAATGGGTAGGAAGAACGTGGTGGTGGTGTATTGGGTCCTGGGGGTAGAACAGCAGGGACCTAATGTATAAACGTAAAGGGACCCCTGACCATTAGGTCCAGTCGTGGCCGACTCTGGGGTTGCGGCGCTCATCTCGCTTTACTGGCCGAGGGAGCCGGCGTACAGCTTCCGAGTCATGTGTCCAGCAGGACTAAGCCGCTTCTGGCGAACCAGAGCAGCGCACGGAAACGCCGTTTACCTTCCCGCCGGAGTGGTACCTATTTATCTACTTGCACTTTGACGTGCTTTTGAACTACTAGGTTGGCAGGAGCAGGGAGCGAGCAACGGGAGCTCACCCTGTCGTGGGGATTCGAACCACCGACCTTCTAATCGGCAAGTCCTAGGCTCTGTGGTTTAACCCACAGCGCCACCCACGTCCCATGATCTAATGTATAGCGTGCTTTAAATTTCATATCTGTGATCCATAATTTCTCCCAAGCTGCCATTTCAGTATTATGACCTATAGCGTGGTGTAGTGGTTAAGAGCGGTGGACTCGTAATCTGGTGAACCGGGTTCGCTTCCCTGCTCCTCCACCTGCAGCTGCTGGGTGACCTTGGACTAGTCAGACTTCTCTGAAGTCTCTCAGCCTCACTCACCTCACAGAGTGTTTGTTGTGGGGGAGGAAGGGAAAGGAGAATGTTGGCTACTTTGAGACTCCTTAGGGTGAGTATCAAGTCCAAACTTCTCCTCCTCCTCCTCCACGTATCATTGCTGAATGAATGAATGAATCTTTATTTGCGTCAGCCATTGGTCATAGCAATAAAACAACAATACGATATACAAAGAATAGAAATAAAAAGTCAATTATATAAATTTTAGGGTTTTGAATCAATAGTCAAATAGTGGATCTGATTCTGATTGCCCCAGCGAAAAACCTTGCTACCTTTGCTGTCGCCTGCTCATCTTGATCTGCCAAGAGAAAGGACACTGGGGCAGTGGTTGGGCGACCCGGAATGGACAATAAAAGAGGGGTGATAATCTCATTCCTCAAGTCTTTATAAAGAGGGCAAGCCAGAAGGGCATGTGCCACCGATTCGGTGCTGCCATCTCCACAGGGACATAAACGCTTTTCGTGTGGAATCTGTTGGAATCGTCCCTCAAGTCCAGCTGAGGGCAAGATATTCAATCTTACAAGAGTAAAAGCGTGTCTACATTTTAGAATTGCTAGGTTATGCAGATAGGGTGCCAGAGAGTCGAAATGGGAAGGTGGAAAATAGACATGCCGTGGGCAAAACCTCCTTATTGTGGCCAAGTTGTTCCGACGCTCGATATCATTTAGGAGCTGACAGATTAGTCTGTTTTCTTTGCTAAAACACAAACTCAGTAGCTGCCATGGTGATAAGCCACAAGAGTGAAGTTTTTGATAGACAATTTTAGTCCAGGCACTTCTATATTTCAGAATTGTTAGGTAATGCAGATAGGGTGGTCTCAGCGGCTGATCCCAGTCACCAGTCTTCCCCTGCGAGAAGTGAGGTTACAGGGAACCAGGCAGGGGGCCTTCTCGGTGGTGGCGCCCACCCTGTGGAACGCCCTCCCATCAGATGTCAAAGAAATAAACAACTATCTGATGTTTAGAAGACACCTGAAGGCAGCCCTGTTTAGGGAAGTTTTTAATGACTGATGTTTTAATGTATTTTTAATCTTTTTTTGGAAGCCACCAGCCAGATGGGCGGGGTATAAATAGATTATTATCATTATCCATTACCATTACCATTATTACCATTATTATTATTATAGTATAGCAGCTACCATTATTATTATAGTATGGCAGCGTTCCGCTTGGACCCTGCAAAACTCAAGAGCTTCACAAACTTGTGAAACTCCTATTAAGATGAGGGGGCCTTTTCTTCTCTCTTCCCCCCATTCAGACTTAAAACTGGAGGCTCACAACGCTCAAGGGAAGAAGACAGGTATAACTTTAAATAAGTTTGTACGGTTAAACCTGCACTGTTGAGAAGCACACAAACACACACCCCAGTTTTGTTGTGGTTGTGCCTCTTTATCGACAGGAGTTTGAAGCCCTGCTGTAAAAGGCTGTAACTGTTTTTAATATAGAATCATAGAATAGAGTTGGAAAGGGGACCCTGAAAATCATCTAGTCCAACCCCCTGCAATGCTGGACTGTACAGTTGTCGATCGAACCTGCAACGATCAAATTCTTCTGATTATTCCACTACTTGCTGGTTGCTGCCCTGGTGTAGTCTGGGAGGAAGGGCACAAGAGACAAACTCAACAATTGAAATAAATACTGATTTTAAAGAAGAAATTGTTTGCAGGATATTGGTTTGGTTCCCCCCCCACCCAAGCGATTATATTAGTGATTTCCTCCCTGACAGCCAAATCCCAGCTATGTCTTGGGAAACTCCGAACATTTTGCAACCCTTACTTAAAAACTCAGTGTCAAAATGTTAGGGCTCAAATCGGATTTGAAGTGAGAGCAGCAGCGGGGAGTGAAATCTTTGTTTTTCCTGTGAGATTAGGTGAAGGCATAGCGTAACTCTAATATGCAGCAGAAACTGAAATTTTGAGGGAACCATGGAAGGGGGAGTCGTAGGTGGAATGATGGATTGCTAAATCTGAAATGTTGTTCAAAAAACCCCATAAAAAATAAATGAAACAGTAATAATATAATGGGAGCGGTTGATCTCCCATCATATAATTGTAGCATTGGTAAAAGGTAAAGGGACCCCTGACCATTAGGTCCAGTCATGGCCGACTCTGGGGTTGCAGCGCTCATCTCGCTTTACTGGCCGAGGGAGCCGGTGTTTGTCCGCAGACAGCTTTTCCCAGTCATGTGGCCAGCATGATTAAGTTACTTCTGGCGAACCAGAGCAGTGCACGGAAACGCCGTTTACCTTCCCGCCGGAGTGGTACCTATTTATCTACTTGCACTCTGACGTGCTTTCGAACTGCTAGGTGGGCAGGAGCAGGGACCGAGCAACGGGAGCTCACCCCGTCATTGCGGGGATTCGAACCGCCGACCTTCTGATCGGCAGTTCCTAGGCTCTGTGGGGCATCTTAAGTCCAACTACCTGCAATGCAGGAATATTTTTACCCGATGTGGGGCTCGAACCCTAGACCCTGAGATCAAAAGTCTCAACCGGCGCGACACAACCAAGCAAGCAGAATGAATTGTTGACACTGAGAGTGCTAGCCATGGACTGAACGTAGGTTCTTTTCTGTAAATTGCTGTCTGTCTAATTTCCGTAGGTCCGACGAGCTCCCCCTGAATTTCCGCCTGGCCAGGAGCTTTGTCTTCAAGAAAGTGCGTAAACAGTTGGGCCTAGACCGCTGCACCAAATGCTACACAGGGGCCGCTCCCATCACAAGAGACACGCTGGAATATTTCCTGAGCCTCGACATTTGTATATATGAGCTATACGGCATGAGCGAGAGCTCTGGACCTCACACGGCTTCGTTCCCGAGTTCGTACAAACTGGGAAGGTAGGGGCGTAATTTGTATTTATTTTGGGAGAGGGGGTGATGCTGCAACCTTTGTTGGAATCAATAGTCAAATAGTGGGTGTTATTCTCATTGCCCCAGCTAAGAACCTTGCCGCCTTTTCTGTCACCTGGCTTGGGGCGCTGGGGAGATGAAATCAGAAACCAGGACGGCTCCTGTGATTCCGGGACTGTCCCTGGAAAATGGGGACATAACAGAGAGAAATGTAAAGTATTGCACTTGGGCAAAAAAAATGAGAGGCACAAATACAAGATGGGTGACACCTGGCTTGAGAGCAGTACATGTGAAAAGGATCTAGGAGCCAACAGTGTGGCGTGGCAGCTAAAAAAGCCAATCCAATTCTGGGCTGCATCAATAGGAGTATAGCATCTAGATCAAGGGAAGTAATAGTGCCACTGTCTTCTGCTCTGGTCAGACCTCACCTGGAGTACTGTGTCCAGTTCTGGGCACCACAGTTCAAGAAGGACACTGACAAACTGGAACGTGTCCAGAGGAGGGCAACCAAAATGGTCAAAGGCCTGGAAACGATGCCTTCTGAGGAACGGCTAAGGGAGCTGGGCATGTTTAGCCTGGAGAAGAGGAGGTTAAGGGGTGATATGATAGCCATGTTCAAATATATAAAAGGATGTCACATAGAGGAGGGAGAAAGGTTGTTTTCTGCTGCTCCAGAGAAGCGGACACGGAGCAATGGATCCAAACTACAAGAAAGAAGATTCCACCTAAACATTAGGAAGAACTTCCTGACAGTAAGAGCTGTTTGACAGTGGAATTTGCTGCCAAGGAGTGTGGTGGAGTCTCCTTCTTTGGAGGTCTTTAAGCAGAGGCTTGACAACCATATGTCAGGAGTGCTCTGATGGTGTTTCCTGCTTGGCAGGGGGTTGGACTCGATGGCCCTTGTGGTCTCTTCCAACTCTAGGATTCTATGCGAGCTGTTTTCCTTTGGGGAAAGGGGAAAGTCTCGACTGCTCACAAGCCGCTTTTTCTGCATTTCCCCCAGTTCCGGCAAAGAGATCACGGGCTGCAGAACGATGCTCTTCAAGCCGGACGTCGACGGCGTCGGCGAAATTTGCTTCGCTGGGCGCCATGTCTTTATGGGTTACCTGAACATGGAAGAAAAGACCAAAGAGGCCATAGATGATGAGGGCTGGCTTCATTCGGGAGACCTTGGGAAACACGACGCAGATGGGTTCCTCTATATCACGGGAAGAATCAAAGGTAAAAAAGGCCCCCTTCTCACGGTCCTTGGAAGAACCAGAATCCTTTTTTTAAAAAAAAAAATATTTATTCAATTCAATTCAAAATCCTTTATTAGGCATAGCACACCGCACATTAACATACAAACATCATATATATAGACTGTATAAAATACTGGCTCAGTGAACACAATTTATCCCAGTCCTAATCTAAAAAATAATATTTATTAAAAGTTTAATAGTTACAGAAGAAAGAAAGAAGAGAATAGGTACAATAAAAAAGAGAAAAAATAAAAAAATTAAAAAATACATACAACACCTCCACCCCACTAGAAAAAGAACAAAAACATTTTAAAACCCTTCCATTTTTTCACAATTCTATCCTTCAATGACTTATTTCCTCGACTTCCTCCCACCTCCCTTTTTTGTATTCCAGTTAATAATTAAGTCAGCAAATTCTTTCCATCTTTCACTGCTTCATTTTAACCTTATCTTCCCATCAACATCTATATCTATATATATATATATATATATATATATATATATATATATATATATTTGGATTTTATTTATTTGTTCACATTCTTATATTACATCGGTAAACGTTGTCATATTACATTACAGGACTTACTCTAATATAATTTCCAACATGTATACAAAAATTATATACAAATTTTATATACAGTGGTACCTCAGGTTACATACGCTTCAGGTTACAGGTGCTTCAGGTTACAGACTCCGCTAACCCAGAAATAGTGCTTCAGCTTAAGAACTTTGCTTCAGGATGAGAACAGAAATCACGCGGCAGCGTGGCAGCAGCAGGAGTGGTGCTTCAGGTTAAGAACAGTTTCAGGTTAAGAACGGACCTCCGGAACGAATTACAGTGGTACCTCGGGTTAAGTACTTAATTCCTAGCAATTAGCAATAATAATACATTTATATTGTTACGATTAAATATTTTTCATTAGGTTTTCAAATACATAAAGCAGAGTGAGTTATCGTTGGAAGTAAGGAGATATAATTATGCTTCCCTCAGTCAGTAAACAAATATAAACAGAACTACTATAACAAATAAACAAAATTAATTGAAAACAACCTAAATCCCACCCACAAACTAAAGACCCTTTGGTTCTAAGTACAGTGGTACCTCGGGTTAAGAACTTAATGCATTCCAGAGGTTCGTTCTTAACCTGAAACTGTTCTTAACCTGAAGCACCACTTTAGCTAATGGGGCCTCCTGCTGCCGCCGGAGCACGATTTCTGTTCTCCTCCTGAAGCAAAGTTCTTAACCCAAGGTATTTCTGGGTTAGTGGAGTCTGTAACCTGAGGTACCACTGTAAGTACTTAACTCGAGGTAAAAGGTAAAGGGACCCTTGACCATTAGGTCCAGTCATGACCAACTCTGGGGTTGCGGCGCTCATCTCGCTTTACTGGCCGAGGGAGCCGGCGTACAGCTTCCGGGTCATGTGGCCAGCAGGACTAAGCCGCTTCTGGCAAACCAGAGCAGCACACGGAAACCCTGTTTACCTTCCTGCCAGAGCTGTACCTATTTATCTACTTGCTCTTTGACGTGCTTTCAAACTGCTAGGTTGGCAGGAGCAGGGACCGAGCAACAGGAGCTCACCCCGTTGCGGGGATTCGAACCGCCGACCTTCCGATCGGCAAGTCCTAGGCTCCGTGGTTTAACCCACAGCGCCACCCACGTCCCTAACTCGAGGTACCA
This sequence comes from Podarcis tiliguerta, assembly GCF_965153285.1. Classification (NCBI taxonomy): domain Eukaryota; kingdom Metazoa; phylum Chordata; class Lepidosauria; order Squamata; family Lacertidae; genus Podarcis; species Podarcis tiliguerta. The sequence continues at coordinate 5,829,842 of NC_139551.1, read as the reverse complement.
CTGTACTATTAAATGTATGTTGAAGAGTGTGTGTGTTTAGGTTCCTGATGGCTTATGCCGTGTCGTCTCCTTCCAGAGCTAATCATCACAGCCGGTGGCGAAAACATCCCTCCGGTCCCTATCGAGGACGCCATCAAAGAGGCCATCCCCATCCTCAGCAACGTTATGTTGATAGGGGACAAGGCCAAATTCCTTGCCATGCTCATGACTCTGAAGGTAAGTCCTGCTCCAGTATACCTGAAGGAGCGTCTCCATCCCCATCGTTCAGCCACTGAGATCCAGCTCCGAGGGCCTTCTGGCGGTTCCCTCATTGCGAGAAGTGAGGTTACAGGGAACCAGACAGAGGGCCTTCTTGGTAGTGGCGCCCTCCCTGTGGAACACCCTCCCTTCAGATGTGAAGGAAATAAGCAGCTATCCTATCTTTAAAAGACATCTGAAGGCAGCCCTGTTCAGGGAAGTTAATATTTAACACTGTACTGTTTAATACTTGATTGGGAGCTGCCCAGAGTGGCTGGGGAAACTCAGCCAGATGGGCGGAGTATAAATAATAAATTATTATTATTATTATTATTATTATTATTATTATTATTATTATGGCCAGATTAAACTGACCGGTGGGCCAGATCAGGCCCCCGAAACTGACTTTGGACATGTCTGCCTTACGGGGTATTCCGGAGCCCGTATAGAGTCCGCAAGTGGATTCCCTATCAGTAGGAGGAAATAACAGAGGCCAACCAGAGAATATTGAGAAGCAAAGCAGCTAGTAAGCCTGATCTTTATTAAAGCTTTTGCAATAAGGTCCCCACTCACCACACGCAGGAGGGAGGAGGAACTCAGAACAATGGTGCGCAAGCCCTTATATAGACTCTTGAAATTGTTCACCCAAGACCACCCCCCAAGAAAACACACACATCATACATACATCACAGAAGGGAGCGGTCTACAGAAATCCTGCCTGCCAGGATACCTGATAATGGTCACTGATGGCATTAACTGGGCAGCCCGGCCATTCTTTTTTTGGCTCCTGAGTCCAGGTCACAAGCTCACCCTATTCTTACAGAAATATGCCCTTAAGACAGGATTTGCAAGCAAAAAGGCAATGGGAAGGCTTTCCCCATTTGCCTCCCTTTCTGCAGAGGAATTTTTGAGGTCAGTGGGAGAGTCAAAATGGCTTCAGGATGGCTCTCCTGTACTATTTCAGACACATGGTTCATATATTTAGATATGTGTGTGCATTTATGAATACTTATTCTATATTTGAGACCTTAAAATTCTTAGAGCAAGCTGTTCATGAAGTTGACTCTTTATTCAGCACAGCGCAGACATAGAGAGCACAGCAACTCTTTCCTGTAGATCGTGCCTCTCCTCTCCCCAAAGCCGTTGTGTCAGGAGTTCAGCCTACACTCGAGTAGGACCCTGGCAGAGACACGTGCCCGACTGGCATGTTCTCTCCCTCCTGGTCGATCGTTCAGGAGGTTCATAAGCTTTCTTCAGCCCGAACATCACAGCGACCGATGCCAACCGACACCGGCACACTTAGAGATCCGCAGAGTTTGCGTAACAGACCTCAGCAACTCAGCATTTTGGCTAATCTACTTTATTTACATATCAACACACACGGAGCACTGCAACATGGCTCCCTCTCTCTCTAGCATCAGACAGCAAAGAGAAAAAGGACAAAGGACAAGAGTCCCGCTTCACGGAACACAGGAACACAAACATCCTGTCTCCGTCACTTCCCACGCTGTGGAGTCAAAACACACACCGTCATGTGAAAGACAACAATCCCATGACTGCAATCATAGAGCAGGAATCCTAACAAATTGCAGGGACTGTGTCTTCCCACAACTGGCTGTGCTTTTCCTGGGTCCTTCCCAAGCGATCTGAGATTCTGCCAGCGTGTCTGTCTGTCCTACACCCTCTTCACACCTCTTCTGGTTCTGGGAGACTAGCAGGAGGGGGAGACCACCTGGCTCCTTTGCCAGCCGGGCTTTCATCTCTTGTCTCCTGTCTTCCCTTTCCTCCAACCTGATTTCTGCACTGCTCTCTGGCACAGACTCTCCCTTCTCCCAAAGCCCTGTCGCTCTTTCCTCCTCCTCATTCTTCTCCCTTGTCTTCTCCCTCTGAGAGGGGGCGAATGTGGCCTAACTTCTTCAGTCCAGTAATTCAGCAGAACTTGGGTTGGAAATGGACACGGGTGGCGCTGTGGGTAAAAGCCTCAGCGCCTAGGGCTTGCCGATCGAAAGGTCGGCGGTTCAAATCCCCGTGGCGGGGTGCGCTCCCGTTGTTCGGTCCCAGCGCCTGCCAACCTAGCAGTTCGAAAGCACTCCCGGGTGCAAGTAGATAAATAGGGGCCGCTTACTAGCGGGAAGGTAAACGGCGTTTCCGTGTGCAGCTCTGGCTCGCTAGAGCAGCAATGTCACGCTGGCCACATGACACGGAAGTGTCTGCGGACAGCGCTGGCCCCCGGCCTCTTGAGTGAGATGGGCGCACAACCCTAGAGTCTGTCAAGACTGGCCCGTACGGGCAGGGGTACCCTTTACCCCTTTTTGGGTTGGAAAGATGTGTGGAAAGGATCTTGGTCCACGTTGCGGCCTCCTGTGTTGGCTGACGCACCTGCGCCCCTCCTTTTGAATTATCCCGTTCCAGTGCATGGTGAACCTAGAAACCGGAGAGCCGGAAGATGCGCTGACGCCTCAAGCCATCGAGTTTTGCCATAAACTGGGCAGCAAGGCCACCAAAGTGTCCGACATTGTGAACAGCAAAGACCCGGCGGTGTACAGCGCCATTCAGAAAGGGGTCACGTCCGTCAACGACCGAGCCACTTCGAACGCTCAGAAAATCCAAAAGTGGGTGCTTCTAGACAAGGATTTTTCCATCGCAGGCGGAGAACTGGGTGAGTGGGTGAAACTGGTATCTTTTTCCTTCAGTAGTCGTGTTTTTATTGAACTCTAAAATCTTACCATACGTATTCCAGATTCCAAAATTGTTATATGTTTCTATTTAAACTTAAGAACAGCATTCCAGGCTGTTCTTACTTCCCATCCCTGACACAGGTGGCGCTGTGGTCTAAACCACCGAGCCTCTTGGGCTTGCCGATCAGAAGGTCGGTGGTTCGAGTCCCCGCAACGGAGAGAGCTCCCATTACTCTGTTCTAGCTCCTGCCAACCTAGCACAGGGGTAGGCAAACTAAGGCCTGGGGGCCGGATCTGGCCCAATAGCCTTCTGAATCCGGCCCGCAGATGGTCCGGGAATCAGCGTGTTTTTACATGAGTAGAATGTGTCCTTTGATCTAAAATGCCTCTCTGGGTTATTTGTGGGGCCTGCCTGGTGTTTTTACATGAGTAGAATGTGTGGTTTTTATTTAAAATGCATCTCTGGGTTATTTGTGGGGCATAGGAATTTGTTCATTTCCCCCCAAAAAATATAGTCCGGCCCCCCACAAGGTCTGAGGGACAGTGGACTGGCCCCCTGCTGAAAAAGTTTGCTGAGCCCTGAGCAGTTTGAAAGCGCGCCAGTGCAAGTAGATAAATAGGTACCGCTGTGACAGGAAGGTAAACGGCGTTTCCATGCGCTGCTCTGGTTTCCGTCCTGGTGTCCCGTTGCACCAGAAGTGGTTTAGTCCTGCTGGCCACATGACCCGGAAAGCTGTCTGTGAACAAACGCCGGCTCCCTCGGCCTGAAAGTGAGATGAGCACCACAACCCCAGAGTCGCCTTGGACTGGACTTAACCATCCGGGGTCCTTTACCTTTTACCTCTCAACCCATTTACATCCTGCCTTCTTGTAAACATTTCCCCCAAGAATCATAGAATCATAGAGTTGGAAGAGACCACAAGGGCCATCGAGTCCAACTCCCTGCCAAGCAGGAAACACCATCAGAGCACTCCTGACATATGGTTGTCAAGCCTCTGCTTTAAAGACCTCCAAAGAAGGAGACTCCACCACACTCCTTGGCAGCAAATTCCACTGTCCAACAGCTCTTCCTGTCAGGAAGTTCTTCCTAATGTTTATCCCTCTATTTCATATGTTATCAGTATTTCAAATCCTGCTCGTGATTTCATCTGATTACGGCATTTTTTCAGATATTCCAAAAGGGGCTTTCATTCTTCCATGCGTAGTCCATCATGTTGGTTTCTTATTTATGCTCTGTAGTTTTCTTAAAGGTAAAGGGACCCCTGACCATTAGGTCTAGTCGTGGCTGACTCTGGGGTTGCGGCGCTCATCTCGCTTTATTGGCCAAGGGAGCCGCTGTACAGCTTCCGGGTCATGTGGCCAGCATGACTAAGCCACTTCTGGCGAACCAGAGCAGCGCACGGAAACGCCGTTTACCTTCCCGCCGGAGCGGTACCTATTAATCTACTTGCACTTTGACGTGCTTTCGAACTGCTAGGTTGGCAGGAGCAGGGACCTAGCAATGGGAGCTCACCCCGTCATTGCGGGGATTCAAACCGCCAACCTTCTGATCGGCAAGTCCTAGGCTCTGTGGTTTAAACCACAGCGCCACCCGCGTCCATTTTTATGCTCTTAGTTTTTGCTTTAAAATCCATTCTTCTTTTGTTGGTGTTTTCTCTTCTTTCCAGTTCTGCAGGGTTCTGGCTGCTGTCGTTGCATGCGTAAATAAATTTTTAGTTGCCATTTTGCTTTGCAACGGGCTGGATTGGATTACCCTCGGGGTTCCCAGTGCCGTGATACTATGAAAAAAAACCATACAGAAGGTTAAAAATTCTGCAATGGGTAAATGAAGGAATGGTAGTAGTTTTTTCAGTGGAGGGGGGTTTGCAGCCCCTGGTCTGCACTGAGTAGCAGCCGCTGCCCAGGGTTTAAAACGGGACCCTCAGGATCATCCAGTCCAACCCCCATAAATATGCAAGCTTGTCCCTTCCGGGGATCGAACCTGCAACCTTGGCCTTAAAAAAGGTAGAGGGACCCCTGACCATTAGGTCTAGTCGTGGCTGACTCTGGGGTTGCGGCGCTCATCTCACTTTATTGGCCGAGGGAGCGGGCGTACAGCTTCCGGGTCATGTGGCCAGCAGGACTACACCGCTTCTGGCGAACCAGAGCAGCGCACGGAAACGCCGTTTACCTTCCCGCCAGAGCGGTACCTATTTATCTACTTGCACTTTGACGTGCTTTTGAGCTGCTAGGTTGGCAGGAGCAGGGACCAAGCAACGGGAGCTCACCCTGTCATTGCGGGGATTCGAACCGCCGACCTTCTGATCGGAAAGTCCTAGGCTCTGTGGTTTAACCCACAGTGCCATCCGTGTCCCTTTGGCCTTATCAGCAACAATTTGAACCACCTGCGCTATCCAGGAAGCTCCTTGGAGACGGTGCCAGGAATCAAACCTGGATTTCCTGCAGGGAAGCCTCGTGTTTTCTCCAGCCTTCCTCGACATATCCTAACACTCTTTCTCTTGTTTCCAGGCCCCACGATGAAACTAAAGAGGCCCGTGGTTGCCAAGATGTACAAACAGCAAATAGACCAGCTTTACGCGAACTAAACGAGCACCTAACGATCGCCGGAGGACTGCATACCCGCCGGCCTGTCTGCCTCTATCAGAAGTCCAATCTTCGCTGCACGGACCGTCTTCATATGGAAAGAGAGGTGCCACCGTCTCTCGCTCCTCTTTCCTCTACCCTTATTGAGAAACGAGGTTTCAATAAAGGCAGCCCCCCAAATTCAGCTTGGTTTCTCTCCTCGCCAGTTGTTCCCCGTCCCACCCACCCCTTCCAAAGCCAAGTATTTCGGCTGCAAAACACCAGTGACCTTTGCTGCCTTTCTTTCTCTCTCCCCGCCCCCCGGGCTTTGTTTTGGAACCCCATTTTGGCACAGGGCTCCAGCCTGCTCTTGTGGCTTTGCACCCGGGCAACGTCCCTCGCCTTTTCTGTGCCACCTCTGTGTCTTTCACAACCCACCCTCGCCCTTTCTTGAAATTGAATGTACAGAAAGTGTGGTTTTCGTCCCCTAACTGTGCCTTGCAGGGGGGGAGAAACCCTGCGGTTTAGACGTGCAGATAACGGCAGCATCGCCTGTCCCCACGGTCTAAACAGAATTCTATTCTAGCAAGCGGCTGGCAGTGAAACCATCTCCCCACTGAACCGACTTCCTTTCTTCGTTGGTGAAACGCGGCACAACTTTATAATTTGTGTGAGTTTTCCCCCACCCTCTCCCACAGAGACCCACGACCCACCGAGAAACAACCACAGATGTCTTTCACGTGTGGATAAAAGGAAATCCGGTGCACTCACGAAAATCCTTATTATTATTTATATTTTGGAGTCTGTTCACTTGGTGAGGCTCGGCTGTAGCACCCGTTCGCGTGGAGCCTTTTCCGCAGAAACACAGGCGGCAGCGACTCTTACGAATGTTCCCCCTGTCCTCCTGGCAACCAGATTTTAGCGGTTCCTCCTGTGCCACCAAGGAAAACGTTGGAAGGTGGTGGGCTCTTGGAAAATCCTTGCCTGTGAACATGCTTTTTGCCCTCCGGGGGAAATGAGCACATGGGACACCCTGGCATGCAAGAAGAGACTCTCGAACTCTTATCTGAAAGTTGTGCCCATTCAATCATGCCACAAGCGTTGCCAGGTTGAACATCCGTGTAGCTTTCTGGGGCTGGTTCCTGTTATTTTATAATTTTCCTCCCTTCTCCTTTTTGCCTGTACTTGCTACCTTGAATACAGATGTAAGACCCTACCCACAGCAAAATAATTCGGGGAGATATTTGCTCCCCAATGCCTCTTGTTTATGCTGAAGCTGTTAAACCTCGTCTTGGAGAGACACAATATGTTCTGGTGTGCTGCAGAGTTGAGAAATAATAGCCTATGGGGGTATTGTTGTAGGGTGTTTGGGTTTTGTTTTGTTTCGTTTTTTTAGAGAGAGAGTTTTGCCCGTGCAGGGATAGAGGGAGGTATTTGGGGATAAAGCGAGGAGCTGTTGACGTCCAAAGAAAATACTTCCGGAATGTAAATGGCACTGGGTAGTTGGTGTTGTGGTTAAATCATGTTTGCAATTGAATGTATTGGGGTTAAATTAGCGGGGCGGCAGAGGGTCCTTTTGTACCCCCTCAAAAAAAGACAATGTTTGCTATGAGCCAAGGTTTATGTACACCTCTCCTGCCCTGTTGGAATGAGCGTTTAATAAAATTTCTGAATATCTCAAGTCTTGGCCTTTGTTTTTCCCTTTCGTTCTTCTCCTAAATAATACTGCTCCTTGGTGTGTGTTCTCCGGTTTTAAAGGATACTGCTTCTTAGTAGGCAAACACCTTGGACTTTTTTGCTCTATAAGACTCACTATTTCCCTCCTAAAAAGTAAGGGGAAATGTGTGTGCGTCTTATGGAGCGAATGCAGGCTGCGCAGCTATCCCAGAAGCCAGAACAGCAAGAGGGATTGCTGCTTTCACTGCGCAGCGATCCCTCTTGCTGTTCTGGCTTCTGAGATTCAGAATATTTTTTTTCTTGCTTTCCTCCTCCAAAAACTAGGTGCGTCTTGTGGTCTGGTGCGTCTTATAGAGCGAAAAATACGGTAAGTTGTTAGGGCCTTTTTTAAAAAAATGAAACGTTTGCTGCATTGTGAGTGTGGAGAGTTTTTAATTGGCTATTTAAATAGCTTTACTTCCCTTAAGCCAACCAGAGAACTTCTATGCTACAGGGCAGAACACAAATAGCTTGTCACGCCAAGCTGGGCCAAAGTCATGTCTAGGTCCACCATCTTGATTCAAAATGGCATCCAAAGACAAAAACCATTGCCTCCATCTTGGGAACCGTTGTGGCGACGTGGGCAACAATATCTTAGGAAGCATCCAAAAACGACACGATTGCGACCCATCGTGTCAAACTGGGCAAACCATGCCTTCAGAATCCTCCAAATCGCCGCAGTTTGGACCTAAAATGGGTGGGGTGATGTCAAAATGTGCGGGGATATCTTTAGAGGCCTACATGTTGGCACAGTTGGGGCCTGTCATGCCAAGAACATGTGAAATTCACACCCAAGCCCAGGTTTTGGTCCACCATCTTGATTCAAAATGGCGGCCCCTGGACCAACGTCAACACAAATTCCACGAGGAAGCCTCCTGCAGAGTTCGAAATGGGCGCAATTTGGACCCGTTGTGCCAAAAATCAAACGCAAGTCGCATCCAAGACATGTTTTGGGTGACCACCTTGATTTGAAACGGCAGCTGTCAACCCATCCAAACATCGATGAGAACTGCCGTCCGTTCCCCCGCCTCTCGCCAGGTTTGGTGGTGGCATTTTAAGAGATGTCCAAGCGTGCTGCTTTCCAAAAACGCGTAGTAAATCGCTCAAGTCCTTTCTGTTGTTGTTTTGGTGCTCGTCTATAACGAATGGAGATAAATACTATGGGTGCCAATACAAAATGGCTGCCATTTGCGGAAGAAAAAGAGGGGACTTGACTTTGTACCAGTGAGTAAAGGTAAAGGGACCCCTGACCATTTGGTCCAGTCGTGGCCGACTCTGGGGTTGCGGTGCTCATCTCGCTTTATTGGCCAAGGGAGCCGGCGTACAGCTTCTGGGCCATGCGCCCAGCATGCCTAAGCCGATTCTGGTGAAACAGAGCAGCGCACAGAAACGCCATTTACCTTCCCGCTGGAGAGATGCCTACTTATCTACTTGCACTTTGACGTGCTTTCGAACTGCTAGGTTGGCAGGAGTAGGGACCGAGCAACAGGAGCTCACCCCATCGCGGGGATTTGAACCGCCGACCTTCTGATCGGCAAGCCCTAGACTCAGCGCCACCCGCATCCCTCTTCCCTGCCGTTGTTGTTGTTGTTGAGTCGTTCAGTCATGTCTGACTGAGCTGGCGTACAGCTCATGTGGCCAGCAGGACTAAGCCACTTCTGGCGAACCAGAGCAGCGCACGGAAACGCCGTTTACCTTCCCGCCGGAGTGGTACCTATTGATCTACTCGCACTTTGACGTGCTTGCGAACTGCTAGGTTGGCAGGAGCAGGGGCCGAGCAACGGGAGCTCACCCCGTCATTGCGGGGTGTACCAGTGAGTACAGACGCACAAAAATCCCTGTTTATATCTACCCAACAGACACTGGCAGACATTCACACACAACGGTCCCTTGCTTTCAACCGGGGTGCAGAGACGCCGTCCTGCAGTCTTGATTCACAAAGAGCAGGGGTCAGCAAACTTTTTCAGCAGGGGGCTGGTCCACTGTCCCTCAGACCTTGTGGGGGGCTGGACTATATATTTTTTTGGGGAGGGGAGGAGATGAACGAATTCCTATGCCCCACAAATAACCCAGAGATGCATTTTAAATAAAAGGACAGTCTACCCATGTAAAAACATGCTGATTCCCAGACCGTTCGCGGGCTGGATTTAGACGGTGATTGGGCCAGATCTGGCCCCCGGGGCCTAATAATAATAATAATAATAATAATAATAATAATAATAATAATAAATTATTATTTATACCACACCCGTCTGGCTGGGCCTCCCCAGCCACTCTGGGCGGCTCCCCCCCCCCCAAAAAAAAACTTAGTTTGCCTACCCATGGCAGAGCGCATGGGATTTAATGCAATTATTTCCAGGGCCACATATAAAGGCTGTTGTAAATAAAAATATGCCCTGGGCCAGGTCACAGACTCACACCTTATTCAAACAGACATATCTTGTGAGGAAAGAGACAATGGGGAGGCTTTTCCAGTTTAACCTTGCAGAGAAAGGATTTGGTCAGTTTAGGAATCAAAATGGTTCCAGGTTGGTCTTCCTGTGCTGATCTATGTATGTGCAGTTATGAACATTACCATATATCTAATACCATAAAATTCCTATCACATTATCTCCTATCACAAGGCGAATGCTCTGATCTGCAAAGCTTAAGCTATAATAAATGCATTGATCTTTTTTTTAAGAGGACTTAAGGATCTTGCTTTTGCTGCAGCTGACAATGTCTGCCCCGTAAGCTACATGCAGGCTCAGCAAGTTGCGCTCTTGACTAATCCATCCTTCCTTCCTTCCTGTTCATGCGCAAGCCTCCAGCCTCGTGGCCTTGATGCTCTGAGCAACACAAAGCACCTTGGCCCAGTTGCGACATGAATTCCCACAATGCCTTGGGCCTCTGTAAGGTAAAGGTAAAGGTACCCCTGCCCGTACGGGCCAGTCTTGACAGACTCTAGGGTTGTGCGCCCATCTCACTCAAAGAGGCCGGGGGCCAGCGCTGTCCGAAGACACTTCCGGGTCACGTGGCCAGCGTGACATCGCTGCTCTGGCGAGCCAGAGCAGCACACGGAGACGCTGTTTACCTTCCCGCTAGTAAGCGGTCCCTATTTATCTACTTGCCCCCGGGGGTGCTTTCGAACTGCTAGGTTGGCAGGCGCTGGGACCGAGCAACGGGAGCGCACCCCGCCGCGGGGATTCGAACCGCCGACCTCTTGATCGGCAAGCCCTAGGCGCTGAGGCTTTTATCCACAGCGCCACCCGCGTCCCTGGGCCTCTGTACAGGAAATTAAACACGTTGCCTGGAGCCCCTCTCAAATGTCCTGTAAAACTCCAGGTTTTCCCTTGCCTTCTTCCCCCTCTCCTACGGCTTTGAGAGGTAGAGTGCCTCTGAATGTGGAGGCTCTATAGCTGTTGTAGCCAATGACCTTTCTCTCATTTATCTCATTTATTGTGGGTTGTCCGGCACAAGGTGGGGCTACCTTTTCCAGTATTCTGGAAATAACACAAATAAATAGCGTGGAAGGTGGGAAAGGAAATAAAATAAAATAAAATAGCACGAAAGGTAGGGGAGGGTGGGAGAGGCTATAAGAGAAGATAAAATTGCTTTATAGAGGTGTAAATAATTATAAGCATGAGAAGAGGTAAAATGTTTTCTATTTTTCCCTTGGTTACATGTGTTTTCTTTATTTCTTTGTATATTTTTTCTGTTTTGTACTTAATAAAATATAATAAAAAATATTTTTTAAAAAAGGTAAGATAAAATAAATGTATAAATAAGCATGGAAGGTAGGGGGAGGGCGGGAGAGGAAGTAAAATAAAATTGTTTTTTTATTTTTTTATAATAATAGAAGTTTTATAGTTACAGAAAAAAAGCATGAGAGAGAAAAAGCAATAAAAAATTAACAAACAATACATCGAAAATAGAAAGAAAAAACAATACATCAAAACGAGAAAAAACAAAAACATTTAAAAACACATCTAATTTCCATATCTTTATCTTTCATTTGCTTGTTTCCTCGACTTCCTCACACCTCCCTTTTTTGTATTCTAGTTCAAATTAGCTAATTCAGCAAATCCTTTCCCTCTTTCTCAATTTTTTGTTCTATAATTTATCTTAACACAGTCTAACTTTAAATTTTCCACTTTGGCCCATTAACAATCAGTTTTTGCTTAATTCCTTATAACATTTCTGCTAAAACCATATAATTTCATTCCAAATAAAATTGTTGTTTAGTCGTTTAGTTGTGACCAACTCTTCGTGACCCCATGGACCAGAGCACGCCAGGCATGGATCACTGCCTTGCCGTGGCGAAGGGGCTTGAATAACTCAGAGAAGCTATTTGCTATGTCGTGCAGGGCCACCCAAGATGGACAGGTCATAGTGGAGAGTTTTGTGTTTATTTTAAAAAATAATATTTATTAGAAGTTTAAATGTTACAGAAAAAGAGCACAAAAAAGAACAAAAGAAAAGAGAAAAAAATACATAAAAAGAGAGCAAAAAGAAAAAAAACCCACAATACATCAAAACACAAACACAATTAAAAACACATCCAATATTTATCCTTATCTTTCATTAACTTATTTCCTCGACCCCCTCACACCTCCCTTTTTTGTATTCCAGTTATTATCTATATCAGCAAATCCTTCCCATCTTTCACTGCTTTCTATCATTTAATTATCTTAATTTATTTTAACCTCATCTTACCATCAAAACCTTAGAATTTATTTATACTTAACTCCTTATAATATTTCTACTAAAGTCATGTAATTTCATTCCAACATTTCCTAACATTCATTAATTTTACAATATTTCTCTAAATAGAATTTTTAATTTTTCCCCCCCAATCTTCTTCCACCGTCTCTTCTCCCTGGCATAGTGGAGAGTTTTGACCAAACGTGATCCACCTGGAGCAGGAACCGGCAAGCCACTCCAGTATCCCTGCCAAGAAAACTCCATGGACAAAGACAACAGGCATATAAAAATGAAATAAAATGAATAAATAGCATGGAAGGTAGGAGAGGGCGGGAGAGGAAATAAAATAAGTAGCATGGAAGGTAGGGGAGGGTGGAAAATTAAATTAAATTAAATTAATAAATAAATAAAATAAAATAAAATAACATGGAAGTGGTAGAGGACATAAAATAAAATAAAATAATAAAATAAAATAAATAGCATGCAGTGGCGTAGCGTGGGTTGTCAGCACCCGGGGCAAGGCAAGTAATTTGCGCCCCCCCCACTGCACTGTCCCTCCCCCAGATAGTCCCTCGCTCTCTCTTCGCACCGCACCGCACGCCTGGCACCCTCCCCTCCACAGTGGGCAGCGACCCGGCGGTTCGGATCGGATTTGCACAGCCAGCACGGCCCCCCCTGCACCCCCCACGCTACGCCACTGATAGCATGGAAGGTAGGGGGGGGGGGAGAGGCAATAAAATAAGTAGCATGGAAGGTAGGGGAGGGTGGAAAATTAAATTAAATTAAATTTAAAAATAAATAAAATTAAAAATAAATAGCATGGAAGTGGTAGAGGACATAAAATAAAATAATAAAATAAAATAAAAAGCATGGAAGGTAGGGGAGGGTGGAAAATAAAATAAAATAAAATAAATAAATAAAATTAAATAAATAAATAAAAAATAAAATAAAATAAATGGCATGGAAAGCAGGGGAGGAAATAAAATAAAGGGACGGCAGGGTAGGTGAAGAAAACAAAACGAAACAAACGGCGTGGAAGCGGTTGGCAGGCGGCAGGGTCGAAAGGCGCTCTGCACGAGCTCAGAAGCCCGCCGCTCCTCCTCCTCCTCCTCCTCCCCGAGCAGCTCCGCTCCCATTGGCCGCCGCGGCTGCCCAATCAGCGCCAGGGTAGGCCGAGAGAGAGAGAGAGAGAGAGAGAGAGAGGGAGGGAGGGAGGGGGAGGATAGTTCCGCCCTCCGCGGCCTCGAGGGGGCGTGGCGCGGGAGGCGTGGGCGTGGCCCGGACTCCGACGTCACGCGGGAGGCTAGCAACAGTTGCCTCGAAACCCCGCGCGAGGAGGCGCCATAGTGACTGTAGCCCTGGAGACGGTTACTTGCCAACGGGAGCCGCCGCCGCCGCCGCCGCCTCACGCAGCCCCGACCGCCGCCGGAGCCCCGCGCAGCCCTGAGGGGAGCCTGGAGGCGCCGGGGAGCCACCCAGGTAAGCCTGCCGGGGGGGACGGCGCCTTTTCCCCCTCGCCCCGGTTCTACTCCGGAGTCACTCCGGATTAACGGGGTGGGGGGGGGAGAGCTCTCCCCGCTCCCCGGACGGGAGGGAGGAGCCGGAGTGACGCCGCGGTGACGAGGAGGCGAGCGCCGGAGGGCGCCTCTTCGGAGGACCGGGGGAATCCGGAGTGACTCCGGATCGGGGGCGGGCGGGGGGCGGAGAGGGGTGGGGGAGCCCAGAAGGGAGCTAGGGGTGGGCGTGTGCGCGCTTGAGAGAAAGGGAAAGTGGGGGGGGGGGGTCGCCTTTGCAGCAGGCGGCGAATCCGGAGTGACGTCGAGTTTGGAGGGCAGGGAACTTCGGGGAAAGTTTTTGATTCTCATCGTTCCTGCTGGGGGGAAATGGAAACTGGAGTGAGCCTGGTTTCGGATGAGAGCAAGCCGAGTGGCGCTCTGTTCTGTTGTAAAGCTGGGTTTTTAATTTGGAGTGGCTCCGGATTCGGGGGGGATGAGTTAGGGGTGAAGCCGCTAACGGGAGCCCGGTTGCCCCAGGCAACTCTGGACTCAAAGAAAAGGGCAGGAAGGTGTGGTTTGCAACTAGAGGAAGCCGATCGGTGCAGAACAGGAGCTCCATTTCTCCACCTGAGGCTCAGAATTGCCTGCCCTGGCTGGCAGCGGCCTGGACTCGAACCTGGAACCTCCTGCATGCTGTCCGTGCTCTCGGCCACCGAACTGCAAGAAGAAAGAGAGCGATTCAGGTTCGGCGGCGCTCCAGAGCGACCCGCTTCTGCAGCAACGGCTCCGATTTGGTGTGACTCTGGATTGGTGTGTGTGTGTGTGGAATCTTAGCCAATTCCAGATGAGTGCAGTAAGAAGTTGGCTGTACTTTTATTTTGTTTATTTATTTTTTGGAGGAGGGCGAATGCGGCAGAGGCGTGAAACCCCAGGAAACTGCAATAAATAAATGGTGGCCCCACGAAATCCAGATTAAGTGAGGGTCTGCCGTGTCATCCTTTGGCTCCTGACCTGCCTGAGTCGTGAGCTATGGGAAGGCCACTCTTTGGCAAGGCTAGACATGCGTTCCCCACACACCCCACACCTGTCAGTAATTGCTGTTCCTTCGCAACAACAGTTCAGCAACCAGCATTGCAAAAAAAAAAAATGCTCTCCGTGGATGTCTCTTTGATCTCGTCTTCTATTCTGTCCCGTTCTTTACAGCAGCCTCTGTGCCGTTATCCATCTCTATTTTAAATCTTTGCCACCCCTGCTTTTCAGGTATAAGGTTTCCCAAAGTGGTTTGCAAAATGTTGAGAAGAGCTTCAAAGCCGGCACATTGGAAAAAGGAAAACTAAAGGAAGAGTTGTGTTCCTTTAACTTTTACTTTCGGTCTTTTCCCCTCGCTTTCTCCAATAATCCTCCGATAAACTTTCCACCCATTTATTTATAAACAGCCTAAAAATTGCTCTGTCGTTTACAGAAGCAACGGCCACAACAACCCAGCTTGCGGCAATCAGGGGTCATGGCTGAACTGGAGGTGTAAAGGATTGGGAGCAGAGGTTGTGTTCTGTTTACTGATTTATAATTCCTTGTTGAATATTAAAGTTTTATTAAATATATATTAAAGATCACACTGAATCAGTCCCCCCCCCCAAACAGGTTTCTTGCTTGCATGTTTAAAGATCCTTTGCAGATCGGGTTCTTGCTTCTCAGGAGAGTGTGACAGTTTTAATGCAAGGCGAGGTAAGGCTAAGCAGAATCCAAGAGAAATTCTAGTTAGCGTCATGGAGTTTAAACCTTTGCAGTAACAGGGTAAGGACCAGGTCGTTTCCATAGCAATCGACTTACATAGATATAAGCATCGCACAAAATGTCCAATTATCGTTCTCCTTCATCAGGGACGAATGGGGAGGAGGAAAGAGAAAAAAACCTTTCAAATTCCTAGGCGCCATCGCCAGATTTCCAAGCTGCAGGCCTGAATGAATGTTTCAAATTCCTGGGTGGCTGCTTCAAATTATTAGAATTTATCCGCCCCCCCCCCTCCCCATCCCTGCTTTTGAGGGATATGAAGCAACTTGCAGGGTCTACTTAACTGAGACATTTGCAGCCTGCTATACCCTGGATTACAAATTGCGTTAGTAGCTATCGTCAGCATCCCGGCGCTGCTTGCCAGAAAATGCCAGTTCCTTCTAAAAGTCACCAACCGTAGAAAAACGATGAATTATTCAGCGAGCATAAAACTACTTCCTTGGTGCGAATTTTGGAGTTTGCATCGGAGGCCAAACCTGCGGGTGTGAAATACCGTATTTTTTGCTCAATAAGACTCACTTTTCCCCTCCTAAAAAGTAAGGGGAAATGTGTGTGCGTCTTATGGAGTGAATGCAGGCTGCGCAGCTATCACAACCCAGAACAGCAAGAGGGATCGCTGCTTTCGCTGCGCAGTGATCCCTCTTGCTGTTATGGCTTCTGGGATTCAGAATATTTTTTTTTCTTGTTTTCCTCCTCCCAAAACTAGGTGTGTCTTGTGGTCTGGTGCGTCTTATAGAGCGAAAAATACAGTAAATAAAACCACTTTCTTTTGCTGCCGTTTGCGGGGCGGGAGAGGGATCGCGGGGGAGGAATTTACAAACTTTAATAGCCCTGCCCTCCTTTCAGAACTCATTGATTAAACATTTCGGTCTTCAGGCTCCTCTGTCGTCAAATGTACTCCAGACCCAACGGCCTTTTATAAGCGGCAAGATATGCAGCGGGGTGGGCTGGCTTTATCTTCCTATTCAGCGAAGGGTTTCTTTCCGATGGCTGCCAAGATATATTTAAAACGTCCACTCCCCTCTCAAGTCTCAAATGCCAGCGCAGTTAAAGTCTGGCTAACATTCCTTCTGGAGTTGATTTCAGTCTGGTTGGCGTGCCAGGGCTTGCTGCTCGGAGAGCAAAACCTCTCCTGAATTGAGATTGTATTTCGGATACGCAAAACCATGTCTTCCTTTCCGTCCTTGTGCTGGGACACTTCGAGCCTGCCCTCTAATTGTTCTGCCGTATCTCTCGGCGCCTCGACTTGGAGTGGACCTTAGCCCAAATTCACATCAGCAAAGCAGCTGGCTTTTTCAAGTTTGGGCTGCCCTGGATCGATAGGCATGAAATCAGATATATTGTTGTAACTCGCCCTGGGATTTTATGTCAAAAGGACTGGCGGGAAATCAAATAAACACAGAGCTTTGGTTTCTACGTTAAATCAGAATCGTTCTGTTCCCTTCATAAATGCAAACCTGGCTTAAATAATCTGAGCTGCTGTTGCTCAGATCTAAGGTACTGCAAGCAGAACATTGACAAGTTATCTGAGCTGTCGCAGAGCTCAGATCTAAGGTCTTTCGTGCAGAATGATGCTAAGTAATCTGAACTTCCCAGTTCATAAATCTCATTGTAAGGACTTAACGTCTTCCAGTTTGCCTGATCCAGAAAGTTTGATAGTATTTTTGATAGTTTGATAGTTTCAGAAACACACATACGAAGGCCGGGATCGAACCTGCAACCTTGGGTGTTTGCAGCACCACGCTTCAACCGACTGAGGTATCAGATCTATCGGTGGCATTTTAGCCACGATGGTGAAATGGAATCTCCCAAGTCCAGAGGCTATATGAGTTGCTGAGGAGCAGACAGTTGCCTCCGTGCCTTTATCAAGTTGCATAAACGGAAGAGATTTCAGCAGGGATGTTACCTGGTTAAAGGAACATTTGCTGCCAAATGCATTTAGGTCAACTTGCATGTTCTCTTCTAGAACAGCATGTTATTAAAACTAAAGGTAAAGGGACCCCTGACCATTAGGTCCAGTCGTGACTGACTCTGAGGTTGCGGCACTCATCTCGCTTTACTGGCCGAGGGAGCCGGCATACAGCTTCCGGGTCATGTGGCCAGCAGGACTAAGCCGCTTCTGGCAAACCAGAGCAGCACACGGAAACACCGTTTACCTTCCCGCCGGAGCGGTACCTATTTATCTACTTGCACTTTACGTGCTTTTGAACTGCTAGGTTGGCAGGAGCAGGGACCGAGCAACGGGAGCTCACCCCGTCACGGGGATTCGAACCGCCGACCTTGTGATCGGCAACCCTAGGCTCTGTGGTTTAGACCACAGTGCCACCCGCGTCCCGACACAGGTCTTAAAAGGGGGTTAAAGGAGAAATAACTGACTTGTGATGAGTGATACTGGATTTATGC